>NC_045595.1:69170960-69819293 GCF_009762305.2 Zalophus californianus | reverse complement strand
CAGAAAGGATGAATACCCACCATTTGCATCGACATGGATGGGACTGGAGGAGATTATGCTGAGTTGAAATAAGTCAAGCAGAGAAAGACAATTATCATATGGTTTCACTTATTTGTGGAACATAAGGAATAGCATGGAGGACATTAGGAGAAGGAAGGGAAAAATGAAGGGAAAATCGGAAGGGGAGATGTACCATGAGAGACTATGGACTCTGAGAAACAAACTGAGGGTTCTAGAGGGGAGGGATGTCAGGGGAATGGGTTAGCCCGGTGAGGGGTATTAAGGAGGGCACGTTATTGCGTGGAGCACTGGGTATTATGCACAAACAATGAATCATGGAATACTACATCAAAAACTAATGATGTAATGTATGGTGATTAACATAATAATAACAAAGAATAATGAAAAGATTGTACAGAGTCCTGCATATTGGCTACTACTTGTCTTCTAGCCACCCACTAAAAAAGCAAAAGCTGGTGGTCCACTGTGTCCTCCTTATGACTTTTTCCTCTCCTCTTAGCCCATAACTATTTTCCAGCTTCTTTTGATATACTGAAAGACTGATACAGGCTTTATAACTTCCTCCTTTTCTAGAGATCCTCATACAATGTGCTCTTACCAGCAGTGCTTCCTCTCCTACATGTTTTTCAGTAAGAAAGCAAATGTTTCTCTTCTGATGGGCAGGAATTTCAGGCAGTTTCTGTGTCTTTTCTGTGGGCCTGGAGGGAAGTGAAGATGAAAGAAACAACCTGTGAATTTGATGCCGTTTATATAAAACAGCCATGTATAAATCTTAAGAAAAGCAGGTAGAACAAAGAGATTTAAGTATGGATCCAGCTGGCCAAGATATAGTACAAAGCTGTAGTAATCAAAACAGTCTGGTACTCTCATAAAAATAGACACATAGATTAATGGAACAGTATAGAAAGCCCAGAAATAAATCCATGTTTTTATGGTCAATCTATGACAAGAGAGGCAAGAACATACAATGGAGAAAAAACAGTCTCTTCAACAAATGGTGTTGGGAAAACTGGACAGCTACATGCAGAGGAATGAAACTGGACTGCTTTCATACACCATCCACAAAAATAAACTCAAAATGGATGAAAGACCTGTGAGACTTGAAACCATAAAACTCTTAGAGGAGAACACAGGCAGTAATTTCTCTGACATCAGCCATAGCAACATTTTTCTGGATTTGTCTTCTCAAGCAAGTGAATCAAAAGCAAAAATAAACTCCTGGGACTACACCAAAATAAAAAGCTTTGCACAGCAAAAGAAACCACCAACAAAACAGAAAGGCAACCTACTGAAAGGGAGAAGATATTTGCAAATCATATATCTGCTAAGGGGTTAATACTCAAAATAGATAAAGAACTCATACAACTCAACACCAAAAAAACAAACAATCCAATTTAAAAAAATGGGGAGAGGACCTGAACAGACATTTCTCCAAAGAAGATATACAGATGGCCAACAGACACATGAAAAGATCATTAGTAATGAGGGAAATGCAAATCAAACCACAAAACCACACTTCACACCTGTCAGAACATCAGGAATGAAAAGAAATGTGTTGGCAAGATGTGGAGAAAAAGGAAGCTTCATGCACTGTTGGTGGAAATGTAAATTGGTGCAGCCACTGTGGAAAACAGTATAGAGATTCCTCACAAAATTAACAATAGAAATACCATATGATCCAGTAATTCCACTAATTGGTATTTACCCAAAGAAAAAGAAAACACTTTGAAAAGATACATGCACCCCTATATTTATTGAAGCATTATTTATAATAACCAAGATACAGAAGCAACCCAAGTGTCAAGTGATAGATGAACGGATAATGAGCGCGTACACACACACACACACACACACACACACACACAGAGGACTATTACTCAGCCATAGAAAGGATGAATCTTGCCATCTGCAACAACATGGATGGAACTAAATGATATTATGCTAAGTGAAATAAGTCCGAGAAAGACAAATATCATATGATTTCACTTTGTGGAATCTAAAAACCAAAACCAGTGAAAAAACAAAAAGCAGAATCAGATCTATAAATACAGAAGACAAACTGATGGTTGCCAGGGGTGAGGGGGATGGGCAAGATGAGTGAAAGGGGATTGGGTGGTACAGCCTTCCAGTTATGGAATGAAGAAGGAATGAGAATAAAAGGCACAGACAGCATAAGGAATCTAGTCAATAGTATTGCAATAGTGTTGTATGTTGAAGAGCAGAGGATAATGTATAGACTGGTCAAATCACTGTGTTGTACACCTGAAACTAACATTGTGTGTCAACTATATCAAAAAACTACAACTGGTTAAAGATATAACCAACTGGAAGTAGTTTTTATTATTTTGAAAAAAAGCCAAATCTCCAGTTATAATTGCCCACTCAGGAGCACAGTGCTCCCTCCTGTCTGCATGGCTAACCGTCTGGGCCCTCTGGATTCAAAATACAGGAAGAATGATGTGCAGGCACATAATCACACAGTAGTATAGGAGCTTTATGGAGAGAGGGAGAGAATGCTGGGGATCCCAGGGGTGGAAGGGACCCACCCCTCATTGCAAGGAGAGGAGTCTCACAGAAGAAGTAACCTTTGAACATGGCCTTGAGGGAGTTGCCATGAGGAGAGGGGGCATTCCAGCGTGGGAGATGGTGAGAACTTAGCTGTGCCTGGACCAGAATCCATGGAGAAATGCAGGGAGTGATGCTGGAGGGTAGTTTGGGCACAGATCCTGCAGGCTTTATATTGTGGTGGTTTCATATTTGTTTGGCTTTGCACATAATTGATGCTTTTTCAAAATCAGATAGTATCCTTTACTTAGAAAAAAGAAAATCTTTTGGAGCCTCTAGCTGTGTGCACTGAGGAGGTAGGCTGCTCAGCCAGAGGTTGGGACTTGGAGAGAATCAGGTTTAGGGTCATGGGATTATACAGAAAACTTGAGACTGGTTGAGGGCTGGATTCAGTGAGTTCTCTGCCAGTCTCCATCAGTGAGGCTTTTGAAATCAGCCACAGGGAGAGTAGGGAAGGAGTCATAAAACACAGGGCCAGTCTCAGAGGTTTGAGCTAAGGGCCCAGGAGTTCTAACACCACATTCAGGCCAGAGAGCAGGCAGAATGTTTTTAATCCTGAGATCCAGCTGCAGGTGCCCCAGCTCTTGGCAGGCCAAGAGGTGGGGAAAGCCAGGTAGCTGACTGCTTACAAAAAAGCAGCTGCAGGCCCACCTGGGTGAGGGCACTGCCTTTTCCTTGGCCTTGCAAGGCAGCTGTGTTGAGTGGGGACTGGAGGCTCAGGCAGTGTACGTGGGATAAAGCTAAACGGATTCCTATGCACAGTCTTCAGGGTCTAGCATGCTAAGGCAGTCTGGATCTGTGTAACAAATGCGGGTTCCTAAGAACAGGAGCCATCAGAAGGACCCGGTGGCTTGGTTTCGAGTGCAGAGTTGCCTGCGGAGCAGGATGGAAGGCATTCTTCTTCTTCCCCTTTGCCACTTTCCAAAAAATAGAAGTTGCTTTTAAATGTGTCTTAAGTATGAATTTGGATGAATCAGCCTTTGGATTTTGCCATAACTCTAATCTCTCTTCATTTTATTTTAGTGGTTTATGCTTTGGCCTACTTCAGTAAATCATTTTGATACCAAGTAATATAGGCAAACTGCATTTTATTGGAAAAAAAATCTTTATTCATGGCAGATTTTCCAACATGTGCCAAAATATCACTGTCATGATATTTTATGTGTCTGTTCCAAAACAATTAAAGAGCAATTTCAGTGGCAAATGTTAACAATAAAAATGGGATTAGCAATACACTAGTTTGACAATTATATTGTTTTAACAGTCTTGAGGATAGCCGCTGAAGCAAGCTTGAGTAAATCTTTCAAGTCATTGGTATCTTTAGAAAAAAAGTCTCTTTATGGACCCTTGGAGCCTTAAAGGATTTAATCATGGAGACACCAACATAGTACAGATTGGCAGCCACGTTATATTTAAGGAATGTTTTCAGTCCTGTGCATTCATTAGACTTTTAAAATTACTTTGCTCTTTCCTAGTTGCAACTCATCTGCTATGAATTGGTTCTTTTATGTTAAAATGACAAGTTCCTTATAAGATTAAGAATCTGCACACTTGTGTCCAATATGCCATTAATATGATTCTGCTGTGCACATGGGCATGAATTTCTAAAGTAGCAAATAAGATATGATTAAAATTTCAAAATGCTTGACTTAGGAAGATCCTTTCAAAGTTATAAAAGAGGACTTACTGGATGTAAGAGAAATCTGTTTCTTCAACCTACATGAATACCTATTCAGGATTTCTGTAGATTGCAGAATGGAGCTGTATAACCCAACTGCTATTGTATACAAGATGATTTTATACATAATACACACTGTCATTAAAGTATATACTTTGATGTGGCTTTTTTGTGAGGGAGAGGAAATAGATATGCATGGATCTGCTCTTGGTAGCTTATGTCATCAGTTTGTATTTGCAAAATAGCTCTCTAGGGCTAGGGTGTAATCTGTTGATGCTGGATTAAATGTAGTGAAGTTGCCCATATCGCTACTGAATTTATCTGATCAGCATCCTGTTATCTGGTTAGCCAAGTAAATGTGTTGAAGCTAAATAAAATAAATGTATATCAGCAAACTTGGTGTAAAGCATAACTAGTTTCTGCATAATTAACCCAGTTGGTTTGAAAGAAGATGGACTTTATTACCATAAAAACCACATGTTGTGTCCACTGAAGAAAATGCTAAAGTAGAACTGAGGATATCTTTGGCCAGTCACAGGGCACACATTGGGAATGTGTTACATATGGCCTCTTCTGAGCCAGTGGGATAATCCTGAGTTTTATCCTCATCATTCTTGTTTCTAGTTAGTTCTGCTCTAGGTCCTGGGCTTCACTTTGAGGAAGCAGTATTCCTTCTTCCTTCTCTCTAAGGAGACAGTCTAGTTAAAAAAGCATAGAAATTGACAAGTGATATGTACTTCCCAGGAGTGTAGCTTTTGCATTTTTTGGTTTTTACTCTTAATTGGTTGTGGAATTAGACTTGCAAAGAGAGTGAGGGTAAGCTAGGGCACACTACACTAGCCAGTAGCCACGCAGAGCATTGAACGGAGATGTGCTCCAAGTGTCAGATACCGGATTTCCAAAAAAAAAAAAAAAAAAAAAGTAGCTGATTAATTTTCTTATATTGACTATATGTTAATATTTTGGATATATTGGGCTAAGTGAAGTATCATTCAATTAATTTTGTCTGTTTCTTTTTGTTTATGGTGGCTTCCAGAACATTTAAAACATGTGGTTTGCATTCTATTTCTGTTGGATAAGAGCTGTAGAAGGTGATTTCCTACATCTTGTATCCTCAGTTACATTGTGAGTTTCACTTAGGGAAGAACCCCCGCTGTGTACAATCTCATTTGCACCCAGAACATTGCCCTCCTGCTTTTTGCCTTTCAGTATGTATCGATTCATTTGTGAACAAGTGAGGGAGGTAAGGCATGGCTGTTATACTTAGATCCTTCTTTCCTAGACTGGGGTCACCAGCTGATCTTTCTCCCCTTGATGGTGGTGGGAAGATGAAATAGTAAGATGGGCCAGTGTTCTCCAAGTGATGTGCTCACGAAAGGCAATTTGGTCGTAGCTCCCCTGACTTTTGTCCTTGGCTGGTGACACCATTTGATTTTACTTGTTTCCTGACTCTGGACTGTCTGGGGATGCCCATTCCTTGGCCACTGGCCACCTTTGGGTTCAGGCTTCTGTTAAAAAAAAAAGTGCCTGCGGTCGTCATCAGGCATTGCCCAGTCTCGTGACTCCAAAATGTTTGTATTTAGGCCCCTTTGATAGATGGGAACAGAGTGGAATGACTTGTGGTAAATACAAAGACTTATTGGAAGGGCCTAGTGTAAAATCAGTGATTGCTCATTCTCCATAAGTAACCACTAAATGCTACTTTTTCTTAAACTTCTTCAATAATGTAGGATTCGATAAAGTTTATTCATGAACAAAACGATTGAGAATACCCACTTTTTAAGAAAGTGGAAATGTCAGCAAAAAGTTACAAGTTTTGATTAAAGCCACAAACATCTATTAGCATTTGCTTTTGATGCTCTTTGTGTTTGTTTTCTTGGATGAGCAAGAAAGAGCAGAATTTATACGCTTACCCAGAGCTGCAAAGGATTTTCAGACTGAGCCAGGAAATCTAATGGACTGAAGCAGTTTACAGATTTATGGGGAAAGGAAAGCTTTTTAAATAGCACTAGCAAGTGAAATTGCATTTTGGATTTATTAGAGGCACCAAATTAGAGAAAGACTGAGGAGAAGCCAGTAAGGGCAAATTATTACATAGGATTTTTACGTTTATTTTTTTCTGGTAACAAAATCAGTGCCTACTTGTAAAGAGTTCACACAGTACAGAAATGTCTAACATAGAATGTGAAGATCTTCCATAATATCACACTGTACAGCTTAATGCATAGTCTTATTCTTTTCCAGCCATATATTATCTCTCTCTCTTTTTTTTAAGATTTTATTTATTTATTTGACAGAGAGAGACACAGTGAGAGAGGGAACTCAAGCAGGGGGAGTGGGAGAGGGAGAAGCAGGCTTCCCACCGAGCAGGGAGCCCAATGCGGGGCTTGATCCCAGGACCCTGGGATCATGACCTGAGCCGAAGGCAGACATTTAAAGACTGAGCCACCCAGACGCCCCTTATATCTCTCTCTTTTTTTTTTAAATCAAAAACAGAACCATACTAAATATTCTATTTTGTATCTGCCTTACTTTATAGTGTCCATGGCAAAAGTGTGTATATGTGTGCACATATGTATTATTTGTTCTATTTCATGGCCATAGTTCATTGTATTAACAACATTTAGCCAATCCCCACTGATGGACACTTAAAGTTTTTTCCCTTACCTTTTTGCTAATATGAGCAACATTGAACAGAATATCTTTGCTATATCTTTGCACCTCTGTGAGTTTCTCCTAATTCTTAAAGTCGAATTGTTATGCCAAAGTATATGCATCTTTTGTATTTTATGTTACTCTCAAAAATGTTAATATAAAATTTCCCACACAGTAGTGGTATAAAATAGTACCAACTGTGCCATGCTCCCACTGAGTATCATTCAGTTGTCAGTTGTTTGTGTTTTGACTGGTTTGCTTTTTAATATCTGTCAAATAGATCTTTTTTTTTTTTTAAAGATTTTATTAGAGAAAGAGCTTGTTAGCACGGGGAGGGGGAGAGGGAGAGGGAGAAGCAGACTCCCCGCTGAGCAGGGAGCGCCACGCAGGTAGATCCCAGGACCCACTGATCACTACCCACAGAAGGCAGACGCTTAACCAACTGAGCCACCCAGGTGCCCTCTTTCTTTTCTTTTCTTTTCTTTTCTTTTTTTTCTTTTCTTTTCTTTTCTTTCTTTCTTTCTTTCTTTCTTTCTTTCTTTCTTTCTTTCTTTCTTTCTTTCTTTCTTTCTTTCTTTTCTTTCTTTTCTTTCTTTTCTTTCTTTCTTTTCTTTTCTTTCTTCTTTCTTTTTCTTTCTTTCTTTCTTTCTTTCTTTCTTCTCTCTCTTTATCTCTTTCTCTCTCTATCTCTCTTTCTATCTCGCGCTGTCTCTCTTTCTCTGTCTCTCTGTCTCTCTCTTTCTCTCTCTCTTTCTTTCTTCTCTTTCTTCTCTTCTCTTTCTCTCTCTCTCTTCCTTTCTTTCTTCTCTCCTTCCTTCTCTCCTTCCTTTCCTTTCCTTTCCTTTTCCTTTCCTTTCCTTTCCTTTATCCTTTCCATTTTCCTTTCCGTTTTCCTTTCCGTTTTCCTTTCCGTTTTCCTTTCCTTTCCTTTCCTTTCCTTTTTCCTTTCCTTTCCTTTTTCCTTTCCTTTCCTTTCCTTTCCTTTCCTTTCCTTTCCTTTCCCTCTTTCCTTTCCTCTTTCCTTTTTCTTTCCTTTTTCTTTCCTTTCTTATACCTTCTGTGTTTTTCAGCATGCTTGAATAAGGACTTCTCCTCAACAAGTTTATATAATATTAATCTTTTATTCTGTACATTTATGGTGTCATGATTGAATTTTAAATCTTTGCTCTAAAATAACTTTGTTATAAGAAATGAGTTCAAATCCACCTTTTCTCTCCTCTTCCCCACACCTCCCTTTCTCCATTACTGAGTTGTTGTTCCGACATTGTTTGTTGGTGTAATTCGTCATTATGGTGACTTGAAATATTATATTTATGATTCATTCACTGGATCTCTACATATCGTTTATTGTCTGTATGGGCATACAATTGGCTGCATATATTTAGCATGTGCAATTTGATGAGTTTTTAAATATGTATGTTCAATCAAGATAATGAACATATCCATCATACCCCTAAAATTTTGCATTCCTATTTGTAATCCATCCCTCTATATTTCCTGTCCCAGACAACTATTAATTTGCTTTCAGTCACTATAGATTAGCTTTCACATGATAGTTTCACATAGAATTTTATATAAATAAGTAATAAGATATGGACTTTTATGGACCTGGCTTCTTTCACTGAGCAAATTTATTTTGAGTTCATCAGTGTTGTAGTATGTATCAATAGTTCATTTGTTTTTCCTGCCCTGTACTGTTCCATTGCAAAGAATAAGAATATGCATTAAGCCCTGTGTCTGACTCCTGCTCAGCCAGGAGTCTGCCTCTCCCTCTCCCTCTGCCTGTCGCTCCCCCTGCTGGTGCTCTCTTTCTCTCTCTCTCTCTCTCTCTGCCAAATAAATAAATAAAATCTAAAAAAAAAAAAGAATATGCGTTCAGCTGCACAGGGTGATATTATGGAAGACCTTCACAATTTATGTTAGACATTTTTGTACCATTTGAACTCTACATTGCATGGATACTCTTTATCCATTGCATGGATATACTACAGTTTATTGATCCATTCATCTGTTGATGGACATTTGGGTTGTTGTCACTTTGGGGCTAATGCCTAGGAATGGAATGGGTAGAGTATATAATAGGTGTATGTTTAACTTTTCTTTTTATTATTATGTTCAGTTAGCCAACATATAGTACATCATTAGTTTTTGATGTAGTGTTCAAGGATTCATTTGCATGTAACACCCAGTGCTCATCACAACATGTGCCCTGCTTAATACCCATCACCTGGTTACCCCACCCCCCAACCCCCCTCCATACTGTAACCCTGGAGTCAAGAGCCTCTCATGGTTCGTCTCCCTCTCTGATTTCTCCCCCTTCAGTTTTCCCGCCCTTCCCCTAATGTCCTCCATGCTGTTCCTTATGTTCCACAAATAAGTGAAACCATATGATAATTGTCTTTCTCTGCTTGACTTATTTCACTTAGCATAATCTCCTCCAGATCCATCCATGTCAATGCAGATAGTAGGTATTCTTCCTTTCTGATGGCTGAGTAATATTCTGTTGTATATATGGACCACATCTTTATCCATTCATCTGTTGAAGGACATCTTGGCTCCTTCCACAGTTTGGCTATTGTGGACATTGCTGCTATGAACACTGGGGTGCAAGTGGTCCTTCTTTTCACTACATCAGTAACTTTGGGGTAAATACCTCATAGTGCAATGCTTGGTCATAGGGTAGCTCTATTTTTAACGTCTTGAGGAGCTTCCATACTATTTTCCAGAGTGGCTGTACCAACTTGCATTCCCACCAACAGTGTAGGAGGGTTCCCCTTTCTCTACATCTTCACCAACATTTGTTGTTTCCTGCCTTGTTAATTTTTGCCATTCTAACTGGTGTAAGGTGGTATCTTGATGTGGTTTTGATTTGTATTTCCCTGATGGCTAGAACTTTTGGGACTTCATCAGGATAAAAAAACTTCTGCACAGTGAAGGAAACAGTAAACAGAACTAAAAGGCAACCCACGGAATGGAGAAGACATTTGCAAATGACATTACAGACAAAGGGCTTGTATCTAAGATCTGTAAAAAACTTATAAAACTCAACACCCAAAAAACAAATAATCACATCAAGAAATGGGCAGAAGACATGAACAGACACTTCTCGAAAGAAGACATACAAATGGCCAACAGACACATGAAAATATGTTCAACTTTTTAAGATACTGCAAAACATTTTTGAACACGGCTGTACTCTTAGATTCCCATTAGCACTGATGAGAGTTGCAGTTATTCCACATTTTCATTAAACTTGGTTTGATTAATCTTTTTTGTTTTAGACATTCTAATGGATTTGTAGTAGCATATCAGTGTGGCTTAATTTGTATTGCCTTATTACTTTTGTTGGGTTTATTTGCCATCTGTATATATATATATATCTTTATATATCTTTTATATGTACAAGTTATCTATATAAATCTTATGCCCATTTTTTTGTTTGTTTTCTTGTCACTGAGTTGTAAGAGTTCTTTTTAAAATTTTATTATGTTAATCACCAAAGATTACATCATTAGTTTTTGATGTAGTGTTCCATGATTCATTGTTTGCGTATAACACCCAGTGCTCCATTCAGTATGTGCCCTCTTTAATACCCATCACCAGGCTAACCCATACCCCCACCCCCCTCCCCTCTAGAACCCTCAGTCCATAGTCTCATGGTTCCTCTCCCCCTCCGATTTCCCCCACTTCATTTTTCCCTTCCTACTATCTTTTTCTTCTTTTCTTTTTTATTTGTTTCACAAGTCTATGATTCAACAGTCTTGCACAATTCACAGTGCTCACCATAGCACGTACCCTCCCCAATGTCTATCACCCAGCCGCCCCATCCCTCCCACCCCCACCACTCCAGCAACCTGAGAGTTCTTTTTTATATCTACCTAAAGTACTTTGTCAGATGTATATTCTGAGTATTTTTATCGCAGTGTGTAGTTTGCCTTTTTATTTTCATAGTAGTATTCAGAATACTAAAGTTTCTGAAGACTGAAAGTTTTCAGTTTTGATGAAGTCCAAATATTTTTTCTTTTTAATACTAGATACTTTTTGTATTCTACTTAAGAAATACTTGCCAAAACCAAGTTCATAAAATTTGCTCATGTGCTTTCTTTTACTTTGTTTTTTGTTTTGTTTTGTTTTTAAATTCAATAAGTTAACATATACTGTATTGTTTCAGGGGTAGAATTTATTTTTTTTTTAAAGATTTTATTTATTTGACAGAGAGAGAGCATAAGCAGTTAGAGTGGCAGGCAGAGGGAGACAGAGAAGCAGGCTCCTGGCTGAGCAGGAAGCCAGGCGTGGAGCTCGATCCCAGGACCCCAGGATCATGACCTGAGCCGAAGGCAGCCATTTAACCGACTGAACCACCCAGGCGCCCCTCAGGGGTAGAATTTAGTGACTCATCAGTTGCGTATAACACCCAGTGCTCATTACATCAAGTGCCCTCTTTAATGCCCATCACCCAGTTACCCCATCCCCCCACCCACCTCCCCTCCAGCAACTTTGTTTCCTAGAGTTAAGGGTCTCTTATGGTTTGCCTCCCTCTCTGATAGTTTTAGCTCTTACACTGAGGTCTGAAATATATTTGAGTGTATGATGTGTAGTGAGAGTTGGGATTTATTTTCTTTCTTGAGGGTATCCAATTGTTCCAGCACCATTTGCTGAAAAAATTATCCTTTCTGTGTTGAATTACTTCAACACTTTTGGTTAAAAATTAATCATTTATGAGTGAGTTTATCTCTGGACTTCCTCTTCTGTTCCATTGTTTTACATATGTAGGTCCTTTGCATTTCCATCTACATGGAAATTTTAGCATCAGCTTGTCAATATCTCTCCAAAAATGCCTGTTGATTTATGGACTCCATACATGATTTTGGGGAGAACTCACATCTGAGTAACAGTGTCTTTTGATCCATGACTTTGGTATATCTCTATTTATTTGGATATTCTGTGATATCTGTCAGCGATGTTTTGTAGTTTTCATTGTATAGGAAGAGTATATATACAACCTTTCTCAAATTTAGCTCTAGGTATTTAGTATCTTTGATGCTATTGTAAGTGCATTCTTTTTTTTTTTTTTAAGATTTTATTTTTTTGACAGAGACACAGTGAGAGGGGGAACACAAGCAGGGGGAGTGGGAAAGGGAATATCAGGCTTCCTGCTGAGCAGGGAGCCAGACGTGGGGCTTGATCCCAGGGGCTCAATCCCAGGACCCTGGGATCATGACCTGAGCCAAAGGCAGACGCTTAATGACTGAGCCACCCAGGCGCCCCAGTAAGTGGCATTCTTTAACTTCCATTTCTGATTGTTCATTGCTAGCATATAAAAAAGAATTGATTTTTTGTGTAATGACCTTGTATCCTGCAATCTAGCCAAACTCACTATGTATTTCTAATAGATTAATGATAGGATCTTTAGAATTTTCTACATAAATTATCATGACATTTGTAAATGAAACTATTACTTTTTCTTTTACAATCCATATGCCTTTTGTTTTCCTTCCCTTTTTGCACTGGCTAGGACCTCCGGTGCAGTGTTGTACAGAGTGGTGAAAGCAGACATCCTAGGCTCTTTCCAGAGCCTAGGGAGAAAGGATTATCTCTGATGTGGGCTGTAGGCTTTTTGTAGAGTCCTTTAGTAGGCTGAGAAGTTGTCTTTCATTCCTGATATGCTGAGATTTCAATGTGATGGATTTTTTTCTGTGTCTATTGAAATGATCGTATAGTTCTTTAAAAAAATTTTTAATATGGTAAATGTATTAATTGATGTTTGTGTTAAACCTGGATCTAAACCACATGTGACTATGTTCTATTATTTCTTTTATATAATGTTGGATTTGACTTAGTAAAACTTTTAAGAATTTTTGTGACTATGTCCATGAAGGATATTGCTCTGAAATTTTCTTTTCTTGTAATCTTTTTCTGATTTTTATATCAGAGAAATGTTGGACTCAAGGAATGAGTTGGAACATGTTCTCTTCAGTTTTTTGGAATAGATTTTATTTTTTTTAGAATTGGTGCTATTTTCTCCTTAAATGTTTAGTAAAAGTTATCAGTGAAACTATTTGGGCCTAGAATTATCTCTGTGGCATGGGGGTCTAAAATATAAGTTGATTTTCACTAGATTATTCAGTTTATTTCTTCTTGATATCTTTCAAGGAATTCGTATATTTCATTTAAGTTACCAGATTTATTGGCATGAAATTGTTTATGATATTCTCTTACCCTTTTAGTGTCTTAATATATAGTGGTGCCTCCCTGTCATTTCTGATATTGCTTATTTGAACGGCAATGAGAAATTGAATTTTTTTCTTCTTGATCCACTTGACTAGAGTTTTACTTACTTTGCCTGCTCAAAGAACTCAAAGAACTAGCTTTAGGTTATTGATTTTTTTTCTTTTTCTTTTTTTTTCCTATTTCACTAATTCTGCTCTTATATCCTTCTTTTTCCTTTGGGTTTCAGTTTTTGCTCTTACTCTAATTTTTTAAGGTAGAAGCTAAGGTCATTGGTTTATGACTTCTCTGTTTTTCTAACATAATCATTTGGTACTATAAATTTCCCTCAAGCACTGCTGTAGTTCCATTCCACAAATTTTGAAATATTTTGTTTCCATTTTCATTTAGTTCTATGTAACTTCTAATTTCCTTTGTGATTTCTTCTTTGATGAATGGGTTATTTAGAACTGTCTTATGTAACTTTCCGGCATTTGGGGCCTACTATATTTTTATTGATCTCAATTTAATTATATTGTAGTTAGAGAACATACATTGTATGATTTGCATGCTATGTAATTTCATCAGTCTTGTTTTATGGCCCAGTATATTCTATTTTGGTAGTTGGTCCCTGCATACTTGTAAAGAATGTGTATTCAGCTATTGTTGGCTGGAGTATTCTATGAATGTCAGTTAGGTCAAGTTAGTTGTTAGTGGTGTTCAGTCTTTTATATCTTTCCTGGTTTTCTGGGTACTGTTACTTATTGAGAGAAAGGTAAGAGAGTGTCTCCTGGCTTTGGCTATTTTGCTTTTTGTTATATCAGTTTTGTTTAATATTCTGAGGCTCTGTTATTCCATGTAAAAATTAAATTTAGGATTATTTGTGGTCTTGAGGAATGGAACTCTTTATCATTATGAGCTGCCACTCTTTCTTCTTCATGATGTTATTTATCCTGAAAACTACTTAGTCTGATGTTACCATCACCACTGTAGCTTTCCAAGATTAGTGTTACTAGTAAAGCAGGTATCCTTTTCTATCCCTTAACTTTTAACCTATCTATGCCTTTATATTCAAAGAGGTATTTTCTTGAAGAGAGTTGTAGTTGGGGCTTATGTTTTTATTCAGTTTTATAATATTAGTCTTCTTTTTGAGATGTTTAGAATATTTTCATTAAATGTAATTATCAATGTTAATATATTTAAATCTACAATCTTACTACTAGTTTTCTATTGTTCCTTCTATTCTTTCTTTTTTCTAGCCTTTTCTAGCCATCTTTTGGATTGAGTATTTTCCGTTTTAGTGATTGGTGTAAGGTTTACAATACACATCTTTGTGTAACCCACTGTCATGTAGGTAATTACCTTATATAATGGTCACCTCTAAATGTAGTACTAGACAAAGTAGCCAAGAGTTTATTGGACATAAAAGATCACATGTCAAATAGAAAAATTCCCACATCACACAATTTGTTGAATCAATTAAGCACACACAGTGAGAGGCAAGGGTTAAGATAAATTAACACATACTAAGTAGAGTACAAGCAAGGTGAAGTACACAGCATCCAAATCCTGGGGAACAGTGTATTCATATCTCACCCTTGTCTGCTGCATCAGCCTCCTCAGAGTTGAAATGTTAGAGATATTTTCAGCAGAAAATATCTCAGGCCAACAATATGTATTTGCTGTATAAGAGAGACACTGAGATGTGTGCAGTTGGCCCTGGCTGTAGCTTTGACAAGCTCACTATCCAAGCTGGATATTCTGGATTTTATTTGTGTTTTTCAGCCAAGAACACACAGGACCTGAGTAGATGTCACCAGTGTGTGGCTTAACTAAAACTGCATGTTGTACTGAATATTTGGTCCTTCCTGTTTTTTTTGTTGTTGTTGTTTAATATTTAGTGTGTCATGAATATTTAGGATCTGATGTCTTACGCATGTTTAATGACTCATGAATCCTTTGGTCCTCTCATCCATTTCCATTCATGTTCAGCATACATATTCTCTCCCTGTACATGTCACATTGTATGGGCTTCAAACATCCCATTTTTCTTCTTCTTTTTTTCTGTATCAGAATTAAATCCTCTCAAGTGATCTAGAAATGTACTTTATGCCACTCGATGTTTTATGTAAGGACTCACAGGTTGAGTTCTGTTCTGTTGAGTTCTTCTATTCTTAGTGATTTCGCATTACATATGTCATAAACCAAACTCCTGCAGAACCCTATGTGATGCGCTGTGGCTACCCTCCTGCCTCATGTCTTAAGTACTTCTCTTTGCCATACTATGGGAAGTACTATGCTTTCACCATACTGACCTCTCAGTTTCCTGAAGAGGCTATGCATAGGGCTGCTTTTCTCCTACCACAGGACCTGACATGAGAACGAACTGAGGGTTGTTGGAGGGTAGGTGGGTAGGAGGATGGGTTAAATGGGTAATGATGTAATTTTATCATTATTTATTTATTTATTATTTTATTATTATGCAATGTTTTTATATGTTCCTTCTTTATGTTCTTTATGTTCGTTCTTTATATTTCTTTCCCCCAAAGTCTTTTTCCTAATATCACAGTACAGCCACATCTGCTTTCTTTTGATTAATGTTTGCATGGTATATGTTTTTCCATCCTTTTAATGTTCAAGCCACCTTTATATTTTAAATGAGTTACTTATAGAGAGCATATTATTGGGTCCTTCCCCCCCCCCCTTAATCCACTCTGCAAGTCTTTCTTTTCAGTGATGTGTTTATATGTTTAATATTTAATATAACAATTGATGTGTTAGTAAGTTTGCCATTTGTTTCCCCCCCCCCTTTTTTTTGTTCCTCTGTTTTCTTTTTTCTGCTGTCCTGTGGATTACTTGGACATTATTTTAGAATTCTATTTTGATTTGTCTATAGTGTTTTTGAGCTTATCTTTTTGTATAGGTTTGTTAGTGGTTACTCTCAGTATAATACATAATTTATATACATAGATATGTTATAATGATTAATAGTGTCACTATCTTTTACCAGTTTTAATAAAGTGTGAAAACTTTATCTCCCTTCACAGAAAATTTGTTTATAAAATTCACCTCTGAGTCTGTCTGGTCATAGTTTTTTTTTTTTTAAGTTTATTTAAATTCCATTTAGTTAACATATAGTGTAATATTAGTTTCAAGAGTAGAATTTAGTGATTCATCACTTACATGTAACACCCAGTGCTCATCCCGAGTGTCTTGATATCCATTACCCATTTAATCCATCCTCCTGCCTACCTACCCTCCCAACAACCCTCAGTTCGTTCTCTATAATTAAGAATCTGTTTTATGGTTAGTCCTCTTTTCTTCCCTGTTCATCTGTTTTGTTTCTTAAATTCCACATATGAGGGAAGTCATATGGTGTTTGTCTTTCTCAGACTGACTTATTTCACTTAGCATATACACTCCAGCTCCATCCATGTCATTGCAAATGGCAAGGTTTCATTCTTTTTAATGGCTGAGTAGTATTCCATTGTATATATATATACACCACAATTTCTTTATCCATTCATCAGTTGATGGATATTTGGGCTCTTTCCATAATTTGGCTATTGTTGATAATGCTGCTATAAAGATCTGGGTGCATGTGTCCCTTCAAATCAGTATTTTTGTATCCTTTGGTTAAATAACTAGTAGTGCAATTTCTGGACAGTAGGGTAGTTCTATTTTTTACTTGTTGAGGAACCTCCATACTGTTTTCCACAGTGGCTATACCAGTTTGCATTCCCACCTACAGTGTAGGAGGGTTCCCCTTTCTCTGCATCCTCACCAACATCTTTCGTTTCCTGTGAGCCATTCTGACCTGTGTGAGGTGGTATCTCATTGTGGTTTTGATTTGTATTTCCCTGATGCTGAGTGATGTTGAGCATCTTTTCATGTGTCTGTTAGCTAAGTGGATGTCTTCTTTGGAAAAATATCTTTTCATGTCTTCTGCCCATTTCTTAACTGGATTATTTGTTTTTTCTTTTTTTTGGATGTTGAGTTTGATAAGTTTTTTTTATAGATTTTGAATACTAACCCTTTATTAGATTGATATTTGCAAATATCTTCTGCCATTCCAAAGGTTGCCTTTTAGTTTCGTTTATTGTTTCCTTTGCTGTGTATGAGCTTTTTATCTTGATGATGTCCCAGTAGTTCACTTTTGCTTTTGTTTCCCTTGCCTCTGGAGATGTATCTAAGTAAGAAATTGCTATGGCTGATGTCAAAGAGGTTGCTGCCTGGGTTCTCTAGGATTTTGATGGTTTCCTGTCTTACATTTAGGTCTTTCATCCCTTTTGAATTTATTTTGTGCATGGTACAAGAAAGTGGTCCAGTTTCATTCTTCAATCAGGCATGTCACTCTCCAGTTTTCCAAACACCATTTGTTGAAGAGACCGTCTCTTTCCAGTGGATATTCTTTCCTACTTTGTTGAAAATTAGTTGACCATATAATTGGGGGTCAATTTTTGGGTTTTGTGATCTGTTCCGTTGATCTATATGTCTGTTTTTGTGCCAGTACCATGCTGTCTTGATATCTACAGCTTTGTATTATAGCTTGAAGCCTGGAATTGTGATGCCTCCAGCTTTGCTTTTCTTTTTCAGGACTGCTTTGGCTATTCGGGGTCTTTTGTGGTTCCATACACATTTTAGGATTGTTTGTTTAGCTCTGTGAAAAATGCTGATGATATTTTTATAGGGATTGCTTTAAATTTGTAGATTGCTTTGGGTAGTATAGAAATTTATTTATTTATTTATTTTTAGTATAGACATTTTAACAGTATTTGTTCTTCCAAACCATGAGCATGGAATGTTTTTCTATTGCATCATATTCAGTTTCTTTCATAAGTGTTCTATAGTTTTCGGAGTACAGATCTTTACCTCTTTGGTTAGGTTTATTCCTAGATACCTTAGGGTTTTTGATGCAGTTGTAAGTGGGATCAATTCCTTGATTTTTCTTTCTGTGCTTCATTATTGGTGTATGGAAATGCAACAGATTTCTGTACATTGATTTTATATCCTGCGACTTCCTGTATTCATGGATCAGTTCTAGCAATTTTTTGGTGGAGTCTTTTGGGTTTTCTACATGGAGTATCATGCCATCTGTGAATAGGAAAGTTTGACCTCTTCCTTGTTGATTTGGATGCCTTTCATTTCTTTTTGTTGTCTGATTGCTGAAGCTAGGACTTCCAGTACTGTGTTAAATAGCAATGGTGAGAGTGGACATCCCTGTCCTGTTCCTAATGGTAGAGGAAAAGCACTCAGTTTTTCCCCATTGAAGATGATATTAGCTGTGGGTCTTTTGTATATGGCCTTTATGATGTTGAGGTATGTTCCCACTATCCCTACTTTATTGAGGGTTTTTATCAAGCATGGATGTTGTACTTTGTCAAATGCTTTTTCTGCATCTATTGGGAGGATCATAGGGTTCTTATCCTTTCTTTTTTTAATGTGTGTCACATTGATTGATTTGTGAATATTGACCCATCTTTGCAGCCCAGGAATAAATCCCATTTGATCGTGGTGAATGATTCTTTTAATGTACTGCTTGATTTGATTTGCTAGTATGTTGTTGAGGCGTTTTACATCCATGTTCATCAGGGATATTGACCTGTAGTTCTCTTTATTAGTGGGATCTTTGTCTATTTTTTTTAAAGATTTTTTTATTTTTTATTTGACAGAGCACAAGCAGGGGGGAGCTGCAGGCAGAGGGAGAGGGAGAAGCAGGCTCCCCGCTGAGCAGGAAGCCTGATATGGGGCTCGATCCAAGGACCCTGGGATCATGACCTGAGCCAAAGGCAGACGCTTAACCATCTGAGCCACCCAGGCGCCCCGCCCCCCCTGCATTTTTTTTTAAGTGTCTGGTTTTGCATTCACGGTAATGCTGGCCTCACGGAATGCGTTTGGAAGTTTTCCTTCCTCTTCTGTTTTTTGGAACAGTTTGAGAAGAATAGGTATTAACTCTTTAAATGTTTGGTAGAATCCCCCTAGGAAGCCATCTGGCCCTGGACCTGTTTCAGTTTTGGTAGTTGATATGTTTCTAAGAATTTATCCATTTCTTCCAGATTGCCCAATTTGTTGGCATATAATTTTTCATAATATTCTCCTATAATTGTATTTCTGTGGTGTTGGTTGTGATCTCTCCTCTCTCATTCATGATTTTGTTCATTTGGGTCCTTTCTCTTTTCTTTTTGGTCAGTCCAGCTAGGGGTTGATCAATTTAATTAATTTTTTCCTGGTTTCTTTGATCTGTCCTACTGTTTTTGTTTGTTTCTATATCATTTATTTTTTGCTCTTTTCTTTATTATTTCCCTTCTTCTGCTGGCTTTAGGCTGCATATGTTGTTCTCTTTCCAGCTCCTTTAGATGTAAGGTTAGGTTGTGTATTTGAGATTTTTCTTACTTGTTGAGGTAGGCCTGTATTGCTATATACTTCTTTCTTATGACCACTTTTGCTACATCCCAAAGGTTTTGTACAGTTGTGTTCATTTTCATTTGTTTCCATGTATTTTTTTAAACGTCCTCTTTAATTTTCTGGTTGACCCATTTATTCTTTAGTAGGATAGTCTTTAACCTCCATGTATTTATGGTATTTCCAAATTTTTTCTTGTGGTTGATTTCAAGTTTCATAGCATTGTGGTCTGAAAATGTGCATGGTATGATCTCAATCTTTTTGTACTTGTTGAGGCCTGATTTGTGACCTGTTCTGGAGAATGTCCCATGTGCATTCAAAAAGAATGTGTATTCTGCTACTGTAGGATGAAATGTTCTGAATATTATCTGTTAAGTCCATCTGGTCCAGTGTGTCATTCACTGTGCCGTGCTGCTTACCCAAGTTAGCTTATGCTGAGCAGCAGGGGAGAGAAATGGCGGAAGCCCCCTCAACCTACTCCCCGGAGAGGGGAGTTTGCATCCACTGCTGTCCAGGAAGCCCTCCCAGAAGAGCAAGCAATCTCCCTTCATGTGTCTTCGGCATCCCTCAGATCCCTGCCTTCATCTGTCAGTGCCCAGGCAGTGTGCCTTCTTGGCAGCATGGTACACCTGTGTCCTTTCCCAGGCAAGCCTGCTGAGTTTTTTAAAACTACACAAGCTTTAGGGACTTGGCTGGCATGGGCCCACACTGATCCTCTGGGGGGGGGGGGGGTGTGTCCCTAAGCCGGGATTGATGCAGGTTTGTCCCAGAATGGCAGTCACACCGAAGTACAGGGGCATGGAGTTTGGAGGAAAGTGCAGCAAAGAGCCGGTGTCCAGGTTAGCCGCGCTCAGCAGGTGTCTCTGCGCCTATACTGAGGGGCAGGGGAGGGAAATGGTGGCCACTGGTTCTCTTGTCCCTGGAAAGGCAATGCCACCTCTCCCAGATATTTCCAAGAAGGGGAAACCATCTCTCCCCGTGCTTCCCAGGGGATCCTCAGGTCTGCTCCCAGGCTCTCTGCCCTCCTTCTCCGCAGGAGCTCTGCAGTGCTCACCAGGCTCCACACTGGCCACACCGCAGACCTCTAAAACTCCAGTCTTTGAGCCCCGGTGGTTCTAAGATCTCGAAAAATTCAGCCCTTCTTGTTTTCCCAGTCAGTGGCTTTAGGAAAGTGTTTCCCTTGTGTGATCCCCTGTGTGTTCCTCTTTCTCTTGCCTCTCTCTCAGACGAGGGCTCCCTCCTCTCTGCAGCTCCTGTGATCCGTTTCTCCCCCCGAATTATGCTCCGCACCTCCTACCTTCCACGATGTGGCCTCTTCTCTCTCTCTAGTTGTGCAGCTTTTCTACCAGGCCTCAGATCAATTTCTTGGGTATCCAGCATGACTTGATATTTATCCAGATGTGTTTGAGGGATGAGGCAAAGCTAGGGTCTTCCTCCTCCGCCATCTTGGCTCCTCTCTGGTCACGGTTCTTCTTGAGGAGATTCTAGCTCATTGACCACGTCAGTGTAGTTTCAGATTTGCGGAAAGGTTGTGAAGGTAGTACAGAGAGTACAGGGGCATGCAGTTTGGAGGAAAGTGCAGCCTGGCAAGTTCTTACCTTACTGTGCTGCGTCTGTCACAGTGGGCAGTCCTGTACTTGATTCAGATTTCACTAGCCGGGCATAGTTCCTTTTTCTTTTCCCAGCATCACCCAGTGCAATACATCATATTTAGTCACTGTGCCTCCTTTATCTCCTCCTCGGACTTCCCTTGTTTTTGATGACCTTGGTGGTTTTGAGTAGCCCTGGCATTTTGAAAAATGTCTCATAATCCAAGTGTGCCCTGTTTTTTTTTTTTTTTTTTCCCCTCATGATAAGTCAGAGATGGGCTTGGGGGAGGAATACCACAGAGGTGAAGTGCTGTTTATATCACATCATATGACGGGTATAGGCAATCAGTGCTCTGTCACTGAGCATTAACCTTGACTGTGTGGCTGAGGTTTATCAGCTTTCTCCTGTGTAACGTTGTTTTCCCCCCTTTTCCATACTTTACTCTTTGGAAGCAGGTCACAAAGCTCATCTGGCACTCGAAGGATGTGGAATTCAGCTCTGTCTTCCCGAAGGCACAGTATCTACATAAATTATTTGGAATTTTTTATAGGGGAGATTTATCTCTTCTCGCCATTTATTTTTTTTATTATTTGACAACTTTTTTAAAATTGCTTCCCTAGGTATCTCCTCTTGAAGTTCTTTTTTATTTTGGAAATTTGAATTTTTCTAAAGTATCATCCAAATCTATCATTTATTAGAGTGGCATTGTATAAATATTTGTTTTAACATATGGTTATTTACCTGGTATTCTTCCTAATTTGGTGTATTTGTGACTTCTTCCTTTTTGCCTACATTACGAAAGCTAGTGTTTCATGACTCCCCCCACCCCCCCAAATCACTAGCTCTTGGATATTTACCAAGTCTGCTGATTTTATCCTAATTACATTAATTCCCTTTAAAAACATTATCAATCATTCCTTTTTCCTTTCATTAGAACTTTTTGCTCATTTCCTTATCTTGATTTCAGTGCTGTTATGCACTTATCGATTTTCCTTGTGAGTAGTAATGGATGCCAACCAGAGCTACCTCTGCTTCTTGAGAGTGTCAGGGAGAGAAGTGGAAAGTATTATTATTGTGTGGAAGTTTGTGTGTGACTGTGGCAGTCATGGTTATTCGGTGGGTTGGCCCGTCGGGCACTGCTGGGGGCATGGCCTCAGAGCTCACGGTTTACTGTGGAAGCCAACAGAAATCAGCCGTTTAGTGCAGCATCGTGTACGTTGCTGTGTACGATAACAGCGGGCCAGCTCTCTGGTGTGGGGTGATTGGAGCCCCTGCACGGAGTGGGCCACACTTGGGGTCAGTGGAAAGTGTGCAGTTTGCACGATGGGCCGTGTTGTGCACCAGCAGCAGCAGAGTGCGCTTGCTCTGTCCCCGACCGCCAAGGGCGCAGGCCCCCTGCCCTTCCTTTGCCTGCGTGACTGCTGCTCTCCTGGCAAGGGTAACTTCCGGTGGTGCCTCCTGTGTTTTCTTGGCTGACTCCTCCTGAGGATCAGCTGGGCCTGTGTGACCGTCGCAGTGTTCTGTTTTGTGTGATGAGTTGATTAAAGGCTACCACTGAATGACTGACTTCAGACAGCAGGAGCCGTGTCCTGTTTGGCTACTGTCCTATCCCTGCACCTCTGTCAGGGAATGGCCTGTGGCAGGTGCTCAGTAAAGGCCTGCATTGAATGAGCAATGCATGAGGGGGAGCAGTGGTAGATGTCAGGTGCGTTGGGTTCACCCTGTGAAGACCTTCATGTCCCTACCAAAGGATTTGGACTCTGCCTCATGTCCTCTGATGAGCCTTGGAAGAATATTAAGCAAGGAATTGACATGATTACATTTAATCTATAAAGATCTGGGAACCATTTATGGGAAAAGCACATTTTAGAACATGAGAGGAGGGGCGCCTGGGTGGCTCAGTCATTAAGTGTCTGCCTTCGGCTCAGGTCATGATCCCAGGGTCCTGGGATTGAGCCCCTCATCGGGCTCCCTGCTCAGTGGGAAGCCTGCTTCTCCCTCTGCCACTCCCCCTGCTTGTGTTCCCTCTCTCACTGTGTCTCTCTCTGTCAAATAAATAAAATCTTTAAAAAAAAAAAAAAAAAAAAAACGTGAGGAAAGCAGTGTTAGCAAGTAGAAATTTCTTATTTTTGGAGCTATTTACCAGTAGTTATTATTCACAAAGTTCCCATTTTGGGTGAAAATGCCTTTTACGAGCAATCTTTCTCTACATTTATGGAGATTCTCTCCTATGCTCTAGTTAGAAATGGTTTTTAGAGTTTCTACCTATGGTAAGCAGAATATTGCATCCACCTACCAAGATGTCCCTGTGTTAATCCCTGAAACCTGTGAGTTTTAGGTTGCTTGGCAAGGGAGAAATTAAG
The DNA here is from genome assembly GCF_009762305.2 of Zalophus californianus. Lineage (NCBI taxonomy): Eukaryota > Metazoa > Chordata > Mammalia > Carnivora > Otariidae > Zalophus > Zalophus californianus. Next base: position 69,795,812 of record NC_045595.1, on the reverse strand, counting down.
GTTGCAGATGGAATTAAGCTTGTTAATCAGCTGACCTTAGGGAGATTATCCAGGTCTGTAATCACAAGTACCTTTAAATGTGGAAGGAGGAGGCAGAAGGAGCTCTCAAAGTGGCTGGATGAAATTCGGGACAGACTCATCTGGCCATTGCTGCTTTGGCGCACTGGAAAGGGACCACAGGCCAAGGCATTCCGGGAGCCTCTAGATGCTGGAAAATGCCGGCCTCCAGAAAAGAATGCAGCCTTGCCATCTTGATTCTTAGTTCAGTGAGACCCATCTTGTACTTCTGACCTCCAGAACTAATAATGTAATAAATTTGTGTTGTTTGAAGCCTCTTAAGTTTGTGGCAATTTGTTGCGGTAATAATGGGATACTTACAGAAATCCACTTAACTATATTTTATAATAAGCCTACCATGTAAGCAATCATGAGAAAAAATACAAAGTGGTCTTTGTAGAAGCAGCAACCGAGATTAACTGTGAAATTCTGCTTGGATCTTTTTGTGTTTGTGTATTTGATGAGTGATAAAAATATCCACATATATTAGCTGTATTATTTTTTTTTAGATTCAAAATCACAATAACGTTTCTTGATCTATATTGGTCAAAGCAGAAATAATATTCTTTTTTTATTCTGATGCTGCCCCCACATGATTCACATCTGAATAATTCCTGCTGTGCCAAATAACTATGGCAATTTCTAGGTTTCGTTGTAAAAATAATTCATTTTGCTCTCCATGACAGGTTTTCCTTTGAAATATATTACTCATGTGCTCTGGGAGATTGCTCACATATGTCTCTCTGTCTGTGTCTGGTCTCCTGAGAAGCTCTGTGTCTGTTGAAGCACTGGATTTTTATTTTTATTTCACTATAAAATGTTTTATAGTTTTCCATAGCTCCAGTTGAGCCACTTTTTAGCAATTAATGTTTTAGAGGGTTTAGTTAGACAGTATGCCGCGTTGTAAAGCTGTTTAGATAGATGGCTGGGGTGGGCAGGCTGGAGCAAGGTCAGGTGCTCCCTCTCTTCCTTGCGATGGAGCCTGCTCTGGGGGAGGGAGGGACTGGTCGGCTCCAACTTGGATGTCTGTGTTGGACAGTTTTGCATATAAGAGATTCTTGTGATGCTCAGTGGGTCCACTCATCTCTAGGGGGCCTTAGAACTCTTGAGGCTTATTAGCTGGAGCCCTTTGGGAAGTCTGGGACTGCCAGTAATGAAAGGCATGCTTAGAAATGAATTTTTAAGAAAGTTGTTATTTTTTAATTCAGGGATATCCATGTCAAGAGAAGGTAGCGCAGTTGCTGTACTTAGGAGTTTTGTTTTGTTCTTCACTTTCTCCGTGTGGTATGTGAAGAATTATACATTTTACCTTCGAGCTCCTCTGCTCTGCAGAGCTGGCCCCCACCCAAATCTCCAAGTTTGTGTTTTGAGGAGCCTATCTCTTTTTTGGCCTTTTAGAAAATTGTCCAATGGTAACTCCGTTGTCCTGGGATGGGAATCAGAGAGGACTACCTCTCTGAATGTGGGTGTTACTGCCTCCTTAGGACCTGCCCGAAAACCTGTCCCTCCCCCATGAATACCCTCAGTACTCCCTCCCCATGTCTGGGGAGTGAACCCAGATGACAACACAAGGGAGTCCTACACTGAATTCATTGTTTGGTGTCACCAGGGTCTTGATTGTGCAAGATGTGGACTATCTGCCTAGAATATTCAACCCAGAGCATGCTTTGGGGGGAGGGGCAGGGAAAGCCACAGTTTCTTTAAGGTATAAAAGATAGATGTACAATTTGCCATGTCCCGATGAATGCAAAGCCCTGCAGGTTTTGAGCCTAAAGAAGGAAAGCCCCCGTGTATCTTCCTTGGTCTACATGGAGAAAAGTTCTTTGGACACGGTTCCGTTTCCTAGAGAGTCCTTTGGGATGGCCCTGCTTCAAGAGAACATGTAAGAAGGAGCTTTTGGGTTGCCATGTGAATGGCACGTGGGACTTCCCTTGGGATTGTTACGTTATGCCCCGTCATGGAGTTGGGAAGACAGCAGAATATTGGAGTATCCATTCTGGGTGGGACTTCCTTCTCAGTTACCTCCATGCTGCATGAGATCAGGGCCTTCTGTGGACTTGACCCTTGACTCCTGAGCGAGGAGTCTGCAAGGTCAGCCTGTTCTCAACCCAGGAGAACTGTAACAGACTCGGGTGGGATGCTATTTCGGTCCGGAAGGCAGAGGTTAGGGATGCACTAAATAGACAATGCGCAAGGATGGCCACCACCACAATGAATTACTTGGCCCAAGATGTCAGTAGCATCCATGTCACTCTGGAGTCTGGCTCCCTTTCTTTCTTTCTATGACTACTGCTGTCCTCATTCTTGGTGACTTCAGTTTTCATGTGGATGCCCATTCAGAATGTCACCTGTTTCGATCGTTCCTTTCCAGTCCCCGCACACACCTGATGTGCCTGTCTGTGGACACGTTTCTGACTTTGTCACCCTCATAAATGTACACTGCCTTCACAGTCCAGCTTCGAGCAGCCCCCTCTCGGAGCGCCCTCCTGTCCTTCCAGCACACCCACAGTAGTGCTCTCCGAAGTGCTTCAAAGGAGATGTCCAGATCCCTGATGCAGTCACCCTTGTCACTACTGGGATGAATCAAGAGAGGCACCAAGATCCTGCCCTCTCTCCAGGGACTTTCAGAGGGTTTATTTTCATGGAACTTTCCTCCTTAGAGCCAAGGTGATTTGGAGCTACTTGGAAAAAGTCCAACAATACAAATCCATTGTCTGTCTTTCCTCCTTTGCTCCCCTCCCTCCCTCCTTCTCTCCCTCCCCTCCCTTCCCTCCGTTCCCTCCCTTCCCTCCTTCCTCCTTTCCTTCCTTTTTTTCCTTCTTCCTCCCTCCTTGTAAAATATCTTGCAATAATGGCCTTGGTTGTGATAATCTAGAGGGAAAAAAAGCTAAATTCAATGCAACTGTCTGTTTCCACTCACCGCCCCCCCCCCCCCCGCCAAGAACCCTGTTACTACCAGTGAGAGATTGATAATTGAAATAGGAAATTAACTCCTTATGTTTTTATTCTCTAATCCCTAGGTTTTGCTAATTATAGCTAAATGGAATATGTTTAAATTTAAGAGAATGTTTAAATTTAAGAGAATGTATACATTACTTACATTAAGTACTTGAATGTAAAGGCAAGCTCATTATTTCTTATAAGAGTTCTTAGTGATCACAAACCATACTCACTGGCTTGGATGATCCTTTGACTATAATGAACTCACTTCTGAGAGGGATGGAAGCATCCATTGTATTATATCATACACTAGTTATTGAAAATCAGGATGAACAGGGGGATAGAAAGAGTATCATTGGGTAACGTTTTGTTCTTTTGAAATTGACATTTTGCTTTTAAGATTTTCGTTTGGTCTTTGGTTTTCTACAATTTTACTCTAATATGCTTCTGTGTTTTCTTAATTTTTTAACCTGTTTTGGATTAACTGGGCTTCTCGAATCCATGGGTTAAGGTTTTCTGTTAAAAATATATTTTAATCATTTGCAGAAAGTACTTGGCTGTTACCTCTTTAAATACTTCTGCTTCATTCCTTCATTCTTGCTCCTTCCCTCTTCATTCTGGGCTCAGATTATACCTGTTAGATCTTTTGAGTGTCTTACATGTTTTTTATAGTCTTAACTATTTTTTCCATCATTTCTTTCCCTTTCTGCTTAGTTTTTCCTTTCTTAACCTATCTTCTAGGAGGCAAAACAAGTGTTTAGTTGTATGTAAATTACTTATCAAGCCCATCTATTGTATTGTTAATATAGATATTTAATTGTTCAATTCTAGAATGTCCATTTGATTTTTTTAATAGGTAATAAATTCTGGTGAATTTCTGCATTATTTCATCTATTTTCTATTTTCTTCATTATTCATAATTATTTTAAAATCCTTTTTTTTTGATAACTCCAGCATTTTTTCCCTCAGTGTTGGTCAAATTTTCTTGCTCTTTGCATGTCTAGCAGTTTTTCATTGTATATTAAAAACTATAGAGATTTCTGTAATCTGTAAAAACTGTAGAGATTACTGATGATATTATATCTTCCATCAGAGAGAGGCCCCATCTCTCTCTCTCTCTTTTTTTTTTTTCTTAGAGAAGTGGGGAGAGAGAGTGAGGATAGGGGGAGGGAGAATCTTAAGCAGCCTCCATGCCCAGCGAGGAGCCTGATGCGGGCTCAGTCTCACAACCCTGAGATCATGACCTGAGCTGAAATCAAGAGTTAGACTTTTAATTGACTGAGCCACCCAGGTGCCACCCCCTCCACCCCTTTTTTTTCCTTGGTCATTTAGGGATAGAGCCTGATCAACTTAATCCAATTAGAAAGTAAGCTGAGCCAGGGCTGTTGTATTAAGATTTGTTTCTAACTCTGGTATAGTCCTGTTCTTTTGTTTGGCTTTCCTGGGCTTTTGATTAACAACTGACAGTTCTCTGTCCTCTCAGTCCTACAAGACCAGGGGACTCAACTCTACCTTTCAGAATGTCCCAGCCTCGTTCTCAAACTTCATGCCTCATGTACTTTCAGAATCTGACGAATACCTTAATTAAAGGAGAGACCCTTTGAATACTTGAGGTGGAGTTCTTTTCCTGACTGGTCATAGCTTCTTTCTTGCTTTTTTAAATATACTTTTTAAATTGAAGTGCAATTAACATATAGTGTTATATTAGTTTCAGGTGTAAAATAGGATAGTTCAATAATTTTATACATTACCCAGTGCTTGTTAAATGTTGTTTTTAAGTTTTTATTTAAATTCCAGTTAGTTAAGAGTGCAGCATTAGTTTCAGGTGTACAATATATTGATTCAACACTTTCATACATCACCCTGTGCTGTGCACTCCTGAATCTCCATCACCTATTTCACCCATCCCCCACTCACATCCCCCCTGGTAACCATCAGTTTGTTCCTATAATTAAGAGTCTGTTTTGGTTTGCTTCTTTCTCTCTCTTTTTTGCTTTTTTGTCCTTTGTTGTGTTTCTTAAATTCCACATATGAGTGAAATCATATGGAATTTGTCTTTCTCTGACTTATTTCGCTTAGCATAATACCCTCTGGTTCTATCTACGTCATTGCAAATGGCAGGATTTCATTTTTTCATGGGTGAGTAATATTTGTGTGTGTGTGTGTGTGTGTGTGTGTGTGTGTGTGTGTGTGCGCTCTCTTTTTCCTTTTTCTCAGATCTAGGGTTAGGGTTAGGGCTAGAGCTAAGGTGAGGGTTAGTGTTAAGATATATGCTTGGCATCCTGCAGTTCAGAGACCTCTCCAGAGAATAAAACCCCAGACTTGTTTGGGGGTGAGAATAGACGTGGTAGCCATCTACTGAGCTGAGGCAAGGAGGGGCTTGGGGCTCTAAATACTCTTCAGATAGATATTCAATTATTCCTTCTGTTTAATCTCTACCTTCAGACCCATTTTCAGAAATGTTATGAGTTCTTAAATGTTTGGGTCTTCTCCAGAATAACTAAGCTTCTTCTCACCTTTTCTTATTGTGTGCGCAGGAACCCAGTTTCTTAGACCTAGGTTTAGGGTTAGGGTGAAAGTTTGTGCTTGGCATCCTGCTGTTCAGAGACCTCTCCAGAGGGTGAGGGTTAGGGGTTAGGGTCAGGGCTATGTTTAGGGTTTGGGTTAGGGTCTGTGCCTGGCATCCTGCAGTTTAGAGACCTCTCTAGAGAATAAAACCCAGTCTTCTGCTTGGGTGATGATATGGACATGGCAGCCATCCACTGATCTGAGTCAAGGAGGGGATTTGTGGCTCTAAATACTAATTTAAGATAAGTGTATTCTTAATCCCCTTTAGTTCACCCATCCCCCTCCCCCCCTCCTCTCTGGCAACCACTAGTTTGTTCTTTGTATTTAAGAGTCTGGTTTTTGTTTGTCTCTTTTTTTCTTTGTTCATTTGTTTTCTTAAATTCCACATGTGGATGAGATTGTATAGTGTTTGTCTTTCTCTGACTTATTTCACTTAGCATAATACACTGTAGCTCCATTCATGTTGTTGCACATGGGAAGATTTCAGTCTTTTTATGGCTGAGTAATGTTCATTCTATGGATACACCACATTTTCTTTATCCGCTCATCTATAGATGGATACTTCGGTTGCTTTCATATCTTGGCTATTATAAATAATGCTGCAGTAAACATCGGGGTGCATATATCTTTTTGAATTTTTTTTTTGTTTGGGTAGATACTTATTAGATCATATGATGGTTCTATTTTTAACTTTTTGAGGAATCTCCATGCTGTTTTCCACAGTTCCTGCACCAACTTGCATTCCCACCACCAGTGCACAAGGGTTCTTTTTCTCTACCTCTTTGTCAGCACTTGATGTTCCTTGTCTTTTTTAGTCATTTTGACAGGTGTGAGGTGATACCTCATTGTGGTTTTGATTTGCATTTCCCTGATGATGAGTGATGTTGAGCATCTTTTCACCTGTCTGTTGTCTTTGGAAAAATTCCTGTTCAGGTCTTCTGCCCATTTTTTAAGTGAATTTTTGGTGTTGTATACATTTTTATATGTTGTTGTATATATCATTTGCAAATATCTTCTCCCATTAACCCTTTACTGTATATATCATTTGCAAATATCTTCTCCCATTTGATAGGTAGACTTCTTGTTTTGTTGACGGTTTCCTTTGCCGTGCAAAGTTTTTTATTTTGGTGCAGTCTGAATAGTTTATTTTCACTTTTATTTCTCTTGCCTCAGGAGACATATCTAGGAAAATATTGCTAAGGCAACATTGTCAAAGCAATTACTGCCTATGTTTTCTTCTAGGAGTTTTATGGTCATGTCTCACATTTAAGTCTAATTAATTTTGAGTTTATTTTTGTGTATGGTGTAAGAAAATGGTCCAGTTTGATTCTTTTGCATTTATCTGTCCAGTTTTGCCAACACCATTGGTCAAAGAGACTGTCTTTTTCCCATTGTACATTCCTGCTTACACCCCCAACTACAAGTCTGTGGCAGCCCCAGACAGGTCCCTTAATAGCACAGGGACCAAACCCTGCCTAGTGCACCTACAGCAGGCAAAGTCGGTCATTGCAGCCAACTGAACTGAAGGCAATCAGGGCTGAGCCACAACAGTAGGGCGCACGCAGTCCATATAAGGAGAAACCTCAGGAATGCCTGGTCTGGTGAGCAGAGGGTATTCAGCTACAGGGCACTGCAGGGTAGTAGGCTAAACCAACCTTACAGGACATGTTAAAGAAAATTCTTTGAGTGAAAAGAAAGGCCATTATTAGGAGTAAAAAAAAATTAGGGAAGAATTTCACAGATAAATGCAAACATAATAAAAGTTGTAGATTGATTACTTATAAAACCAGTATGGAGGTTAAAGCACAGAAGCAGTAAAATCAATTATATCTACAAAAATCAGTCAAGGGATTCACAAAATAAAAGGATGTAAAGTATCACACCATATACAGAAAATGAGTGGGAATAAAAATTTAGTGCTTTTAGAATAGATTTAAACTTAAGCATCCATCAACTTAATATAGAGTTCTATATATATAAGATTTTATATATAAACCTATTGGTAACCACACAAAAAAGAGAAAAGAATCTAAGCGTAATACTCAAGAAAGCTATCAAACAGCAAGGGAAGAAAGCAAGAAGAACTGAGAATTATGAAAACAACCATGAAACAAGTAACAAATGGAAGTAAGTACATACCTATCAATAATTACTTTAAATGTAAATGGACTAAATGCTCCAATGAAAAGACATAGGGTGACTGAATGGTCATCGTTTCTTAGGTACCACCAACTGTGGGAGATTTTACTCCATATTTTATAGATTTTTCTGTCCATCTTATCAGCCTTCGGTAGCAACCATCAAATGTTTTGGGGGATGCTGTTTTTGTCTGAGGCCCCTTAAATTTCCTATTTGTTATTCCAGCCCCATACAAGCTTTAAAACCATTGCCAGTTTCTCATGCCCTCAGTGGAGCTCCCTGTATGTACTAAGCCCAATTTTCAGCCATCATCCAGAACCAGCAAATGCCCCTGCAGGAAGAAATGGAAGTATCAGTTGACATTGGAAAATTTCTCTACTTTCTGGAACTTTAGTTCACCTATTTCTTGGTGGTTCTGTAGCTGTCTGATATCTCTACAAATATGATTTTATAATTTATGTGGGGTTTTCTGGTTGTTATAAGGCAATATTGGCCTTTGTGACCTAATATATCCTAGTAGAGGCACAAGTCTCCTAATTGATTAAATTCTGCTTTTACCTTTTTAAATTTCATCCTGTTGCTTGCTTTCAGTAACTTCATTTTTTCTAGAATTTAAAAATTGAATACTTCCTTTATTGTAGTATTTTATTGTTGTATCTAATGCTGTTTTCATCTTATAAACTGCTTTAGCAGTATCTACTGCATTCTAATTTATAATGTTTTCATTATACGTATTTTCACAGAAGTTTGCAATTTTAATCTATATTTCCCTCAAGAATTTTAAAATTGCATTTAATAGAAACTTGTTTGGTTTTTAAATTTCTAGTATTAGTACAATGAGTAAATTTCTATTTGGGGGGAAATTTGTTGATGTTTCTTTGTATATGGTATAGTACATTTCATGAATTCTCTGTGCGTTTGAAAACGGTTATTCTCTATAGGGTTCAGAATTTGGCATATATCTATAAGATATATATCTCTAAGATATATCCTGTATGTATAAAATATACCTTACTAATTTTTTTCCTTGATCTATCTTAGATTGAGGGAAGTGAATATAGTGTTCCATTATTAGTGTGTTTCTGTGTATTTCTCCTTGTTTCTCCTGGTTTGAGAGTTGTTGTATTACTGGGTGCAGACATGTCAATAATTTTTATACTCTTATTTAGTTTTATGGTCTGTAGTTGAAATTGGTTTCATAAGATCATTCTTTATCGTGTTTTGTGTTCTTCAGTCCTGAATACAGAGTTAGAATAGAATATAGGTGTGGATTCATGTCTGTTCCTTGTGTGACATTCTCCCAGCCTCTTTTCCCATAGTTATCATTCCTGCTGAATGTGATTTTTCCCTCCTAAGTCCTCTAAATCTTGATAGAAGTGATCAAGATTGGGCCCAGAGTCTCCTCTAATTTGCAAATTGTGATTCTAGTTACACTTCATAGCTTTTTCATTGTTACACTTTTTGGAAGTAAACGTGCTTTGGAAAGAATGTTTAAAACCCCACCTGCATATTCTGACAGGTGGTTCTATGCTTTTCACAGCTCGGAATTGAAGAACCACTCCCGTTGTCCTTTGCTGTGTTCCATGTTTGCATACTCCTGGACTGAGTGCATGATTGCCTACAATTTGTCACTCTGTGCTCTAGAACTCAGATCTAGGTAGCTATGCAGGAGCATCCTTCTGGAGGCAAACACTCCAGCAGTTCTGGCCAATAGTAGCAAAGCACTCTAAACATGATAAAAGTCCATCAAAGAGCAGGGGGAGGAGGATGAGCTTGAGGATTAAGGTCTGAGGAGGTGAGGTGACCCACCAGCACAGGAAGTGGGGATGATTGTGGCTCCCTTTCAAGGCTGGTATGGAAGCCAAGGCTGGTTGAAGATGGTCCCTCTAGCAGGTGATAAGTTGTTGTTGAATGAGACCCTAATTATAGTGTAATGCTTTCCGCACAGATCTAAATATAAAATATTAGACAAAGTATCCATCTCTCTGAATGGTTACTTCCTGATTGCAGAGTGGGTAAGATTTTAGATGATCCATCTCTTCTTATTAATCCCGCAGGGTTTCATAGTGGAAAGTAAATGAGACTTATTTATGCTTGCAAATCAAATTGCCATAAAAGGTTATTTCAATAGACAGAGGCAAAATCATACTAAAATAATTTAGTAAAAATGGGAGCTAAGAGCGTGCTTAATGGAACATGATTAGATTTAATTTTCTTACTCTTTCCATCATTAAACTCCATTATCTGTTCTGAGACTTCATTTAGGTTTCCAGCCACATGGCAACTCTGAGGCATTTGTGGGGAGCACATGGAAGCCTGTGAGTTCCCATTAAAAAACAAAAACAGCTAATAATATGCTGTTCTTTCATTTTTGCTATTTGATATCAATGTCTCACAACCAGAGGCTCTTGTATTCTCTTCCTAACCTGATCTCTTAAAACTTATAAGTATCATTATCTAAGAGCTTTCATGCAAAAGAAGTTTGATTCCAGAGTTGAAAACAAAACTCAGACTTTCTGATGAATGTCTCTGAAGTGCAGAAGCTCTGAGAAATTTTAAGAATTCCTCTGGTTATCCTTTGGCTTCAGGTATATCTACATCCCTCTGTATGTACCCAATCTAGTTTTCAGCCATCACCCAGAACTGGCAAATGTCGCTTTACAAGGGGGAAATAATTGGCCCTCAAGCATATCCAGAGCTAAATCCACAGCTAAATCCTATTTGTAGATAGTAACAGAATCAGTAACAGTATTAGCCCTTTACACATGGTAGAACTTCACAGGTAGGGATAGGTAAGAATCTGTACATCTGAAAAATCTCCAGAAAGTATTGCGCCCTCTGTTTGATGTCACTAAGGAGAGAGAGTGCTGGCCTTTCCAGCTAGTGGTAGACTCTGTTACTTTAGATTCAGTCTCAAGTCCATGTCACAGGGCTGAGTACAAGCAGAAGACAAGGTGCTGAGGTCAGGTGATGAAGACTGGCCACAGGTGAGGTGAGGAGCTGAGAGAAACCGGCAGGGAGCAGGCCCTGAGGAGCTGACCTTGAGGATGACACAGAGCCACTCCCGCCCACTCTGTGCAGGGGTGATGTCACTAATTTATATCCGTGAGTTACAGCAACAGTGTATTTCTAGTTTTTAGTTTTTTTTAGTTAAAATATATCTAGTTTGTTTTTAACTCCACTGAATCCAAAAGAAATTACTATCCCAGGCACTTATTAGCTGAGATTTAGTATGGATTCCAAAAGTCTTAGCCAAGTCTTCAGAGTAATGAGCCTCAGTGTGCCTTTGTAATGTCTCATTTCTGTCAACCTCAAGTTCCCAAGTCCTATGGTTTGTGCCCTTCCTCAAGTTCTAGACCTTTGCAAGCCTGCTGGTTCTTCCCACCCAGCTCCATTCCCATCTCCTGCCTAAAACCTTTTCTGGTCTTCTCAGCTCACCAGGATCTCACTCCGTAGTGTGTGTTAGCACAATCAGCATACTCCTCTCAGCCCATTCTGTCTCCCTGCCCTCTCACTGGATGGGAAGCTCCCCAAAGGCAGGTGTCTGGTGCGGGTTTGGGGCGTGTCATCAGGATCTACGGTGGGCCTGATATGGGCTGGTCTTTAGTATGGATTGTTGAAGGAATGACATTCAATTGTGTGCAGAGGAGATCGTGCAAAATAGTATACACTATTTTCTGTAATACAAAAGGATATCAACTGGGCAGACTACTCAAAATAAATAATCAAATTGTTCACTTATTTGTAAAGGTTTTCAGGTCTGTTTGTGTGTATATATGTTTGTGTGCATTTTAAAATTTTATGCAAATTCACATTAAAACCACTTTTTTTAATATGGGAGCTTACATTCATTCTGAGTCAGTTCTGTTATCTATATTGTAAAATCCTGTGATTAGGAGGATGGTAATTCATAAACCTATCCTTTTCTCCCTCCCCCTCCCCCCAATATTTATGTGATGAAGTTGGACTTCATGGTAACTCAGGTGGCATGTGGTATTTAGGATTCTTTTTAGGGGCTGAAGAAAGGCAGAATTCTGAGGAAATTGTTTCACCCAACAATCTTTTGTTTTTAGATTGATTAAGTGCATGTTGGAAAGATGGGGATAGGGTTACTTGTCTTGTGCTAAAACTTTTATTTGAGTAATCTTTGCTACAATCCACAAGTAAATATTTGAGACTGTGCAGAACGGTTCTGTTTGACTATAGGAAAGCATAGGAATTTGATATAATTTGATACTCTTTAACCTCTCTTTCAAATATTCTTTGAGAAGTGTCAAAGACAAAACTGTAAGCTGCAAAATAAAATATGTGCTTTTATTGGGAGTCTTAGGGATTACAATCCAGGAGACACAGGTTTGATTGAAATCGAAAACATGCTCTGGAGAGACAAAGGAGGTTAGAGTTTTTAAAGTGGAAAGAGAGGGGGCGCCTGGGTGGCTCAGTTGGTTAAGTGGCCAACTCTTGATTTTGGCTCAGGTCATGATCTCAGGGTCCTGGCATCAAGCCCCGAGTTGGGCTCCCCGCTTGTGGGGAGTCTGCTTGACCCTCTGTCCCCACCCCCTGCTTGCTCTCTCTCTCTCTTTCTCAAATAAATAAAATCTTTAAAAAAATAAATAAAAAATAAGTTGGAAAGAGAGGTTTTACATAAGTTGTATTGAAGAAAAGGTGATTGATGCTGGTTTATCTATAGTTACATTAATCTACATGTGATTGGTTGCTAGGGCTAATGTTGGGCAGAAAATCCATTTATGTCCATTATAACATAAGTAGATAGCTTGACTTTTAGCTGAGTTCAGTAAAAAGGAAAAAAAACCCTCTAGAATTTGAGACAAAAGATGTGCATGAACCCCACCTCCTCAATGTCCTCCTGGTTCCATTTCAAATAACTCTTAGCAATTATTCCATTGTATGCTCTCCATTGCTGGAAGACACAGCATTGGGTTCAGTATGGAAGGGTGTTAAAGCAGAAGAGGACCTTGGAGGTTAGCCTGAAACTCCAGCAGCTCATCTCTCCCTGGTTGCCCGCGTCTGCATGTGTCAGGGGCAGGGCTTTCCCTTCTGCCTATTTCCAGTGGAGCTCCCAGCCCTGCCCCTGGATGTGACAGCTGGTGCAAAATGATGAGTTGGGTGCTCTGTCCCCCTCCATTGCTGGCGGGAAAGAGCTCCCTGTCCTCTGTATGGCTTCAAATGACGTTTCCAGCTGTCGAGGTTTTGTCTTGTGCCCTGCCCTTGATGGATTGTGCGATGATGACTTGGATGCTGTGGCTCAAAGTCATTGCTGTTGGAGTCATTCTGATGAAGCACCAGAGCCTACATTATTCAGAGCATGGTCATGTGAAATGTTTCAGAATTGAAGCTATATTGGTTGTTTCTCGTCCTACTGCTTTTGGGTCACAACCCTCTAGGGAGCTTCCTGGGTGAAATCTGAAACCAACCCTGGCGCTGGCAGGGCAGGGAGAGATGGAAGAAACAGGCCGGCCACTCCAGGTTGGTAAGTGGCCATTTCATAAGCAAAGGGAACTTACATACGAGGCTTGTCTTGGGTAGCAGCAAGACAGTGGATCTCTGCACTGCCTGCCAAATGTTAAAAATTTATATATAGAGGTCTTGCCGGGGTTCAGTCACGTATACCATGCAGGTGTTCTCAATACCACGTCACTGTCTCAAGGGTGTGTTCTAGGGGCAGCCTCTGGGAGCAGGAAAGGCCAGCAGAACCCACATTCCAAGGACCGGGAAGGGATGGAAGCCTCTGAGTGTCCTGGGTCAACTGGCAGTCATGTCTTTCTGATGACTTTCCCTAACAGCTTCCAAGACAGGTTTTTTTGTGTGTGTTCATGTGTGTGTTTGGTTTGGTTGTTTAACATACTACTTGTGCCCTGAGAGATGAGATTCTAAGATAAGCCATTAAGATTGGTGACAAATAGACTCCAGTCCTCTGTGAATGGTGTATGCATGTCTCAGAAGCTCAGGGACAGCTCAGGGAAGCTCTCTTAAAGATCAGTGCCCCTTCTCTGTGCACCCCACACAAACAGACTGGACAACATTCACCGGTGCTCATCCGTTTTCATGCAAGCCATCAGAAGGGAGGATCCCATTGTCAGCCAGTTTGTCCAAGGGGACTATGCATCTTTTCATTTGCAGCTCATCAGAATTCATACACAGAAGTGGCTGTGACACTATTATTCCATATATCCATGGGGGCAATGGGGGGTGGCCAGGTGAGAGTGTGGTAGCAAGAAGACAGTCCCAACATATGTGTTCCATGAATTGAGAAAGAGCTTGAAGTGCTTGGTGTCAAACAGAATCATTTGCTCCTCTGCTCCCTGTCTGTTGAAGATGGCCCGGGTCACCTGGGGGCTGACACTAGGCAGTGCCAATGGGCAGGGACCCGAGCTGTTGTTGTCTCTGTGCATGTCCCGTTGAAATGTTGGTCAGCATTTATTTGGAGGTACCCAGTGGTTGGACACATAATAGGTCAGTTGACTGACTTTTAGTTCCTGATTGAGGTGACCAGCTACCCTGTGATGCAGAGAATTTTTGTTTTAACACCTGTATACTTGGGGTTGCACCCTGAGCTTATCCTTTCTGGGCTCATTTTTCTTTCTTGAGGAAATCCAGTGGTCCCTCTTTCTTCCTTCCCATCCTTTCCAGTCCCTCCCTTCTATCTTTTGTCCTTCCCTTCTTAGCACTCATTCAGATTTCTGGTTTTTCTCTTTGACCTGCTTGAAGATAATTTAATGAAGCCATCTTTATATGGAATTTCTTAAAGCTGAAGCTCATTTATTGGGGGTACAAGAATTAAAAATATGAAAATCCCACACCCTTCCCTTTCCCTTCCTCCCTACTCCCTCATTCCTAAGCTTCAGGGACTTCCCAGGGACTGGTGGGACAGTTGCTTTGATCCAGAAGCAGTGGATGTGAGCACATGGGCACTCCGTAGATGAGTCTTGGTTGTCCAGCATACAGCCAAGACCCCCGAAGGGATTTGTCCCAGAATAGATATTGAAGGGGGGGGGGTCAGGTTTCAGCTGATAAGGTCCTTAGACCATCCTGGCTTGGTCTAAGAAATTTGCTTAAGCTCTCAATAGACCCCGTATAGGTTTCAGAAATGGAACTGGCCAGTATATGGTCACATTCTTCCTTGGTCAAGTTGGTCAATCTCCTGACTCCTCCGGAATCTCCTTATTTTTCTTGTGTTCCCAGCACATGCCCTGCTCTCTGCTCAGGGTCTGTGAGTTTCTTGACCCATCACAAGACCCTTTTACCCTGCCCATGGTTGTCCAGCATGATCCACATTAACGCTTTTATGCATGTACCCAGTTTATGCTTATGGTAGAGTATCTTCAAATTCCAGTTAATATTTTGGGTCCTTGCTGGCATTTTTTTTATTATCTAGGAGATGAAAAATGCCTCAGATGATTTTATCCTATTACAACCAATGTATTCTCCAAGATGGTATAGTTTCTATCATTGTGTGGCCAAAAATGAGCATAGTGAATGTTCTAAAGTGATTATACAAATAAAACTGTTATTATCTAAGTAGAGTCTAAGAAAAGGAAAGCTGATTGCCCTCAGTTATGGAGATTGAGAACAGAAGTGTGATCATGCATAAAATACCAAGTGCACCAAATTCCACCAAATTGAGCGACAAAGATCCGGGCTGCCTTATGCTGCTGGTTTGTAAATACCCAGTGTATGTATTTGCAGTTCCCCTGATGTCTGATTTGTTACCTGCTCAGAATAATGTATTGGAGAAAGGTGCTCCTTCTTTGAAATTTCAACTCAGACAGTGAGATGGCTAGGGTCTCATTGCTGCTTTAGAGACCATCCTGTGCAACAAAAACTAGTTGAAAGATCCAAGGGGATCCAGACAATGTGTGCTTTGGGGGTGTGAGGGTCAGGAGGTATTATGTTGAGGGATTCCCATGTCCTTAGGAGTAGCCCACCTACCACTAGCTGACCTAGCAAAGAGGTGTTAAGGGCACTGAATCTGTAGCTCCAGGGAGCAGTGCCTGTAGTGCTTGCAAAAAAAAGAAAAGAAAAAGAAAAATCAGTTTTTAAAGTGGCCGACTTGACTCTGCATTCCCAAATGTGAATTTTGAGGACAAAGTGAGGTTGTGGGGAAGGAGGCACTTCTTAGGTGAAGTCCTGGCCTGCTCCTTATATTCTCTTCTGGCACCTCATTTTCTCTTATCTTTAAAATCTAAAGATTGAACTAGAAAGTTCTCTAAGATTCTCCCAAAATCTGGTAGTATGATTCTTGCTTCGCTCCAGCTTACCCTGCTGGTTTGGGGCAGGCCAAGGAGCTCTTACTTTCCTCAGCCTGGTTTCCTTTCTGCTTACCACACTATCTCTTTATGCTCTCTGAGCACCTAGGTTCGAAGAAACTTGCCAATCAACACAGTCTTTCTCCTGCAGACTTTGCTAGTACTCCTTTGAGACAGGAACCGTGAATACCAACATTTGGTAAACTCCCAGCGTGGGCACTTCGCAAACTACCATAGTAGAAGACAGCTGTGATTGAAACCTGTCTTGTGATAATGGAATGTATTGATCTTATCATTCACCATATGTAATATTTTCTTTCTTTAAAACGGGACACTTTATATTTGTGAGCAATCACTTTTTAAAAAATATTTATTTTTCAGAGAGAGAGAGAATAAACAGGGGGAGTGGTAGGCAGAGGGAGAAGCAGGCTCCCTGCTGAGCAAGAAACCTGATGTGGGATTTGATCCCAGGACCCTGGGATCATGACCTGAGCCGAAGGCAGACGCTTAACCAGCTGAGCCACCCACGCGTCCCAAGTGAGCAATCACTTTTAACAGAGAGTGCCATTAAAATTGTGTCAGCATCGGGGCGCCCAGGTGGCTCAGTTGGTTAGGCATCTGCCTTCGGCTCAGGTCATGATCTCAGGGTCCTGGGATTGAGCCCACATTGGGCCCTGTGCTCAGCAGGGAGTCTGTTTCTCCCTCTGTCCCTGCCCATCCCCCCAACTTGTGCATGCGCTCTCTCTCTCTCTCTCTCTCAATAAATAAAAAATCATTTAAGAAATTGTGTCAGCAACCTTCAGGATTTTTGGAGTATGTATTTTCCATGCTGATGCAAGTACTTCATGAGTCCTTGACAACTATTTCACATGGGAGAGATTTTATATATTTTATTTAAAGTGAAAAGGTCTGAATTTATCATTTATTGCAAATATTCAAAAGTATCAATAAGTATTTGTCAATTATTTAATTGAAGACAATTTCTAGTCTGTGACAAGGTAATTCCTTGAAGGAGACTCACGTGAACTATCTATCCCTTCCCCAACTGTATTCACCCAAGCAGCTTTGAGCCAATTTGTTTCTTCGTTAATCTACCAGAGGCCTCTGCATACCAGGCACTGCACCTCGCACTGGGGACATGATTAAAAGTCCCAGTTCTGTCCTCCAGAGGCTCAGCATCAGGTGAGGACTGGATGAACCATGGGTTACTGTATACAGTAGGTGCAATGATGAAGTCAGGCACAGGAAGGTGATGTCGGTGCTGTCCAACAAGAAGGACAGCCTTCCCCATGTCTCCTCCCCGCCCCCCCTCCCCCCCAGCTTCAGCAAACAGTATCTGGCCTGAATTTTTAAGAGTGAATATTAGTTTGCCAAGGCTTTATTTTTGTAACATTTTATTATTATCTATTACTTTGGACAGTGGCAGGGATGTGACAGGAAGGCGGAAGGAGTTGTGTGTCTGGATGAACACCTGTATCTTCTCATTTGTCCCCCTACTTGGGGCCCGTTTTTGGCTCAGGGTGTTGTGGGGCAGTTTGACCTATCAACCCCACAGACAGACATGTGAAAGGGGTGCGGTCTATCCCTGGGGACGCCGGTCCTGTCTGCTTCCCGCCATCTCTCTCCATTGCCAGGGCTCTCCTGCTTGAGTAGCCTTGGCTCCGACCCAGTGCACCTGCCTTGAGGAGCCAGGACGGAGGATGGAAGTTTCCTGCTAGAAGCTTAAATAACGTGAGGAGGGTGCGCAGCAAGATGGCGGAGGAGTAGGAGACCTGGATTTCATCTGGTCTCAGGAATTCAGCTGAATAGGGTTCAAACCATTCTGAACACCTACGAACTCAACAGGAGATCGAAGAGAAGAATAGCAACAACTCTCTGAACAGAAAAGCGACCACTTACTGGAAGGTAGGACGTGCGGAGAAGTGAATCTGAGGCGATATTCGGGAGGATAGACGGCGGGGGAGGGGGCCTCCATTGGCCGCTTCTGGCAAGTGATAGAGCCGCGGAGCACAAAATCGGACCTTCTAGAAGTTGGCTCCGCTGAGGGACGTCGCTGCAGTGGCTAAGCGGGGGGTGGAACCCTCGTGGGACAGTGTGGTCTCAGGACCCTTGGGGTCACAGAAAGACTGGGGCTGCCTGAGTGCGGCAGAGCTCCCAGGTATCGGAGCGGGGAGGCCGGCTGCAGAGACGGAGCCCAGGCACGGGCTCTCAGCTTGGGGTGGCCATAAACCGTGATCCACGGCAGTCAGGCCACTGCTCCTCCAGCAGGGACCCAACCAGCGGGAGATCCGGAGAGATTCCCCTTCCTCCCCGGGGAGGAGCGGCACGAGAGTGCACTGCAGGGATCTGCTGGGTTTGGAGACTCCACACAGGGTCGGGTGCCAGAGATGGAAATGCTAGGTCACAGGCCGGGTGAGCATGGAGTGTGGCCGGAGACCGGGGAGACGGGAGTGACTGATTGCTTTTCTCTGGGGGCGCAATGAGGAGCGGGGCACCAAGTTCTTGGCTCCTCCGGGCGGAGATTGGGGGGGCCGCCATTTTCACTCTCGTTCTCCAAAGCTGTATGGAAAGCTTGCAGGGAACAAAAGCTCCTGAGAGCAAACCCGACCAGATTGCTTAGCCTGGGCCAGCAAGGCAATTCCGCTTCCGGCAAAGACATTGGAGAACCACGGCAACAGGCCTGTCCCCCAGACGATCAGCACGAACAGCCAGCCAAGACCAAGTTTACCGATCAAGGAGAACGGGAGAACTCCAGCGCTAGGGGAATACTGCACATAGAATTCATGGCTTTTTTACCATGATTCATTAGTTTTTCAAAGTTAATTTTTTTAACTGTTTTTTTTTTTTTGAATTTTTCTTTTTCCCTTTTTCAACCAACATCTTATCAATCCCTTTTTGAAAAAAAAAACAGTTTTATTTTTCATTTTTAGAGTCATATTTTATCCCTTCATAGTAGATACCCTTATTTTTGGCATATATAAATAAGTCGTTCTCTCTTTAAAATTTTGAGATAGTTTCTTCTAACAGATCAAAATGTACCCTAAATCACTAGTATATGGCTTTGTTCTAGTCTCCTGCCTGATTACATTCTCTCCTTTTTTTTTTAAACCTTCTTTCTTTTTGCAAACAACTTCTTATCAATTCCTTTTATAAAATCTTTTATAATTTTCACCTTTACAGTCATCTTCCGTCCCTTCACTGTATCAACCCTTTATTTTGTACATATATAAGTCTTTCTTTCTTTAAAATTTTAGGAGGCACTTTCTTCTAACAGACCAAAATATACCCAGAATCCAGTGTGTGGCACTGATCTATGCACTAACCTGATCATATTTGATCATATTCTGTTTTTTTTGGTTTTGTTTTATTCTGTTTTTGTATGTTTTTATCTTTTTTTTTTCTCTTTTTTCTTTCTTTCCCTTTCTTTTCCCCTGGTTTCAGGTCTTTTCTGATTTGTCTAAAGTATATTTGCTGGGGATGTTGTTAACCTGTTAGCATTTTGTTCTCTCATTCATCTGTTCTCCTCTGGACAAAACGACAAGACGAAAAAAATCACCTCAGCAAAAAGAACAAGACGTAGTACCGTCTGCCAGGGACCTACTCAATACGGACATTAGGATGATGTCGGACCAGGAGTTCAGAATCATGATTTTAAAGATAATAGCTGGGCTAAAAAGCATGGAAGTTAATAGAGAAACCCTTTCTGGAGAAATAAAAGAACTAAAATCTAACCAAATCGAAATCAAAAAGGCTATTAATGAAGTGCAATCAAAAATGGGGGCACTAACTGCTAGGATAAATGAGGCAGAAGAGAGAATCAGCGATATAGAAGACCAAAAGATGGAAAATGAAGAGGCTGAGAAAAAGAGAGATAAACAAGTACTGGATCCCGAGGGCAGAATTTGAAGGATAAGCGATACTGTAAGACGAAACAACATTAGAATAATTGGGATCCCAGAAAAAGAAGAAAGAGAGAGAGGGGCAGAAGGTATATTGGAGCAAATGATAGCAGAGAACTTCCCTAATGTGGGGAAGGAAACAGGCATCAAAATCCAGGAGGCACAGAGAAACCCTCTCAAAATCAATAAAAATAGGTCAGCACCCCGACATCTAATAGTAAAACTTACGAGTCTCAGAGACAAAGAGAAAATCCTGAAAGCAGCTCGGGAGAAGAGATATGTGACCTATAATGGTAGAAACATTAGATTGGGAACAGACCTATCCACAGAGACCTGGCAGGCCAGAAAGGACTGGCATGATATCTTCAGAGCACTAAACGAGAAAAATATGCAGCCAAGAATACTACATCCAGCTAGGCTTTCAGTGAAAATTGAAGGAGAGATAAAAATCTTCCAGGACAAACAAAAACTAAAGGAATTTGCAAACACGAAACCCGCCCTCCAAGAAATATTGAAAGGGGTCCTCTAAGCAAAGAGAGAGCCTAAAAGCAGCATAGACCAGAAAGGAACACAGACAATATACAGTAACAGTCACCTTACAGGCAATACAATGGCACTAAATTCATACCTTTCAATAGTTACCCTGAATGTAAATGGGCTAAATGCCCCAATCAAAAGACACAGGCTATCAGATTGGTTTAAAAAACAAGACCATCGATATGCTGTCTGCAAGAGACTCATTTTAGACCCAAAGACACCCCCACATTGAAAGTGAGGGGTGGAAAACCATTTACCATGCTAATGGACACCAAAAGACAGCTGGGGTGGCGATCCTTGTATCAGAGAAATTAGATTTTAAACCAAAGACTGTAATAAGAGATGAGGAAGGACACTCTATCCTACTTAAAGGGTCTCTCCAACAAGAAGATCTAACAATTGTAAATATCTTTGCCCCTAACATGGGAGCAGCTAATTATATAAGGCAATTAATAACAAAAGCAAAGAAACACATTGACAACAATACAATAAGAGTGGGGGACTTTTAACACCCCCCCAATGAAATGGACAGATCATCTAAGCAAAAGATCAACAAGGAAATAAAGACTCTAAATGACACACTGGACCAAATGGACTTCACAAACATATTCAGAACATTCCATCCCAAAGCAAGGGAATACACATTCTTCTCTAGTGCCCATGGAACATTCTCCAGAATAGATCACATCCTAGGTCACAAATCAGGTCTCAACCAGTACCAAAAGATTGGGTTTATTCCCTGCATATTTTGAGACCACAGTGCTTTGAAACTAGAACTCAATCAAAGAGGAAAGTTGGAAAGAACTCAAATACATGGAAGCTAAAGAGCATCCTACTAAGGAATGAATGGGTCAACCAGGAAATTAAAGAAGAATTAAAGAAATTCATGGAAACCCATGAAAATGAAAACACAACTGTTCAAAATCTTTCGGATACAGCAAAGGCAGTCCTGAGAGGAAAGTATTTAGCAATACAAGCCTTTCTCAAGAAACAAGAAAGGTCTCAAATACACAACCTGACCCTACACCTAAGGTGGCTAGAGAAAAAACAGCAAATAAAGCCTAAACCCAGCAGGAGAAGAGAAATAATAAAGATCAGAGCAGAAATCAATGAAATAGAAACCAAAAGAACAGTAGAACAGATCAACAAAACTAGGAGCTGGTTCTTTGAAAGAATTAACAAGATTGATAAACCCCTGGCCAGACTTATCAAAAGGAAAAGAGAAATGACCCAAATCAACAAAATCATGAATGAAAGAGGAGAGATCACAACCAACACCAAAGACATACAAACAAGTATAAGAACATATTATGAACAACTCTATGCCAGCAAATTAGATAACCTGGATGAAATGGGTGCATTCCTAGAGATGTATCAACTACCAAAATTGAACCAGGAGGAAATACAAAACCTAAACAGACCTATAACCAGTAAGGAAATTGAAGCAGTCATTAAAAATCTCCCAACAAACAAAGGCCCAGGGCCAGATGGCTTCCCAGGGGAATTCTACCAAACATTTCAAGAAGAATTAATACCTATTCTCCTGAAACTGTTCCAAAAAATAGAAATGGAAGGAAAACTTCCAAACTCATTTTATGAGGCCACCATTACCTTGATCCCCAAATCAGACAAAGACCCCATCAAAAAGGAGAATTACAGACCAATATCCTTGATGAACATGGATGCATAAATTCTCACCAAAATACTAGCCAATAGGATCCAACAGTACATTAAAAGGATTATTCACCACGACCAACTGGGATTTATCCCTGGGCTGCAAGGTTGGTTCAACATCCGCAAATCAATCAATGCGATATAATACATTAACAAAAGAAAGAACAAGAACCATATGATCCTCTCAATAGATGCAGACGAAGCATTTGACAAAATACAGCATCCTTTCTTGATCAAAACTCTTCAGAGTATAGGGATAGAGGGTACATACCTCAATATCATAAAAACCATCTATGAAAAACCTACAGCGAATATTCTCAATGGGGAAAAGCTGAGAGCTTTCCCCCTAAGGTCAGGAACGCGGCAGGGATGTCCACTCTCACCACTGCTATTCAACATAGTATTAGAAGTCCTAGCCACAGCAATCAGACAATAAAAAGAAATCAAAGGCATCCAAATCGGCAAAGAGGAAGTCAAACTCTCACTCTTTGCAGATGATATGATAGTTTATGCGGAAAACCCAAAAGACTCCACCCCAAAACTGCTAGAACTCATACAGGAATTTAGTAAAGTGGCAGGATATAAAATCAATGCACAGAAATCAGTGGCATTCCTATACACCAACAACAAGACAGAAGACAGACAAATGAAGGAGTCGATCCCATTTACAATTGCAGCCAAAACCATAAGATACCTAGGAATACATCTAACCAGAGAGGCAAAGGATCTGTACTCAGAAAACTATAAAATACTCATGAAAGAAATTGAGGAAGACACAAAGAAATGGAAAAACGTTCCATGCTCATGGATTGGAAGAACAAACATTTTGAAGATGTCAATGCTCCCTAGAGCAATCTACACATTCAATGCAATCCCCATCAAAATACCATCCACTTTTTTCAAAGAAATGGAACAAATAATCCTAACATTTGTATGGAACCAGAAGAGACCCCGAATAGCCAGAGGAATGTTGAAAAAGCAAAGCAAAGCTGGCGGCATCACAATTCCGGACTTCCAGCTCTATTACAAAGCTGTCATCATCAAGACAGTATGGTACTGGCACAAAAACAGACACACAGATCAATGGAACAGAATAGAGAGCCCAGAAATGTTTCCTCAACTCTATGGTCAACTCATCTTTGACAAAGCAGGAAAGAATGTCCAATGGAAAAAAAGACAGTCCCTTCATCAAATGGTGTTGGGAAAATTGGACAGCCACATGCAGAAGAATGAAACTGGACCATTTTCTTACACCACACACAAAAGTAGGCTCCAAATGGTTGAAAGACCTAAACGTGAGACAGGAGTCCATCAAAATCCTAAGGGAGAACACAGGCAGCAACCTCTTTGACCTCAGCCGCAGCAACTTCTTCCTAGAAACATCACCAAAGGCAAGGGAAGCAAGGGCAAAAATGAACTATTGGGATTTCATTAAGATAAAAAGCTTTTGCACAGCAAAAGAAACAGTCCAGAAAACCAAAAGACAACCGACAGAATGGGAGAAAATAATTGCAAATGACATATCAGATAAAGGGCTAGTATCCAAAATCTATAAAGAACTTACCAAATAAGCAATCCAATCAAGAAATGGGCAGAAGACATGATCATACATTTTTCCAAAGAAGACATCCAAATGGCCAAGAGACACATGAAAACGTGTTCAACATCGCTCGGCATCAGGGAAATCCAAATCAAAACCTCAATGAGACACCAGCTCACACCAGTCAGAATGGCTCAAATTAACAAGTCAAGAAACGACAGATGTTGGCGGGGATGCGGAGAAAGGGGACCCCTCCTACACTGTTGGTGGGAATGGAAGTTGGTGCAACCATTCTGGAAAACAGTATGGAGGTTCCTCAAACAGTTGAAAATAGAGCTACCAGAGGATCCAGCAATTGCATTCCTGGGTATTTACCACAAAGATACAAATGTAGGGATCCGAAGGGGTTCGTGCACCCCGATGTTTATGGCAGCAGTGTCCACAATAGCCAATCTGTGGAAAGAGCCAAGATGTCCATCGACAGATGAATGGATAACGAAGATGTGGTATATATACACAATGGAATATTATGCAGCCATCAAAAGGAATGAGATCTTGCCATTTGTAACGACATGGATGGAACTGTAGGGTGTTATGCTGAGTGAAATAAGTCAATCAGAGAAAGACATGTATCATATGACCTCACTGATACGAGGAATTCTTAATCTCAGGAAACAAACTGAGTGTTGCTGGAGTGATGGGGGTGGGAGGGATGGCGTGGCTGGGTGATAGACATTGGGGAGGGTATGTGCTATGGTGAGTGGTGTCAATTATGCAAGACTTGAATCACAGATCTGTAATTCTGAAACAAATAATGCAACAGATGTTAAGAAAAAAGAAAAAGAAGAAGATAGGAGGAGGGGAAGAATGAAGGGGAGTAAGTCGGAGGGGGGGACAAACCATGAGAGATGGACTCTGAAAACCAAACTGAGGTTTCTGGAGGGGAGGCGGGTGGGGGGATGGGTTAGCCTGGTGATGGATATTAAAGAGGGCACGTTCTGCGTGGAGCACTTGGTGTTATGCAGAAACAG
The DNA here is from genome assembly GCF_009762305.2 of Zalophus californianus. Classification (NCBI taxonomy): domain Eukaryota; kingdom Metazoa; phylum Chordata; class Mammalia; order Carnivora; family Otariidae; genus Zalophus; species Zalophus californianus. The sequence continues at coordinate 69,771,160 of NC_045595.1, read as the reverse complement.
TGAATCATGGAATGCTATATCCAAAACTAATGATGTAATGTATGGTGGTTAACATAACAATAAAAAAATTGAAAAAATGAAAATAGAAGCTTAAATAACGTGAAAGAGCAGGAGGGCTGAGTAAGCCAAGTGACACAGTTAACCTGCCACAGAAGGGCATCCCCAGCAGTCGGCCATTGGTGTTGAGCGAGGACTGGAATTCTCAGGCTGAACTCAGCATACTGATTGTCAGATGGTACCGTTTGGTCCACAGCCTCCCTTCTTCTTCTCTTTATTTTTTCTTTAAATTTTTTATTGTTATGTTAATCACCATACATTACATCATTAGTTTGTGATGTAGTGTTCCATGATTCACTGTTTGTGCATAACACCCAGTGCTCCACGCAGACTGTGCCCTCTTTAATACCGTTCCTCAGGTTAACCCATTCCCCCACCCCCCTCCCCTCTAGAACCCTCAGTTTGTTTTTCAGAGTCCATCGTCTCTCATGGTTCGTCTCACCCTCCGATTCCCCCCCCTTCATTCTTCCCCTCCTGCTATCTTCTTTTTTTTTTCTTAACATATGTTGCATTATTTGTTTCAGAGGTATAGATCTGTGATTCAACAGTCTTGCACAATTCACAGCACTCACCATAGCACGTACGCTCCCCAATGTCTATCACCCAACCCCCCATCCCTCCCACCCCACCCCCACTCCAGCAGCCCTTAGTTTGTTTCCTGAGATTAAAAATTCCTCATATCAGTGAGGTCATATGATACATGTCTTTCTCTGATTGACTTATTTCACTCAGCATGACACCTTCCAGTTCCATCCATGTCGTTGCAAATGGCAAGATCTCATTCCTTTTGATGCACAGCCTCCCTTCTGTGTCAGCTGCAATGTATTGCAAATAAGAATTTGTATTTGCTGCTGCTACAGGGCCTCTATACTATCTGTCAGTCAAATTAAAAAATTTAAATTCTTTTCTCTCATGTCCTTTAATCAGAAAGATGATGACCGAAATCAAGGAAGAGACTTAATTCTATACCTCCAGGCTTGTATGGTGAGAGCATCCTACATCTTTGGCTACAGATGGGAAGAGCGTGCTTGAGGTTCTCCTTGAGCCTCCTCGGAGGCTGCTAAGCCCCCAGCAGCCCTGACCAGAGGACAGAGGGGCTATTTAACTGTTTCACAACTGGCAGAGCAAATGCCCAGTGGTAGTTACCCCATCCCCAGCTTCATCACACCCCAAACATTCTAGCTTTGGATGCCCAAATCCTGCCCTTGCCTCCCAGGAAATCATGTGTGTGTGTGTGTGTGTGTGTGTGTGTGTGTGTGTGTGTGTGTGTGTGTGTGTGTGTGTGCGTGCATTTATTTATTTATGAGGTAAATGAGTGGCGATTAATTTTAAATTTGTGTTCCTTCACCTTGTTTCCTTCCCTTTTCCTTACCCCCAGGAGTCAGAATTTGGGTCAATAAATATGAGAATATTTCCAAAATCATAACATGATACATCTGTGGGATTGAGAGCAGCTGAGCTACAGTACCCTCGCTTCTGCCATCCCTTGTTTCTCATGGCCCTCCCTCCCTTCAGGCCTTTGAATCCCCCTGGGGCTCTGGACAAACGGGGTGGTGGGAAGCAGTGCCCCCCCTACCTTGGGCCTACAGTGGACTCTAATATATTCCCTGGGCCTGCAGGCCCCAGATTTAAGCCCTAGGAATGGGGATGAGTCTTGCCACTCGAGAAGGAGGAGCCTGGTTAGCAGTGGAGGACAGGAGGAGCAGTGGAGACGGGACAAACTGTCCCCACCTTATCTTTGGCAGAGGAGAGCTTCAAGAGGGGGTCCAGGGAGAATCAAGGGGAATTTATCACTGATGGGATGTGGGAGGCAGGAGAGAGGCAGTGGCCCCAGGTGATTTTGGGATTTATGGCTGCATGGTGGACAGACGGTAGAGCCCTTCATTGAGACAGGAAGCCAAGGACGATGTGTGAGGGGAAAGGACAGGGTGAGTTCAGTTTAGATCCCATTGAGTTGGAGCTGTGTGTGGTACCGCCTTGTGAAAAATCAGTAGTATGCAAAATGGTCGTCTTCCACTCCGTCCAATACATTTATTTCATCTGAATGCTCTGAAGAGTCTCCTGTGGGCTCCAGATGTCTAGGAATCTAGTTGTACGAGAGAAAGTATAAAAAGGAAAGTGAGCAGACACACACTCCGTCTCTGTCTCCTCTGTACTATGTCCCAGAACATGCGCAGTAGACTAGCATCCTGTAGTGCAACGTGCAAAAAGTTTTTCCCCTGAAATGTGATCTCACTGTGTGTTGAGTAGGACGTGACCTGTGTTTATCTCCCAGAGATTATAGATTTCACGTTCACGACTCTTGCATGTGCTTCTGCTTTTTTGCCTCCTCTTGGTTTCCAACCTCCCTGGGGACTGGTGGTTGTCTTTTAATTTGCCCTCTTTAGAATCCTGACCCCATACCAAGGGAAAAGAGAGTGACCATGGCTCATCGTGACTTTCTATTGCTAAAGGTGTTTCCTGCCTTGACTATTGAGAGCCCTGCCAAACTTTTGAGTCTGGCCATCTGACATCTTCTAGTGCCATTTCCGTCCTCAGATATTAGAGGAAAGTATAATGCTTTGTTTACAGTGAAACCGCTCTGGGAAGGCTGATCATTTTTCAGTAGTGTTTCCTTGCCGTGCCCTTGGTAGTTCAGAGCTGTCCTCTTTAAGCACTGAAGCAATTAGTTTTGAGAAGGCTGATTCTTCAGGGTCCAGTGCTCCCCTGCCTTTCATTTGCTGAAGCTGTACATTTTAATGAAGCTGTTTCATCTATGTTGCCAAACACTAGAATTTTGCTGCTTCAATTCTAATTATCTCTACTGGCAAATGCTATGTTTTATTAGAACTCTCAAGTGCTCTGTTTATTAAATGTCTGCACACTATGGCATTAGACACACAAATTAGGTCAGCTGTGCTTATTGATGGGTTATGGATAAAGGATTTTTTCGTCATAATCTTAAAATGCAGTGGGATTGCCTTCTGTGGCTTTGTGCGCGGTTGGCGATGCCTTTTCTGATGAGCTCGGCTGCCTTTCTTACCCGGCCGCCAAGGCTCATGCTGAGTGTCTGAGCAGTGGGGCTGTGGTCGGGGTCTCAAGGTATGTATTTCCAGTCTTTGGAGTAACAGCTTATTCTTTTCTTTCCTGGAGTTGCCTGGCACCTCCATCTTGCTTCCTGCGTTCTATGCCTTAGAGCATTGTGGTATCTACGGAGGATGCTTATGAAGCCAAGAGATGCCAGTCATGGTGGCACAGGGAGGGCAGTGCTACCAGAGCTGCCCCAGTTCAGTATTTCTCGGCTTTTCCACCCCCTGCTCTGGGCCCCTTTTACGTTCCTGCCACCTCACCCCATGGGCCCTCAGGTGGTACGGGTTAAGCTGGGAAGTGCTGGTGGGCTGTTTGCTCTGACCCCCGTCTCTCCTTCCTTGTGCCCCATGACTGTGGGTGAGCAGGCAGCGCTGCATGGTGATCAGGTGTGTGGCTTCCGCCATCCCACGGACCCAGTCCTAGCTTCACCGCTGAAGAGCTGGCTGATTCCTGGCAAGTTACACTTCACCTCGCCAACCTCAGCGGCCTTATCTGTAGCAAGGGAGACCTGTAGCCACTCCAGTGTTTCTGTGAGGATCGGATGTGATGGTGACATAGGTTACATGCCTGGGATACGGGCCTTGGCACCCAGTGCCCCATCAGCAAACTGTCAGCACTGCCTTGTTCCTCCGCAGGCCAAGATCATCACAGAGGCCACTGCTGCCTGGGCCCCTGACCCTGTGTCAAAGGCCCTGTTGCAAGTCATCAGCTGCTGCTCTCTCTCCTTATACTGCTTTACTTGCATTTATTGAGGTGCCAATGGTGTGGACTCCTTGCTTTTATTCATGAGCCGTGGGGATTAAAAAAAAAGACATCAGGACTTTACCTACCCTTCTGTTATAATCTTTTTACCCTGGAACTCAGTCATAGCTTTCTGGGGAGAGGGGCTGCCCTAGAGGAGCATCTAATGGGGACCCAGTATTTCATCGGGATCATCCCTCCCCTCCGACTCTGGCCTGTGGTCTTTGAATCAAACTTGAGTTTCCCATTTGTCTTTACACCAGGCTTGTAGAGTGCCTGAGAACAACTCTGGCCCCACAGATTTACCCCCCTGTTTTCTCCCTTCATATAATCCTCTACTCTGACTTTAAGTAACCGTGCTGTTTTTCAATGCATCATTTATCCCCTGTAGGCTAATATGGTTGTGAACAGCAAGAACAAATCTTATTAAAGTTGCTAAGAGAAATGAAACAAACTAATTTGATAGAAGTTAATGGAAGTGTGTTTAACTCATTTTTATGCCTTCTCAACTGCTCTTTGCATGTATTTCATTCTTTCTGGGGGAAATGATGACCTGAGCCATAGCAGTAGCTGTCTCAGTACCCCCTGGAGAACTGCGGCATCATCTCGAGCAGGAGCAAGGACTCTGTTCCACGCTCTTCCTCCCCAACACTATGTAGGAAGCACATATCTATCTACAAGAGAGAAGAGTGCATAAATAGAAATCTCTACTATAATTTTTACAAAGCCCTCACTTTATATTAAACAAAGGTCATAGTGTATGCATGGCTTGAAATCCAACAACAATGTTTTTGATAATGGTTAGAAAAGAAAAGGAACCATTTCTCCTGGTCTGGTTATAGGATTATTGGTCTCTTTTATTTCCTGCAGCAGATATTCAATCCTGGAGACACCCAGTAGTATAGTTGGCTGGGGCTTTTAATGATCAGAGTGCACCTTGGCTTTATGCCCCTCTGCAGACTGAGTTGTGGGCTGGCAGAGGCCTTCATTTTGCAGGGACTCTAGAACCTTCAGGGCAGGAGTCCGAGAACCTGGTTGGCCAGGGGACAGTCCTGGATTCGTAGTATTCAGGGGTAATAGGGATTTGGATAGTTGGCTTTTGTACTAAAGGAAATGCCTATATTAGCAAGTGGCACTCACCCCGTGAGTACAATGGAAAACTGAAGTATTGGCTTCACAGGGAGGCAAAAATATTACCAAGAGCATCATAGAAGAGGTACAATTAATCACAAGAAATGTGTATATTGAAGGAACAATGGATTTATCTCTAATGAAACTGCCCTGTATTTGCTGACAGGCTGGTCTTGGAACAAGGAGCAAAATGTGTTATTTTATTGAATGGGACCAAAAAAAAAAAAAAAAACCAAAAAGATTTATTAGCTTCTCTTTTCTTGATTAGCATAGGTTTCCTATGTATCGTTAGTTACTTTATCATGAATAACATGTTGTGTCATCTTGTGCTTATTAATCACCCTTTCCTTCCAACCAACTGTATGAATAATTAGATGAAATTGGTGGCAGACCATCGCTTCCTTATTCATCTTCTTAAACCGGTGTCAGTGGAACATTCAAACATGAACATCTACTCTTAAGTGTGTATTTCTAAAAAAAGGTAGAAATTTTTAGGCACCAGTATTTGGAAAGCAAACTCCTTGTCTCAGACCAAGGGAAGACCTAGATGGTGCGACTCGGAACGTCAAGTGGCTGGCATTGCTGGGAGGTACACATCTGGCAACAGAGGTGCTTTAGAGCCAGATGCAGTGCTGGTGTTTTTGTAAGCTTTGGAAACCATGTGTCCATCAAGGGTCTCCTGGTCACTCTGCAGCATTTGTCACTCTGAGACATGGTAGCTTTATTTTGCGATCTCAGTCACTTTCAGGTGTGGTCTCCTCAGCTCCGTTTAGTTGATTCCTAGTCACTCTGAGTCCCCTGTCCCCCATCTAAAGCCCAGAGGGCTGTGTGGTTGTCACTCAGCTGTGGGTAGGGGACTGCATGCAGCAGCTCTGGTGCTCTGAAGCGTTCATGCTGCCTCCCAGCTGACTTAACACACTGATGGGGAGTGGGAGTGCCTTAACGCAGAAGGATCTGCTTCATTAAAGTGGAGAAAGATAATTATTTGACCTTGTGCAAAGAATGAAGGGATGGAGGTCATTTGATCATTTGTCTCTATCATGATGTAATTACAATTCTGTATAGTTATGATGGAAATTGTGATCTATTGCAGGAACATCAGGAGAACATTCTGGGTAACACCATGCAAAGTGTGATTGCATTGCTCAACAATCTGGTTGCCTGCAAAGATTCAAATATGAAGCTACTTTATGAACAAGGTAAATGCTTCTTAGAATTCATTTTGAGTCCTGATTTCTGCCTGTTTGTTATTTTCCTCATCATATGTAGCGGGGAGTCAAGAAGTGCTATTCAAAGTTGATGAATCAAAATAGATATTTAAGAATCTATAAATAATAATAATGTTATCAGCAAAAATAGGAAATGTGGTTAGATTGTGGTATTTTCTCTAAGTTCATTTATTTTCCTTTAGGGCTCAAATTTTCCTTCCTCCTATAGGCACTGTTACAGATGATAAACCAAGAAGTACAAGTGTAAGCATGGTAGTTAGACTTATTGCTGTCAATCACAATAAAAACATATTTAGTCCAAAGCATCTTGGAAAATGAGATCGGATGGGTTGAGGGTGGCTTTATGTTACATCTTATGCATACCTATAACATTAAGATTAAAAACGTTTTTAAAGACTTTATTTTTTTAGACCAGTTTTAGGTTTAAAACCACATTGAGAGGGAGGTACAGAGATTTCTCATATAACCCCTGCCCCCATTTATATTCTCCCCTTTTAATTGTCTTTTTATTGTCTCTATAGTTTTGTCTTTTCCAGAATGTCATAGTTGGAGTCCTACAGTATGTAGCTTTTTAGGATTAGTGGTTTTCACCTAGTGATATGCATTTCCGGTTCCTCCATGTCTTTTTTAAAAAAAATATTTATTTATTTATTTATTTATTTATTTATTTATTTGACACAGAGAACACTAGAGAGAGAGAGAGAGAGAGAGAGCAAGCACAAGTAAGGGGAGACAGGGAGAGGCAGAAACAGGCTCCATGCCAAGCAGGGAGCCCGATGTGGGGCTCGATCCCAGAACTCTGGGATCATGACCTGAGGCAAAAGCAGGTGCAACTGAGCCACCCAGGTGTGCCCCCACCGCCCCGGTTCCTCCATGACTTTTCGTGACTTGTTAACTCATTTCTTTTCAGCACTGGATAATACTCCATTTGTCTGGATATACCACAGATTTTTTTTTTGTTTTTTTGTTTTTCTAAATCCATTCCCCAGCTGAAGGGTATCTTGGTTTCTTCTAGGCTTCATAACAAGGATGTTGTCATCTAAATTAAGTCTAGAGATACATGAGACCCCTTGGGTACATTTTTGTCAGGTGTAGCTCCTTGAATTTTGGTCCTCTCAAACTTGAAGACCTGTGAACTAAGGACACAAGTTATCTGCTCTGCCACATTTTTAGACTTAATGAGGAGACACAGAAAGAGGAACCCTCATAGAAACTCTTATTTAAAAGGCAAAACTAAAAAGGACATAGCAGTCACTGATGCATGATAATGTTGAAATCTTGGCAAACACATTTCCTGATTTCCCTTTGTTCCACAGGGGGGGAAAATATCCCTTGCTTTGAGAGTAGTTCTCCTTGTGAATGCTTCTCTATGGCTCTTGTCTCTAACTTCTGGATCATTGTTCTTTTTCCATAAAGATGGCCCATCGTTGTAGCTGAGTAGGATTCTAAGCCTGATTCCTATCTATAGACGTTTGGGACCCTACAACTTCTTTTCATTCTAAAAGGGATTATTCCTGTTCTTTTTAGTCTGAATCGGTGGTGTTTCTTACAACGTAAGTCTAGCAAAATCTTTGTTATGTTCTTATAATATTTTTTCTAGTTTTATTGGGAAATAAACATCACTGTATAAATTTAAGGCATACGGCATGCTGGTTTGGTTTGCATATGTTGTGAAATTACCACAAAAAGTTCAGCTAATATTCATCTTCTCCCATAGATAGAATAAAAAGAAATGAAAAAAATGGGCGTTTTTTTCCTTATAATGAGAACTCTTAGCATTTACTCTTAACAATTTTCCTATATATTGTATAGCAGTGTTAGCTGTAGTCATCATGTTGCATATTACATCCCTAGTACTTGTTTGCTCTTACTCCTGGGGGCTTGTACCTTTTGACCACCTTTTTCCTATTCCTCCTCTCCGCACTGTCCACCTGTAGTAACCACATACATCCATACACGTACATACACACATAGCATAACTTCTTTATCCATTTATTGGTCAGTAGATACTGAGGATGTTTTCATGTCTGGCTATTATAAATAACGCTGCTATGAACGTGCAGGTGCAGATATTTTTTGAGTTAGTGTTTTTGTCCTATGGCTATATTCCCAGAAGTAGAATTGCTGGATCACATGATAGCTCTATTTTTTTTTTTTTAAAGGATCCTCCATCTTGTTTTCCATAGTGGCTGCACCAATTTACTTTCTCACCAACAGTGCACAAGGATCCTTTTTCTCATCCATGCCCTTGTTAGCCCTTATCTTTTTGATGGTGGCCATTCTAACAGACCTAAGATGGTATCTCATTGTGGTTTTAATTTGCATTTTCTAATGACCAGTGATGTTGATCATCTTTTCACTTACCTGTTGGCCTTTTGTGTATCTTCTTTGGAGAAGTGTGTATTCAGGTCCTTTACCCATTTTTTAACTGGGTTACTTTTTTTTTGCCATTGATTTTGAATCAACAAATGATTTCTTTTTGTATTTAGAATACTACTGCCTTATCAGATATGTGGTTTGCAAATTTTTTTTCATTTCATAGGTTGTCTTTTCACTTTCTTGGTGGTTTCTTTTGCTGTACAGAAGCTTTTTAGGAGTTTTTTTTCTACTTCTGTAAAAATGTCATTGGCAACTTCATAGGGATTGCATTGAATATATAGATGGCTTTTTGTATTTTTGCCATTTTAACGTTATTAATTCTTCCAATCCATGAACATAGGATACCTTTCCATTTCTTCCTTTCTTCTTCAATTTCTTTCATTAACATCTTGTATTTTTCAGAGTAGAGATCTTTCACTTCTTTACTTAAATTTTTATTCCTCAGCATTTTGTTGCTTTTGATGCAATTGAAATTGGAATTGATTTCTTTCTCTTTCATAAAATTCATTGTTATCATATAGAAATGCTACTGATTTTTTGTTAATTTTGTATCCTCCAACTTTACTGAATTTACTGATTACATCTAACAGTTTTTTGGTTGAGTCTTTAGAGTTTCTTTGTATAAAGTAATGTCATCTACAAGTAGAGAAAGTTTTACTTCTTTGTTTGCAATTCCTTTTACATGTCTTTGTAGTGACTTTTATTTCTTTTTCTTCCCTGATTGTTCTTGCAAGGACTTCTAGTACTGTGTTGAAGAGGAATGGTGAGAATGTGCACCCGTGTCTTTTCCTGATCTTAGAGGAAAAGCCTTCAACTTTTCACGATTGAGGATGATGTTAAACTGTAGGATTGTCATATATGGCCTTTATTATGTTGATATGTTCTTTTCATGCCTAATTTGTTAGATTTTATCGTGAATGGATGTTGAATTTTATCAACTGCTTTTTCTTTGTCTATTAAGATGATCATATGATTCTTTTCATTCTATTAATGTGATGTGTCACATTGATTTTGCATATGTTGAACCATCCTTGAATCCCACTTGATCGTGGTGAATGATCCTTTTTAATGTGCTGCTGACTTTGGTTTGTTAGTGTTTTCTTGATAATTTTTGCATCTGTATTCATCAGGGATATTGGCCTTTAGTTTTCTTTCTTAGTAGTGTCCTTTTGTGGTTTTGGTAATAGGATAAATGCTGGCTTTGTAAAATGAGTTCAGGAATGTTCCCTGCTCTTTTGATTTTTTGGAAGAGTTTGAGAAGAATTGGTATTCTTCTTTAAATGTTTGGTAAAATTCACCAATGAAGCCATCTGGTCCTGGGCTTTACTTCATTGGGAGGTTTTTGCTTACTGATTCGTTATCCTTACTAGTAATCAGTCTGTTTTTTCCTGATTTTCTATTTTTTCTTCATTCAGATTTTCTATTTTTTCCTGATTCAGTATGGTAAGTTGTACATTTCTAGGAATTTTTCCATTTCTTGTAAGTTGTCTAGTTCGTTGGTGTATTGTTGGTTCATAGTAGCCTCTTAATGATCCTTTGAATTTCTGTGGTATCCATTGTAATGCCTCCTTTTTCATTTATAATTTTGTTGATTCAAGTCCTTTCTCTCTCTCTCTCTCTCTCTCTCTTTCTCCCTTCCTCTCTTCCTCCCTCCCTCTCTCTCTTTTGATTAACTATTAACTAAGGGTTTGTCAATTTTGTTTATCTTTTCAAAAGAACCAACTCTTAGTTTGGTTAATCTTTTCTACTGTTTTTCTCTTTTCTATTTCATTTATTTATGCTCTAATCTTTCTTCTTTGGGCTCAGTTTTTTTTTTTTCTTTCTAATTGAAGTATAGTTGAGTTTCTGGTGTACAACATAGTGATTTGACAAGTCTATACATTATGCTGTGCTCATCACAAGTGTAGCTACTATCTGTCACCATACAATGCCATTACATTATTAGTTGGTTTGTTTTTTTTTCTGTCTCCTTAAGGTGTAGATTGAGGTTGTTTCTTTGGGGTCTTTCTAGCTTCTTAATGTAAGTGTTATTACTGTGAACTTCCCTCTTAGAACTACTTTTGCTACATCCCATAAATTCTGATATGTTTCTAGTTCCATTCGTCTCAAACTTTGTTTTAAATTTCACCTGTAATTTTTCTTTGACCACTGGTTGTTCAGGAGAGTGTTTAATTTCCATGTATTTGTGAATTTTCCAGTTTTCCTATTGTTAGTGATTTTTAGTTTCATGCCATTGTGATCAGAGAAGATACTTGATATTTTTTCAGTCTTTTAAAATTTGCTAAGGCTTATTTTGTGGCCTGATGCATGATCTGTCTTAGAACGTGGTCAGTGTGCATTCAAGAAGAACGTAAATTCTGCTGTTGTCAGATAAAATGCTCTGTGTATGTCTGTTAGCTCTGTTTGGTCTCTAGTGTTGTTCAAATCTGCTGTTTCCTTATGGATTGTCTGTCTGGATGATTTATCCATTGTTGAGAGTAGGGTATTAAAGTAACCAACTATTATTGTATTATTGTTATTAATCCTTTTATATCTGTTTTTGCTTTATACATTTAGGAGCTCCAATGTGTGGCATATAAATATATTTAATTTTTTACTTAAATTCAATTTAGTTAACATATACTGTATTATTAGTTTCAGGGGTTGAATTTAATTATTCATCAGTTGCATATAATACCCAGTGCTCATAACATCAAGTGCCCTCCTTAATGCCTATCACCCAATTACCCCATCCCCCCAAATTCTACCCCTCCAGCCACTCTCAGTTTGTTTTCTAGAGGTAAACATCTCTTATTTATGATTGTTATGTCTTCATCATTATGTAATGATTTTCTTTGTCTCTTTATCATTTGTAGTTGAAAATTGTCTGATATAAGTATAGCTGCTCCTGCTTTTTTTGGTTACCATTTAATTAAAATGTCCTTTTCTATCCCCTCACTCTCAGTGAAGTCTCTTGTAGCCAGCATATTGTTGGATTTTTAAAAAAATCCCTTCAGGCATTCTATGTCCTTTAATTAGATAATTTAATCTATTTCAAGTAATTATTGACAGGTAGGGACTTACTGTTGCCACTCTGTTGTTTCTGGTTATCTTATAGATTCATTGTTCTTTGTTTCTTATCCTGCTTTTTATGAGTTTTGATGTCTTTTGCCATCCCTGTGCTTTGACTTCTTTATCATGTTATTTGTGTAAGTATTATAGGTTGTTTCCTTGTGGTTATCATAAGGCTTACATAAGATATTTCAAACTTGTAACACCCTATTTTAAGCTGATAACAACTTCAGTAGAATTTTTAAACTTGACAGTTTTACTTCTGTCAGGTTATTGCTGTTACTTTTATGTGTTTTTTATATTGTGTAATTAATAACAGATTATTGTAGTTATTTTTAATACATTAGTTTTTTTATACTTGTGAACTAGAGTTGTAAGTGATTTACCACTATTACCATATTGCAGAATCTAACTATGACTATATACTTAAACCATTACCAGTGGGATTTATACTATCTTTTTATATTTTTATTATGGTATTTTACTTTTACTTCCACTCAAAGAACTTCCTTTAGCATTTCTTGTAAGGCAGTTCTGATGGTAATGAACTCCTTTTGTTTGTTTAGGAAAGTCCTTATTCCTCCATTTCTGAAAGACAACTTCATGGGGTATAGAATTCTTGGTTGACAGTTATTCTCTTTCAGTATTTTAAATATGTCATCCCATTCTCTCCTTGCCTGAAAGTTTCTGTTGAGAAATTTGTCAGTAGTCTTGTGGGGGTTCCCTTGTATGTAACTTCCTTCTTTTCTCTTGCTGTTCTTTAAATTCTTTCTTTGTTTTTGGCTTTTGACAATTTAATTATAATGTGTCCCTGTAACCCTGTTCAGGTTCAACCTATTTGGGGTCCTTTGGGCCTCAGACATGGAGATGTTCATTTTTCTCTCCAGCTTCTTGATGTTTTCGGCCATTGTTGCTTTAAGTATACTTTCTGTTCCTTTCTCTTCTCATTCTGGAATCTCCATAATGTGGATATTGTTTCCTTTCATATTGTCCCCATAATTCATATAGGCTTTTTCACTCTTCCCATTGCTTTTTCCTTTTGCTTTTATGACTGTGTAATTACCATGTCCTATACTCCAGGGCACTGGTTCTTTCTTCTGTATTGCTGGGTCCACTTTGGAAACTCTATTGAATTCATCAGTTTAGTTATTGTATTTTTCAATCTAGGATTTCTGTTTGTTTTTTTTGATGGTTGCTATTTCCTTGTTGAACTTCTTGTTTTGTTCATGCATTGTTTTCCTAATTCATTTACTTGTCTGTGTTTTCTTATGGTTCACTAAACTTCCTTGAAAGGATTATTATGAATTCTTTGTCTGATAGTTCATAGATCTCCATTTTGGGGGGCCAGTTATTGGAGCTTTATTAGTTTCCTTTGGTGTTGTCATATTTACCTGACTTTTCATGATCCTGATTCTTTGGGTCGATATCCACACATTTCAGTAATCAATATCCTTGAGTTTACAACTTTGCAGAGATGATTCTTCACCAGTTAGCTCAGTTTGGGCTTCTGGGTGTGTCTGCTGGTAATGACCTTGAGCAGGTGGGATGGGCTATTTTGGTCTCTTTTGTGGTAAGGCAGCTGTTTGTCCTTTGAAGACAGGGATGGAGATGTGCCACTGGCACAGAACAGTTGGGTAGGACTGCTGGCTCCATTCCCTACCTGAGTGAGGCTGTAGGATGGGCTCCTTGGTTGGTTGGATTCTCTGATTAGGCTTGCTAGGTGGTCAAGACTGGGGACTTTATTCAGTAGTAGACTGGGGCTATGAATTAGCTTGCCTGTCCTGGCAAGGCAGTAGAATGGCACCCAGCACCTGTATAACTCATCATTTGGGAATCTGAATTAGGTCAAGGTGTATACTGAATTCCCTGGTCAGGTGAGGCCGCCAGTTTTGCTCTGCAGATGTGGGAAACCATGGGCTGTGCTCTTTGTTCATGTGCCACCGTACATTACATTTTTGAATGGGCTATAAAATTTCCTGTGTGCTCTTGTTAGGTACCCTGGTCGGATTGGCTGAAGGCTATATTCAGCAATCAGCAGGGCTGTGGATTAGATTTCCTGTCTGGGCACAGTAGGAGAAGTGGCTCCAAAGCTGGTAAAGCTCTTTGTTGTCTTAAGTCAAGCCAACTTACACCCCAAGTGCTCTGACTGAACAGGGCCACTGGCTTTGCTCTGCAAACTTTTGGCTCTGCTTGCCCATCTCTTGGCTCAAGTGCCATCAGGCTGCACAGCTTCTAGGATTTGTCACTAGCCCTTCTGGTCAGATGGGGCCAAATGACACTCCCACAGTGGGTGGAGCTATGTCGCTGTTCCCTTGCCTGAACAGGATGTGAAGGGGCCATGCCAGGCTACTCTCAATTCCAACAGCCTCTCCAGTTGAGAGGGGTCAGGAATGACCCTCAGCCTTGGCTGCAAATGAATTCCCCTGCTTGTGTGTAGTACAGGAATGCTCCATACCCAGTTCTGGCTTTGCTCTTTGGGTGATCAGCTCTGCCTGCTCACCTGCCTATTGGCTCAAGTACCACTGGTCCACGCTGCTTCCAGTTGGCACCAGCCCTACTGGTCAGATTGTGTTGGAAGTCACTCTCCATAGCAGGTAAGGCTATGACTCAGCTTCTTGCCTGGGTACTAGGGATAGCAAAACTTGTTTGAGGATCCAAATCAGGCAGATCTGTACCCCGCCCTGAGTTCCCTGGTCATAGTGCACCCCCAACCTGAATCTACGATGAGCAAAGCCATTCATTGAGATTACTACTTGGGCACCTCGGGTGTAAGCTCAGTCTGCCAAAATCCCTGTGCTGGATGTTGCAAGCCCCTTCCTGCTTCACTGTTAGTCAAACTTCCCATGGTGGAGCCCCACAGATTCCCCTTGCAATCCCTGTGGTGCAAGATCAGACTAGGCGCTCCTGCATAGCAACCCACAATGTTAGGGGGCTGTTGGTTGTCCCCGCAGGTTCTTTTTTCCCACTGAAGGAATTGAAGGCTCAGAGGGACCTTTCCCTGTGGTGCTATACTGGCCTGGGGGAGGGGCAATATGCTCAACATGTAGCTGCTTCTCTTACTCTTCTTCTTTTTATTATGTTCAGTTAGCCACTGTATAGTACATAATTAGTCCTTGATGCACTGTTCAATGATTCGTTAGTTAAGTATAACACCCAGTGCTCATCACAGCACATGCCTTCCTCAATACCCATCACCCTGTTACGCCCTCCCACCGCCCTCTTCCTCTCTGAAACCCCGAGATTGTTTCTCGGGGTCCATAGTCACTCATGGTTCATCTCCCTCTCTGATTTCTCTCCCTTTGGATTTCCCTCCCTTCCCCTATGGTCCTCCATGCTATTGCTTATGTCAAACAGAGAAAGACAATTCTCTTACTCTTCTAATGCAGTCTGTCTCAGTCTCTTTGAAACAGGGGTGTGCTTCAGCCTCACCTCTGTGTTCTAGGATTCTCTCTGAATTAGTGGTGTCTTGTTCCTAAACAGCTGTCACTTGTTGTGAGGGGAGCAAAGTCCGGAACAATCTGTATCACCATCTTAGTGACGTCACTCGGTTTCCTGTAAATCTTACTACTATTTGTTCCCTTAAACCAAAAGCCCACCCATGAATCCCTTCAAAGCATTTTAACTTGGACTGAGAATTAGGATACTGTGAAACAGTGACCATAGGATTCTTAGTAGCCCTGTTGGCTGGTTGAGAGAGGGAGTAAGGAGTCAGATGTCTGAAATTGAGATTAGAGAGGTTGCAGCTACTGGCTCGTGAAAGCATGGAATTCCAGGGCTGAGGCAGGATGAAGGACAAAATGCTAGAGGACAGGAAATTAGGGAATTGAGAGATCAGGCATGGAAGGATTGTTTATGAGGTGATCTTGATGGCTACAGAGATTTTGTGTTCAGTGGACTGTTCGAGCTGGAGCAGCTGAAGAAGCACAGGCAGATTTACCACCAAGCTAATGAAGCTTAAGTGTCGTTACAGAGGGGCAATTTTACACTCATAATTTTTTCTTCTTCTTAAAGTCTGTCCCCACCCCCAACCAGATAAGCTTCAGTTCTCGTGGTATCTGGCCCCATTCCAGGTTTTGTGGGGTGAACTGGAAATCACAAAAGTAATTATGGCAAGAGCAGTGTTAGTTAATGGTAATAGTATTAATAACGTTAGTGTTAATATTGCGCTCAGGGGATAAGCGGGAGTGATTTAGTGGTTTGAGGGTGATAGCAATTGGGAGAGAGGAAGCAGGTGGTAGAGACTGTTGATCTGAGGTTTAGTGAGCTGTAGCCTGGTGGCTGGCTGCTTACTTTTACAAATCAAGTTTTGTTGGAACATAGACATGTCCATTCATTTACGCGCATCTTTGGCTGGTTTTGTTGTATAATGGCACTGTCCATAGTTGAGATACAGACTGCATGGCCCATAAAGTCTGAAATATTTGCCATATGGCCCTTTGAGAAAAACGTTTGCCAACCTTTGGCCCAGAAGCAGCTGTATGGAACAAAACAACCCCACCCAGATACGTATAGAAAGAGGTGGACAATTTGGGAGATTTTGCTGATGACTCTGTGTTCCAAATGTCACAATGGAAGGGGCTCAGGGGTTGAGAATGGGTAGGCTGTTGCCTTTGAAAGATGATGTGCAAAACTGTCTTTGTGTTTGGACTTCAGGAGATGGTGGATGAATGACTTGGGATCATGAGCTGCTTGTGGCAGCTGAAGTAGAGATAGTGGGCATGATGACCCCACATGGTCTTAAGGCTGAGGAGGGATGTCAGGCAGCAAGGAAGACAGGGTGAGGAAGGGTAGTGAATTCTAGGAGTACAGACTTTGGGACCTCCTTGCTGGCCCCTGCTAGTGGAGGATAGAAAGGAGGGGAAGAGAGGAGGCTCCTGTGGCCTGCAGAACAGTCTGCTTCCCATCTCTGGAGATGAGCACCAGGTCTGATTTTCCGTCATGCTCTGCTGCTTTCCAAACTCCTTGGCTACTAAATGTGTGGGTTGATTTTTCTGGGACTGGGTAAAGACCCGATGCATGTTTGCAAACCCAGAGAGTATTAAGATTCATTGGAGTGTGGCCACGTGAAGAGTCATTGACGACCTGCCACCGCACAGCCTTGAATGTATGTGGTTGGTTTGAATGAAATCTTCTTGTTAATCTTTATTTCGGATTGGTTCTGGCTCAGTTACTGGTTTGTATATTTATTACAATTCACGCAAAATTAAATTCCCTCTTCTGAACATAGAGCTGTTTCTAACATTGATACTTTAAAAATCACCTTCATCTAAGTGAACTAGAAGTTAGATGAAGAAATGATTATTCTTGTTTTCAAGTGCCTCATAACGGCACTGTATTGGGCCAGTGGCAGCTGAGTTTCATCCACAGACTGTGCACTAACAATGGGGAGAGACCTCGGGGCGGGGGGTGGTCTGCTCCAGCCACGCTCTCTTGTATCAGTGCTCTGATGGTACAAAGCATGCAGAACAACAGGGACATCGATGATTCTGAGTTGAAAAATGAGAAGAGTCCTCCTCCAAATGGGAAGAGCTTTTCAGAAAAATGAAACCAACTAATTTTACTTACATATTCCTTTTTATGCCCAAATAAAGGCAATAGGTGAGAAACTCTGCATCAGAAGTCCCCAAGAGCACTTGTACAGAGTGCACGATGGAGTTTTAAGTGATAAAGCATGTGATGTAATGAGATTGGCAGCATTTTTTTTCTTTCTTAGTGGTATATAAAATAATGTGTTTCTTCTGATCGGTGGCATCTTTGACTCAATGAAGTATGTTGCAGTATGGTGTCCACTGCTTGGTAGGCCTTTCACAGAGCACACTAACTCTGTTAAGCACAGTCACTGACATATCACCCGCATGCAACGGCATTACGTCATTTAGGTTTTTTGCTGAAACATTTTCATTTATAAATGAACCATTTAGGGAGAGAATTATAAAACAAAAGAAGA
Organism: Zalophus californianus; assembly: GCF_009762305.2. Taxonomy (NCBI): domain Eukaryota; kingdom Metazoa; phylum Chordata; class Mammalia; order Carnivora; family Otariidae; genus Zalophus; species Zalophus californianus. The sequence goes on along the minus strand of NC_045595.1, from coordinate 69,753,556 downwards.
CCTTTTGTTTACATTTGAAAAATATCAGAGTTATTAACATTTTAAAACTGGCTGCTGGCTTGTCCCTGTGCAATGACCTTTCAATAATGGATATTAATTTTAGCTGAGTTTTACCAGCAGAGCTGTCAGAAAAATGTATTTACATGACACACTGCAGCAGCCAAAAAACTGTAGCACCTTGAAAGAGGCATTTAAAGAAATTACGTTTGTCTCCTTTGGTTTATGGTGTGTCAGAAATCAAAATACTCATTTCTTACTAGGTTTATTAAACTCCCGGAATTGGTGTTTACTTAAGAAACCAGGAAATCACTGAGCGTTGTTTGGACTTTGAAAGTGTAGTTGATAACTGTCTTAGATTCTTTTACTTTTATGACTAAGATTCAAAATAATGCTGTACAGTAGAGGTTGGCAAACATTTCCTGCAAAGGACCAGATAGCAAATACTGTAGGCCTGTAGGCCCTATGGTCTTTGTCATTACTACTCAGTACTGTTAATATAGCAAGAAAGCAGCCATCAGGAATCCAGAAATGAATGGACATGATCTTGTTTCAATAAAAATTTGTTTCCAAAATTAGGTGGCCAGCCCACTGGCCATGGTTTGCCAACTTCTGTTATACAGTAACTAACTCAAACTTTCTCAGAACTACTCTTAAATCTTTACAAGTCAACATATTTATAACATTTAGTTATTAAGAAATAACAGCAAAAAAAGAAATAACAGAAAATTACATATAAATTAATAAGTTAAGGAAGAGCCTGCTGCCATTATAATAGTATGAAGGTATATGAAGAAAAGCAGAAATTTGCCCTAAGGTTTTATCTAAAAATGATAATAAATTTTATTGTGTCAATTAGCCTTTGTTAGATAATAAACCACACCAAAGCTAAGTCTCTTAAAATAAGTCACTTATTTTCTCCCCATTCTGTGGGTTGGAAGCATGGGCTGTGCTCTCTTGTATGCCTGGATCCTCAGTGGGGGCCTCTCATCTTCGAGGGGCGTTCCCTCGGCCTTCCTGACATGGCAGCCACATTCAAGAAGAACCTGCACAGAGGTTGCAAAGCCCCTTAGAAATCTTATGCCCCTTCTGTCACATGCTGTTGGTTGAGGGAAATTGCTAAGCCACGCTGGTTCAAGAGGTGAGAAAAGAGGTTCCAACCCTTGATAATAGGAGCTGCAAGGAATACATGGCCATCATTAATCTAGTTTAGTTACCTAGACATTTAGAACCAGAACTTGACACGCACCATAACCGGGGCACTTGGGGTCGGCAACTATTCTATAAAAGAGCCAGGTAGTACATATTTTAGGCTTTGTGGCCACAGCCTCTGTGGCGGCTACTCATTTCCACTCTTAGAGCTCCAAAACAACCATACACCATACATAAAGCAATGCATGTGACTGTTTCAATAAAAATTTATTTACAAAAACAGGCATTTGACTGCCCCAATCTAGTTCATTCAGTCTTTTAACAGACAGGTGTGTGCCGGGGGCCTGGTTCTAGGGTAAGGAATACAGCAATGAACAAAACTGATAAATATCTCTGCCTTCCTGAAACTTATGTTCTGGTGGAGAAAATAAACAAAAATTAATGAAGAAGAGGTTTATGTTAGAGAACATTAGATGTTACGTGGTAATAAGTACTGAGGACAAAATCAAGGAAGAAGAGAGGATAGGATGTGTCTGGATGGGTGTGGGAAAGAAACCCTACCTTGGGTAGCCAAGGAAGGCCTCATCACCTTGAAGGTGATTGTTAAGTAAAAACGTGAAAGAAGTGAAGAAGCGAGTCCCACAGGTAACTGGGGGTCGGCGGGCAGGTTGAACAAGCAAGTGCGTGGCCGGCCGGTGGGGGAATCGCCGGGAGGCGGGCGTGGCTGCAGTACAGGGAACACTGGCAAGAGCAATAGGAAGAGTCAGCAGAACTGGTTGGAACATTCAGGGTGCACAGGGCCATTATTTTTGTCAAAAGCTATTGAAAGCTTTAAAATCATCTGGAAACTTGTGGCTAGACTGAAGTTCAGATTTTGTTGTTTTTTAGGCTGTTATTTATTTGAGAGAGAGAGAGTGCACGAGCGAGTGAGTGAGCAGAAAGGGCAGAAGGAGAGGGAGAAGCTGACTCCCGCTGAGCAGGGAGCCTGATGCGGGGCTCGATCCCAGGACCCTGGAATGATGACCTGAGCCGAAGGCAGACGCTTAACTGACTGAGCCATCCAGGGGCCCCTGCAGTTCAGTTTTAATGGAGCACTAGGTAATTGGTTGGTAGCCTACCTACCTTACTTACCTTGGCTAACTTGTAAAGGTCAGACCAGTGTTTTAGGTGAAGCTAATGATAATCTGGATTGGAAAAATCCTGCAGTGACTCAGCAGCTACCTGGGGCTGGCATCTCTTATTGGCTGTCACCTTGAGATATTTCTGTGTGAATGGCTCTGGCATTAGAAAGCCCTTTTTTTGCACAGAGCAGCACACTTCACCTTTGAAAAATTCTATTTGTTAGGAAGGATTTCTTTATATTGAGCTGAAACTGGCTTCTCTTTTGATTCTACCCTACTTGATCCTGGTTTCCCCCTTTGGAGCTACTTAGACAACATTTTGTTATTTCGGTTCCCTGCAGGGGGAATAAAGTACCTTGCCGTATTACGTGAGCAAGTAGACTTTAGATTACAGTGATATCACAATTTGTGTTTTATAATACCTTACTGTTTAAGATGCCAGAAATATGCTCTTGATTTTTTTTTCAGCTGTTAAGAGACCTATTTCTTTCTTTCCTACCCTGTGTAGCTATTTATAGTACCCCTTGTTAACATATCTCTCAAAATGCCTGGTGTTCCTTGATTTCGACATTTATTTTACTTCATCCATTATTGAGAATTTATTCAGTTATACCAGTTTATTCTAGATGGTATTTATTTTCAAGTTCTACTGGCTGTTGTCAGATTACAAACCACCCCATAAATCAGTGCATTAAAACAAAAATCCTATTATTTTGACTCTTGTGTCTGGAGGTTGGCTGGGGCTCTTGTGTCTGGGCTAAGCTGTGAAAACTTAACATGAACAGATTGCCTAAGTAGGATCAGCTCTAATGGACCCTGATGAAGTTGGGGTCTTCTACAGTTCTCTTTAGTTCTGGATGCAGTCCAGCTGATCCCTCAATGCATTCATGGGCATGGTCAGTGCTGCAAAAATAAGCATGTTACTCTTTCAGGACACAAAGGTCCCAGTGTGACTCCCTGACTGCTGAGGACCTAATTTCCTCAGTGGCCCAAGCATTTCACCTCAGTTTTCTGAACCCCCATCTTTCTAAATGCCCTGTTGTACCTAACAGCAGTTTCTGTGCCCTCATGCCTAGCAATCCCATGATGTGGGAGGAAAGACTGGTTTTAAGGATTGATGTGTTAAAGTTTCTCAAGTTGGTTCTAGGAAATATTTGACTCTTCTGTATTTAGTGAAATTTTTGTTGTTTAAAGTGTAGTTTTAAAAATTGAGATCAAATTCATATGCCATAAAATTCAACATTTAAAAATTCCCAATTTGGTGGTTTTAGTGTAGTCACAAGGTGTACAACTATATTCACTGTTTAGTTCCAGAACAGTGTCATGACTTCAGAAAATCCCCAAAATCAAAAACCAAAACAAACCCCGTGTTTCCCTTCCAATCATCCAATCATTTCCATTTACTTCTTCCCCAGCCCCTGGAAACCAGCAGTGTACTTTCTGTCTCTGTGGATTTGCTTATTCTGGACATTTCATATAAATGTAATCATACAATATGTGGTCTTTGTGTTTGACTTCTTTCACTTAATATACAAATTTTAATGTTTAAAAAGGCACAAATTTTAGTTTAAAATATTGCTAATCAACTTGTGTATGTTTAAATAACATTTTCATTACATATTTGAATTTTTCTTCTTACTATCTTGATATCACTAAAACTTTGCATTAAAAAATTGCCCCATTTGCTCCCAAAATATTTAAACATGTCTACATAAATCTGAAGTAAATTCCTATGTGAGGAATAGGTTTAATTCAGTAGCTTTTCTCTGTTAGAAATTATTCTCATTTTAAATGAGTAAAATAGCATTGTATGAGTGAAAAGAGTGCTCTCAAAAAAAGTTGAACTTTAACTGAGCATAGAATGGGCATTGCTCAAATTGCCATGAAATTATTCATTAGGACAATGTTACCAAACTTAAGAGTAGTAAAAGGTGGATGCCAGATGGGCTTTTCTTTTCTCAAAGATGCTTTGACAACTCTTTTCTGTTAAGCTAATATTTGGATAAAGACAGACTTGTAATGAAACTTGGAGACAACAAAGATTCCCAACTTAAATCTTAGGATATATCTTTTTCTTGGACTAGAACACACCACAGCCTTAGTTTTCAAAGCTGCATGTGGGGATGAGATAAAACTAAGTCTCTGGAGGGGCGTCTGGGTGGCTCAGTCAGTTGAGCCTCAGACTCTTGATTTCAGCGCGGGTCATGATCTCAGGGTCCTGGGATCCAGCCCCATGTCAGGTTGCACTCAGCAGAGTCTGCTTGTTCCTCCCCCTCTGCTCCTCTCCCCACTCACTTGCTCTCTCTCTAAAATAAATAAACTCTTAAAAAAAACCTAAGTATCTGGGAAATCTTTAATTGAGCTCAGTCTATATAGGATAGTATTTTCTTTTAGTGGAATCCTGAGGTATGTCACAAGGTTCTCTTTCAGCTTATGTTGAGACAAAGTATATCTTGTCTTGCCACTCATACTAATCAACAGTTTACTATGCTTAATCAGTGGAAAAGTCAGTATTCTCCCCTTTCCCCCATTTCCTTGGTTTCCTACTTATAAAGTGGCTGTACTAATATTTATCTAGGTACTCTGCAGGCGAATGAATTGTTAGAGACTTTTGAAACCCCTCAGGAAAGATGCTATAGTTAACCAAACATTCCCTAACAGGAAAGCTATAAAAGGAATTCTTTATATGTAAATGTCCATATCTATAAATTTCCAATGATAAATTCAAGCATACAATTAGACCTAGGTTCTAACAGAAAACTCTAAAAAATACTGATCTGTGAAGGCAGGATTATGGGGAGTGGTTTCAGGATATAGAAGTTAATTAGGCGAACTCAAGCTTGGACTCTTGGTCTTTGCTTCTTGAGGGCAGGTCTGCCTATGAGGTGTGGCCAGTCTTCTGTCTTACCATGTTATTTATATGTCCTACTCTCAGAGGGAGTACATTATTTGAGTTTTTCTTCCATGAAATGAAAAATCTAGAGATCTGAAATTCCATCATCCTATTCTGGCCTCACAGTGGGACCATGAAATTGGTTTTCTCATTGATAAAGTAGAGCTTAAGTCTTCTTTGCAGGGTTGGGAAGATTTAAATGAGATCATGTATGTAAAACACTTGACAAAATAATGGAGTTCCAACAAATAGTACCTATTATTACTACTACTATTTTGGTGTCGTGCTTGGTTAATAACTGCTTGCTAGAAGAATTGCAGATTTGACTTTTTTTAGGACCTTCTGAAAGTTTCTGGATAAAGTAGCAGGGAAAGAAAAACCCACTTAATTTTGCTTCCACATCCCAAGTCCACGTAAAACAGAAGCCCAACTTCATCTTCAGTGGGGAAAAAAAAAAAAACCTGCCAAACTTCAAGCTGAAACCTTTGTGGTATACCTGCCAAATACCATGAATTCTGTACAAAGATGAGCCGTATACACTTCCTTCAGACTTTGAACAAGGCACTTATATTCTCCAAATAAGTGCCACAACCCTGAAAGACATATCTAGTAAGTCCTTGATTGGAGTGACAAGATGCAGGTCAGCCAGATGGTGGTGTCCCTAAAAGGATAACTGTTCAGAACCACAGGGGCATTAGGGAACCTATGGGAAGTAGAGGGCTGCAGGGGAGACCGTGCTCAAGTACCATCTCTGAACTTGCCTTCCAGCTGAAGGCAGCAACCTCAGGAAATGTGTTAAGGAGGGACTTTGGCAGGAATTTATGTCTGAATTGGCGTAGCCATGGCCACACTGGTCTCTTGAATGTTAAAGAGATACATCTGGAAGCTGCACACTGATTCTACTCATGCTGGCCACACTGCTGGCCTTGTCCCTGTCCCTCTCCATATTTCTTGAGCAGGTACCTGTTCTTTTTCAAAGCTGAGTAGCCATCAGGAAGGAACCATCCATAAAAACTGGAAGAAGGAAACCTATGTGAAAAGGAGAGAAAGGACCAACATTTCAAGAGAAACAGAAGAAGAATCCACATTTTCTAAGTCTGAGAGATGTAGACAGGCTCACTGTAGATGAAGGAGCTCAAGGAGAGATGCAGGAGCTCAGAGGAGACATGAGACAGAGAGGGAAATGGACAGCAAACTGGGAGAGCTTGGGAAGAAATGGAAGAAGGGAACTTTATATTGTGACATTGGAAATTACCTGTCACAGACATGAAAGCCACACCAAAAGCTGCAAAAAACCGAGTCAGCACAACTGAAGGTATCATCAGGGGGCAAATAGACTTCAGGAAGTCACACAACAACACAAAAGAAAACAGTGATTTAAAAATACAAATAGAGGCAATGAGCAATATCCTTGGCAAAGAAGATAGAACATAATAAGGATGATTGGTGCTCTTAAAAAAGAGGCCTGAGCAAATTGAACAGATAAATACTTTAAAATAGTAGAAAATGCTCCATAAATAAGTCAGTGTGCAGATTAAAAAGGCGTGTCATATCCTAGAAAAAATGATGCAAAGTGACCCATTCTGGTGGCAGTATTAACCATCAAGAACAGAGAAAAGGTTATTTGTGTGTCTTTTTTTATATGACTATCCTAATGGTGTGAAGTGATAGCTCATATGGTATTCACATGCATTTCCCTAATGGTTAATGATGTTGAACATCCTTTCATGGGCTTATTGACTATTCTTTGGCAAAATGTCTATGAGGATTGTCTATTTTATTATTGAATTGTAGGAATTCTTTTGCTCTAAATTTTAGAATTTCAGAGGTGCCTGGGTGGCTCAGTTGGTTAAGTGCCTGCCTTTGGCTCAGGTCATGATCCCAGGGTCCTGGGATCGAGCCCCACATCAGGCTCCCTGCTCAGTGGGGAGTCTGCTTCTCCCTCTCCCTCTGTCCCTCTCCCCCCTGCTTGTGTGCTCTCTCTCTCTCTCTCAAATAAATAAAATCTTAGAAAAATAAATTTTAAGATTTCAAATGTTTTAATTGCATTGTTGCCTACTAGGGATTTCAGAGGTGGTTTGTCCGGGACTCGCCTTGGGAACAGGAGAATATTGGAGTAGAAGATAAGAGAATTCTCTAACCTATTTTTTGTAGAGCAACAGCCAGAATGATCATTTCAGGGGGCAAATCTTATATTGCTCCCTATACTAACTTTATGCTGTTTTTAGGAGCAAGAATGGAATCATTAATGTAGCTATTCCATCTACTTCATCTCAAGCCACGTTTCCCTCTGCTGTCTGTGCTTTGGCCTCATTCACCATATCTCATGCTTCTTTCTACCCTGTGCCTTTTCCGCCTTCCCATGTACCATTTCCTATCCTTCTCCCCTCCGGACTGCCTTCAGAGCTCAGTTCAAACACCATTTCCTCAAGGAATCTTTCCCTGATACCCCATTTTCTCCTCTGTTGTGCTTTTCACAGCTTTAATTAAAATACTAATTAGGCAGTTAATTGCTCAATGTCCCAGTCCTCTGCTAGAAGGACATCCCCACGAAGTCCAGTACCTGCCTGTTCCATTCACAATGGACTCCCCTGCACAGTTCGTGGGGCATGGAGGTTGCTCAGTAAATATGCGCTCACTGAATGAATGATGGTGGATCACCCAGCATCGGGCTCATATTCCATTTCTAGAATAAGTGCTTCGAGTCTCTGCACTCTGCTCACGAGCTCAGCCACAGAATGCCCCAACCATATGTGTTGTCCAACTGCTGACCTCATCTGTAGTGATGCACTTTGTATCTTCCCTCCACGCATATTTACATAAGACGATGTGCGCTGGATTCTCTTAAGGCCACCAAACTGAATAAAATTTGAGCTGCTGACTGATTTTTCTTCAGTTCTCACCTAGTTCCTCACCTTTGGGATCCAGCTGGCTGATCTCCCAGGGGCAGAACCTGTCACCTTGGAGCACGCTGAAAGTCAGTGCCAGAGGCTGAGACCATAATCTTGAACTTAGCAGAGCAATTTTGGGGAGCTAAAAACTTAGAAGCAGTGATCTCATTTTTGCATCTTTTCTTGTATTTGATTTTAAAATAAGGAAAACTAGGTGTTAGCTAGATAGAACTGTCCACTTATCTTTCAGGTTTCTTTGAGATAGAAGGACCTGTGCACCATTACTCCCCTTCCCAAGAATGTCCTCACCAGCCCTCAATTAGACTTTTTAATGTCAGAAATACTCGGAAATATCAAAGCCATATTATCACATATCAAAAAAGTTTTTTCCAGTGAAAGGAAAAACATTTAACAGGCTTTTTGATTAAATCAGATTAAAAACATGTTAAATAGGAGGGAGGGACATATAATAGAAGGTGTGAATCTATAGGCCTCCTCTAAATATTTCAAAGAGCTACTGAAAGGTTTTTGAAACACTCTTCAAAAAAAAAAAAAAGATATAAACCCATTATTTAGGGGAGAATTTGAGAAGTTAGCATGCAAGTAAAAGAGGGTTACATAGTATGACAATTGAAATAGCTGGGTTTCAATCCTGAGTCTACAACTTATCTGGGAGATACTTTGGGTCCTAATATCTTTAGGAGAATGGTACCTATTTCATATGTTTGTTTTGAGGATTGAATGATAATATATGTAAAACTTTCATGTATAATTAATAAAATTAGCATAAGTAAGAGTACTGAAAATAGCTAAGTGGTCCTCACATGGGACTGTATAAGTAGATCATTGGAAGGAGAGAAGTGAAGCTCAGGATAAATTGTTTGATTTTAAGACAGCATCAACCATTTTAAATGAGTTAAACTTGACCACTTCAAGCCAAATGTTAACCAAAATAAACATATTGATAATAATACATTAATAATAGGAGACCTGAACACTCCACTCTTAGCAGTAGACAGATCATCTAATCAGAAAATCAACAAAGAAACAAGAGCTTTGAATGACACACTGGACCAGGTGGACCTCATAGATACATACAGAACATTCCACTCTAAAACAACAGAATACTCATTCTTTTCGAGTGAACATGGAACTTTCTCCAGAATAGACCACATACTGGGTCACAAATCAGGTCTCAACCAATACTGAAAGACTTGAGATTATTCCCTGCATATTCTCAGACCACAATACTTTGAAACTCAATCACAAGAAAAAATTTGGAAGAAATTCAAACACTTGGAAGCTAAAGACCATCCTGCTTAAGAATGTTTGGGTCAACCAGGAAATCAAACAAGAACTTAAACAATTCATGGAAACCAATGAGAATGAAAACACATCTGTCCATAACCTATGGGATACTGCAAAGGCGGTCCTAAGGGGGAAATACATAGCCATCCAAGCCTCACTCAAAAAAAAGAAAAAAAAAAAATCCCAAATTCACCAACTAACAGTACACCTTAAAGAACTGGAGAAAAAACAACAAATGATGCCTAAGCCATGCATGAGAAGAGAAATAATTAAGATTAGAGCAGAGATCAATGAATTAGAAACCAGAAATACAGTAGAGCAGATCAATGAAGCTAGACACTGGTTCCTTGAAAGAATTAATAAGATCGATAAACCACTGGCCAGACTTATTGAAAAGAAAAGAGAAAGGACCCAAATTAATAAAATTATGAACGAAAGGGGAGAGATCACGACTAACACCAAAGAAATAGAAACAATTATCAGAAATTACTATCAACAACTATATGCCAATAAATTAAGCAACCTGGAAGAAATGGATGCCTTCCTGGAAAGCTATAAACTACCAAGACTGAAACAGGAAGAAATTGACAACCTGAATAGGCCAATAACCAGTAACAAGATTGAAGCAGTGATCAAAAACCTCCCAAAAAACGAGTCCAGTACCTGATGGATTACCTGGCGAATTCTACCAAACATTCAAAGAAGAAATAATAGCTATTCTCCTGAAGCTGTTTCAAAAAATAGAAACGGAAGGAAAACTTTCAGACTCATTTTATGAGGCCAGCATTACCTTGATCCCAAAACCAGGCAAAAGACCCCATCAAAAAGGAGAACTTCAGACCAATATCCCTGATGACTATGGATGCCAAAATTCTCAACAAGATCCTAGCTAATAGGATCCAATAGTGCATTAAAAGGATTATCCATTATGACCAGGTGGGATTTATCCCTGAGATACAAGGATGGTTCAACATTCACAAATCAATCAGTGTGATAGAACACATTAATAAGAGGAGCGAGAAGAACCATATGGTCCTCTCAATTGATGTAGAAAAAGCATTTGACAAAGTATAGCATCCTTTCCTGATTAAAACTCTTTAGAGTGTAGGGATAGAGGGAACATTCCTCAATTTTGTAAAAACCATCTGTGAAAAGCCCACATCGAATATCATTCTCAATGGGGAAAAGCTGAGAGCCTTTCCCTTAAGATCAGGAACATGACAAGGATGCCCACTCTCACCACTATTGTTTGACCACTTCAAATAGGTTATAATGCAGTGTACTCAAAGATCCCCAAATATGATCTCTGAGGCATTGTTCTTTTTTTATAATTAGATATTTATTTGTGAGAGTCTTTCTCTTTCCTTCTTTCTGAGATATAATTGACATATCACAGAGTGTATGTTTAAGGTTTTTAGTACACATATAGTGCAGAGTTACAGAATTACCTTTTTTTGTGGTGAGAACATTTTAAGTTCTACTCTTCTAGCAACTTTCAAGTGTACAGTACAGGATTGTTAGCCATAATCAACATGTTGTACATTAGATCCCCAGACCTTATTCATCTTAGTTTATAGTTTATACTCAGTCATCATTCTTAAGAAGTTAGAGATAAATGGGGGTGCTAAGATTGTAGGATGGAAAGTATCTCATTTACAAAAAGAGGAATGGCGGGATTTCAGAACTCTAGATAAGTCCATCTTAACAAAATAATGATGCTGTTAGTTCATGATAATTGAAAAAAGGAGGATTGATCAGGGAATTCCTGAGACCATATTTAAGAGGCACTAATGGCGTTGTGATCTAGGAGATGGAAATCATGAACTCTTAGATCTTACAATTAGAAAGACTGAACATTTGGAAAGAGGACTGTTTTAGGATGGGTGATGGTAGCTTGTGGAGAAAAGGAACGAAAATTTCAGTCGATGAATACAAAAGAAGTTTATCAGTTGTGTAAATAGAATATGTGACCTTCCTGGTCAGTGAGTGGCTTTCTTCCTTGTGGTGCCCATCTCCTTCCATTTCATGGCTCCATTATTCCCCTGGGTCTTAGCGTCCTCCACATCCAGTGGGCAGAAGAGTAAAATAGTGGAGAGGGCACACCTGCTTCTTAAGAACCCCAGCTAGAGGTGAAAATACTTGCAAATCATGTATCTGATAAGGGATTAATTTCCAGAATATATAAAGAACGCCTACAACTCAACAACAAATCCCCAAACAACCTAATTCAAAAATGGGCAAAGGACTTGAATAGACCTTTCTCAAAAGAAGACCTAGGGGGCAGAGCAAGATGGCGGAGGAGTAGGAGACCTAGATTTCGTCTGGTCTCAGGAATTCAGCTGAATAGGGATCAAACCATTCTGAACACCTACGAACTCAACAGGAGATCAAAGAGGAGAGTAGCAACAACTCTCTGAACAGAGAAGCGACCACTTACTGGAAGGTAGGACGTGCGGAGAAGTGAATCCGAGGCGATATTTGGGAGGATAGACGGTGGGGGAGGGGCCTCCGCCGGCCGCTTCTGGCAAGTGCTAGAGCCGCGGAGCACAAAATCGGACCTTTTAGAAGTCGGCTCCGCTGAGGGACGTCGCTCCAGTGGCTAAGCGGGGGTGGAACCCCCGCGGGACAGTGGGGTCTCAGGACCCTCGGGGTCACGGAAAGACCGGGGGTGCCTGAGTGCGGCAGAGCTCCCAGGGATCGGAGCGGGGAAGCCGGCTGCAGAGACGGAGCCAAGGCGCGGGCTCTCAGCTCGGGGTGGCCATAAACTGTGATCCGTGGCCCAGTCGGGCCACTGCTCCTGCAGCAGGGACCCAACAAGCGGCAGAGCCGGAGAGACTCCCCTTCCTTCCCGGGGAGGAGTGGCGCGGGAACGCACCGCAGGGATCTGCTGGGTTTGGAGACTCCACATGGGGTCGGGTGCCAGAGATACAAACGCTCGGTCACAGGCTGGGTGAGCACGGAGTGCGGCCGGAGACCCGGGACAAGGGAGTGACTGCTTTTCTCTGGGGGCGCACTGAGGAGCGGGGCCCCGAGTTCTCAGCTCCTCCGGGTGGAGATTGGGAGGCCACCGTTTTTGCCCTGGTCCTCCAAGGCTGTACGGAGAGCTTGCAGGGAACAAAAGCTCCTGAGATCAAACCCGAGCAGCTTGCTTAGCCCGGACGGACAAGGGCGGGGCAATTCAGCCTCCGGCAAAGACATTTGGAAACCACAGCAACAGGCCCCTCCCCCAGAAGACCAGCACGAACAGCCAGCAAGCCAAGACCAAGTTTACCGATCAAGGAGAAGGGGAGAACTCCAGCGCTAGGGGAATACTGCACATAGAATTCATGGCTTTTTTTAACCATGATTCATTAGTTGATCAAAGTTAATTTTTGTTAACTTTTTTTTCTTTTTCTTTTTCCCTTTTTCAACCAACATCTTATCAATCTCTTTTTTTAAAAAAAAATTTTTTTTATTTTTCATTTTTAGAGTCATATTTTATCCCTTCATAGTAGTTACCCTTATTTTTGGCATATATATATAAGTTCTCTCTTTAAAATTTTGAGATACAGTTTCTTCTAACAGATAAAAATATACCCTAAATCACTAGTGTATGGTTCTGTTCTAGTCTCCTGCTGATCACATTCTCTCTCTTTTTTTTTTTAAATCTTCTTTCTTTTTTCAAACAACTTCTTATCTTATCAAGTCCTTTTATAAAATCTTTTATAATTTTCATCTTTACAGTCATCTTCTATCCCTTCATTGTATCAACCCTTATTTTGTACATATATGTCTTTCTTCCTTTAAAATTTTAGGGGGCACTTTTTTCTAACAGACCAAAATACGCCCAAAATCTAGTGTGTGGCACTGATCTATGCACTAGCCTGATCATATTTGATCACATTCTGCTTTTTTTGTATTGTTGTTTTTGTTTTTATCTTTTTTATCTTTTTATCTTTTTTTTCTTCTCTTTCTTTTTTCTTTCTTTCCCTTTCTTTTCCCCTGGTTTCAGGTCTTTTCTGATTTGTATGCAGTATATTTGCTGGGGACGTTGTAAACCTGTTAGCATTTTGTTCTCTCATTCATCTATTCTCCTCTGGACAAAATGACAAGACGAAAAAAATCACCTCAGCAAAAAGAACAAGAGCTAGTACCGTCAGCCAGGGACCTACTCAATACGGACATTAGTACGATGTCGGACCTAGAGTTCAGAATCATGACTTTAAAGATACTAGCTGGGCTTGAAAAAAGCGTGGAAGTTATTAGAGAAACCCTTTCTGGAGAAATAAAAGAACTAAAATCTAACCAAGTCGAAATCAAAAAGGCTATTGATGAGGTGCAATAAAAAATGGGGGCACTAATGCTAGAATAAATGAGGCAGAAGAGAGAATCAGCGATATAGAAGACCAAATGATGGAAAGTAAAGAGGCTGAGAAAAAGAGGGAGAAACAACTACAGGATCACGAGGGCAGAATTCGAGAGATAAGTGATTTGATAAGATGAAACAACATTAGAATAATTGGGATCCCAGAAGAAGAAGAAAGAGAGAGAGGGGCAGAAGGTATACTGGAGCAAATAATAGCAGAGAACTTCCCTAATGTGAGGAAGGAAACAGGCATCAAAATCCAGGAGGCACAGAGAACCCCTCTCAAAATCAAAAATAGGTCAATACCCCGACATCTAATAGTAAAACTTACGAGTCTCACAGACAAAGAGAAAATCCTGAAAGCAGCTCAGGAGAAGAGATATGTAACCTACAATGGTAAAAATATTAGATTGGCAACAGACCTATCCACAGAGACCTGGCAGGCCAGAAAGGACTGGCAAGATATCTTCAGAGCACTAAACGAGAAAAATATGCAGCCAAGGATACTATATCCACCTAGGCTGTCATTGAAAATAGAAGGAGAGATAAAAAGCTTCCAGAACAAACAAAAACTAAAGGAATTTGCAAACATGAAACCAGCCCTCCAAGAAATATTGAAAGGGGTCCTCTAAGCAAAGAGAGAGCCTAAAAGCAGCAAAGATTAGAAAGGAACACAGACAACATACAGTAACAGTCACCTTACAGGCAATACAATGGCACTAAATTCATACCTTTCAATAGTTACCCTGAATGTCAATGGGCTCAATGCCCCAATCAAAAGTCACAGGCTATCAGATTGGATTAAAAAACAAGACCCATCCATATGCTGTCTGCAAGGGACTCATTTTAGACCCAAAGACACCCCCAGATTGAAAGTGAGGGGGTGGAAAACCATTTACCATGCTAATGGACACCAAAAGAAAGCTGGGGTGGCAATCCTTATATGAGACAAACTAGATTTTAAAACAAAGACTGTAATAAGAGATGAGGAAGGACACTATATCCTACTTAAAGGGTCTATCCAACAAGAAGATCTAACAATTGTAAATATCTATGCCCCGAACATGGGAGCAGCCAATTATATAAGGCAATTAATAACAAAAGCAAAGAAACACATTGACAACAACACAATAATAGTGGGGGACTTTAACACCCCCCTGACTGAAATGGACAGATCATCTAAGCAAAAGATCAACAAGGAAATAAAGACTTTAAATGACACACTGGACCAAATGGACTTCACAGACATATTCAGAACATTCCACCCCAAAGCAACGGAATACACATTCTTCTCTAGTGCCCATGGAACATTCTCCAGAATTGATCACATCCTAGGTCACAAATCAGGTCTCAACCAGTACCAAAAGATTGGGTTTATTCCCTGCATATTTTGAGACCACAGTGCTTTGAAACTAGAACTCAATCAAAGAGGAAAGTCGGAAAGAACTCAAATACATGGAAGCTAAAGAGCATCCTACTAAGGAATGAATGGGTCAACCAGGAAATTAAAGAAGAATTTTAAAAATTCATGGAAACCAATGAAAATGAAAACACAACTGTCCAAAATCTTTGGGATACAGCAAAGGCAGTCCTGAGAGGAAAGTATATAGCAATACAAGCCTTTCTCAAGAAATAAGAAAGGTCTCAAATACACAATCTAACCCTACACCTAAAGGAGCTGGAGAAAGAACAGCAAATAAAGCCTAAACCCAGCAGGAGAAGAGAAATAATAAAGATCAGAGCAGAAATCAATGAAATAGAAACCAAAAGAACAGTAGAACAGATCAACGAAACTAGGAGCTGGTTCTTTGAAAGAATGAACAAGATTGATAAACCCCTGGCCAGACTGATCAAAAAGAAAAGAGAAATGACCCAAATCAACAAAATCATGAATGAAAGAGGAGAGATCACAACCAACACCAAAGAAATACAAACAATTATAAGAACATATTATGAGCAACTCTATGCCAGCAAATTAGATAACCTGGAAATAATGGGTGCATTCCTAGAGATGTATCAACTACCAAAACTGAACCAGGAAGAAACAGAAAACCTGAACAGACCTATAACCACTAAGGAAATTGAAGCAGTCATCAAAAATCTCCCAACAAACAAAAGCCCAGGGCCAGATGGCTTCCCAGGGGAATTCTATCAGACATTTCAAGAAGAATTAATACCTATTCTCCTGAAACTGTTCCAAAAAATAGAAATGGAAGGAAAACTTCCAAATTCATTTTATGAGGCCACCATTACCTTGATCCCAAAACCAGACAAAGATCCCATCAAAAAGGAGAATTACAGACCAATATCCTTGATGAACATGGATGCAAAAATTCTCACCAAAATACTAGCCAATAGGATCCAACAGTACATTAAAAGGATTATTCACCACGACCAAGTGGGATTTATCCCTGGGCTGCAAGGCTGGTTCAACATCCGCAAATCAATCAACGTGATACAATACATTAACAAAAGAAAGAACAAGAATCATATGATCCTCTCAATAGGTGCAGAAAAAGCATTTGACAAAGTACAGCATCCTTTCTTGATCAAAACTCTTCAGAGTATAGGGATAGAGGGTACATACCTCAATATCACAAAAGCCATCTACGAGAAACCTACAGCCAATATCATTCTCAATGGGGAAAAGCTGACAGCTTTTCTCCTAAGGTCAGGAATGTGGCAGGGATGTCCACTCTCACCACTGCTATTCAACATAGTATTAGAAGTCCTAGCCACAGCCATCAGACAACAAAAAGAAATCAAAGGCATCCAAATCGGCAAAGAGGAAGTCAAACTCTCACTCTTTGCAGATGATATGATACTTTATGTGGAAAACCCAAAAGACTCCAACCCAAAACTGCTAGAACTCATACAGGAATTCAGTCAAGTAGCAGGCTATAAAATCAATGCACAGAAATCAGTGGCATTCCTATACACCAACAACAAGACAGAAGAGAGACAAATCAAGGAGTCGATCCCATTCACAATTGCACCCAAAACCATAAGATACCTAGGAATAAATTTAACCAAAGAGGCAAAGGATCTGTACTCAGAAAACTATAAAATACTCAGGAAAGAAATTGAAGAAGACACAAAGAAATGGAAAAACATTCCATGCTCATGGATTGGAAGAACCAACATTGTGAAGATGTCAATGCTACCTAGAGCAATCTACACATTCAATGCAATCCCATCAAAATACCATCCACTTTTTTCAAAGAAATGGAACAAATAATCCTAAAATTTGTATGGAACCAGAAGAGACCCCGAATAGCCAGAGGAATATTGAAAAAGAAAAGCAAAGCTGGCGGCATCACGATTCCGGACTTCCAGCTCTATTTCAAAGCTGTCATCATCAAGACAGTATGGTACGGGCACAAAAACAGACACATAGATCAATGGAACCGAACAGAGAGCCCAGAAATGGACCCTCAACTCTACGGTCAACTAATCTTCGACAAAGCAGGAAAGAATGTCCAATGGAAAAAAGACAGTCTCTTCAACAAATGGTGTGGGGAAAATTGGACAGCCACATGCAGAAGAATGAAACTGGACCATTTCCTTACACCACACACAAAAATAGACTCCAAATGGTTGAAAGACCTAAACGTGAGACAGGAGTCCATCCAAATCCTAAAGGAGAACACAGTTAGCAACCTCTTTGACCTCAGCCGCAGCAACTTCTTCCTAGAAACATCACCAAAGGCACAGGAAGCCAGGGCAAAAATGAACTATTGGGACTTCATCAAGATAAAAAGCTTTTGCACAGCAAAAGAAACAGTCCAGAAAACCAAAAGACAACCGACAGAATGGGAGAAAATATTTGCAAATGACATATCAGATAAAGGGCTAGTATCCAAAATCTATAAAGAACTTATCAAACTCAACACCCAAAGAACAAATAATCCAATCAAGAAATGGGCAGAAGACATGAACAGACATTTCTCCAAAGAAGACATCCAAATGGCCAACAGGCACATGAAAAAGTGCTCAACATCGCTCGGCATCAGGGAAATCCAAATCAAAACCTCAATGAGATACCACCTCACACCCGTCAGAATGGCTAAAATTAACAAGTCAGGGAACGACAGATGTTGGCGGGGATGTGGAGAAAGGGGAACCCTCCTACACTGTTGGTGGGAATGCAAGCTGGTGCAACCCCTCTGGCAAACAGTATGGAGGTTCCTCAAACAGTTGAAATTAGAGCTACCATTCGATCCAGCAATTGCACTACTGGGTATTTACCCCAAAGATACAAAGGTAGGGACCCGAAGGGGTACGTGCACCCCAATGTTTATAGCAGCAATGTCCACAATAGCCAAACTGTGGAAAGAGCCAAGATGTCCATTGACAGATGAATGGATAAAGAAGATGTGGTATATAGACACAATGGAATATTATGCAGCCATCAAAAGGAATGAGATGTTGCCATTTGCAACAACGTGGATGGAACTGTAGGGTGTTATGCTGAGTGAAATAAGTCAATCAGAGAAAGACATGTATCATATGACCTCACTGATATGAGGAATTCTTAATCTCAGGAACAAACTGAGGGTTGCTGGAGTGGTCGGGGGTGGGAGGGATGGGGTGGCTGGGTGATGGACATTGGGGAAGATATGTGCTACGGTGAGCGCTGTGAATTGTGTAAGACTGTTGAATCACAGATCTGTACTTCTGAAACAAATAACATATGTTAAGAAAAAAGAAAAAGAAGTTAGCAGGAGAGGACGAATGAAGGGGAGTAAGTCAGAGGGGGAGACGAACCAGGAGAGATGATGGACTCTGAAAAACAAACTGAGGTTTCTGGAGGGGGGAGGGTGGGGGGATGGGTTAGCCTGGTGATGGGTATTGAGGAGGGCACGTTCTGCATGGAGCACTGGGTGTTATGAACAAACAATGAATCATGGAACAGTACAGCAAAACAAATCATGTAATATATGGTGATTAACATAACAATAAAAAATTTAAAAAAAACCTACAAGTAGCCAGTAAGCACATGAAAAGATGTACCATATTATTTGTTATTAGAGAAATGCAAATCAAAACCATAATGAGATACTACTTCGCACCTATTAGGATGACAATTAGTTGTTTTTTTTTTTTAAAAAAGGAAATGTTGATAAGAATATGGAGAAATCGGAATCCTCATGCATTGCTGATGGCAATGTAAAATGGTGCAGCTGCTGTGGAAAACAGCC
Organism: Zalophus californianus; assembly: GCF_009762305.2. NCBI lineage: Eukaryota > Metazoa > Chordata > Mammalia > Carnivora > Otariidae > Zalophus > Zalophus californianus. The sequence goes on along the minus strand of NC_045595.1, from coordinate 69,734,648 downwards.
TGGTGATTCCTCAAAAAGTTAAACACAGAATTACCACATGATCTAGCAGTCCCACTCTGAGGTGTATGCCCCAAAGAATTGAAAACAAGGACTCAAGCAGATACGTAAACACAAATGTTCGTTGCAGCATTTTTCACAACAGCCAAAGGGTAGAAACTGCCCATGTGCTCATCAACAGATGAATGGATGACAAAATGTGGTGTGTATAACAAAATATATGTACATTGGAATATTATTCAGTCATAAAAAGTAGTAAAAATCATGGGTGCCTGGGTGGCTCAGTTGGTTAAGCGACTGCCTTCGGCTCAGGTCATGATCCTGGAGTCCCAGGATCGAGTCCCACATCGGGCTCCCTGCTCAACAGGGAGTCTGCTTCTCCCTCTGACCCAACCCCCTCTCATGTGCTCTCTCTCTCTCTCTCAAATAAATAAAATCTTAAAAAAAAAAAAGTAAAAATCTGATATATACTACCACATGGATGAACTTTGTGAACATTAACCCAAATGAAAGAAGCCAGACGCAAAAGGAAAAATAGTAATATTATTTCACTTTTGTGAGGTACCTAGAATAGACAAATTCATAGAGTCAGTAGAATAGCAGTTCCCAGGGCCCGGGAGAAGGGGGATGGGGAGTTACTGTTTAATGGGTCCGAAATCTGTCTGGGGTGGTGAAAATGGTCTGGCTACGGTGGCATCGGTTACACAACATTGTGGATGTATTTAATGCCACTGAATTGAACACTTCGAGGTTAAAATGGTAAATTTTATGTTACGTATATCTTACCACACCTGAGAAGGAAACCCAGCTGGGAAGGACACACGCCCCTTTGCTCACAGTTCCTGGCAAGAACCGGTACCACGGACACGTTAGGTTGCAGAGAGTTTGACCGGCGGCATACCAGACTGAGCAGCCACTTCTCGGTGATGATCACACTGCTTGGAAAGAAGAGCGTGAACATTTTGTGGCCAGCCAGCTACTGTGGACACAAGAGATCAAGTTTTAGACTGTTTTTTAGTACATGTGTATTTTGCAAGATGGGAAATCCAGTTTAGAAGCAACTTCTTGAAACTGTGGGATCGAAAGATCCTGAAAATTTCTTTTCTTTTTTTTTTCTTTTTTTAAAGATTGTATTTATTTGACAGAGAGAGACCCTGCGAGAGAGGGATCACAAGCAGGGGCAGCGGGAGCGGCAGAGGGAGAAGCAGGCTCCCCGCCGAGCAGGGAGCCCGATGCGGGGCTCGATCCCAGGACCCCGGGACCATGACCCGAGCCAAAGGCAGGCTTAACCGACTGAGCCACCCAGGCGCCCCAGATCTTGAAAATTTCTTATCAAATATGAACCAAGTAACAGAAATATTAAAGTTCCCAGTTTACTAATTTTAGTGTAGGAAATGTTTAAAATGAATAAAATGTTTCGTATGTTAATGTGTGTCCTGTGTCCTGTTAAGGCATTCACGAATTTACTTTGCTTCTATCCCTGTTTTCCACACATGTTCATACGTACTTTAAACTCAAATTCTTTACCTCCCTCCATTTCAGGAGGGTCATACTTGATGACATCCCAGCCTTGGGGCTTCAGATGTCTCCTCGGTGTGAGGAAGAATGTGGAGTTTACTTCTGGGTGAAACATTAAAGAAACATTGCAGATAAAATGAGAGGCTGTTCAGCATAAGGCATCCATGATGGTGAGGCAGTCCTTTCTGGAATGGAATGGATGGAAGCCATTTGTCGTCCTAAGGAGTGGCAGAAGATGCTACGCTGTTGGCTTGTAGGCCAGATGAACTCCCAGTGCGGTCTTCAGATCAGTGTCCACCTCTGTCGTGAAACTTGGGGAGGTTCATGCCTCGAGTCACTCCAAAAGGCAGGACCTCAAGCCCTAGTGAAGGTTCCAGAGCAGCCACGTCCTGTTCAACATAAGAAAGATCTTTCCAGCAATTTGAAAACTGAAGTGTGGAGAGGTCAGACTTTGGGCGAAGTGAGTGCCACAAGTCTGGAAGGGAGACCAGATGGAGGAGCGACTCTGGGGCTAGTGGGAAGCTGGCTTATGGCAGCTAGAGCTTAAGTGCTCTGGAGATTCTGTGATTCTCTCCTATACTTGCCAATGTTTGCAAACATTCCTGCAGTCTCCAAGATGAGAAGCAGAGGAGGAGTTAATGTAATGAAAGGAAGCGATTAAGATGTAAATTGTTTTCTCCCTAAGTGCTTTCACAATGTGCTGAAACATACATTCACTTTTATTCCCTTCTGTCTAGGCTGCAAACACTCAGAAACTAAAGATGGAAATGTGGAATCAAGCAGGTTATCCCCATACAAAGAGAGACCGCTAACATCTGGCTCTTTCCTTTTTTCCTTTAAAGGATATAATCAGGATTGCACTGTGTCTGTAATGCCTGCTCTTTTACATCTTTAGTTTCAGAGGGAGAAAAATCTAATGTCAGGCAACAATTAGAGCAGCACTGCGCTGGCATATTCCGCAAACAGTAAGCCATTTAAACTGAGGACAGTTATTAATGGGGATTAGAACAGTAATAAAACTTTATAGAGGAGTTTAATAACTCATTTACAGACCATGAAACAAAGCTAACAGTCACCCTTCATGGGTGAAGTGTTCTATTTGTCCTGTGGTCCACTGCTTTGACTTTTAGTCAAATGTCAAGAGATTACTTAGATTTCAAACATCAGTATGGGTATCCTGTTGTTAAAGCGGGTGGAATTTGGCACACTTAAAAAATGAGTCCCCAGAGAGCAATGATCTAGCATTAACATTTTTAATAAAATGTAAGGTATCCGCTCTGTCCATCTACAGATATATAAATGAGTGACTGGCAAACAATAAAATGATCTTCTGTCTGTATAAGCACCAAACTTTGGATTTAATCCAGTCTTTTTCTCTAGGTGTCTCTTGGACATTAGCTATAAATGGCTGAATAAATCAGTCTATTTATCTCCCATTATGGTAACAACTTCTACCCTTCTGGAGTCTGTCTGGGCATTATAGTTTGTCCTCACCTCCTTCCTAACAGCTGTCTTTCACTGCCCTATGCCCAGAAAAATCTCCTTTCCTTTGGAGACGGTTATCTGATTTGGATTTTGTTGCCTTCCATTTCACTCAATAACCTTTTTTTGAATCACAGTGTCTAGAGTTGGGATATTCCTAAAAGTCACCTATTCAAACCCCTCATTGTGCAAATGACGAAAGCGAGGCCAACAAGGTGCAGAAACTTGCCTTGGGGATGGAGGCCCCCTTGGGAAAGTAGCTAGGATGACCCCCGAGATTCAGAGGTTCTAAAGTTGAGCGCCCTTCACTCCCTAGCCTCCAGCAAGGGCTGGCTCACCTCTTTCTCCAGAACACCAAGTATTTGATGGAAGGTACTTGATACCCCCCGTTCGGTATTCTTTTCTGCTCTCCTTTGGAACCAACATTTTGCTTTAGTTCTGTTTGCTGTCGGTGAAGTGGACTGGAACAATGCCCTCTGTCTTTGAGGCTAATATTACTGATGATTTGAGGTCCCTCCTTTATAGACACGGTTCATCATCTTCTCCCTTGATGTCCCTAGTGACCAGTGGCATGCATTTTCTTTCTTTTTGAGACATGGCCAGTGTTTAGAAAAGGCATCTCTGCCTAGAGAATAAAGACATGCATTCTTTAATCCTGGGTTTCCACCAACTACGCTCTGCAGCTGGAAATGGATTCACTCTAGCGCTGACAATAAAGACAAAAGAAAGGATAATTGTTTGGGCATGGGTCTATTTTATGAAATTGAAGCAGTAAACAGATTGGTGGCATGACCATTCATCCAGTGCTCAGTCCTCCTAATCATATCTTGACAGAATGGCCAATCCAAGGGGTTTTACTAAGATAGCCTAATCAGGTATTTGATATTGGATAAAGGGATGTTCATCTAGATTTTTCTGGTACAACATCAGGCACATCATTTTTGCTCAATAAATATCTATTGAATGAATGAATGAACAAATGAACTTGAAAAATTATGGTAAAGATAATTGCCTATGGTATTTGCTTGTGAGTCCATCAGATGAGGAGAGAGCAGTTCCAATAATAATAATAATAATAATAATTGCAGCAACAACAGTAATAAGAAGAAGTGGAATCCCAAATGGCATTTGTTTTTCAAAGACACAGCCAGCTAGCATTGAACACTCTTAATGGTGTTTGCCTCTGGGTCTGGTTCTCTACCAGGCAAGGTGGATATCTCTTAAGGAAAACCAGCCCCCCAAATCCAGAGAGCCCACAGAGGGGCTGTCAGAATGGCAGCATGGAAATAGAAACCTGGTTTTGACCTTGTGGGTTATTTTACTTTAAAGGTGACATGTCTGAGGTACGTTGTTTATGATGTTGTAGACTCATATATTGCTGAGGGTCAAAAATGTATTTATGTATAAATGAAAACCTTCACAAGCCCCATCTCAACTGCATTAGCAAAACCCAAATTAAAAAAAAAAAAAAAAAAAAAAAAACTTTTCTCCCAAACATGAACTGCCCAGTTAAATGTATCTAATTCTTTTCTGGTTGAAGATAGCCTGATTGCAAGTCTATTTATAGTCTGTTCAAAATCCATCTCTCCCTCCTCCCTAAAGCAGAGACTGGATCTATAGCAGTGCTTTGTGTGTCCTTGTGGGGGCAGGGGGAAGGCAGGGGCAAGGCAGGGGCTCTGTGGCTACCCTTATGATGAGATGCAAATGAAATAAATGTTTTTTTTAACTAACTTTATTTTAATGGTATGAAATACCTTTTAGTTTTTAATCAAATATGTTTCATTATTCTTGAAAATAAGATTTAGCATTTTATGAGAGAGCAGTTTGCAGATTTGGTTTGGTTTATTTTTTCTTAATTAGTAGACTTTTTTTTTAAAAGAGCAGTTTTAGGGGTGCCTGTGTGGCATAGTTGGTTAATAATCAGACTCTTGGTTTCGGCTCAGGTCATGATCTCAGAGTCCTGAGATCAAGCTCCACATTGGGCTCTGTGCTCAGTGCAGAGTCTGCTTGAGAGTCTCTCTCCCTCTCCCTCTGTTCCTCGCATTCGTGCTCTCTCTCTCTCTCTCTCTCTCCAATAAGTAAATAAATCTTTAAAAAAAAAAAAGCTGTTTAGGTTTTACAGAGAAGTTTAATAGAAAGTACAGAGAGGTCCCTTTCCTCCAACCCCCTGCACAGATTCCCTTCTTGTAACACACTAATGTTAATATTTGTTATAATTGGTGAACCAGTATTGATACATTATTAATTATATAAAATTCATAGTTTACTTTAGGGTTCACTCTTTGTAATGTATAATTCAATGGATTTTGCCAAATGCACGTTGTCTTGTCTCCACCGTTGCAGTATCATATACAATGGTTCCACTGCCCTAAAGATCTCCTGTGTTCCATGCATTCATCCTTCTCTCTGTCCCACTCCAACCCCCGATCTTTTTAATGTCTCTGTAGTTTTACCTTTCCTAGATGTCCTATGTTTGGAATCATACAGTATGTACCCTTTTCATACTGGCTTCTTTCACCCACAATATGCATTTAAGACATTTCTCCATGTCTTTTTGTGGCTTGATAGCTCATTTCCTTTTATTGCTGAATATTCCATTGTATTTGCCATATATATTCCATCGGATGATCACAGTTTGTGTATCCACTTGAAAGACATCTTGGTTGCTTCCAAGTTTTAGCAATTATGAATAAAGCTGCTATAAATATCTGTGTGCAGATTCCTGTGTGGACTTAAGTTTTTCGGCTCATATGAGTTAATACCAAAGGGCACAGTCACTGGACTGTATGGCCAGCCTATGTTTAGTGTTATAAGAAAGCGCCAACTGTCTTCCAAGGTGGCTGTGCCATTTTGCATCCCCCCCTAGCAGTGAACGAAGAGTTCGTGTTTCTCCGCATCCTTACCAGCATTTGGTGTCAGTGTTTTGAATTCCCACCATTCTAGTAAGTTTATGGTGGTAATTTGTTTAATTTGCAGTTCCCTAACACCATGTGATGTGGGGCATCTTTCATATGCTTATTTGCCATCTGTGTATCTCTTCTTTGAGGAAGTATGTGTTCAGGTCTTTTGCCCGGTTTTTAATTGGATTGTTTGTTTTCTTATTGTTGAGCTTTAAGGATTCTTTGTATATTTTGGCTACACGTCCTTTTTCAGACATGTGTTTTGTAAATATTTGTTCCCACTCTGTGGCCTGTCTTTATTTTCTTCTGGTTTAGTTAATTTTGATACTTGGTTTTAATGGTTGTTGTAGCTGAAAAATAAGCCTCATAACAGTGCATAGATCTGTGTGGAGAACGTGCACCGTTGACTCTGCTTCCTAAATCATACTTATTTTCAAGACAATAAACCAGTTATGCAAAGACTTGTTAATAATTTATTTAGCAAAATATCATTTTCCCAGAACATTGCCTATTCTTATAAACTAATTAGAACATTTTGCATTCTTGCATAGATTCAAGACCTACTGAGATTTCCTTGGAAAACATTTAAATGGGTGTGAAAATAGGTTTAAAATTTTTTTTTTTTTTTAAAGATTTTATTTGTTTATTTGAGAGAGAGAGAATGAGAGAGAGAGAGCACGAGAGGGAAGAGGGTCAGAGGGAGAAGCAGACTCCCTGCTGAGCAGGGAGCCTGATGCGGGACTCGATCCCAGGACTCCAGGATCGTGACCTGAGCCGAAGGCAGTCGCTTAACCAACTGAGCCACCCAGGCGCCCTAAAATTTTTTTGGTCATATTTTATTTACTTTTTACTGAGCTTTAACAGGCGGTAATAAAGTAGACTAATTTTAAGCATACAACTTAATGAATTTTTACATATGTATGAACATATGTAAAACATATGTAAAACCAACATCTAAATCCAGAGTAAGAACATTTTTACTATAACAGAAAGTTCCTTCAAATTCATTTCCAGTGCATGCTTTACCCAGAGCTAATCAGTATTCTGATTTCTAGAACCATTGATTAATTTGTCTGTTCTTGAACTTCATATAAACGAAATACAAAATAGATTCACTTGGCTACTTTCATAGCATAATTTCTGTGAAAGTCATCTGCATTGTTCCTTTTTACGTGTTTTTTAATTTAAAAAATTGCTATATAGTATCCCATTTATGACTATATTGCAGTTTCTCTTTTCCTATTGATGGGCCTTTGGCTTGTTTTCACTTTATGGCTATTTTTTTAGGATTTTATTTATTTGTCAGAGAGCATGAGTGAGCACAAGCAGGGGGCGCAGCCGGCAGAGGGAGAAGCAGACCTCCCGCTGAGCAGGGAGCCTGATATGGGACTCGATCCCAGGACCCTGGGATCATGACCTGAGCCCAAGGCAGACACTTAACCAACTGAGCCACCCAGACATCCCTCACTTTATGGTTATTATGAATAATGCTGCTGTTAACATTCTTGTACACGTTTTTGTGGCCATATCCCCTCTTTTGTTTTGATACATACAGAACCACACACACATGCGTGCGCACACACACACACGTATACATACACCTACAAGTGGCATTGCTGAGTCTTGGGAAGATGTATATTAGTCTTCGGTAGATTTTGCCAAACAGTTTTCTAAAGTGTTGTGCTGATTTGATTTGCATGCCAGCTGGCCATATAAGAGAATTACAGTTGCTGTACATATTTGGTATTCGTCTTTTTAATCTTAGTCTTTTTGTTGCCATGTAAGTAGTATTTTATTATGTTTTTAATTTGTAACATTTTCATATGTTGATTGACCATTTGGATATCCTCTTTTGTGCCTGTGCATATCTTTCACTCATTTCTAAAATTAGCATTTTTGGTATCTAATTAATTTATAGGATTCTTTATGTATTCTAGATAAGATTCCTTTGTTGGATATGTATTTTGCAAATACTGTCTTCAGTTCTGTAGTGTGCTTTCTACTCCTCAATGGCAGACTTTATGAGCAGATGTTCCTAATTTAATGAAATCTTATATTTTTTACAGTTAATGTTTTACTGTGCCTTGTTTTAGAAATTTTGCCAAAGTCACAAAGATAGTCTCCTGTGCTTTTTTCTAGAAGCTTTATCATTTACCTTTCATACGTAGATCTACGAAACATCTCAAATTAATTTTTGTGTATGGTATGACATAATAGCCATGGCTCATTTTTTTTTTAATCTCCTGCACTGTGTATTTAAAGGCTTTCTATCTTTGTCAGATTTTCCTTATGTTACAGATTTTAGATTTTTAGGGAACAGTCTCACTATAGTACTTTTAGCCACCCAATCAGATAATGCTGGAAACTTTATCAAATGTATTTTTTAAAAAATGCTCTCTATAGTGGTTAATGTTTCACTCAGTGTTTCAACTTCTTCACCTTGCAAGAATGGGTGAAGTGTGTGTTAGGGAATGGAGTGTGCGTGTGTGTGTGTGTGTGTGTGTGTGTGTGTGTGTGTGTGTAAGCAACTGCTGGGTAGCATCCCGACAAGTTGTTTGTTATCACAGAATCTCCGCGAATACCTTTTTGTAAAGAAAAAAACTACATAAATCATCTTCAAGCTTAGCAGCTCTTCTAACACCTTAGCCGTGAGATAAGCAGTGAAGCCATGTGTTTTTCTGATCATTCTGCATCTCATTACAAAATGCTGTAAAGATTTGCCTGTTGTCAAGATCTTGTTTTTCCAAAACTCACCCCATCAGTGGCCTAGTGTTTGGGAGTGGGCACTCTTAACCTGGGTTACCTGGGTTCGAGTCCTTGACTGTGCAGCTGACAAGCCACTATGACCTTGAGCAGGTCTTACCTATCTGATGCCTCAGTGGCCTCACATGTGACAGTAGGTTTAAAAACCAAATCCAGCATAGGGGGTTGTTGCAAATGTTGCACGAGAATGAATGTAAAGAAGAATGTTGTCTTGCACAAAGTTCATATTCCATAAATATTTTATATGCATATAGTCATGTACATATGGGTATTTAATTTTGTTATTTTTCCTCTAACACATTATATATTTCTGCCATTCAGCAACCCTACTGCAGCAGTTTGCCAGTGAATGATGCTAGAAACAAATTTTACTTACAGAGTTATCTTTCTAACCTTATCCTGAGAATAATTTTAAAAAAAATTGATATCAAAGCAGATATTCTATAAGTGATTTCACTTACACAGGTTTTAATAAAAACATCCCTAGTAAATAAATTACTGACAAGAATATATCATTTCCAGCACATCTTTTCTTCAGTGACTCATAGAAAAAGTAATTATGTGACTATTTTTTGGTAGGAACAGAATCTCTTAATAGTATGACTGGAATCAATTTGAAATAGCTATATTGTGATCCAACCTCTCATAATATATAATTTGTTCTAATACTGGCTGCTTCAAGTTTTCAGCAATATTTAAAAAATATTGCCAACAATATTTATTGATAAAGATTAAATTTCAGGTTCTGTTTTTTTGGTTGGATATTATTTCAGCCATTTTTACCATGAGAAGAAAAGTGTTGCCCCGATGGTTTGTGCTTTTTCTGACTTTTGTACAGTGTGAAACCTCATAGGGGCTTCTGTATATTTATCATTAAGTTTCATAAAATGTTGAGAGGTATTAGAATCACATGAAATATAGAGATTTATTTATTTGGGTGCTTAGTTTTACATTTTCTTGCTAATTATGACAGATTCCTATTTCTAGCTAAAGTGTCAAGACAAAATACATAGCAAATTCATTTTAACAGTAGTTGTTGTCATAATTTCAATTTTTAAAGCTGCTTTTCAGATCTGATTAGCTTGTCATTGTTTTTAACATCATGATGTGGTGGTGGAAAACTGTAGGGAGCAGAATCGCTCTGAATCTTTGTGTGCTTGTGTTATTAGTATTACCTTCAATTCCACTTTGTTGTTGTTGCAGCAATCATTATAAGGTACTCACCTACTTTTTAATTTGTTATTTATTAATTTAGTCAAAATGAGATAGTACAATTGGTACATCCATTTAACCAGAGGTACATGAGCTGCTATGATGTCCCACTGTGGTGAAATTTTATAAAACCCATGGCCCACTCTGCCTCTCTGAGTCTTGCTGCCCCCAGCCTTTTGTCTGGATACCCAAGTACCCCTGGCTTTGTGCAGAAGAATGATATGTGCATTGAAAAGACCAGCTGTTGGTGCGCTTTCTTGTTTGTTTGGTAAAAATAATTATAACAAGTTCTAATATTTTTTTAAACACACTCCAGTGGGTTACTTTGGAGACCTCTGGTCAAAAATAAGAAAACCCCTGCTTCCAGTGCTAGAGAACAGGGAAATGATTCATTAATGAAGGAGTTAAGGGTTGGAATGCAAGAAAAGAGATTTGAGAGAAAAAATTAACAGAGAAGGTGATGCAAAATTGGTGGAAAGGTAAAGAAAAATCGTAAAAGATTCCAAAAAGGTGAAGAAAAAAGTAGAAGAAAAAGCAGCAGCAAGAAAAAAAAAATTGGCTATAATCCAGGATTTCTGCAATTCTCTTGCTTCTTGCCTCAAGATTGGAAAAGCAAGGTACATGAGTCATTGTCAGCTTCCACTCTTTTCCCTACAGTGGATACTCTATCCACACTTAGGAAACCCACCTAACCGTGCTCTCAGCTGCTTTGGATTGCTGGAGTAATTGTCTCCAGGGCCATGAGTGGGAAGAAGTACCTTCTCTTTGGCTTCTGCTTCCGTTTCTTTGTCCTGGAGGCCTGAGCTTCTCTTCTGGCTTCCTCCCTCCACATAAATGAATGTTAGTGCCAGCAGGGTAGGATGAAGGAACTATAATGTAGCTAAGAAATGTTAATGTACTCTGTAGTCTAATTTTTAAGATGATTGCATTCATGTATGTACGGCTTATGTGAGACAGGCATTTCTAGTTTGGTTTTTCTTGCTATCTAGACAATTAAAAGAATAACACTGCAGAAAATACACTTGACAAAAGATAATACCTATTTATAATTTCAAAACTATTGACTTACTAAGATTAGAAGGGAATTACCTTCATTTGATAAAGAATATGTCAAAAAAAAAAGCAAAGGTCATATTCAATATTGGAACATCGGAATATTGGCAATTTCACCCTGAGATTGGAACAGATAAAAAATGTCCACCATCACTGTGTTTAAACACTGTATTGAAAGTTCTATCCAAAGCAGTAGGTATATAAAAAAAAGATGCATAAGAATTAGAAAGAAAGAAATTATCATTATTTTCAGATGACATGAATGTGAACCTGGAAAATTCAAAAGAATCAATGCACTACCGAATTAACATGCAGATTTATCAAGTTCACCAGTTATAAGGTCATTATAAAATATCAATATAAGATTGATTTTAAAAAAACCCCAGGTTTCAACTAACAATAATCAAAAAAATTGAAGGATGATTCCATTTATAGTAGTATCCCAAAAATCAAATACTTAAGGAATAAATCTAATGGACAAAACTTATGTACTGAAACCTGCAGAACATTGAGAGAGATGTACAAGGGTGTTGACAGCATAATATTTGTAATAACAAAACACTGGAGACTCTTCAAATGCCCATCAACATGAGAATGTTTAAATACACCGTGTTGTAGTCACAAATGTAGTGCCACATAGCAATACTCTCCTGTTAGTGTCATGTGCGTGGATCTCATGAACATAACGTGTGATTCTAATTATACAAAATACAAAGCCAGCAGCTAATTATTGATGTTAGAAGTCAGGGTAGTAATGACTTTTGGGGAGGCAGATAATGTCTGGAGGGGGTGCAAGAGGAATCTAGGTGCTGGTGATGTTCTCTTTCTTTAGTTGTGAGCTCTTTACATGTGTTCAGTTTGGGGAAAATTCACCTAACTGTGTACTTAGGATATTTATAATTTTTTTTATATGTCTACTGCATATCAGTAAAAAGGTTTTCTAAAAGAGCCTAGTACTTCTTATAGACGCAGATAGTGGCTTAACATTGGGTATATGGGTGCCTTAGATTCAGGTCAGTCAGATTCGATTGTCATTTGGCACTACTACATGATAGCTGGTGACCTCGTGCATCGCGCGATGTCACATGTTTGAACTACTTCGTCATCTGTGAGGTGGGGATAATGTCGTTGTTTAGATATATTGAGAATTTTTTTAAAGAGTTTATTTATTTATTTTACAGAGAGAGACAGCGAGAGAGGGAACACAAGCAGGGGGAGTGGGAGAGGGAGAAGCAGGCTTCCTGCTGAGCAGGGAGCCCGATAAGGCCTTGATCCCAGGACCTGAGCCGAAGGCAGACGCTTAACAACTGAGCTACCCAGGCGCCCCTAGTTATATTGAGAATTTAATAGGGCACGTAGGTGTCATTGAGAAGAATGCTCATTTTCTTCCCTTTAGGGGACACTCTGTATATTATATACACATAATATATCTGTGATAGAAAGCCGCAACTGGGTGAATTTTAAATTACAATTCATGATTAGATTCAAAATGATGTATCTACAAATGAAACTTTAAATATTTTACAGTTTACATTTATAACTCAAGTATAACTATACATTTATGTGGCTATGTTCAAATATAGAGCAAAGTTCTTGGAAACTTTGTTACAGTGACAGTATGGCCATTTATTTTTTCCCTCTAAAAGCTATGTATAATAAAATGTATCATTAGTTACATTTAGGTTGTTACGGACGATAGGTTGGGATCTAATAATGATTTTTCTCCCTTTGCAGGTTGTCAGATTTAATCAGGAGGTAATCAGACATTGATGGAAAATGAAATTCAAAGTTATGCTCTACATTTCCATATTTGCATACATCAGTCTGAAGACCTGAGCCATTTTATAGCCGCAAATAACGGAAGTGGCTTTTATTTCCACCCACTTAGTCATTCACATATTCATTTATTTAAATGTTTGATGAGAACTGATTCTGCCACTGTTCCAGGCACTGGAATAAAAGAAAGCCTTTTGTCTTAACAGTGATTCTTTATGGTCTGTCTCCCCCAGAATACAATCTGCATGTCAAATATGTGTTAGGTCATGACGTGACCAATAAGGGGGGATAGGACATGTGACATCGGGGTGGTGCACAGGATGACTGAGGAAGGCCTGTCTTTTTTTTTTTAAGATTTTATTTATTTATTCATGAGAGACAGAGAGAGAGAGAGAGAGAGAGGCAGAGGGAGAAGCAGGCTCCCAAGGAGCAGGGAGCCCGATGTGGGACTCGATCCCAGGACCCTGGGATCATGACCTGAGCCGAAGGCAGACGCTTAACCATCTGAGCCACCCAGGCGCCCAGGCCTGTCCTTTAAGATGGCATTTGAGCAGAGATGTGAAGGAAGAGTCATCATACCAGTGTGTGTTGGAGGAGGGGGGAGGACACGCATTTTCTACCTGACCAACTTGAATATACCCTAGTTTGTTTGCTTGTTTTTATTAACATATATTATTTATTTCAGGGGTACAGATCTGTGATTCATCAGTCTTACACAATACACAGCGCTCCCCACAGCACATACCCTCCCCAATGTCCATCACCCAGCCACCCCATCCCTCCTACCCCCTACCACTCCAGCAACCCTCAGTTTGTTTCCTGAGATTAAGAGTCTCCTGTGGTTTGTCTCCCTCTCTGGTTTCATCTTGTTTCATTTTTCCCTCCCTTCCCCTATGATCCTCTGCCTTGTTTCTCAAATTCCACATATCAGTGAGATCATATGATAATTGTCTTTCTTTGACTTATTTTGCTTAGCATAATACCCTCTAGCTCCATCCATGTTGTTGCAAATGGCAAGATTTCATTTTTTTGATGGCTGCATGATTTTCCATTGTATGTATATATACCACATCTTCTTTATCCATTCATCTCTTGATGGACATCTAGGCTCTTTCCACAGTTTGGCTATTGTGGAATTGCTGCTATAAACATTGGGGTGCACGTACCCCTTCGGATCCCTACATTTGTTATCTTTGGGGTAAATACCCAGTAGTGCAATTGCTCGGTCGTAGTATATACCCTATTCGTAATTCAAAATCAAATCGCCCAATTGGTTTTTTTTTTTTTTTTTCAGTGTTGGAATTTAAGAAACAAAGAAAGACAAAAAACACAGACTTACAGAGATAAGCTGGTGGTTGCCAGAGGGGTGGTGGGTGGGAGGGTGAGTGAAATAGATGAGGATAAAAAGTACACTTATGGTGATGAGCGCTGAGTGATGGACAGAATTATTGAATTACTGTATTATACATCTGAAACTAATATAACACTGTGTGTTAATTATACTTCCAATTTAAAAAAACACCCAAAATAAAAATTTTACGAATCTTTCTATGGAGTGTTTTTGTTGTTTTCTGTTTTGTTTGCTTTGATTTTATATTTTTGGACACAACAAAAATGGCCTTTACTATTGCTGAAATCAAAGCACTGATTTGAACGACTAGTTCTGAATGTTGAGGTTCTGGAACTCTCTGTTTCTAGTTCTAGCTTCTCTTTTCAGGGCCTTGCTTTATTGTTGTTGGTGGTGGTGGTGGTGATAACATTTTTTAAAATTTATTTTTAATTGAAGGATAGTGGCATACAGTATTAGCTTCAGGTGTACAACTTAGAGATTCAATATTTCTATACATTTTGAAGTGCCCGATAAGTGTCGTCACCTTCTGTCACCATACGAAGTTGTTCCAATGTTGTTGACTATATTCCCTATGCTGTACTTTTCATCCCCTGGACTTATTTATTTTATAAATGGAAGTTTGTACCTCTTAATCCCCTCCACCTATTTGGCTCATCCCTCCACCCCTAGCCTCTTTGGCAACCACCAGCTCTCTGTAGTTAAGTCTGTTTCTGGTTTTTTGTTTGTTTTGTTTTTTAGATTCCACATGTAAATGAAATCATAGGGTATTTGTCTTTCTCTGTGACTTACTTCACTTAGCATTATACCCTCTGGGCCCATCCATCTTGTCACAAATGGCAAGATTTCCTTCCTTTTTTATGGCTGAGTAATATTTCATCGTGTGTGTGTGTGTGTGTGTGTGTGTGTGTGTACACGTATGTATGTGTGTATACACATGTACCGTCCTCCTCATGCATTCATGTATCAGTGAACACTCAAGTTTCTTCCATATCTTGGCTATTGTAAATAATGTTGCAGTAAATATAGGGGCACATGTATCTTTTTGAATTAGTGTGTTTATTTTCTATGGGTAAATACCCAGTAGTGGAATTATTGGATTATATGGTATTTCTATTTTTAATTTTTTGAATTTTTCTCTCCATACTGTTTTCCACAGTGGCTGCACCAATTTACACTTCCACCAACAGTGCCTGGGGGTTACTTTTTCTCCACGTCCTCACTAACACTTGTTATTTCTTGTGTTTTTTTTTTTTTTTTTTTTTTTTTTTAGCCATTCCGACTGATGTGAGGTGATAGATCCCTGTGGTTTGGACATGCATTTTCCTGATGGTTAGTGACGTTGAGCATTTGTTCACATGTCTGTTGGCCATCTGTATGTCTTCTTTGGAAAAATGTCTATACAGTTCCTCTGCCTGTTTTTTAATTGAATTGTTCGGGGTTTTTTTGGTGTAGGAGTTCTTTATATATTTTGGATATTAACCCTTTATCAGATATGTCATTTGCAATTATCTTCTCCCATTCAATAGGTTGCCTTTCCTTTTTATTGATGGTTTCTTTCCCCATGCAAAAGCTTTTTTTGTTGTGGTCCTTGTTTATTGTAAAAATTATTGACATCCTGAGTAAAGTTCAGATTTTTTTTTTCAGAAGGACAGAGTGTGGGTTTTTTTTTTTTTTTTGCATTTTAGAACATTAAAATATCAGCTCTTAATTATCAAGTTTCTTCTTTTTTAAAAGACCCCCCTCCAAAAAAACCCACAAATGATGTATAGAGCATGCATACAAATTACATGTATGTTGTAATCTTAAGTTAAATATGAAGTGAAAAATATACATCATTTTTTAGGATAATTTTTCAGCCAGCTCAGAACTCAGTGTTTTTAAATATTTTTCAACAATCTAAACTACAAAGCTGATTTGTAAAAAAAAAAAAAAAAAAAAAAAAATAGGTTCTCTGTGGCATTAGCAGGAACTTTTTTTTTGAGAATTTTAGAATGGACAGGACCTTGAGAGCTCTTTTGATATGATGCCTTACTAACACTGAAGAGGTCTGGAGGAAGTTGGGGTGCCCTACAGGACTAGAGCTGACAACCATGACCTGCAGTCTCTAAAACTAAGCCTTCCTCTCTGTTTCCTGTATCAGCCTTAGATCACAGCATGCTCGTATTATAAAGAGGAGCTGATGTCATAATTGTTTGTACAGATGATCTCTGGAATGTTTACACATATTTTGTTTAACAACCAAGTTTTGATCTCTTGTTGGCTTTGTTATTTTCCTCTGTGCTCCCTGTACCAGAGCCAGGAGACATCCACTGATGGCCTTTCGGGACACTAATTAGACCTTAAGAAATGTCCATCTCTGTAAGATAGTTTTGTTGCAGTAACCTGACTTCTTGTGAGAGTTACAATGTGGTCGAATAAACCAAAGGAGCAGAAAGATTACTCACAAATAGAGCCCTACATATTCCATGATGGAAGGGGCATTCCAGATCTCTGGAGAAGTGATGGAGTATTCAGTAAATGGTCCCAGGATGATTATTTCTCCTTATGGGGACAAAAGAGAAATTGGACCCCTACTTGATACCATTCATGAAAACCAAGTCCAGGAGTTCTATGTATTTAAATGTAGAAGACTATCCTTTAAAAACTTTTGGAAGAAAATATAGGAAATTCCTTTATGATCTTAAGATTTGTAAAGATTTCTTAAACGCTAATCACAAAAAAGGACTGATATTATTTGAGTACCTCAAATTTTTAAAAATCCGCTTATCACAAGACACCATCTAAAAAGTAAAAAGACAAGGCATAAATCTAGAGAAGTTATTCTTGACATACATAATTGACCTAGCATTCCTGCGTCTGTGAAGAGCTCCCTGAATTCAGGAAGAACTGACAAAGACAACCCAATAGAAAATTAAGCAAAAGTAGTAAATACGCATTTACTGAAGAGATAAATGACAAATAAATATGAAATCATAGATGAATAGAAAACACAGCCTTTTTATTAATAAGGAGATACAAATTAAGTTCTCATTGAGATACGATTTTATACTATTACATTGGCTCTGGATCGCTGGTGAAGTTAAGAAACCAAGTGAACACTGTACATGGAGACATGCATTCAGAACCCCAGTGTGGACAGTAGACACACTACCTTGTGAAACTGAACATCCGTATATCCTTTGAGCAATTCCTCTTCTACAAATCTTAGGGAAATTTTTGTGTATGTCAGTCAAGGGAAATATACAAATATATTCATATCAGCACGGAAACAACACCAGTAAACATCAGTAGAAGAATGGATAAATAAATGTGGCAAAATCCTACACAAGAATATTTTCCAGCCACGAAATGAATGAATCAAAGCCAAATATACAAACTATTGAGAAAAAAATACAAGCTGCACAGTTCCATGTGTAGTGTAATAACCAATTTTATAAAACTCAAGATGAAACAATACATTTAGGGATACATACATATAATAAGACTGTGGAAGCAAAAGCAAGGGAATAAAACACTCAAAATGTAGAACAGTGGATGTATCCAGGGAGGATTATCCAGGCAGATTAAATGGAATTGGTGATATTCTAATTTTCAAGTTGAGTATAACATTTATGGGTGTTCATTTTATTATGCTTCGTAATCTATTGATTGTATCAAAATATCATAAAATTAATGAAAAATCAGAACTACAAATCAGATTATTTAGGAAATAAAGGCTCAGGGAATCTATATATTATGCTTTCTGTATTTTCAGTTAAGCTCTTCCAGATTAAATAGTTTTGAGTTCTTTTTATTTTAAATAAGAAACGTGAAGATAAGTGGATCAAATATTCAACTCAAAGTTCAAATGAAAGCAGCAGTGGAATGGAGGAATTAATAGATGTTTTAGCAAAATAGTTGAAAGCTAAAAGTAAAATTAGAACAAATTTCAGAATTTAACACTTATTGCAGGGACAAATAAGGACTGTACAACAAGCTCACACAAGTACAGAATGTCCACTGGACCTTTGGCTGAGGTGCTCTGGGGGATCTTCTGGGCAGAGAGAAGGGAGAAACCTTGCAGGAGACTCTGGGCCATGGCATGTGGTACATCGTATGTGGGTTAAAGGGACTAGATGCATCATGAGGGAAGGTGGGTAGGACAGGCGAGGTGGGCTTTTGAGACAGGGAGTCTCTGGCCACAAGCAACCTTGTCATTTGCTGCCCTGTGCCAAGCAGAAGTTATTTTATTGTCACCTCTGAATGTGCCATTTTCATAAAGTTGGCAAGCTTTTGCAGAATTAATACAGTAATTAAAATTTCAATGTGTTAAAAATTTTTTGCCGCATAGCAAAAGTCAAAAGTGAAATCGAACAACTGAAAAAAATTCTCAGGTTTAACTACTTTGTGTAGAAGTTAAACTGTAACTCCCACCCTTTGCATTCTGTGGTAGATTGTACCCAGGCTGGGAGCCTTCCACACGTTTTATGCCAATCAATAAGCATTTGCCCAAGGTATCCTGCCTTCAGCACCCTACACATAAGAAAAAAGTTGCCACTTTGCCAAGAAATGCTGTGATTCCAAAACTTCTGAAGTTTTGCAAATATTTAATTTGGATTTTTCTGTCTAACGTAGTCAACTCTTGATTGCCCAGACCACCATAAGAGGAAAGTGGGTGGTTGGGAGAAGGTGTTCAAAGGTAGATCACAAGCAAGAAAGCCTTTCTTTATTTCGACAGAGCACCCCTACTCTCATCTGTTTTGCATGTTGGGGCTTTTCATGATACATCTTAGCAAAAGAGTTTTCATCGTAAAAATAATTTTGAAAACCAATGTTCTATTGCATTTTACCTGTAAGAATTGAGTTCCTAGCTCAATGAAAGTATTGGTAAAAGAATGATTGAATGAATGAATGAAGTGGGTCCAGGGAAGGACGTAAAACAGAGTCCATCTTAATTGAGCCTGATATTTAATTGTCAGCAAACTTGATGAGACAGAAAATAATACAGCACATGAGATTTAGGGCAGATTTATGCTGGGCCATATTTCCCATGCTTTTGGTTTCCATAGATTTGTCTTTTCTGGGCATTTCATATAAATGGGATCATTCAATATATCGTCTTTTGCATCCGGCTTTTTTTTTTTTTTTTAATTTTATTTGAGAGTGAGAGAGAGAATGAGTGGGGGGAGGGGTTGAGGGGCAAACAGACTCCCTGCTGAGCAGGGAGCCTGATGTCCATCCCAGGACTCTGAGATCATGACCTGAGCCAAAGCCAGACGTTTAACCAACTGAACCACTCAGGCGCCCCTTGCATCCAGCTTTTTTAACTTAGATGGCAATTTGAGGTTTATCCATGTTGTAGCATGTATCAATATTTCATTTCCTTTTATTACAAAGTGGTATTGTATTTTTAATTTGTGCTTTTCTTTTTCTTCACTTTTGCTAGGGTTTTATCAATTTATTAGCTTTTAAAAGAAGAAGCTGTAGTATTTGTTTTCTGTTTCACTAATTTCTGCTTTTATCTTTATTAGTTCCTTCTGTTTACTTTGGGCTTATTTGGAGGGGGAGGGCGTTTCCCCCCTAGATTCCTAGGGTGAGGATTTAGAGAATTGATTTTAAAGCTTTCTTCATTTCCAGCATTTAGAACTACAGATGTTTGGCTAAGCACTGTTGTATTTTCATTATCATCCATTTTGACATATTTTCTAATTTTCCTTGTGATATCTTCTTCAACATGATCATGTTTTAGAAGTATCTTTAATTTCCCTACATTTGGGGACTTTCTAGATACTTTATTGTTACTGATTTCTAATCTGCTTCTAACTGTGTTGAAAGAACACACACTAAGATTTCAGTTTTTTGAAATTTTTGAGGCTTACTATTTTGGTCTGGCATGTGGTCTGTCTTTGAAGGTATCAAGTGTACTGGTAAGGAATGTATATTCTGCAGTAGTTGTTGGATATAGATATATAGTCTGTAAAAATTGTTGACCTCAAGGTAAAGATTGTGAGAGCTGTTCAGATTTTTTTGGCTAATTTTCTATATACTGATTTTTTTTTCCAGTGGTTCTATCACTAAGAAAAGTATTTAAAATCTCCAGTTATTGCGGTGCCTGGGTGGCTCAGGTAGTTAAGTGTCTGCCTTCTGCTCAGGTCATGATCTCCGGGTCCTGGGATCGAGCCCCGTGTTGGGCTCCTGGCTCAGCGGGGAGTCTGCTTTTCCTTCTCCCTCTGCCTTCCACCCCTGCTCATGCTCTCTCTCTCACTCTGTATCTCTGTCTCAAATGAATAAATAAAATCTTAAAAAAAAAAGAAAATCTCCAGTTATGACTGGATCTATTTTTGTTTAGTTGTATCAGTTTTTGTTTTATGTAGTTTGAAACTCTGTTATTAAGTGCTCTTACATTTATGATTGTCACCCTTATATCATTATGAAATGTCCCTTTTTACTTCTGGTCCAATGTATCAATATATTTGATTTTCTTGAGTTTGACTATTGACGAACCTTGGTATGGTTTTATTTATAATTTTCCTGCTTGCAGTTTGCTGAGCTCCTTGAAATTTGCAAGTATATATTATATTTTTTAATCAAATTTGGCTAACTGTGAGCTATTATTTTTCCAAATATTTCTTCTCCCCCATTATTTCTCTTTTTCCTCTAGAACTCCAGTTTTTATGTACATCCTGCATATGTGTTAGTCTATTTGGATTTGTTACAGTCTTTATTATCTAAAATTTAAACTTGTTTTTTCCTCTTTTCTTCAGATTGGATAATTTGTGTAGATCTTTTAGTTTAATTTTTTCCTGCCATCTCTAGTCTTCCCTTGATCTGACCAGTGAAAACTTTATTTCAGATAGTATACTTTTTAGTTTTAGGATTTCCATTTGGTTTATTGTTTTCATTTCTTAAGGAGTTCTGATCTGTTAATTCATTATGACCATATTTTCTTCTATATCTTTTAATATATTTTCTTTTTTTTTAGGGATTTTATTTATTTATTTGACAGAGACACAGTGAGAGAGGCAACACAAGTAGGGGGAGTGGGAGAGGGAGAAGCAGGTTTCCTGCTGAGTAGGGAGCCCGATGAGGGGCTCAATTCCAGGACCCTGGGATCATGACCTGAGCCAAAGGCAGATGCTTAACGACTGAGCCACCCAGGCGCCCCTTTCAATATATTTTCATTAGCTACTTTAAAATCCTGGGTCATCTTGATGTCTCCATTTAATATATATTTTTTCTTGGTTATGGGTTACATTTCTCAGTCCCTGATTTTTTGCAATGTATAATAATTTTTGCACGGTGGCAGTTCTGTAGGCACAATAAGGAGTCTGAATTTTGGTGTTTTTAGAGAATATTGAGTTCTTTCTGGCTGTCATTTAATTTACTGGTAGTTCAGCTTGACTCTTTCAAGCCTTGTTTTTAATTTTTGTTTCATGGGTGCCTTAATAAGGTGTGGCTTTTCTGAGGTCTCAGTCCATTACTCAGAGTATTTAGCAAGATCTGTTTTCTCTGGATTGCCAGAACTCTTGTCTCCCAGCTCTGTGCAATTTCAGGCTCTCCCATCAACCCACAGCTTCCAGGGAGCTGTTGTCTATCACTACCTGGAATCTCATCCAACCAACATCTTAGCACGTGACCAAAGACTTTAAGGGTCCCACTGTGCAGATTTCCGAAACTGCTTTTCTGAGCAGCTTCACTCCCTTCATTAATCTGCCTGGTAAACTCCAGCTGCCTCAGCAAACCCTAACTCCACTCTCCTGCTGCGCAGCAAAGTGAGGCTCCTCTGCTCTGAGTCCCGCAACCTCATGCCTTCATCTGGAAAGTGCCTCAAAAGGAGAAATGTCAGGAAAGACAGAGAGAATACCAGCGTGATTATAGGGCTTATTTCCTGCATCTCCTCTCTCTCAGGAATCAGAATCCTGTACTATTTGTTGTCTAACATCTGAAGAAGGGTTGTGTCATCTATTTAGTCTAGGTTTAATCTTGCTTATGAAGGATGAGTTTGGTGCCAGTTATACCATCATGACTGGATATCACAGTCCTCTCTCAGTCTCTTTTTATTTTGAAGTTTACTTATTATGAGCATCTCTTCTTTTACGTAAGAGCCATTTGTATTTCCTTCTCTTGAAAATATTTCCCTGTTCATTTTCTTTGACCACTTTTCTTATGTGTTTCTAGTGTTTTCTTACCAGTTTCTCAGTGTTCGTTACAAGTAAGTGAAAATTGACTCCTGTGATTGGTTATGCAAATATTTACACTTAGTTATTGACATTTAATTTTATTAAGTTGTATTTTGCTACAGAAATTAGAGTTTTAGTAAGTATTATTTAACAAATCTTTTATAGCTTCTGGGTTTTGTGTTCTATTAGGAATGCGTTCTCAACTCTAAATTCTCCTTTTTTTCTGTTACTTTTATGGATTCAGTTTTGATTATTAAATCATTGATCTACTTGAAATATATTTGGTTTTAAGTCTTTAGAGTAGGATTTATTATTTTATTATTCCTCAGTAGTACCGTTAAGTGAACGTTCCATCTTTTCTCCATCAATCTGAAATGCCATCATATTAAATATCTGTGTATTTTTGTGCAGATTTCGGCCTCTTCATTTTTCCCTTTGGTTTTTATTTACTCACATGTCAGTGCCTAACTCTTAATTTTCGTGGTGTTGTTATGTAGTTAGACATTTGATTGGGATAGTTCCCACTTCTAGTTACTTTATCTATTTTAAGAGTTTCCTTGCTATTTTACCTTTTGATTTTTTTCCCCACAATAACTTTGTAATTAGCTTGTCTAGTTTCAAAAAACATGTTGAATCCTAATGTTTTTGCAGTTACTTTTAATTCATAGATTAACTTAGGAAGAATCAACATGTTTATGATTTTGAGCTTTTCTAGCCAAAAATATGGTATGACCCTCCAGTTGTTTGTCTGATTCTTTATCCCTCATTAATGTTTGTTTTTTTCATGTGGACCTTGCAGGGTCCTTGATACATCTATTCTTAAGTATCTCATCTACTTTTGTTGCCGTTGTAAATGGGATCTTCTATCTTCTTAGTGACTATTACTCTTCCACTGAATGTTTTACTTTTTTACAACAAATTCTAAACTGTGATATTCATAACCTTCACCTAAACACTGTCCCCTTCCTCTGTCTGCTTTTCTCACTGACATTCACCCAAAGATTTATTGAGTCCACTGAGATGGGCTCTGGGTAGAATGATGCACAAGATATATTCAGACCCTCAAGAGCCAGTGGTCTAAATTAGTCATTTATTTGTTCATTCAAAAGGTATTTACTGAATATCTTCAGTAAGTGTTAGACAGTGTAGAACTCACAAAAAAGCTTGTGCAATTCAAATATATGTATTCAATATTTCTGAAATACCTTTTTTATTCCATGATAGTTCCTTCCTTGGGGAGCTTGTGGTCTCGTTGGGGAGAAACATTTTATGTGTAAAGATAAGTAGAAATACAGGATGATATTGCACAAATGGGTGGTGTAAACAGAAGCTTTCAAAGGAGAAAGTGGTGAGTGAAAGTGCACGAGTGAAGTGGAGGCTGGAGGCAGGATGAGGAAGAGAGGCCACCTTAGCCGCAAAGAGCAGTGGGAGCCGAGCAGAGAGGCAGGAGTGAAGGACGAGAGCACAGGTGGTGGTGGTAGGCTATGTACATCTGGGCTGCAAGAGTGGGTTTGTGTTGGCAGGCTGGGCTGGAGCCAGAGTGTGGAGGGCCTTGAATGCTCAGCCAGGTAAGAGATGGCAAGGTCAGTGCTCAGACTCTCTTAGCAGTGCGGGAACATTCCCTCAGTGATGCCAAGCAAAATTAGGCCACCCTGCTGGTGGGATGGAGAGTGGAAGCAGAATTGCAGGAGGCGAAAACAGTAACTGTAGGTATGTGGTGATACCTACCAGCCCAACCCGGAACAGGAAGGGAGCTGGTGCAGCATACAGGGGCGTGGCGAAAGGGGCACAGCTGGGACTGAGTGTCAGGCATTCGGGTTGAGAGGGAGGAGGTTACAGATCACAGGGAGAGGAAAAGCTCATCATGCCTTTGGCCTCTTCCTAAAGATGTCGGTTTGGGAGTCCTGTCCTCTGAATCGGGTTAATAAGTTGGGAAAGTGAAAGAATTCATATGTGAGGATAATTCTAGTCACAGCCTGTGTGTTAGTACCCTCTGTTTTAGGCTTTATAATTAGAATCTAGCAACTAGAATGTTGCTAGCCAAGATTGGTGGGAGGTGACATCTAAGACACGGTCTTTCTGGAGTGGAATCAGTTGAGTAACTAATCCACAGTAGAATTACGTTTCCTGGCTCTCAGGGTGCGTGAGTGCTGACTAGCTTGAAAACACAGCAGGCACAGTAGGTGCATTTCTTATGCTGGAGAGAACTTTGCAGAAAGTCTCAGAGGAGATGAAGGTTAGGGGAGAAAGCATCTACTTCTACCCAGGTTGGGTGGGAGAAGAAAAGATTGTGCCAGGAAGGGAGATGGTGTTGCTCTTTGTCTTGTCAAGTTATTAGTAGGATTTGGTTTCATTATCAGAGGAGATTCACGTATTGATTGTGAAGCACTGGGCCAAGCTAGAGAATGAAAGCATACCACACCCTACCCTCTAGATGCTCTGGTCTTCAGAAAGATCCCGTTACCATCCCACTGTGCCCAATGAGGTATTCTGTTATCAGCCAGCTGGTGATGAGCGACAGAGAGCCCAGGAGGGCAGTGAGAAACAAGCCAGGGGTGAAAAGAGGTGAAGTGCTGTGGTAAAGTACCTTTTGAAAAATCTAATGGTGACTTTACTAGAAGGAAAAATGGAAAGGAAACAGATTTGTCTACATTGTCAGTAAAGGAAAGAGGGATCGGATGATATTTTCGGGGGCAGCAAGGCCAGTTGAAAGTTTCTTTGGAACTGAGAAATTGGCTTAGTTGAAAAAGACAGGTGAAGGGAGAGATGAGGGAGACTTACATGTGGTGAGTGACTCGGACAGGGAGGCAGGGGGTGGAAGGTTTGGAGAAGGCAGAGGGACTGGGGTGGAGCTTACGGACGAGGGGTGGGTTCTGAAAAGGGATGAGACTGCTTTTGCTCAGAGACCTCCAAGGAAGGATGATGAGAGCTTATCATGTTTTTCAGCACCATTTTCTCTCTCCTTGGTTTTTGCATTATGCCCCTGTGCCAAGGCCATCCCAACTAGACAGGCAAAGCCAGCCCTCTGATGTCCCCCAAGATGCCAGGTAGTATTTCCTTTCTTGGTATCAAGCTTCTCATGGCTGAGACACCTGAGACTTCCTTCAAGGTGGAACAGGCCTCACAAAGGTGTCAGATGGAATAAGAGTCTCACATGGTGTTACAGAGGTTCAGTCTGAACCCTGAGCAGTAGCCTTTATTTGCAGGTCCAAAAGTGTCTAAAGTACTGTATCATTCCTTCTTCTTTTTATTTTTTAAAGATGTAAAATAACTGTAACTTTTCTGATCATAAAAGTAACATGTGGGGGCGCCTGGGTGGCTCAGGCGTTAAGAGTCTGCCTTCGGCTTGGGTCATGATTCCAGGGTCCTGGGATGGAGCCCCGCATCGGGCTCCCTGCTCAGCAGGAAGCCTGCTTCTCCCTCTCCCACTCCCCCTGCTTGTGTTCCTGCTCTCTCTGTCTCTCTCACTGTCAAATAAATAAATAAAATCTTAAAAAAAGAAAGAGGTAATGTGTATTCAGTATAAACACATTCATGAGTGCAGAAGGGTAAGAAGTGAAAAAGTGAACTCACTTGGGTCGATGA
This sequence comes from Zalophus californianus, assembly GCF_009762305.2. Lineage (NCBI taxonomy): Eukaryota > Metazoa > Chordata > Mammalia > Carnivora > Otariidae > Zalophus > Zalophus californianus. The sequence goes on along the minus strand of NC_045595.1, from coordinate 69,708,852 downwards.
ACCGGGTTTTCCTCATGCATAAAAGCTTACCAAGCAGTACAAGGTAGTGAGAAAGAATCTGGGTCTGGGGCTCTTCCTCACTTCCAGTTATCTGGAAGGTCCCCACCTTCTCATCTGCAGGGTAGGCCATGGCAGATTAGATGAGACAATGTGTGTAAAGATGCTGTGTGTGTAAAAGAGCACAGTGCTTGAAAGATAAGGCATGTTCAGTGACTCTTAAATGCCTTCTCTACATGCTGTTATTCTATGTGTACTATTTTTTAACTTGGTTTTCCATATTTGATGTGATAGACATATGTCTATGTCAATACGTGTAGTTCTGCTTTATTTTTTTTTTAATGATTTTAAATCTCATTGATCCCCACCCTAAGTAGGCTTTTAGAGAAGCCTATTAACTATTGGAGTAGTTACATATTATTATCATTGCCTTGGCTACATTAGCCAAGGAATTTTGAGTGAAAATTGGGAGTGGGCATCCTTTTCCAGTTGCTGACCTTAATGGGTATGCCTCCACTATTGAGAGGCTATATGTAAATGGCCAATGGCCAGTTCATGTATGAAAATAGAACTCCGACTCCCAACCTCTGCAGCACCTAGCGCAGGAAGCCACACTACAGCCTCTGCAGGAACCACTCTGGGATGCCAAACCACTACCTCTGTAGCAATTGGCACAAATTGGTCGGGGCTTGGTCAGTAACTGTCAGCTTCCTTAAGTTTTGCCCTTCCTTCTGACTCAGGACCAACCACAGAAAACCAAATCTGCTCCCTAAACCAATCACATGACATGCCCTACTTCTAGTTAACCTGCTTTCAGCTTCCCGGTACCAACAGCTTCCAATCAGTGCATACCTGAAGCCTTCCTGTCTTTTTACTATAAAGCTTTCCCACTCCCCTGCCTGTCTTTGAGTCTCTGCCAAATGCAAGGGATAGTGGCTGACCCCCTTGCTATAGCAAGCTCTGAATAGCCTCTGCTTGTTCTCCTTTGGGTGATCTTTATTTCCTTACACTGTTCAGTGTAATTTCCAGTAGTGGGTTTTCTAATGATTAATCAGCTGTGAATTTCTAGAATGAGCCCTTCTTTGGTCATGTAATGTTACTCAACACACAGTGTTTCTTGAGAACCTGCTATGAGCCAGGGTCTGTGGTAGGCTCAGATTAGATAGGAATAACCCAAACAGATGTGTTTTCTGCTCCTGTAGGATTTATGGTCTAGTAGGCAACACAGACATTCATCAGATAAGTATACTTGATTGTGGGGTTTTGGAGAAAAGTGCTCCAGGAAACTGAGAAGGAATGGGCAGGGAGGGAACTCAGAAGAGTGGGGTGTCCTCTAAGCCAAGAGAAGGAGGCCGCCTTTCCAAAAGATAAGATGTGACAAGAGCTATCAGGAAGTCAAGTGCAAGAAGGTAAAGAATGAGTATTATGCTCTTCTGGTTTTGTTTTGTTTTTTAAATGCTTTTAAATGGTTTTTTAAAAAACCACATTTCATTTATTTTCCTCTGTGGTTATTTCTGAAGGCTTCATTTTTTACATTCAAATTTAAGTGAACATTTACAAGTTCCTTTATAGCTTGAATTGATTTCCAATGTGCCTTCAAATTTTTCTCAGAAATTTGATATGTAGAAGGTGCATATCAAATTCTTCCTAAGTCATATTTATTTTCTCCACTAGAAAGCTGAAAATGAAATACATTCCCTGCTGATTGTTGTCATTTACTTGACAGCACTGGTATTGAATATCTGATATTGCTCCGTGTCTCCTGCAGCAACAGCTCAATAGGCTCGCTCTGTGAGTGGCACCTGTTAATTAACTGATGCAGAAAGATGTCACTGAAGTAGAAGATTGTCGTGGGATAACAGGCCTACTGTGTACAAATGCCAAAATTACTTTTGCAAAATAAGATTTTAACGAAGCAGATTTATTTTCAAGGCACAGTGTGTCAATTTTCTGTCCCTTCTTTCTGTTTACTTATTTTTTAGCCCTTTATATTTCTCTAGCGGTGAGAGATTCAACTTGGTATGTGTTCCCCTCCCCCTCCCCTTTCTTAGCCTTATCTGTTCCTAATTTCATCTTTCTAAAACCTGTTGTTTTTTGTATTTTTTTAAAGATTACTTATTTATTGAGAGAGAGTGAGAGAGAGCGTGCCTCTGCGTGCAGGAGGGAGGGACAGAGGGAGAAGGAGAGAGAGTCTTAAGCAGACTCCCTGCTGAGCTCGGAGGACCTATTGTGGGCCTTGATCTCTAGACCTTAGATCACAACCTGAGCAGAAACCAAGAGTTGGAGGTTCAACCTACTGTGCCTCCCAGGCGCCCCTGTATTTTGTTTTGTATTCGCACGATAAACTTCACAGATAGTCCTTCTTTTCCTCCTCTTCCATTTGCAGTTACAAAATGCAGTCTTGCAGAGTGAGTAATAGCATAGACTGGAGCCAGATGGCTGGGGCAAAGTTACTCAACCTTTCCAAACTTCAGTTTCATCATCTGTAAAATGGAGTGAAGGGGATTTTTGGTTAGATATCTGTTAACGCACTTAGAATAGTACTTTGCCCATGGCGAGAGCCCTAGAGGTGTTTACTATCATCATTCTTTCTCTGCATGGCTTATTCTCATATCTAATTTTTAGCTTTGGAGTACTGATTTATAAATAATAATACCAGTTTGTTATCCTATCTCTTCATTGATAGTGTATGGGAATAATTTTCCCTATGGAGTTTTAATAGGTTTAGAGTAAATGAGTACTATTTAATATTCATTTGCCACATTCTGACTTATAAAATATTAGAGCTAAGAGAAGCCTCCAACATCACAGAGTGCTCCTTCTTTATTTTCTAACAAGGAAATTAGGGCTCAGGAAAATGGAATGAGTTGACCACAGTCACTCTGTTAGGTTCTGATAGTGCTGACACCAGGATGTGTGGCTCCCAGTCCAAGGAGTTTCCCATGCTATAATTTGAATGATATAGTTTCCCTCTCTATTCTTGGATGACCAAAATGAGCCAGTTCATAAATTTTTCCCAGAACAACGTAGGGAAAATAGTGTCTCTGGTATTATCCAACTCGGGTTCTTTAAGTTCTTGGTCTGTCAGCTGACGCAGACTCAGAAGTGCATCTTGTCAGCAGGAAGTAGCTGAGGACTTCCGGGTCAAGATGATGGACTTGACAAAGGGAATTACTTTTGCTGCCTCCTTGTATTGGCTTCTTATTGCTGTTGTAACAAAGCCACAAGTTTAGTGGCTTAAAACAACACAAAAATGTATTCTCTTACAATTCTGGAGATGAAGAGTCTAAAGTCAAGATGTTGGCGGCTTCATTCCTTCAGGAGGCTTCTGTTTCCTTGCCTTGAAAACCCAAGCTGAAAAGCTTCTAGGTGCTGCCTGTGTTCCTTGTTTCTCGGCCCTTGTGTCACTGCATCCTCGTACTTCTGTCTTCACATCACCTGTTCACTCTGACCTCCTGCTTCCCTCCTATAGGAATACTTGGGATTACACTGGACCCATTTGGATCATCCAGGATATTCTCTCTCAAGATCCTTAACCGATGGGACGCCTGGGTGGCTCAGTCGGTCAGGCGTCTGCCTGTGGCTCAGGTCATGATCCTGGGGTCCCGGGATTGAGTCCCCCAGTGGGCTCCCTGCTCAGCAGGGAGGCTGCTTCTCCCTCGGCCTGCTGCTTCCCACCCCAGCTTGTGCTTGCTCTCTCTCTCTCTCTCTGACAAATAAATAAATAAAATCTTTGAAAAAAAAAAAAGATCCTTAACCAAATCACATTTGCAAAGTTCCCTTTTCCATGTAAGGTGACACAGTTTCCAGGAATTAGGTTATGGGTATCTTTGGGGAAGGGGGCATTATTCATCCTACCACACTCCCAAAGCACCATTAAAATGAGAGTCGAGTCTTCAAAGTTATTAACTCTAGAGGAAACATGAAGTTGCCCAGGAAAGGAAAAATAATCATAGTTTTCCATGTGACTTAATTGGGAATAGTGTTTATATAGTCATAATGATGTGATCACTGTCAGTCTGATTGAAAGTAAAAGATACCTATAGTGGGGGAATGAGGAGTGGGAGCTGTGTGGGTGTGAGGTAGGGCATGGGGAAAGAGCTGCATCTTCCTTCCTGCGTAGGAGGAAGTCAACAGATAATGCCTGCAACTCAAAAAATGCAAGTGTGTATTATTTAGAGAAATGGGGGGGGGATGATAAGTAGGTAAAAGCGAAACTAGTTGCCTCTGGGGAGAAGAAGGTGACCTGGACTGCAGGAAGGCTTTGACTCTGAAAAAAATAAAAAATCACAAAATAAATATAGATTGAAATGGAAGATGAGGAGGGTGGATAATGCATGGGGTCGAGAAAGCATGACACTTTTGAAGATAACTAACTTGAAATTTGACACCTGGGAGACTGATACTCTGTCCCACTAAAGGAAGACTTAAAAAAAACATTTAGAACTCCCAGTCCCTTGAGCTGGTTAGGACTATTACATACACATATCAGAAATTCAGATTAGCCACATAAAAAAAAGAAAATGTCTTACCAGTGAGAGCATGTCTGATGGAACTCAAGATACGAATCATTCTTGGGCCCCAGAAACAGCTAGAACCAAACATGATACTCGGAGCCCCTGCCCCCCAAGTTTCTCTCCCTCCCCCATCATTTTCCTTTCCGCCCTTCCTACAGCCTAGTGTTCTTGCTCCTCGGTCCTTGAGATGAGGCATCGCCACTGCCACTGCCACTTCCTGTTTCAAATGTTGGAATGTGTTTCTTAGGAGCTCTCGCCTCTGCTGCCCCGTTTCTGGAACTCCAGGGGAAGGAAATAGCTGGTTGTGGCTGGAGACGGTCACTTTGTGTAGAGTGAACGCTGTACAGTAGCCGGGTGGTGCCTGAACTTCACCCGTCCTTCTTGGGATTGCTAGCTGTATCATGGAATTTCATCTTAACAAGGGACACTGTGCAGTTACTTAAAAGAACAAGTTAGCGTTTTATCTATGGAATGGGGCAAGATATAGAAGTCTCTGATACATCCTTCAGTGAAAAATAGCAAGCTCTGGGCTATATTCCATGCATCTATGCATGCTTGTATTTGCATGTGTCTCCTATGCCCTCTACAGTAAACCCTTATGCATGGTGAGTTTCGAGGAAATGGGATGTCACGGACCTTTGTATTGTCTGTGTCATACATGTATTAATTGAATTTTTACAGAGTATAAGAAAAAATGCCAAGCATGACTTGGACCATCACTCCCTCTGCCTGATAGCACCAAGATAGCGTTTTATTCCATGATCTGTTTCACACGTCGATATCTTATTATGGCCCCTGAAGGGAAGGGACCATTTCTTGAGCTTTTTTCTAGTTCCTTCCTTGTTGAGCCCTATAAAATTTACATTATAAATGCTCAGCATATTGCATATGAACCAGGGATTGAATGAAGGATGCATGTTCTCTCCTGAATGTTGCCCTACCAGCTCATAGATCACGGGGAAGGAGGGAAGATGTGGTATGTGGAACTCAAGAGGATGTGCTCTAGCTCAGGGCCCAGTTCATAAAAGCCCCTTTATGCTTCAGCAAGTGCTGCATTGAAGTCAGAATTCAACTGGACAAAGCTTTCACGCTTTGGGGGCAGACCCCGGGGGGGTGTTGCTGCTAAGAGGGGTCACACACAAACAGAGAAGGTTTCCTTCCCTGTTCCTCCAACCCCACTCTCTTCCAGCACTTTCCTGGGCATTGTACATATATAATCAGTCATTGGAATTGGAATTGGAATTGGAATTAGAAACTTGATGCACCTTTGAGTTAATAAAATTTACTTTTTTGAATTAGTCATAAACAACATTATATCTTAAGTTTGGGATATGAAATTAGCACCCACTTCTACTTTTTGTGTCCTCCCTTTCAAAAATGGCTCCAGATATATTTGTGTAAACCAATTCTAAGCTACTTTAGCTATCTGAGTAATCAAAAAGAGTGTAGGTTTCAGTGCATAAGTCCCTCAAGTGTTAAACTTCTCTTTTCGGCGATTTTGTAATTGAGCTTATTCTATCCCAAATTTTTTACCTTTCAAGTATGCAAGGAGAGAGGGGGCAGAGGAGTAGGTTTCCATGTTGCTAAAATGCAGGGTCTCTGCTTCAAACAGGAATGGGCATTGCAGTCTCCTGGGGCAGGTGACCAGAATAAATTGTATACTTGGAATAATTCAATACAGTGCTCTCCTCTGTCCTTGGAGTTAAGTGCTAGACTGATTCTGTACTAATCATGGGGGTCCAGGGACCACTGTGGGTTCAGGGGAGCTGGGGCAAGGTTGTTTTTAAGATACTCTCATATAGAGAGTCCCTTCAGGATTATTAATTAAAACATTAGCCTCTGTCATATTTGAGAAGTGCCCAGCCTCTGACCATGATGTACTTCCAGCTTTCAGGTTTGATGGGTTATTTCATTTCAGCAGAATACACCGTTGGGAATTGGTGGGTCCTACGCATCAAGTGAAACTTGTTCAGTGTCCTTCTCCTAACTGGGGAAAGCCAGGCTCCCATGGGCCCTGGTGTTTGGGCAGAGTGTGAGAGGGAAGGCTTGAGATGTAGCGTGGAAGCCAAAGCTCCAAGGCAGAGGGCATGCAGATTTGGGGCCACAGCTGCACGGGGAGAATGAAGCCTAGAGCCCAGTGTAGACACCCAGGGTCTCCCAGGAAGGGGCTGGAATAACAGAGGCAAAAACCCACACTAAGGGGGTTCCTAAATTTTTAGACTGAGAAATGGGACATATTTTCGTTTGGGGTCATATCTCTGTGTGTGTGGCTGCTCATTAACCTTTAGCCAGAGCAGGTTTTGTGTGCTTGGATGCTCGGCTCAGGACCCTGAGTTTACAGATGCCTCTATTTCCCCTACCAGTGTGTCCAGGATGGGCATTGCCACTTTCACCCTCCATGGTTTTCTGTTTCAAAGCAGACTCTTAACTCTGCTGATTTGTTGTGATTCTGCATTTGGTGGTACAGCACTGATCGGTTTGGGAAAAAACGATTTTCCCACATCACATCTCACAGATGCCTTTATACTCCTCTTCCAGATTGTCTGTTCAGGGTGACTTTCATGAGCCCTAGGGGAAATGGCCACATGTTTGTATGATGCAGATATAAAATTATCCACAAGAAAGCCTCAATTTGGGGAGTTTACGTTTGGATTTAAAATGTTGTATTCAAATCATTAATGATAGAAATATAAATTGCTTTCAAAAGCTTGGCGATTCAAAGTGTACTCTCATATTATCTCTCTAGTCCAACAGATTTTGAAAAAAATAATAATATAATCAGGACACAGTGACCGGAGCTGGAAATAGCTCATGTGCATGAATATTCCCAGAACATTAAACACTTGAAAATAACTCATGGGGATGACTCCTTTAGAGATTTGCTTATAATTAATACAAAATAATTCTTGGATTTTTTTTTTTTTTTTTTGATGAGTTGGTTGTAATTAATGCAAAGTAATTCTTGGGTTCTGTAGCTTGATGAATTTTGATTTCTCTTTGAGGTGTTAGGATGGAGTATTAAGAAGTTCTTATGATGATGTTTGACCAGAGGACTGGGAAATGCTAGAGCCCCATTTCAGATACCTTTGTACAGCATCTCTGAGGGAGCTGATGGACAAGCAAGGCACAGAAACCTTCTTTATTATGCGGGTCTGCGTAGAAGGTTGTTTTTAGCCTTACTTCCTATATTAGGTCCACCTGCCACACTGGGAACAAAGTTGGTTGTGACTTTCCCTGTGTATTTGCCTCAGTGTTGAAACATCAGTCTTGCATCTTAACACTCAGGCGGGGGAGCCTCCCTTTTCCCTTCACACGGGTGCGTACCAGCTTGTACCAATGGAGAGAGGCGGGAGACACAGCCAGGGGCTGTGCATTTGCCCAGGGGCTGGAACAGAGCTGACCTAAGCCACAGGTAGCTACTAAATCTCAGACTGGGTCTGGATGAGAGGTGGGGGGAGAGAGAGGGGGAAAAAAAAAACCCCAAAACATGAAAGTGGCCACACCTTTGTCAGGGGTGCAGGCCTCTGGCTATGCTGTATACCAGCCTTCTTAGTAGAAGAAGAGAGTATGGAAAGAGCCATACACGCATGCCCACTGAGAGTTGAATCCCTTGGAGAATTTTCCCTCTGGAGAACACAGCCCTGGCAATGTCCCTGAACTTGACTCTTTCTCTTTGGAGGTAAGAGTATCTTTCTCTTGATTAGCACTTATCTTTGGAGAAGAATAAAAGAACACAAGTAGGGGAATGTTAATGTCCTTTCCTTCCCTTTGCCTCCTTCTTAGAGTTATTCCTCCACTTTAGTAAAACGCATCCTGTTTTAGCTTCTTCACAGAGCTTTGCCAATATTAGCAATCTAATCCTTGAGGCCCCTGGGGTAAGATGAGGGGACAAAGAGCAGTCCCTCATTTTGCTCCATAGTGGATGTGGTCAGCCTTATGCAAATGCAGGTTCAAGCCCTTCCTTCCAAGAAACAGTATTTCCTAACTCCCTCTATGGGGAAATTCTGGACACAGTGTGGAAGCAAACATGTCAAAACATACAGGGTTTTTGGGGAAAGTGTACCAAGAAAGATCCAGTAACTTGAAGTTTGACTTCAGGCCACAGGATTACCAACGACTGGCATCAGTTGTCTGGAAATGACCCAGTCAGTGAACTTTCCTCAGGCTTATGAACTGTGGTGATGAAACACCCTTCCCTGACACCTTTTTCTTTTTTTAAATTCTAGTCATTTCTTTTTATCTATGACATGATTATGTTATCATGATTATTTCTCTAGTAACACCTTTTCCTTCCTTTCCTCTGTAAAGCCTGCCCCTGTCTTGGGTTTGCTCAGTGCTGCTTGTCTTGCTTGTTTGTGTTGACTGTCCTTTGGGAACCCTTCCGCTCTCTCTGGTCATCTTCAATTTCTGTTTTCTCCGGTCTTGACTGCCACCCACTTTCTAGGTTTTAATCTCCAACTGCCTTTGGTCATTGGCTTTTGGTTGTTATCTCAAACTCATGTCTTAAAAGGTATCTTACAGTGCCTAGAAAACTCATTCCCCAGTTATTCCAGTGCTGATACAGTTCTCCTATTCCTTATTGACCCTTTTTGGCCCCATTCCACTGTTGCCACCAAGTTACAAGTCACACTGCTTTAGTGATGTGTCTGCCTTCCTCCTTGCTTCCCACCACCACTTGGTTATGGCACGACCTCAGTGGCCTACTCATTGGTCTTCGGGTCTCAGTTCCCCACTGGTTGGTCCAAGAGGCTTCACAATATTGACTTTGGAGTTATACATGGGTTCAGATCACTTCTGTGACTTGTACTTAACTCTGTAACCTTGAACTTGGTACTTGAGTACTTGTTATTTGAGTCTTTGTTTTTGCTTATATAAAATGGAGATATCAGCATCTGCCTCGCAGAGCTCTTACAGAATTCAGGTGAGGTATTCAGTGTAAAAAGCCAAGTAAAGGCCCATTGCCAGACACAGAGCAGTGCTCAGTACATGCTGCTATCATCCCAGCACAGGCTGCACTGTCAAAGTATGGAAAATTTCCATCACTCTAGAAGGTTCCATCCTGTCCCTTCCCTAGAGGCAACTACTGTTCTGATCTTAATCAACATAGATATTTTTTCCAGAATCTTATACATGTAATCATACCACTGAATTTATACACCTGTTTCTGGTGTCTATCTCTCAGCACCCTTTTTGAGATTCATCCATGTCCTTGTGGGATTCAGTGGCTCAATTCTTTTTATTGCTGACTAGTATTCCATTGTATGAATATATCTTAATGTGTTCGCCCATTCTCCTCTAGATGGACAGCTGGGCTATCTCTAGCTTGGGGCTATTTTGAATAAAGGTCTAATGAGTCTTTCTGTGGATGTAGGTTTTCATTTTACTTGGGTAAATACTTAGGAGTGGAATTGCTAGGTAATATACTAACTGTATATTTAAATTTATAAAAACGGCAACTATTTCCCATCAGCAGTGTATATGAGTACTGGTCTCTCCACATCCTTACCAACATTTGGTGTTCTCAGCTTTTTTCATTATAATTATTCCTGTTTGTGTGTGGTCGTATCTCACTGTGATTTTAATTTGCATTTTGCTCATGACTAGTGATGTTGAACATTTTTCATGTGCTTATTGACATATATCTTTTGTGAACAGACTGTTTAAGTTTTTTACCCATCTTTAAAATTGTCTTTTTATTATTGAGTTGTAGGAACTGTTTGTGTATTCTGCATGTAAATTCTTTATTAGATATCTATGTTGTAAATACTTAATTTTTTTTTAAAGATTTTATTTATTGAGAGAGAGAGCGTGCGCATGAGACAGGGGAGGGGCAGAGGGAGAAGCAGACTCCCTGCTGAGCAGGGAGCCCGATGCGGGACTTGATCCCGGGACTCCAGGATCATGACCTGAGCTGAAGGCAGTTGCTTAACCAACTGAGCCACCCAGGCGCCCCTGTAAATACTTAATTTTGTGATGAAGTTTAGTTTACTGATTTTTAAATGATCCATACTTTTTGAGACCTTAAAAATCTTGCCTGCCTCCTAGTTACAAAGATCTTCTTTTATATCTTATTCTAGAACCTTTACAGTTTTAGTTTTTATGTGAAGATCTGTGATTCATGTGAAACTAATTTTGCATATCATATGATGTCATGGTCAAGGATCCTTCTCTCCATATGGATACTCAGTTTTTCCACCTCCTTTTGTTGAAAAGAGTTTTTTTTGTAAAGAATTCATTTGTTGCAATTTATGTGACTATATATGTGTGGGTCCATTTCTGGACTCTGAAACTGGAATTATTGGTACGAAGTCATTATTTTTCTCTGTCAATACATATTTGTTATCTCTATCCACTGAATCAGTGACCCAGTAGCAATGAGCATCCTTAGTGCTTAGATCATGGTTTCCAAACACAGTTTCTTCTTAAAAGACACCAGGGCTTCTTGGGGAAGTAGCTAATGCCCAGTCTGAGACAGGAATTTTTTATTTAAATTCATTTTATTTAGTATGTTTGAGGCAGGAATTCTTAAGATGAACTTGGGACGTATTATATAGCAGTGGCCAGGACACTTTCAAGGGGCTGTCAGTAGCCAAAGATGGAAACAAGTTGAATATTAAAAAAAAAAAAGATTGAATCCACTGAAATCCATAAAATATATTCTTTAAAAATCCACTGTATTCAGAATGACGCCACAAAATGAATTCATTAGTAACTTTTGGTAGTTTCTAGCTTCCCCACCCTCTCCCCCATTAGTCATATTTGGTAATTGCTAAAACTCCAAAATCATTGTTCTGAAAACTGGTAAATGACAACAAAGAAATATTTATCAAACATATCCTGCCTTTCCTTTACAAACCATATTTTATAACCAAATAGTTGATAAAAGAAGATTCTTTCTCTCTCTCTCTTTCTTTCTTCCTTTCTTTTTCTTTCTTTCTTCCTTCCTTCCTTCCTCCCTCCCTCCCTCCCTCCCTCCCTCCCTCTCTCCCTCCCTCTCTCTCTCTCTCTCTCTTTCTTTTTTTCTTTCTTTCTCTCTCTCTCTCTCTCTCCCTCTCCCCCCCCCTTTCTCTCTTCCTTCTCCTTCCTTCCTTCCTTTGAGAGACAGTGAGTGAGAGAGAGAGCCGGAGCAAGGGGCAGGGCAGAGGGAGAAGCAGGCTCCCCACTGATCAGGGAGCCCTATGTGGGGCTCATCCTAGGACCCCGGGATCATGACCTGAGCCAAAGGCAAATGATTAACTGACTGAGCCACTGAGGCACCCCAAGAAGATTATTTATAGAAGAAAACCAGCTGAAAAAAATATGGAAGGAATGATAGAATTTGAAACTTACTGTATTGCCCTTATCTAATGAAATGTGGGACTAGATGGTGGTCCTTAGTAGGTAAACATTTGATGTTGAACTTTATAATGAATGGGTTAGGCTAATAATCTCTGAACCTGATCAATTTTAACATTGTTAAGTGTAGAATAGCTAGACAGTGTATCCTTCCAGATATGATGCAACAGGACATGTAGAGACCCAGCCCCAAGTATTATTGCCAAAATAATTGAACCTGAATTAAATAGAGTCTCTAGTCACTACAATTACCATTTTGCAGGAAGTACAGGGATACAGGAACATCACCACAAGAAAATCTACAGGAGGGATGCCTGGGTGGCTCAGTCATTAAGTGTCTGCCTTCGGCTCGGGTCATGATCCCAGGGTCCTGGGATCGAGCCCCACATCGGGCTCCCTGCTCCGCGGGAAGCCTGCTTCTCCCTCTCCCACTCCCCCTGCTTGTGTTCCCTCTCTCACTGTGTCTCTGTCAAATAAATAAATAAAATCTTTAAAAAAAAAAAACCTATAGGAAAACAACGTTCTAACTTCTCCAAAAATAAATGGCATGAAAATTGCAGGCGGGGGAAAGACTGTTAGACATTAAAGGAGATGTAAGGTCTGCAACCAAATGGAATGTGTGGACCTGGTTTGTATCCCGATTTCAACAAATTAATCCTTAAAAAGACAGTTTGAGACAGCTGAGTTTTAAACATAGGCTGCGTATTGCCTATATTAAATAAATTTCATTTTATTAAGTGGTAATGTTTAAAAAAAAAGAACCTTTATCTGTTAGACTCTACAGAAGTATTTACAGGAGAAATAAGATGATGTCTGGTGTTTACTTTAAAATCCTAAAAAATAACATGGGGATAGATTAACCAAAGATGGTCAAAAGTGTTGATAACTATTGAAGAAAGTGATGGGAGTTCTTTTTACAGAACTGTCTTGTGGCTTTCTTTGTTTTCATAATAAGAAGTTTAAATGAGAAAAACGTGTATTTTGACCCTGAAGTGTAAGTTCTAGCCATGAAGAGCATTGAATATATGGCTGAGAATAGACCACTTGACATCCTACTAATGAGCTTGCTGGCATTATCACTGCTTTGGAGAAATATTTTGTGTGATGCTTCATTTCTAATCTCCTATGAGCACCTTCCCGACAGTGTGTAAAGTCAGAACGTGGCATTTGTTGCCCGCTTTTTCACCTAGCAGGCTGGAAAGACTTCCCGTCCCAGCCGGGATCCGATTGCGTTCATTGTTTGCACTCTTTCCTTGAAGACTGAATGAAGATTGGGAAGATCGCTCGCTGTTGCTCACCAGCTGTTTAGTCTGAGTCAAGCAGCATGTAGAGAGGGGTATCTGGGGGTCTGCCTCCCCCTGTGAAGAGCCACGTCCTTCTCTGCTGTTCACATAGTTCTCACCCTACTGCACCTTTGACCCTTTACGTGATGTGTCACAAAGTAATCCTAAACCCCCAAAGGAAAACCTCTTGTAGCATGTATTTACCAAACACTGTGTTTTAAAGCCCTTCTGCCCTGTCTGCAACTTATGAATGCCAAAGTGCTGATTCATGGCGTGCGAATGAGCGGCCTCACTCGGAGGAGAATGCCTTCTGGTGTCATGTACATGTCATAATAATTGCTTTTCTATACTGTGTGTTGTTCATGATATGTGCGATCCAACCTTGTCATAGATCCATTTTGCCAACAGTTAATTCTACCTTCTCTTCAAGTATATTTATCTTCAGCTTTGTGACTTGTACCACTCTTTGCCACAAGGAGTACAACTTTGAGACCTCTATAATTTTGGTTTCTCCCTGCCTTTAGTGACAAAATTAATTACTTTTGAAGTCTAAGAATTATTCCTCACTTGTCTAGGAGAACTTGGTTGCTTTACTGGAAGTGACAATGGCATTGTTTGGGAGAGATACCAAAGCTTGGATGGCTGTGCTTGGCAGAGTTTCCATCCAATTGATCATCTGAAAATTAGGGCCAAATGGATTGCAAGACCAATAAAGTCCAGTTTAGTATACAGCTCCTTACCATGCTTCCTCCTACCATCTCCTGTGTAAAATACTTATTTCTGAAGATTCAGTTTTTCTAGAGCATTCAGGTGATCTACTGATGCCAAAGGTCCTTCACCACTTTAGGTTTCTAACACTGTGTGTTGTATTTTCACCATATTTACATCTGAATCATTTATGTGAATTCAAAGAATGATGCTACATAATAGTATCAATAAAAATGCCAACTTAAATATAAATAATAATGCCCCTACTTTTGCAAATGTGTTATTTGTGACAGACTACATCAAACTAAAAGTTGAAGACCAACTTCACTGTTAATTTAATACGAGGTTTGCAGAGACAAAATGATAGAAGTTAGAAATTTCTAAATTTTGGATTTCTTAAAATCATCATTGATCTTACATTTCAAATTTTTTCTTTGAATACATGTGGGAAAAAAATGCTTCAGTGCTTTATCCTCTTGGAATGACCTGATTACTTGTAGATCCTTGGGTCCCCTGGGTCCACATGTAGAGCCTGATCCATACTGTGAAGAACTGAACCTCAGAGAACCTGGAGACAGTATGTTCATATGTAACATGTTTTCTTCCAGTGTCAGGGAGCCCTCTGTCTTTGTGAAGCCTGTTCATGTAGGATTGTGTTTCTCAAAGTGTAATTTGGGGAACACTTGCATCAAGTCACCTGGGGAGCTTATGTAACACATCCCAGGCTCCTGAGCAGACTCTGAGAGTGAGGCCTGGAAACCTGCATTTTTAAAAACTGCCTGAGGGTATCCTGTACGAGTACAATTGAAAGCCTGCTTCAAGTTTATGCAGCATAGAATACACATGCCTGCTCCATTGGGTTTATATGGCACATTATTTTGTAATTTACAAGGCATGTTCTACCCTTCTCCTTTTTACGCTCAGGTCTGGTCCGCCATGTCTGTGACCTCTTCACTGACACCGCCACACTGTGCTTGGACATGGACAATAAGAACAACAACAAGATGGCAGCTGCGCTGCTCTTCTCCCTGCTCGATATTCTGCATGGCATGCTGACCTACACATCCAGTGTCGTTCGACTGGCTCTGCAGGTATAGGGCCTCTCCTCCCATGTCTTAACCCTACACCACGTCACCCTTCCCTTTTGTTCTCTCCTTCCCGATCTTTCTCTAATATGTTTTTATTTTTGAGGAAGAACATATGATTCTATAGACTACGAGATAAGCCATCTTGGGGTGACCACTGTCAAGGACACGTTCTGTGATCACACAATCTGAAAGGAAAGCAAGGGAGGCCTAAGGAAACACTTGCCAAGAGCTAGTCGGGGAAGTCTACTGATGGAGGAGATCGTTTGCCTTACAGGCACCCTAGGGCCGGCCCTGCAGTGTGCCATCTTTCCTGTCTAGGGATGGCGCTCCAGCCCACCCTCAACAGGATGAATTAACTTGCTACAGACAATGGATTGAGATTTTAGGCACACACACACACACACACACACACACACACAAACACACGTTTATACACACTTATATATACACGTACAACACATAAATTTTCTCATTTTCTATTATGACCAATAACATGGAATTCCAGGACAGTTTTTGAGGACTAGAAGTGTGTTCAGTGTCTACTGGGAAAGTCAATTCATCCCAAACTATAACCTGAATTTACTTTGCATCATGCTGTAAGGAAGGAAGGGGATGTGGGTTTATTGAGTGCTTTCTGTGTTGGGTGTTAGGTGCCTACACATGCCTATTTCATTTAACCAACTGAGTCTGCTGATACTTAGATTATGTGAAAGCATACAGCCAAGATGAACTCATTTTATATTTAAAATCCTGGTAAAATTGCAAGAGGTATATACATCAAATGGTAGCATCCTGGCTTGGAGAGATGCAGAAGCTCAAGTTGAAACCAAGCTGTTTGATACTTTGCCACGAGTCATAGTAGCTGAGCCAAGAATGATTCCCTAGACTCTGGTTTATTCTGTTATTCTTCATTCTGATAAATGGTATCTTTTATCCCCAATTGAGCTGGTCAGTGTTTAGCTTGTCCAGTGTGGTTTAATAAATGATTCCAAGATCCCCTAGTAAACATGATAGTTAGTGTTTAACCCAAACTTGTAAAGCCGGTAGATAGAAGTGGCCTTCAAACTACCTGGTTGTTTTTATTTGCTCATCTATAAGAATTGCAAGCTAACCGAGCACTGTTAAGTACTTATGCAATCCTGAGTTACAAATTTCTCTTCACTTTTCCTCTCTTTCCTGGTGTTTTTTTCAGAGAATGTTGTTTCTTATTTCAGTTTTGACAGGGGTTTTAGGTAATTCTTCAAGGCGCCATCGATAGGTACTCTTGCAAGATGCTTTGATGATATCAATCTGTAAAAGATTATGTTTTGTAGATTGTAGATAAAAAGGATCAGAAGTTTAAAAATTCCAGAACAATAGAAATCCTTTTATTACAAGTGATTTAGAGAGATATTCAAGGATTTTAAAAGAAAACTCCTTAATACAAAATATTTTCTAATTCTTTTTTTTTTTAATGTTCTAGTGTACTGATAGATCACTGTGTCTTACTTTTTCATTTCTTCCACACCACTGTATATTTTACTGCTAACATCTTTCTAAATCTTCCCCTGAATACCTGCCATGTATTGCTTTTGGCCTTGACTACCGACTTTGATCTTCATATACCGTGTCAATCTGAAAGAGATGGAGTCCTTGGAGACAGAATTAGGGGAAAGGGCTGGGAAAAGAAATTGCATGTGTATCAAAGACACATCCTCCTAGAACAGGGAGCTAGAAGTACTTTCCAAACCTAAGGTCACCTCTTCCATTTATAAACATGCTCCAGGGGCACCTGGGTGGCTCAGTTGGTTGAACGTCTGCCTTCAGCTCAGGTCATGATCCTGGAGTCCTGGGATCAAGCCCCGCTTAGGGCTCCCTGCTCATCAAAGAGTCTGTTTCTCCCTCTGCCCCTCACCCTGCTCATGCTCTTTCTCTCTCACTTTCTTTCAAATAATCTTGGGACATCTGGATGGCTCAGTCAGTTAAGCATCTGCCTTCAGCTGCAGTTGTGATCTTGGGATCCTGGGATCGAGCCCCACTTCAGGTTCTCTGCTCAGCGGGGTGTCTGCTTCTCCATCCCCTTCTCCCTCTGGCTGCTTGCTCTCTCTCAAATAAATAAATTAAAAAATCTTTTCAAAATGAAAAAATTAAAATTAAAAAAAATAAAATCTTAAAAAAATAAAGTAAAAAGAAAATATATAAACATGCTCCACCCTGGGGATTCTTCTGCATTCAAGACCTGATCTACTTTTAACAGGAATGACTGTCAAGCAGCAGAGTTGAGGGTTGCCAGTGTTTAAATGATAAGTGCTTTGCTTTTCTTTTTCAGGGAGGAGAGTGATATCATGTAAGAATGTGTGCTAGGGAGGCGGGGACCGTGGGAAGGTGGGTGTTAGAAGCAGGAGTTCAGTCCCTGCCCCTAACATGCCTTGTGATTCAAAATCAGTCCTGGTGTAACCTGAGGGTTGTGTGGGAGAGATGTGGAAGCAAAGACAAGTACATGCTCCAGACTCACTCGTGTGGGATGGACTTTGGATGCAAATCCCAGCCACACCACTTTCTACCTGTATGACCTTGGGCAAGCTTCTTCACCTGCCTAATATTGGTTTCCTCATATGCAGAGTAGAAATGATAAAAACTGCTCTGCTGGGTCATCGTATGACTTAAATGAGAGAAGAAGATACATGTGAGTAGATGTAAATAGGTAGTGCCTTGTGTGTGTGTGTATATATGGCCCAGGGAAGGTCAGCACTAAATGGTCACTGTATCATTAACAGAAGAAGAGAAGTGCTCCCCTCACATTCTTGTTTACAGAAGGCTTCCTGTGGACCATGACTTCCTCAGGTCCGTGTCCTGGCGCGTGGGAGGCTGCTCAGGCCATGGCTCCTGACTGAACTGACTCCTGGCAGGCTTATGAAATACTTAATTTACGGTTTATTTCTGTACTTATTAGCCTGGAACACAGCTGGGTACTGAGATTTCGGCAGGGATCTAGAGAGGGAAGGGTGTTAGTGCTCGGGGAGCTCGCGGTTTCTGAAGGAAGACCGTCGCTACACAAATGACAAGGAAATCATCATCCCATTACATCTGTGAGCACGCAGCTGCTGTGAGGTACAGGGTGCTGCAGGGTGAACGTGGGCGAAGAGAACCTAACTGAGTTTGGGGGCTCGGGAAGCCCACTTCAATATTTAAATTCAGGTCCCCTCACCGCCCCCCCCACCCCGTCTGGGCCTTGACTATCATTTGTGAAGTGATGGGGGACCTTTTTCCACTGCTCTTGTGATCGTGGGACCGTTAAACTGCTGTTTCTCTGCAAACATGCTGGTGTTGCTGAAAGACTGGAATGTGGACACAAGTCTGTTGAAATGATCCAGTTTGACTCCTCTGTGGTGTTCCCCTTGCTCATGCCCATCGGCTACCCTCTACCTGGCCGCCAAATGCAAGGGAGATTTTTCTGCCATCGCTCGTAGTCTTCTCCATGCCTCTCCCTTCCGTGGCAAACGTCAGTGACATCTCGTTGTCTGTGATGGGATCTTCTACTTGTTGGTGAGACATTCAAGGCCCGGTATGATCCAGCCCCAGGGTGCCTTCCCGCCTGATGTGCCCGGCCTCTGTGCTGACCACTCCCATGGCGAACAGTCGGCTCTCAGTCTTTCACTGCCATGCCTTTTCCTTCTGTGGTTCCCAGCCCCTGCAACGCTGTTCTCCACCCTCTTCCCTGTAGACCTCCTTCCCACCATGGAAACAACAAAGTCACATGTCGTCTTCTCTTACTTGCCCCCACCACCCAAATTGTGTCCACCTCTACTTTTACACTCTACCTTTAGCACAGTTGTGTGTAAGCACGCTATGCTATGGAGCAGGCAGTGCGAGCCTACAGAGTGGGGACTGAATTGTGTCATCTGCGCATTGTGAGAACTCACATGGTGGTGACCGGGGAGCACAGGGAGTGCTGAACTGGTCCGGGTGCCACCATTGCGGGTTGGGCCCCATTGTGGGGACATCAGACAGTAGCTACCTGCAGAATTGACTGCTCTTGTTCTCCACGGCTGCCTTCCCTCCATGTTTTTTTTTTTTTCAATTTTTAAAACATATTTTATTTATTAATTTGAGAGAGAGAGAGAGCATTAGTTGTGGGGGGAGGAGCAGAGGGAGAAGCACACTCCCCACTGAGTGGGGAACCTGACCTGGGGCTCTATCCCAGGGCTCTGAGATCGTGACCTGAGCTGAAGGCAGTTGCTTAACCAACTGAGCCACCCAGGCGCCCCACCTCTGTATTTATTTAACAAACCTCTCTTGAGTACCTACCTGCATGCACTAGATTCATGTAGCAGTGCTAGATAGAATAGAACTCTATTTGCCTGGCCTTTTGTTTATTTTCATTTTTTGAACACTGTACTCCTTTATCTCATTTTGAGTAATGCTCTGTTGCCATTTAATATTAAAGATGGCTCATAAGTTGACATTCCCATGTTTTATATGTTTAAGACTATTAAGTTTATATTTCTACCCAGAGTCCTCCCAGGAAATCCACCCTTAGAGATCCAACAGCTTTCTCCAAATAATCACTAGAACCCCCCCATTGTCACCTCAAGTTCAACACGTCCAAAGCTCAGCTTGGGATTTGCCTCCCCAGCAAGGCTGATCACTTTCCTCTTGCTATATATACTAGAAGCCCAGGAGTCACCCTTAAAATTTTTCTTTTTTTCATACTCCATATCTAATCTGTCCTCCAATAATGTAGATTTTACCTTAAATATCTAGTAAGTCCAGCCACTTCTCTCAAACCCTACTGCTGCCTCCCTCGTGCAGTCTACCATCTCTTGCTTAGACCATAACTGAGTGGGTCAAGAACACTGGATGGCTGGGAGTGGGGTCAGTTACCATATGGCCGTGATGGGGGAAAGTGAATTGTAGACCAGAGGCAAGGGCAGAGGGCCTGAATGGAGAGGACAATAGCAGTGTCATAGCAGAAAAGAGAATCCTTGCTGCAGAAAGGGCCCTTTACGAAATGCAGACAGTGGGCCATGGATGTGGGTATCAAGGGCTGCCTTTAGGGAGTGGTGACATTAGGGACCTGGAGATAGACTGAGAGAAGAGGTGAACTTGGGCCCCAGAAATTGTTGCTCAGCTTCTGTTTTTCTTCCTGTGGGAAACCCTGCTGGGATCCCTCTGTGCACAGAGCTTCCACTGCAGTCCCATATTTTTGTAAGGAGAGGAGTTTCTAGTGCATTCCAGTTGTGAAGTTCTTGGTTGTGCAGAGAGGCAGCATTCTCTTTCTGGAACCCTTGGCAGCTTTGCAAGGAGGTGGTACCTGAATACTGGTGGGGAGGGTCTGGCTGCTTCTTGGTAACAATAACAAATGGCTATGTGGATTTAGAGGCTATGGAGGACACTGGATGTCCTGGTGGGAGAGTCCTACAGTGTGCACTTGCTTTTGTGGCCCCATCTGCTTGCCTCTGTGGGTTTGGTAAGGAAGCGGTGACATCATATCATGCCCCCCTCTCGGTCCAGGTGCTGGTTTGCAAGACTGCCTTATCTTCCCCAAGAGAGAATCCATTTGCTCTAAAGAATAATGTGTTCATGTGAAAAGGCCAGTATTCTTTTTTTTTAATTTATTTTTTTATTATGTTATGTTAATCACCATACATCACATTATTAGTTTTTGATGTAGTGTTCCATGATTCATTGTTTGTGCATAACACCCAGTGCTCCTATCTTGCACTGTGCTTCTGAAGCCGGAATCAGCAGCCAAGAGTCTGAAGGGTTCAGACCTCTGGGGTAGTGCCGCACATTTGTTTTCTGGAGGAAATTCTACCTTTCTGGTAAAATCAGTTGGGAAGATTGGAGGTGGGGGTGGGGAGGAGAGAGGGAAGCTCCATGCTACGATTATGGTGGTTCCCCTTGGCTATCGAGAGGTGCAAGTCCCTCTGAGCCAGAGAAAGCAGGCAGCTCAAGTTCTGTCCAGAAGGAACAGGGCCTTCATGAGAAGGGTCCTAGAGTCCAGGCTAATAACCCGAGACAGGCAGTCTGCAGCCGGCTCTGAAGGCTCTGGCAGAGGTCAGTCCGTACAAGAGGTTTGGTTTCTTCTGAGTGAAATTAAAAACAGCGAAGAAGTGTGTGAATGAAATGTGTATATACTGTAGCAAACACACTAGTCAGTGCCTTTTTTCAGTATAAAATTATTCATCCCTTATAGTAGAGATTAAACAGTCCCATAAAACTCCTGAGAGCAGACACACTTAAGAGTAGAACCACTTGCTTCTCATTTTCTTTTTCCAATGCAACTTAAGCCTGTCCTGTCTCGGCAACGGAGACCTGTGTCTGAGGCCTGTCCGTGTGCTGGTATGTTGGACCAACCTTCTAGATGGTATTCAAGCACGTGCATGCGTACAGAGAAGGAAAGCAGAGCAGCATTATACAATGATAGTAGCTTCAGATAATGTGCATAAAAATGCCCGCAAGAAACGAGCATCTGTGATTTGGGGTCTGGCTTTGGCACTCATTGTCTGTGGGGCTTTCGACAAACTACTTCTCCGAACTTCAGTTTTCTCACCCAAAAGATGGGGGTAGCAGCACCCCATGCCAGCATGGTTGGAAAGAGAGAGAGAGTCCCCCCCCCCCCCCCAGTACATGAACATCAACATCATTCTTTCAAGGACAGCCTTGGTCTTGCTTTATCTGTGGGCCGTCCGGGTGGGCCTCTGTAGCCTGAGCTGGAGGCAGTGGCATTGTTTGCGCCCCTTGTCCTGTTATAACAAGGCGTGACCTCTCCTCAGGGGGCCACGGGGGATTGCTTCCTCAGCCCCCTTCCTCTCCTGGACTGAGTGGATCTGTCTCCTCTGGCCAAACTGACTAATCACCAGCAACCCCCCCGCCCCTTGTCTCGTCCTCTCTCAAGGCACAGAAGTCTGGCTCAGGAGGGGACACTCAAGCCGCCGAGGATCTGCTGCTGCTCAGCAAACCTCTGACAGACCTCATTAGCCTGCTCATCCCACTGGTAAGAGCTCACCTGGTGGTGTGTCTCTCAGAACACTGCTGAGGTGAAAGTGATTTTACTTGAATTTCATGATGCCTTGAATTTCTATACCATTTTACTTCTTTTCAAAGCTGGAACCAAGAGAAATGTCAGAAGATTATTTGGCCTAGAAACACTAAATTTCTCCTTCATTTTAAAACTAGATGGCTTATTCATTTCAATAGGTATTTAAGGCAGAATCTCAAAGCCGTCTTAATGGGAGGTAGGAAATTCGAGAAATGAATTCCAAGAAGGAAGAAGAAATGGTTATGGAGGCCAGTTCTCTCTCAAAAAGATGTTTTAGACTTGTACTTGGCATGCAGGACTCCCGAGGAATGCAGAAGCAGGCACACAGATCTAGAGCATACTCCCCTAAATCTCCACAGAGATAGAAGGAAGTAAGTAAAGTGAAGTGAAGACAAGATGACACAAGACCACCGAAAAGATGGAAACAGCCCTGCAGAAACTTGGAGTTTGGACCAACTAAACAATTTTACCCAAACTTGAAGGGGACCCAGTGCTTGACACATGATTCCTACAGAGCAGCCAGCCAGAGGGTGGGTTGATGAAATTCCATGAAGACTCCTGAAAACCTCTCCAGATTTGGGGATCCAAGGACTGGGGATCCCTGTAACCCCCGGGAACTTAGGTCTGGTTCCTCGCAGAGACAGACCTTCAGTTCTCTCAAAGCTGCTAGGATTTGTCTTTTTCTGCTTTGTGGCTTTTAAGGAAAGGCAAATGCAATTTGGATGAAAAATTCCTTAGACTTAATTATATTTAGCAAATAAAGGTTTGGTTCAATGGGGTGAAAAAGAAAGAGGGGAAAATCCATCAACTCTGGGTTACATTAAATAATGGCATATGTGAAGTAGAGCAGTCACAAAAAAAGTGGCAGTGGGCTCACAATGAAGTAAGGGAACATCCCCCAACCCCAGGGAACATCCCCAAACCCCAAAGTGGAAGGATATTTGGTATAGAAAATCTATTGCCTGAAGCTATGTGGAAAACAGAACCCTAGCTGCTCTAGCTCAGAGTGTGGGGGCTGAACCCACATAGCCAGCTGTCTCTTAGGCCAAGGGCAGGAAACAGATGAGGCTCCAGTGAACAGAGGAGAGACTGACACAAACTAGACTCTCTTATATAAGAGACTCAAAATGATATCAAATTAAAAAAATCTATATGCATATATATAAATTGATGCAATATGTGATATATTGGATAATAGTTATATTTATAGAGAAAGATTTAAAAAGACAGATAAAGACTGTCTTAAGAAGGACAGATGCAGAGGTGCCTGGGTGGCTCAGTCAGTTGAGCGTCTGACTCTTGGTTTCAGCTCAGGTCATGATCTCGGGGTCCTGGGATAAGCCCCACTGTCGGGCTCTGTGCTCAGCACAGAGTCTGCTTGTCCCTCTCCCTCCCCCTCTGCTCCTCCCCACACACACACACTCTCAAATACAATAAAAAGGAAAGACAGATGCAGAATCCATTATAGGTAAAAGTTCTGGGACACTCTTTTTCACATCTATCTTACAGACCAGGTTTTGGTATTTGCCACATTCTTAGATTTGCTTTCTTTTAATAGGTAAATTTATTCCAATTGGATTTATTGTTAAACTTCTCTTTGATCTTAATTTTATTCTTATTTTATATTTTCTTTCTAAATATTTTTTAATATTAACTGTAAGGTTTAATGTACCAAAAAAACTTTCAACAGAACAAAGGAAATTCTACAATGATAAGGAATAAAATTCACAGGAGAACATAATAACTATGAACCTTTTTGTGTCGAATTTTAGAGCATAGAACTATATAAACAAAGGACCAAAAACACTCAGGAGGAAATCCAAAAAACACAGTAGTATTGAGAGATTTAACTCCTCTTTCTCATTGCTTTACAGACAAAGTAGATAAAAATAATGATGTAGAGCAGGGGTCGATAAACTATGGCCTGTGGGCTAACTCTAGCCCACTGCCTATTTGTAAAGTTTTTTATTTTTTTATTTTATTATTTAAAAGATTATTTATTTGAGAGGGAGAGAGTGTACGCTCCGAGGGGCAGAGGGAGATGGGGAGAGAGAAAATCTCCAGCAGACTCCCCACTGAGCACAGAGCCTGTCGCAGGGCTGATCCCAGCACCCTGAGATCATGACCTGAGCTGAAGTCAAGAGTCGATGCTCAAGCAACTGAGCCACCCAGGTGCCCCCTACCCCCACACTGCCTATTTTTGTAAATAAATTGAATATAGCCACACAGACCCTTTGTTTACATATTGTCTGTGGCTGCTTTTGTTCCTTGATAAGAGTTGAGGAGTTACAACACAGACCTTATAGCTCACAAGTCTATAGTATTTACTATCTGGCTCTTCACAGAAAAAGTTTGCTGACCCCTATATGAAGGGTATAAATATTTTAATAAGATTGTACCCTGAAAACAGAAACTAATTTTTCAGTTTTCAGAAACATCTTTAAAAAGTGGGCCATGCGGGGTGCCTGGGTGGCTCAGTCATTAAGCGTCTGCCTTTGGCTTAGGTCATGATACCGGGGTCCTGGGATCGAGCCCCACATCAGGCTCCCTGCTCAGCGGAGAGCCTGCTTCTCCCTCTCCCACTCCCCCTGCTTGTGTTCCCTCTCTCGCTGTCTCTCTCTCTGTCAAATAAATAAATAAAAAGTCTAAAAAAAAAAAAAAGTGGGCCATGCATTATGTTAAAAGGACATCAAAAAATTCCAGTAAGTTGGAATTGTATAGTCCACATTCTTTAAGCACAATACAGTTAAACTAGAAGGAAAAATAAGAATAGAAGATGCACTGTTAGCCAATACAATCCATGACAGTAATCAAAGAATAAGTTTTCATTGTGATTATTTCAGTCTGGGTCCAATCAGAAGGGAGAAACCACACAGTGATTTAAATAGGAGAATTTTAATGTAAAACATCATTAGCCTTGAAAAAAGAGTAACCATAAGATTTACAAAGAACTCTCTAAGGTACCTTAAGTACCTTAGAGAGAGTACTCAAGGAAGGACAGACTTGATCGGGGGCACCCCTGTGCTGGGGCTGTGGGTCAGACCTTATTGGGGAAGGCAACCCACGGGACAGTGGACAAGTTTGCTGGGGTTCCTGGTCCAGAAGGGGTGCACTGTCCCCAGGAAAGCCACTGGAGGTGGGAGGACTGGGGTGCCCAGTATTCATAGAGAGAGGACCACAGGAAACAAAGCTATGCAAAAGGCAGATGAGTAGGGGGAGTCAGGTGGCCAGTGTATATGGGAGGGCTGGAGGGCACAGTGTCCCTTGGGGAGGGCAACAGGACCATAATCACAGGTCAGGCTAAGGCTGAGGGTTGCTGAGGTGGCCACACATTCTGGGCCCATGGTTAGGTCGGATCTCCACCAGATGCCTCACATTCATGCCTCTGACTGACAGAAGCAGCAGGAGAGCCTCTTCTTCCTGCACTGGGTCATCTGAGAGATTTTCCCCAGCTCTTTGAGACTCTGAACTCTTGTTACTAGTAACTTGATCACACTCATGTTCTAGTATATGGCCAGACGTCTGCCTAACCTGTGTGAGCTGTGTTGTATGTATACAATATTGATCACCACAGTCACTGGTTTTAAAAATGGCCTGTGACAAGAACACTGCAATATATCTTCCCTGGAAAAGATTAACACACACTTATAGCTGTGTATAAAGTGAAGAAAAATAGTAATAAGGCAATTTAGGACCTAAACTAGAGCACATACAGACCAAAGATAAATTTTATAGTGGTTGTTAAAAAATGTAATAGGTTACAGAATGAGGTGCTGGAATTGCTTTCCCATAGGGAGAAATAAACAGACTTGCAGTTTTCATCTGACTTGGGTAATTTTGGAGGTATTTCGCCTAAAGGTAGGTGGATGAACTTGTTAGCTTTTGAGGTTCTTTCCAGATTATGGTCCTACGAAAGAAAACATATCCTTAAGAGAAGAGAAAACCTGTCAACCCCTAATTTATGCCCTATATTTTTACTATACACTGTAGTAGAATCATAGTGGAAGGTAGATAAAAGACAGTGATTCTTAGTCTGTTTTGAATGTAAACTGCTTTAAGAATCTGAGGGTTCTAGATTCTCTTCCCAGAAAAATGTGTAGACTCACATATATGCCAGGTTCTGTGCACAGTTCACAGTTTCAGGAAGATCTTTGTTTTGTTTTGTTTTGTTTTTTCAATTAGCCAACATGTAGTACATCGTTTTTGATGTAGTGTTCAATAATTCATCAGTTGCATACAACACCCAGTGCTCATCACATCACATGCCCTCTTTAATGCCCATCACCCAGTTACCCCATCCCCCCACCCACCTACCCTCCAGCAACCCTCAGTTTGTTTCCCAGAGTCAAGAGTCTGTCATGGTTTGTCCCCCTCTCTGATTTCTTCCCATTCAGTTTCAGGGGGATCTTTGAACCCTCAGTTGGAACATAGTATAAGATCTGGCTAATAAAGGTATAACCAATTGACCGTGTCTCCTGAAAAAAAAAAAATAAAGCAAGGTAATTGTTTGAATTAAATATTTTATTTAAGAAGAGGAAATGAGAAGCTATGCTGTACATCCTACATGAGTTTTATAACTAGATAAAGTTGCTATAAGAAATTATGCTACAGCCTCCTTCTTCTTCAATTAAAATAGGCATTTTCAAACTTAAGAGATCATTGTTTTTAAAAAATTTTCCTTCATTTTGCCTGAGATGCAGTATGTAGCTTGGTTTATATGTTTCACGTTAACCATGCCTTCCTTGGCCATTGAGCAGATGACCTTCTGCAGTCAGGTTGGGATGGCAGTCTGCACCGAACATCAGAATGTGAGCTCCCTCCTGTGCTAGATGAGTAGGGACCTGAGCCATCTCCCGAGCAGTTAATGATTCTGCCAGTAACAACATTTAAGCCAATATCAACATGATACTTACCAGTTCATGTTTCTGACGTCACTGTGCAATTTAAAAAATTGTGCCCCACTAAGTATAGGGGGAAAAGTTTCTTTTTTTCAGTTTCTAATTTTTCTCAAGAAATAACCAAGTAGGCCTGCCCGCCATGGCCGACAAGGAAGCAGCCTTTGATGACGCAGTAGAAGAACATGTGATCAACAGAGAGTACAAAATATGGAAAAAGAACACCCTTTTCTTTACGATTTGGTGATGACCCAATGCTCTGGAGTGGCCTAGCCTAACTGCACAGTGGCTTCCAGATGTAACCAGACTGGAAGGGAAAGACTTCAGCATTCATCGACTTGTCCTGGGAACACACACGTCAGATGAACAAAACCATCTTGTGATAGCCAGTGTGCAGCTCCCTAACGACGATGCTCAGTTTGATGCCTCACACTACGACAGTGAGAAAGGAGAATTTGGAGGTTTTGGCTCAGTTAGTGGAAAAATTGAAATAGAAATCAAGATCAACCATGAAGGAGAAGTAAACCGGGCACGTTATATGCTCCAGAACCCTTGCATCGTTGCAACAAAGACTCCATCCAGTGATGTTCTTGTTTTTGACTATACAAAACATCCTTCCAAACCAGACCCTTCTGGAGAGTGCAACCCAGACTTGCGTCTTCGTGGACATCAGAAGGAAGGCTATGGACTTTCTTGGAACCCAAGTCTCAGTGGGCACTTACTTAGTGCTTCAGACGACCATACCATCTGCCTCTGGGACATCAGTGCTGTTCCAAAGAAAGGAAAAATGGTGAATGCGAAGACCATCTTTACAGGACATACAGCAGTAGTAGAAGATGTTTCCTGTCATTTGCTCCATGAGTCTCTGGGTCAGTTGCTGATGATCAGAAACTTATGATCTGGGATACTCGTTCAAACAATACTTCCAAACCAAGCCACTCAGTTGATCCTCACAATGCTGAAGTGAACTGCCTATCTGTCAATCCTTATAGCAAGTTCATTCTGGCCACAGGATCAGCTGACAAGACTGTTGCCTTGTGGGATCTGAGAAATCTGAAACTTAAGTTGCATTCCTTTGAATCACATAAGGATGAAATATTCCAGGTTCAGTGGTCGCCTCACAATGAGACTATTTTGACTTCCAGTGGTACTGATCGCAGACTGAATGTCTGGGATTTAAGTAAAATTGGAGAGGAACAATCCCCAGAAGATGCAGAAGATGGGCCACCAGAATTGTTGTTTATTCATGGTGGTCACACTGCCAAGATATCTGATTTCTCCTGGAATCCCAGTGAACCTTGGGTGATTTGTTCTGTATCAGAAGACAGTATCATGCAAGTGTGGCAAATGGCAGAGAACATTTATAATGATGAAGATCCTGAAGGAAGCGTGGATCCAGAAGGACAAGGGTCCTAGATATGTCTGCACTTCTTGTGATTTTAGACTCACCTTTTTTTCCCTCTCAACCCTGAAATTGATTTAACACTGGTTTTGAGACACAGACTTTGTTTGGCTATCCCTCTATGATAGGTACCATCAACAATGTTATTAGCCCAAACAGAGGGTGTTTTCTAAATATTAACTGGGGGACTTGATTCAGTAAAGCTACAGACTTAATATTTAAATTTTCCTTAGGAATTTTCTAGTAACAAAGGTCTCAAGTAGCCACAGAAAGGGGAATATTATGTGTGGTTATTTTTCTTCTTAGGCTATATCCCCAAGTTTTTCAGACTCCTTTAAGTAAAGGCTAAAGTAAGGAAGGAGTAGAGCCAAGTGAGGTAGGTGTCTGAGCCATGAAGTATAAATACCACAAGATGTCATTTTTACTCAGGAAATGGGGGAGATTCAAGTCATAAATTCCTATTCTAAAATTTTCCCACCTGACTTTCCAGGATGCACATTTTCCTATGTAGACCAGTCTCCTCTCAGTTTCTTCAGTTAAGTCAAAACCATGTGTTCCTCTATCCCCCATATATTTTTGCTTGTTAGTGTATTTCTTGAGCTGTTTTCATATTTCTTTCCTTTCTGTGAAATGGTTTTTTAAAAAACTTGGGACCACCAAGTTGTAAAGATGTTTATGTTTTTACCTGACAGTTATACCACAGGTAGACTGTCCAGTTGAGTTGAGAAGAGTGAATTGATAGCTTGTATTTGTTTTTAAAATTAAATTAATCCTGGATAAGAAAAAAAAAAAAAGAAAGAACCAAGTAGATTTTTCTCTTTAAACAGAAATGGACTTGGACTTGTCTGTTCTTTCTCTTCATAGTCAGTGGTCTGAAATCTAAATGATAGTTTATGGTGATTATGGTTTATGGTGTTGGAGGCCAGAAGTACTGAGTAGTCCAGTTGCAGGTCAAACCCAAGAGGTTGGGCATCTTGATAGTTCTCTACTAAGCAGCTGCTCTAAGGAGTTACTGCCCCATTTAATAGGGATATCCCTCTTTCCAGTTAACCACTGCCCGTCTGTCTGCTGGGCATTTCCACTGGATGCACCATAAACACCTCAGATACTACAGGGTTAAAACAAACCCATAATCACCTCCTTAAAACTGTTTCTCTTCTTACGTCCTGTGTCAGAGAATGAAATTCATTTCCCTGCAGTTGCCCATCAAGAATGCAGGCATCATCTTGCCCTCTTTTCCTGTGCCATCCTGCCCTATTCTGTCAAGCCACCAAAACTCATCACAGACTGTCCTTTCTCTTCATTCCCATGGACGGTGTCATGAAGACCACCACCATCTTGTGCTTGCAGGGTCCCGGGGGCCTCTCTCAAGGCCTGCTCTTGCCCTGCCCACTCTCTTCTGCACAGTGGAAGCATCATGCTTTCTCTAAAATGCAAGACTCATCTTGTCACTCATTGACTTCAAACCTTTCAATGATCCCCCATTATTCATGGATAATCTCTAACTTAACAGATTTACAGAACCATGTATGATCTGACATTTAGTTTCTAGCCTTGTCTCTTGACTCTCTTTGTCCTACTCTGTGTTTTGTACCCCAGCTTTTTTCAGTTCTTTAAATGTACTTTGATTTCCCTGTCTAGAACATGCTCCTCCTCCTTCTACTTGACTGTTCCTCAGCTTTCAGCTCTTGACTTAGATATCCCTTCTTCAGCTTTACTTTTGGGTCTGGTGCAGAGGAGGGATTTGATGAATATTTGTGTAGGAAAGCAAGCTAATTGTTAACAAATGCAGTATATTTTCTGCCTTTCCTTATTCTAACCAAGAACAGACCACGTCTGGTAGGACATAGATTTAAGGACAAATTTATCCAGAGAGTTCGTCTGTACCATTGCTGTCCTGCCCTGGCTAAGCCAGCCCCTCCTACGGGCTGGTAATGATATGGCTCACTAGCTTGCTTGCTTTAAAACCGCATCATCTGGATTCCTCTCTAGAGGTTGACCTCTTTTTGGCAGGAGTTATCCTGACCTTCACTGGGCAGCCTATATTCCTGAAATAACCCATACTCTGCCTTAGATTGACAGGAAAGAATACAAAAGGGCAGGTAGCATTGCCCAGGACTTCTGTTTTTGGAAAATTGCTGTACTTATAGTAACTGCAAAATATAAAAACCCAGCCCTAGAATCCCCACAGCAGTGGTGAGCATAAAAGCCTCTGAGCCATCAAAATAGAGGCCACGGCATCATTACCTTTTCTAACACGAGACCCCCCCCAGGTTTCTGACGTTCAGTATTTGAACTTGGGTACTGTGGGAAAGACTCCCAAAACTGCAGGTGTGTTTTCTGCCATTAATTCTTATACCTTTATCTTGAAGTGTACATCCTACATGAGTTTTATAACTAGATAAAGTTGCTATAAGAAATTATGCTACAGCCACCTTCTCCTTCAATTAAAATAGGCATTTTCAAACTTAACAAGAGATCATTGTTTTTAAAAATTTTTCTTCATTTTGCCTGAGATGTAGTATGTAGGTTGGTTTATATGTTTCGCGTTAACCACGTCTTCCTTGGCCATTGAGCAGATGACCTTCTGCGGTCAGGTTGGGATGGCAGTCTGCACCGAACATCAGAATGTAAGCAGTTGGTTGCAATATAATGATACAGTTTTTTTTTTTTTTTAAGATTTATTTATTTATTTTAGAGAGAGAGCAGGGAGGGTCAGAGGGAGAGAGAAAGAGAATCCTCAAGCAGACTCCCCACTGAGCGTGGAGCCCAACTCGGGGCTCGATCCCAGAATGCTGAGATCATGACCTGAGTTGGTCACTTAACCAACTGAGCCACCCAGGCGCCCCATGATAGGTTTTTTAATAGCATTTGGTGGTTGTTCAGAGCTGCTAGTGCTAAGTTGAATAGGCAAGCATTCCCTTATGTGGTAAAGTGTGACTGGTGTCAGAAAGCAACCCCTCTAGAAAATCATTCTCACCCATTGATAACCCAAATTCCCATACTCTTTTTTTTTTCCCCAAAGATTTTATTTATTTATTTGACAGAGACAGAGATAGTGAGAGCAGGAACACAAGCAGCGGGAGTGGGAGAGGGAGAAGCAGGCCTCCCCCTGAGAAGGGAGCCCGACATGGGACTCGATCCCAGGGCCCTGGGATTATGACCTGAGCCGAAGGCAGACACTTAACGACTGAGCCACCCAGGCACCCCCAAATTCCCATACTCTTATTGCCCTCTTTACAAGCCTTCTTTTAAATAATAATGCTTTAACGTGAAAGCAAGTCACTTGTTTCACAAAACAAGACCAGGGCAGCGGGACAGATCATAGAAGAGAATGAAGAAGTGGGAGTTTGAGGGATAAAGAACTGACTATGGAACTGTGAAACATGGGTCATGCCAAAATCAAAGTCTAGTTAAAGATTTTTGGTGTGGGCTTTCTTCTCTGTTTCCAGTACACTTATCTTGCCTTAAAAAAAGAAAAGAAGGTTAATAATTAAGAGTTGAGTCTTTTATGTGCATCATTGAGGAAAGTGAATGTTAGTAATTGGACTCTTATAACCAGCTCTAAAAGTTATTAGAACCAGCTAAAAACACATCAGAATTGTGGTGTGATTTTATATTTATACATCTCACTTATGTAACAAATGGACAGGAGGGCAATAACAGCCTGGGGTTTTTGGAGTTCCACACTCGTTCATTTTTGAGACAGTGTCTGTAAAGAGGTGCTAAATAGAAAGAGGTCATATAAATCACCTAGAAATAGACAGGTATCCCAAGAGAAAAGTGGGCAAAGGACTTGAGTGGACAACTTACAACAACAAAAGTGCAAATGTCCAATGTTAATTTCACTGGACACATTTAAGCATGCTATGAATAATGGAAAATTAATTTTTAAAAATGCAACACAACCCTCAAAGTTGGAAGCTGACTTTGGAGACAAGAAGAGGTAAATAAAAATATACCTAGGTCTGTATCAAAAGCCTTCAAATTATTTATATCCTTTAATGTAGTCATTCCACATCTAGAAAATTTATGCATAGGAAATAATCATAGAAGTACTGAATGATCTGTGTAAGCATATGTTCTCACAACATTATCTCTAGTATCGAACACTTTGGCAATAACCTATATGTTCTCAGTTGGAAATTAATTTCCATTCTTAGGGTAGAAGTCCGTTGTGCTATTAAATATCATATTTCCCAAGCATATATAACAGTGTAGGAAAATATATATAACATAAGGCTAAATAAAATATCAGCATATATATTCATTGTAGAATGATGCTAATTTAAAATGTAAAAATTTTAAAGTATATATAATAAAAAATATGTATGTATCTAAAATGTACATGTATTTTAAGTTAGCATCATTTTTATAATTATTGTATATAATGGTGCTCCCACAGAGGCAATCCTTACTTTCACAGGGCTTTAATATGGACAGATTTCAGCCAGATAACCCCAGTCCCCCAGAACATGGTTCAGATTTCAGTTACCATGTTGTATTCACTGGGGGTAATTGCATGAAGTACAAACTTTGCTATTAGCTCTTCAGTGAACAAATCACTATGTAAATAATAGGCGTGCATCATCACCAGTAATCAATCATGCACTTACATGAAAATCTGTCAGCAGTTGGTTGCTTTGCATTTATCATTTAGTTCACACACAGACAGCAAAGCATGTAGCTATGTTTCTTCTTTGTCTGCTAGTGGTAAATCCACATAGCATTTTACAAAAAC
Organism: Zalophus californianus; assembly: GCF_009762305.2. Taxonomy (NCBI): domain Eukaryota; kingdom Metazoa; phylum Chordata; class Mammalia; order Carnivora; family Otariidae; genus Zalophus; species Zalophus californianus. The sequence goes on along the minus strand of NC_045595.1, from coordinate 69,675,862 downwards.
TGATCATTGAAAGGGAATTGCGCAACAAAGACAAAAGAGTAACAAAGAAGCTAAAAGCAATAATTTTGGAAGGGAAATTTGAATCTAATATAAATGGAGTTGCAGAAGAAACAGCAGACTTTAGGAATGTTGACAGTGGTGCCACTTAAGAGGTTCTAAGTAGGCAGCCAGAGGAACTTAGTGGAAGTGAAATCATCTACGTAAAAAAGGGAAGTTTTTTTTTTTTTTTAAGAAAAGAATGAAGTCTCAGAGGAAGCAATGTAGGCAAAAAACAAAGCAAAACAAAACAAATGCAAACCAAACCAAAACAAAAAAGCCTAATCCAAAACAAAAAACCCTTTACACTAAAGGAATTCTGGGAGGTATTTTCCAACCGTGCAGGCACAAAGGATAAAATGCTGGGAGCTGAGCCAGAGTTAGAAAGGGAGTAAGACAGTTGTCCAAGGCATAGAAAAGATGCTCTCTCTGTACGGTGAGTTAACATGAGAAAAAAGCAGCAAGCACTCCTCAAACTACCCTTTTTTTTGTTTTAATTTTTAATTTTTTTCAGAGAGCCGGGGTGGGGGGTGTGGTTGGTAGTGCTGGAGGGGCAGAGGGCAAAGGAGAGAGAGAATCCCAAGCAGGCTCTGTGCCCGTGGCAGAGCCCGTCCAGGGCTCAGTCCCACGACCCAAGCTGAAACCAAGCGTCAGACGCTCAATTGACTGAGCCACTCAGGCACCCCAAACTACTCTTGATAACTCTTTTTTCAGAAAAACAAAACAAAAAGACTTTAATTCTCGATGTTTCTAATGTTCTGGATTACAGGAATAAATATTAGATTTACTGTTTATTCTTTTGCACATTTATCAGGACACATCTGTAATTGATATTGAGAGCTTTTAGTGTTTTGATAACAAATTTGAAAGGTTATGGAATAGGTGCAATTTCCCCATTCATTAAGATCATTTTGCATGGTTAAAGTTGGCACAGTCATTTTTATGGTTGCCTGCTGAGTAGGTAGATAGGTAGAGTAGGTAGATAGGACAGATGTATTCCACAGTGCCTGCAGTGGTTAACTTGGGGTGGTAAAAGTACATATGATTTCTGTTTTTGTAACACCCATCTGTATATTTCAGATTTTATAAAGTGAACATTTATTACTTTTATAATCATAAAAGGTTTTAAGTCCACATTTCTACCTTTTGTAATCCCATTTTACTCAGCAAAAACAAATTTATAATACTGAATTTCTACCTTCTCTGTCCTTTCCCAGATTCCTACTACCTTTTGGTGAATGAGTGACATCCCTTTTCCATCAGCCAACAGGTGGTCTACTTTAGGCTTTTTAAAAATCCCACTGCCAAGTTTCCCCCCACTCTTTATCTCCCATAATGTCCTCTGGACAACTTTTCTTTCATTGAAATGTCTAGCAGCAATTTCAGCTGTAAACCTGCAGCCTCCTGACAATAAATTCTTGAATTACAGAGATCCAGAGTATACTCCTCAGAAAACATACAGTGTCTCCAATATATCTTCATAAACATCACACATAAGATCAAGGAACAGCCACAAACTTGCAAATCCACCACAGAATAAAATATAGCAAATCCTGTGATAGGCTTATAGGTGCCATCGAGCCCTGTGGAGGGAAAAACCCAACTACATGAGTTGGGCCAAGGAGGAAAGGCTGGATGAATTTTTTCTAATTTTTTTTTGACTGTGGTAAAATAAATGTAAAACTTGCCATGTGAACCCTTTTTTAGTATACAGTTCACTGTTATTAATATATTCATGATGTTGTACAACCATCACCACTGTTCATTTCCATAACGTTTTTCATCTTGTGAAACTGCAACTCTGTACCTATTAAATAAACATTAACTCCCTATTCCCTTTTACCCCAGCCCCTGGCAACCACCATTCTACTTCCTGTCTCTATGATTTCACTACTATAAGTACCTCACATAAACGGAGTCATACAGTATTTGTTGTTTTGTGACTGGCTTATTTCACTTAGCAGTGTCCTCAAGGTTCATCCATGTAGTTTGTGTCAGAATTTCTGTGTTTTTTAAGGCTAAATAATACTCTGTTCTATGTATGTACCACATTTTGCTTATCCATTCATCTGTCAGTGGTCAGTTGGGTTCCTTCCAACTTTTAGTTGTTGTGGAAGATGCTGTGAACATGGATGTATCTTTTTGAGACCCTGCTTTCAGTTCTTTTGAATATATGCCCAGAAATGGAATTGCTAGATCCTCTGATAATTCTATTTTCAATTTTTTGAAGAACCACTGTTCTGTTTTCCATGATGGCCTTCCTATTTTACATTCCCATCAACAGTGTGCAAGTGTTCAAATTTCTCTATATCCAAACTGATAACTTGTTATTTTCTTTTTTGTTGATAGTAGGCATCCTAATGGATGTAAGGTGATATCTCATTATAGTTGTGATTTGCATTCCCTAATTATTAGTCATATTGAGCATCTTTTCATGTGTGGATTGTCACTTGCATGTCTTCTTTTTAGAAGTATCTATTCAAGTTTTTTGCCATTTTTTAATTTTAATTTTAATTTTTTATTTTTTTAAGAATGATTTTTTTTTAAAGATTTTATTTATTTGACAGAGACAGAGATAGTGAGAGCACGAACACAAGCAGGGAGAGTGGGAGAGGGAGAAGCAGGCTCCCCGCTGAGCAGGAAGCCCGATGTGGGACTCGATTCTAGGACCCTGGGATCATGACCTGAGCCGAAGGCAGATGCTTAATGACTGAACCACTCAGGCGCCCTTGCCATTTTTTTAATCAGGTTTTTTTGTTGTTGAATTTTAAGAACTCACTATATATTCTGGATATTGATCCATTTTAAATATGTTACTTGAAAACATTTTCTCCCATTCTGTAGGTTGCTTTGTATTGATATGAGTCTGTTCATGTAAAAAAAAAACTGTATTGATAATATCTTTTGATGCACAAAATTTTCATGAAGTCCAATGTGCCTGTGCAATTTTTTCACTTGTTGCTTGTGCCTTTGGTGTCATATTCAAGAAATTGTTGCCAAATCCAATGTCATGAAGCTTTTGTCCAATGTTTCCTCTAAGAATTTTATAGTTTTAGGTCTTACATTTAGGTCTTTAATCCATTTGGTCTAATTTTTATATGGTGTTAGTTCCATCTTCATTCATTTGAAAGTGGATACCAGTTTTCTCAGCACCATTTGCTGGAAAGACTGTCCTTTTTCCATAGGATATTCTTGGCGCCCTTGTCAAAAATCATTTGACCATATATATGGGAGGGTTTATTTCTGGCCTCTGTATTCTATATTCTGTTGGTCTATATGTCAGTCAGTCTTTATGCCAGGACCACAATGATTTAATTACTATAGTTTTATAGTAAGTTTTTAAAATCAAGAAGTCTGAGTCATCCAGTTTTGTTTTTCTTTTTCAAGATTGTTTTGGCTATTTAGAGTGATTTGAGATTGCATATGAATTTTTAGATGGGGTTTTCTATTTCTAGAGAAAACATCATTGGGATTTTGATAGGGATTGCACTGACTCTGTAGTTTGCTTTGGGTAGTACTGTAGTGTATTCCATTGATAATTTTTGTATTTTGAGCCATTCTTGCATCCCAGGAACAAATCCCACTTGTTCGAGGTATATAATACTTTTAATATGCTGCATAATTAGGTTTGCTAGTATTTTTTAAAGGATTTTTGCATCAGTGTTTATCAGGGATATTGATCTGTGGTTTTCTTGTAGTGTCTTTCTCTGGCTTTGGTATCAGGATGATCCTGGCCTCTCAGAACAAGTTGGGAAATGTTTCCTTCAATTTTGGGGAAAAGTTTGAAAAAGAACCCCTTTAGCATTGCTGTGTCTCATAAGTTTGGGTATATTGTGTTTTCATTTTCCTTCATCTCTAAGTATTTTCTACCTTCCCTTATGATTTCTTCTTTGATCCATTGGTTGTTTAAGAATGTGTTATTTAATTTCCATAAACTTATGGATGTCTTAGTTTTTGTATTGTCACTGATTTCTAATTTAATCCTGTTGTTGGAAGGATATTTTGCATGATACCTATCACTAAATCTACTGAGATTTAGGACATTTCTCTTTTGCTCTCTGTCTTTGGCCTTTGAAACTTTGAGCATTGTGTGTCTCCCTGTGGGTTTTTTTTTTTTTTTTTTTTTTAAGATCATTTTTCTTGGAGTTGAGTGAGCTTCCTGGATGTTTATGTTCAGGTCTTTCACCAAATTTGGGAAGTGTTCAACCAGTCTTTCTTCAAATATTCTGTCTGCCCCTCTCCCTCTCTCTCTCCTCTTTCTCAAACTTTCACAATGTATGTCGGTCCATTAGATGGTGTCCTAAAGGTCTCTTAGGCTTTGTTCACTTTTCTTCAATCTATTTCTTTCTGTTCCCCAGACTCAGTAATTTTCATTTTCCTATCTTAATGTTCGCTGATTCTTTTCTCATGTTCCAGTATGCCTTTGAATCTCTCTAGTGTATTTTCCAGTTCATTTATTGTACTTTTTATCTCCATACTTTGTTTTTAGGTTTTTCTTTTTATTTATGTTTACATTTTGTTCATGCACTGTTTTCTTGACTTTCTACACAACTCCCTTTAGTACTTTTAGAGCATATTTAAGATAGTTGCTTTAAAGTTTTTGTCTAGTACATTTACCATCAGGTTTTTTTCAGAGACAGTTTCTGTTGATTTACTTTTCTCTTTTGAATGGGCCGTGATTACCTGTTTCTTTGTATGCCTTGATATTTTTTAAAAAATTTTTGTTGAAAACTGGACATTTGACTCTAATAAAGGTAACTCTGCAAATCAGATTTTCCCACTTCCCCAGGACTTGCTATTTTTTTCTTGTTTTGTTTATTTACCTAGGTTTTTTTTTTTTTTATTGTAGGGTGTCCTTGTTCTGAGGATCAGTCTGCTGTGTAAACGCAAGGCCTTTCCAGGTCTTTTCTGAGTGTGTGCCTTTCCCTGGGCTCATGTAGTTACTTTCTAATTTTTCCAATACATGTAGCTGCTTTTTAATGTCTCATTCCCCAAAGACGAAAAACAGAAAAATGCGGTGGGGTGAGGGGAGGTGAGGGGGCAGGATGCTGTCTCTTTAAATCTGGAAGTCACTTTATCCAGAGGGAGAGACACTTGCAACAATGAGGGAGGTACAACAAGAGTGGCTGCCTGCCTTTTTGTCTGCACCTGTGATCAGAAGCAGCCATCAGTGATTGAAGAACAGATTCTTGATATTTGGAGGACTGCGTCCTTTTTGTCTACCCTAGCTCCTGTAAACTTTGTGTAAGCTGCCCCCAAAACACATGAATAGCTGCCTGCCATGGGGGTTGAGGTGGGGAATGGGCAGCTACTACTGTGCTAAGAGCTGAAATTGACCAAAATCAACCTCAATTTACTACCCAAGCCTTCTCCTGGAAGTTGTAAGCCTTCAGTAGGTTCCAGAATTCTGAAGCAGTTACATCAGACAGATTTTGCCACTGCAGTTGTTGTCTATGTGGGGAGACAGATTCCTGGTGCTTCTTATTCTTCTTCAAACCCCCCAGGGCTTTTTGAATTTTGTTCGAAGAGTGGATGACGGTATGCCAAGCAGATATAATGGGGATGGGTGAAGGACTGAAGGGTTGTACACTCCAGATAGAAAATATACTCATAGGCATAAAAGATCATTTGAAGTTTGGGTCTCTGAAGGTAATGGTGGGATTGGAACTCAGGATTTTTTCCAATGTAGTGATGAGAAATGTACTTTGAAAAATTGTCAAGGACAGATAGTGAAAAACATGTAAGCCTTTTCACTAAGTGTAAATCTTAACAGTGTCACTTTATTTTTCTAAGTCAAATGAAATCTGGCATTATCAATGGATGTGAAAATTAGTGGTTAAAAGTATAATGAGAAATAAGAAATAAAACCCAAATTACCTCTCCACAAGATAATTACAAAAGAAAAAATTGTGATTTTTTTATAGTGCAGAAAACTGATAGCTACCACCCCAACAAGCGATCAAAGTTAATATCACAAGTGATAAGCTGATTGACATCCTGTGCCTACTGGTATAAGGCACTAAAAAGTGTACAACATCACCTCCTGGTATTCCTGGGAAAAACGCATTACCAAGATTTAATCATGAGGAAGCATCAGTCAAACCAAAGTGTCCTACATACTAACTGGCCAGTACTTTTCAAAAGTGTCTAGGTCATTAAAATCCAAGAAAGACTAGATGGACTATCACAAATTGTAGGAGACTGAGGAGGCATGACAGCTAAATCCTATCTGAATCCCAGATTGGATCCTGGACCAGAAAAGGACATTAGTGGAAAAACAGGCAAAACTTGAATAAGGTCTGTAAATTAGTTAATAGTAATGTCTCAATGTTAAATTGTTGTTTGTTGTAACTATACTATGGCTCCATAAGATGTTACTATTTAGGACAGTAAAGTGAACTCATTTTTACTACTTGTTGAAGCTCATTTGAGTCCAAAATTATATCAAAATGAAAGGTGAAAAATTAAGGACTTTAAGAAAGGAAGGAATCTGGCTCTGATATGCCATTCACTCCTTTTAGTACAAAAGTCTTAGTCCTTCTCTCTGGATTGATTTTCCCCCATCAATTTTTTTTTAGATTTTACTTAGTATTTATTTATTTTTTGAATAGAGAGAGAGAGACAGCGAGAGAGGGAACACAAGCTCGGGGAATGGAAGAGGGAGAAGCAGGATTCCTGTTGAGCAGGGAGCTTGATGCAGGGCTCGATGCAGGGCTCGATGCCAGGACTCTGGGATCATGACCTGAGCCAAAGGCAGACTCTTAATGACTGAGCCACCCAGGCGCCCCATCCCCCATTGAATTCTTGAAGGTTATCTTATTTCCCAAGACTGTGGCACTTGGAGTTCAGGGTCCATAGCACTTAGGCCCTACCTCCTGATGGTCACTTATAAACCTGCCTTGTATGGCCTACCCATTGTTTTCCAGTTGTAAATCTTTTTGTAGATTGGCCACTTCCCTGTCTCTCAATGATTCAAGCTTTCTACGTCACAGAAACCCAGCTCCTGGGTTATACTGAAGAATCTACAGGAAACTAAGGCATCATTTCTTCTAATGTGGGTCATCCAACACAGCTGTATTTAGTCTCATTCTATTGTAGTAATAGTGCATTTGGGAAAAATTTTAAACAAGAGTATGCTATCAGATTGTTGTTTTACGCTGAAGACTGAGTTGAGGTGAAGCTGAGAGGAGGAATAGAACAAGGTGACCAGAGTGCCCAGGACAGAATGTTGCAGAGGGAGAGAATCCCAGAGATCTCCAGAGGGTTTCTCTCAGTTATTCAGCAGAGTATGTGTATATGAGGAAATAACCCAAGGCCAGCAATGAAACAGCCCAGAAGGATTAGAGAATAGAGCCAGTTATTCACACAAGGCCTAAAATAGTTCTTTTTCCCACCAGACAGAATGGAAACAATTCTTTTTTTTTTTTAAGATTTTATTTATTTATTTGACAGAGAGAGACACAGTGAGAGAGGGAACACAAGCAGGGGGAGTGGGAGAGGGAGAAGCAGGCTTCCCGCTGAGCAGGGTGCCTGATGCGGGGCTCAATCCCAGGACCCTGGGATCATGACCTGAGCCGAAGGCAGATGCTTAATGACTGAGCCACCCAGGCGCCCCTGGAAACAATTCTTAATTCATGGAGCATTGGAAAGGACACTCAGGAAGATCTTGCTTCAGTAGTGGGGAATAATTAGTCCTAGACTGAGCACTGCTCCAGACCCACCTAACACATCATAAAGACAGGATCTGAAAGGATCAAACTGTTTCCAGTTAACTGCCTCCCAGGAAAAAATCCTCATGACTATTTTTAGGAATACACATATATCAAGCACTCAACAAGGTTAAATTCACAGTTCCTAGCATCTCTCTAAAGGATAATTTGACCATTTAAACTACAATAATAGCTATGTGTATTGTGAGGTTTATAAAAGCATGTGTGGTGGGGAAGAGCAAGATGGCGGAAGAGTAGGAGCCCTGGATTTTGTCTGGTCTCAGGAATACAGCTGAATAGGGATCAAACCATTCTGAACACCTATGAATTCAACAGGATATCAAAGAAAAGAATAGCAGCAACTCTCTGAACAGAAAAACGACCGCTTCCTGGAAGGTCTCTTCTGATTTGTTTAGTGTATATTTTTCTGGGGTCGTTGTTACCCTGTTAGCATTTTGTTCTCTCATTCATTTATTCTCCTCTGGACAAAATGACAAGACGAAAAAATCAGCTCAAAAAAAGAACAAGAGGCAGTATCGTCTGCCAGGGACCTAATCAATACGGACATTAGTAAGATATCAGAACTAGAGTTCAGAATGACGGTAATAAGGATACTAGCTACTAGCTGGGCTTGAAAAAAGCATGGAAGCTATGAGAGAAACCCTTTCTGGAGAAATAAAAGAACTAAAATCTAACCAAGTTGAAATCAAAAAGTCTATTAATGAGGTGCAATCAAAAATGGAGGCTCTAACTGCTAGGATAAATGAGGCAGAAGAGAGAATTAGTGATATAGAAGACCAAAGGATGGAAAATAAGGAAGCTGAGAGAAAGAGAGATAAACAACTACTGGATCATGAGGAAAGAATTCGAGAAATAAGCGATACCATAAGACAAAGAAATATTAGAATAATTGGGATCTCAGAAGAAGAAGAAAGAGAGAGAAGGGCAGAAGGTATATTGGAGCAAATGATAGCAGAGAACTTACCTAATGTGGGGAAGGAAACAGGCATCAAAATCCAGGAGGCACAGAGAATCCCTCCTCAAAAATCAATAAAAATAGGTCAACACCCTGACATCTAATAGTAAAACTTACAAGTCTCAGAGACAAATGGAAAATCCTGAAAGCAGCTCAGGAGAAGAGATCTGTAACCTACATGGGTAGAAACATTAGATTGGCAACAGACCTATCCACAGAGACCTGGCAGGCCAGAAAGGACTGCCATGATATATTTAGAGCACTAAATGAGAAAAATATGCAGCCAAGAATACTATATCCAGCTAGGCTGTCATTGAAAATAGAAGGAGAGATAAAAAGCTTCCAGGCCAAACAGAAAGTAAAGGAATTTGCAAACACAAAACCAGCCCTACAAGTAATATTGAAAAGGGTCCTCTAAGAAAAGAGAGAGCCTAAAAGCAACATAGACCAGAAAGGAACACAGACAATATACAGTAACAGTGACCTTACAGGCATTACAATGGCACTAAATTCATACCTTTCAATAGTTACCCTGAATGTAAATGGGCTAAATGCCCCAATCAAAAGACACAGGCTATCAGATTGGATAAAAAAACAAGACCCATCAATATGCTGTCTATGAGAGACTCATTTTAGACCCAAAGACACCCCCAGATTGAAAGTGAGGGGGTGGAAAACCATTTACCATGCTAATGGACACCAAAAGAAAGCTGGGGTGGCAATCCTTATATCAGACAAATCAAAGACTGTAATAAGAGATGAGGAGGGACACTATATCCTACTTAAAGGGTCTATCCAACAAGAAGATCTAACAATTGTAAATATCTTTGCCCCTAATGTGGGAGCTGCCAATTATATAAGCCAATTAACAAAAGCAAAGAAACACATCAACAACAATACATAATAGTGGGGGACTTTAACGCTCCCCTGACTGAAATGGATGGATCATCTAAAGCAAAAGATCAACAAGGAAATAAAGACTTTAAATGACACACTGGACCAACTAGACTTCACAGATCTATTGAGAATATTCCATCCCAAAGCAACAGAATACACATTCTTCTCTAGTGCCCGTGGAACAATCTCCAGAATAGATCACATCCTAGGTCACAAATCAGGTCTCCACCGGTACCAAAGGGTTGGGATCATTCCCTGCATATTTTCAGACCACAATGCTTTGAAACTAGAACTCAATCACAAGAGGAAAGTCAGAAAGAACTCAAATACATGGAGGCTAAAGAGCATCCTACTAAAGAATGAATGGGTCAACCAGGAAATTAAAGAAGAATTAAAAAAATTCATGGAAACCAATGAAAATGAAAACACAACTGTTCAAAATCTTTCGGATGCAGCAAAGGCAGTCCTAAGAGGAAAGTATATAGCAATACAAGCCTTTCTCAAGAAACAAGAAAGGTCTCAAATACACAACCTAACCCTACACCTAAAGGAGCTGGAGAAAGAACAGCAAATAAAGCCTAAACCCAGCATGAGAAGAGAAATAATAAAGATCAGAGCAGAAATCAATGAAATAGAAACCAAAAGAACAGTAGAACAGATCAACGAAACTAGGAGCTGGTTCTTTGAAAGAATTAATAAGATTGATAAACCCCTGGCCAGACTTATCAAAAAGAAAAGAAAAATGACCCAAATCAACAAAATCATGAATGAAAGAGGAGAGATCACAACCAACACCAAAAAAATACAATTATAAGAACATATTATGAGCAACTGTATGCCAGCAAATAAGATAATCTGGAAGAAATGGATGCATTCCTAGAGATGTCTCAACCCCCAAAACTGAACCAGGAAGAAATAGAAAACCTGAACAGACCTATAAGCACTAAGGAAATTGAAGCAGTCATCCAAAATCTCCCAACAAACAAGAGCCCAGGGCCAGATGGCTTCCTAGGGGAATTCTACCAAACATTTCAAGAAGAATTAATATCTATTCTTCTGAAACTCTTCCAAAAAATAGAAATGGAGGGAAAACTTCCAAACTCATTTTATGAGGCCACCATTACCTTGATCCCCAAACCAGACAAAGACCCCATCAAAAAGGAGAATTACAGACCAATATCCCTGATGAACATGGATGCAAAAATTCTCACTAAAATACTAGCCAATAGGATCCAACAGTACATTAAAAGGATTATTCACCACAACCAAGTGGGATTTATTCCTTGGCTGCAAGGTTTGTTCAACATCTGCAAATCAATCAATTTGGTACAATACATTAATAAAAGAAAGAACAAGAACTGTATGATCCTCTCAATAGGTGCCAAAAAAGCATTTGACAAAGTACAGCATCCTTTCTTGATCAAAACTCTTCAGAGTATAGGGATAGAGGGTACATACCTCAATATCATAAAAGCCATCTATGAAAAACCCACAGCGAATATCATTCTCAATGGGGAAAAACTGAGAGATTTCCCCCTAAGGTCAGGAACACAGCACGGATGTCCACTATCACCACTGCTATTTAACATAGTACTAGAAGTCCTAACCACGGCAATCAGACAACAAAAAGAAATCAAAGGCATCCAAATCGGCAAAGAGGAAGTCAAACTCTCACTCTTTGCAGATGATATGATACTTTATGTGGAAAACCCAAAAGACTCCACCCCAAAACTGCTAGAACTCATACAGAAATTCAGTAAAGCGGCAGGATATAAAATCAATGCACAGAAATCAGTGGCATTCCTATACACCAACAAGACAGAAGAAAGAGAAATTAAGGAGTCGATCCCATTTACAATTGCACCCAAAACTAAGATACCTAGGAATAAATCTAACCAAAGAGGCAAAGGATCTGTACTCAGAAAACTATAAAATACTCATGAAAGAAATTGAGGAAGACACAAAGAAATGGAAAAATGTTCCATGCTTATGGATTGGAAGAACAAATATTGTGAAGATGTCAATGCCACCTAGAGCAATCTACACATTTAATGCCATCCCTATCAAAATACCATCCACTTTTTTCAAAGAAATGGAATAATCCTAAAATTTGTATGGAACCAGAAAAGACCCTGAATAGCCAGAGGGATATTGAAAAAGAAAAGCAAAGCTGGCAGCATCAAAATTCCGGACTTCCAGCTCTATTACAAACCTATTACAATCATCAAGACAGTATGGTACTGGCACTAAAACAGACACGTAGATCAATGGAACAGAATAGAGAGCCCAGAAATGGACCCTCAACTCTGTGGTCAACTCATCTTCGACAAAGCAGAAAAGAATGTCCAATGGAAAAAAGACAGTGTCTTCAACAAATGGTGTTGGGAAAATTGGACAACCACATGCAGAAGAATGAAACTGGACCATTTCCTTACACCACACACACAAATAGACTCAAAATGGTTGAAAGACCCAAATGTCAGACAGCAGTCCGTCACAATCCTAAAGGAGAACACAGACAGCTACCTCTTCGACCTCAGCCACAGCAACTTCTTCCTAGAAACATCGCCAAAGGCAAGGGAAGCAAGGGCAAAAATGAACTATTGGAACTTCATCAAGCTTTTGCACAGCAAAAGAAACAGTCCACAAAACCAAAAGACAACCGACAGAATGGGAGAAGATATTTATAAATGACATATCAGATAAAGGGCTAGTATCGAAAATCTATAAAGAACTTATCAAACTCAACACCCAAAGAACAAATGATGCAGTCGAGAAATGGGCAGAAGACATGAACAGACATTTTTCCAAAGAGGATATCCAAATGGCCAACAGACATGTGAAAAAGTGCTCAACATCGCTCAGCATCAGGGAAATCTAAATCAAAACGTCATTGAGATACCACCTCACACCAGTCAGAGTGGCTAAAATTAACAAGTCAGGAAACGACAGATGTTGGCGGGGATGCAGAGAAAGGGGAACCCTCCTACACTGTTGGTGGGAATGCAAGCTGGTGCAGCCACTCTGGAAAACAGTATGGAGGTTCCTCAAACAGTTGAAAATAGAGCTACCATATGATCCAGCAATTGCACTACTGGGTATTTACCCCAAAGATACAAATGTAGGGATCCGAAGGGGTACGTGCACCCCGATGTTTATAGCAGCAATGTCCACAATAGCCAAACTATGGAAAGATCCAAGATGTCCATAGACAGATGAATGGATAAAGAAGATGTGGTTTATATATACAATGGAATATTATGCAGCCATCAAAAGGAATGAAATCTTGCCATTTGCAACAACGTGGATGGAACTGGAGGGTATTATGCTGAGCGAAATAAGTCAATCAGAGAAAGACGTGTATCATATGATCTCACTGATATGAGGAATTCTTAATCTCACGAAACAAACTGAGGGTTGCTGGAGTGGTGGCAGGTGTGTGGCATGGGGTGGCTGGGTGATAGACACTGGGGAGGTTATATGCTATGGTGAGCACTGTGAATTGTGTAAGACTGTTGAATCATAGACCTGTACCTCTGAAACAAATAATACATTATATGTTAAGAAAAAAAAAGATAGCAGGAAGGGGAAATTGGAGGGGGAGACAAACCATGAGACTGTGGACTCTGAGAAACAAACTGAGTGTTCTAGAGGGGAGGGGGGTTGGATTATGGGTTAGCCTGGTGATGGGTATTAAGGAGGGCACGTATTGAATGGAGCACTGGGCGTTACACGGAAACAATGAATCATGGAACACTACACCAAAAACTAATGATGTAATGTATGATGATTAACTTAACATAAGAAAAATTTTAAAAAAGCGTGTGTGTATGTACAATGTAAAATCTGGAAGGGAAAAAGTGGAATTATACTATTATAAGATTCTTATACTAATGTTAAATGGTGTAATATCACTTGAGATTAGACTGTGTTATGTTAAAGATGATACTATTAAACCCCAAAGTAGCCACTGCACAAAACAAATAGTTATAACTAATAACCAAGGAGATGAATGGAATAATAAACAGTTCATCAAAAAGAAGACAGAAAAAAGAGAAAAAAAGAACAAAAGCTTCTGGAACAAATAGAAAACAAATGGCAAGTAGGTATACTTAAACCTAACAATATCAACAATCACATAAAATGTGAACAGTCTAAATACCTCAATTATAAGGCAAAAAATGTCTTATTGGGTCAAAAACCAAGACCCAACTCTATACTGCCTATAAGAAACTTATTGTACATATAATGACACAAGTAGTTTGAAAGAAAAAGAATGGAAGATGTGCCAGACTAATAGTAGTTGAGAGAAGTCTGTAATGATATCTAATAATTAAATATTAGACAAAGTAGATTTGAGATCAAAGAATATTACTAGGGATGATAAAGAAGGTCATTTCCTAATGATAAAGTGATCAGTTAATCAAGTAGACATAATAATCCTAAATATACCAAATAAAACAAAAAAATGTCAAGTGCAAGCATGAAAAGATAAATTCAGTTTTCATCAGAGATTTCAATACCCCTCGCTTGATAATTGATAGAAGAAGCTGAAAGAAAAGTATAAAGAAAATGGCATACTTGATCAACACTATCATTCAATGTGACCTGATTGACATTCCTTGAACACCCATCCAAAGAAGAAAACAGATTCTTTCAGGTGCTGACTGAGAATTTTAGCAAGATAGATTATATTCTGAGCCATAAAGCAGGTCTCAATAAATTAAAAATTATTCAGGTCATTTAAAATATATTCTCCCATCATAATGGAGTTAAATTAGAAATCAATAAGAGATACTTGGAATATTCAAAAATATTTGGAACTCACATATTTCTAAATAATCTTGGATCAAATTAAAAATAAAAAATGAAATTAAAAAGTATTTTGAAGTAAATGAAAATGAAAACACTATGATATCAATTATTTGGATGCTGTTAAAATGGCATTTAGAGGGAGGGAAGTTTATTGGCATAACATTTATGTTAGAAAATAAGGGTTTCAAATCATTGAGCTCAGCTTCTACCTTAGGAGATTAGAATAAGAAGAGCAAATGAAACCAAAAATAAGCCGAAGAAAGGAAATAATTATGATCAAAGTAGTAATCAATGAAATAGGAAACAGGAAAATGGTAGAGAAAAATATGTAAAACCAAAATCCACTTCTTTGAGAAGATCAACAAAATTGCTAAACCCATTGCCAGACTGGTCAGGGAGAAATGAAAGAAGACGCAAATTGCCCAGATCAGGAATGAGAGAAATGTGGAAAAATATCACCACAAATTTTACAAATATTAAAAGGTAAATAAGAGAATATTATGAACAGCTTTATGCTAATTTCAGCAACTTAGATGAAATTGACAAATTCCTTGAGAGATCCAAACTTGATAGATCACTTGAAGAAAGAAAGAAAGAAAGAAGGAAAGAAAGAAAGAAAACATGGATAGCTCTGTATCTATTAAGGAAATTGAACTTTTAGTTAAA
Organism: Zalophus californianus; assembly: GCF_009762305.2. Classification (NCBI taxonomy): domain Eukaryota; kingdom Metazoa; phylum Chordata; class Mammalia; order Carnivora; family Otariidae; genus Zalophus; species Zalophus californianus. Next base: position 69,660,763 of record NC_045595.1, on the reverse strand, counting down.
AATATTTCCATAGGGAGGACTCCAGACTCGGATGGCTTTAGTAGGAAATTCAAGTAAACATTTAATACGAAATTCCAATTTAAATGAACTTTCCCTGAAAATTGAAAAGGAGATACTATTTCCCATTCTAAGAGGCTAGCATTACCCAATACCAAAATTCATACAAAAGCATTACAAGAAAAGAAAAACTACCAGTCAATATACGTCATTAACATGTAAAAATTCTAAGTAAAATTTTAGAACATTGAATCCAACAAATATATTAAAAGGATAATGCATCATGATCAACTAAGATTTATCCTAGTAACACAAAGATTGGTTAAAAACAATAAAGTATACTGCATTTGCAAGCTAAGAAGAAGAACCATATAATCATGTTAATAGATGCAGAAACATCTGTGAAAAACTAACATTTGATATCATACTTGGTGGTATCATACTTGATGGTGAAAGCCTTAATGCTTTCTTCCTAAGATCAGGAACACAGAGATACCTACTTTTATAGCTTCCACTTGCCATTGTATTGTAGGTTCTAGCCAGCGCAATAAGGCAAGAAAAATAAATAATCTTTTAGATTGGAAAGGCTAAAGTAAAACTGTCTCTGTTCCCAGATGGCTTGATTATCTTTGTCAAAAAAAATCCAATGAAATCTAAAAAGTAGCTACTAGAAATAACAGAATTTAGCAGTGTTGCAGGAAACATTAGATCAATATACAGAAATCTATTTTATTTCTGACAATAGATGATTGGAAATTTAAATAAAAATTATACTATTTACAATAGCAGAAAAATATGAAATTCTTAGGAATGAATCTGACAAAAGACATGAAAATCCAAAAACATTGCTTAGAGAAATTAAAGAATTTATAAATAAATGGAGATATACCTTGTTCATGAGTGGCAGACTGAATATTGTTAAGAATCCAGTTCTCCCCAAATTGATTCGTGAACTCAATGCAATTTCAATCAAACTCCCATCAGCCTTTTTTATAGAAATGGATCACTTGGTTCTGAAGTTTACATGTAATACAAAGGACATTTATATAGTCAGAACAACTTTGAAAAAGAACAAAGTTGGAGGGTTAACACTAACTAATTTTATAGTAAGTCTTTACTGTGAAGCTACTGTAATCAAAATTGGGTCAGATATTGGTGAAAAGATACCTTTGAAGGTTGTGGATATATGTATGTTCATTATCTTGATTGCTATACACTTTAAGTATGTGTGGTTTATTGTATGTCAAATATACTTCAAGAAAATCGTTAAAAATAGGAAGTCATTCCTTTATTATTTTCATTACATTCTGAGTCAGGTTACCTGGTAGTTACTGTGTTTGGTGGTTCTCTTTTTCCATTTCAGGCTTCCTTCCTACTCAGTCTTATCAAGAGTGGGAGTTATTTGTGTTTTGTGGTGCTGTTACTTCTTTTCTGCACCAACTCCTCCCTATCTAGTGGTACTACAGTTACCTCGACTCTTCCTTGGGTCCCTCAATTCAGAAACAGATATGAAGCTCAAATTTCTGTCTCATGGTGAAACTGGGGTTTATCACAGATCCAGGCACTGAGCCTGCAGGGCATTTGGCTCAGGTTCTGTTGCTGTTGTTTTCAACAATAGAGGAACTTTCTTTATTAGCTAGAGCCCCAAAGCTGGAGCAGCTTCTTCAGCCTCTTTTTGTGGACAGGAAACCCCAACCCCCATTTCATACTCCGGATCTGGCTTTTGTCCTCGGTCTATGTGGGGTGGTGGTCCCACTTACACTGTAGAGCCCATCTCCTGGTTGCTTCTTCTCACTGTTTTTGAGTCTCAGGCTTCTGTGTGTTTGTTCTATTTGTGGTCCATAGAGATATTAATCTGTATCTTTAAATTTTTTTTTCTTATTTTCATTATAATGGAGGTATTGGTGCAAATTTTGAAGTCACATACTATCTTGATTGGAAGTCACAGGTCTGTTTAGTTTCCAGCCTTATCCCTGGCACTTTTCAAAGTGCTAAGCCATTGCAAGCTCTTAATAAATAATTGTGGGATGCATGAATAAGATATAGTGAGTGCCAAAACAAAATTATACTGTGAGCTGAGTTATGTCATACTGAATATATGTTTGTATAAAGTGCACAAAAAGAAATGGTGGTGGATTGATTTATATCAAGGGTTTAACAGGATATTAGTCAACAATTTTTTGCTTTTTAAAAAAATGCCTTTCTGAAAGAAGAAGATAGTAGGAAGGGAAAAATGAAGGGGGGAAAATCGGAGGGGGACACTAACCATGAGAGACTTTGGACTCTGAGAAACAAACTGAGGGTTCTAGAGGGGAGGGGGCTGGGGGGATGGGTTAGCCTGGTGATGGGTATTAAAGAGGGCACGTTCTGTGTGGAGCACTGGGTGTTATGCACAAACAATGAATCATGGAACACTACATCAAAAACTAATGATGTATTGAATGGTGACTAACATAACATCAAAAAAAAGAAAAAAACTAATGATGTAATGTATGGTGATTAACACAACATAATAAATTTTTTAAAAAATGCCTTTCTGTGCTGTCTCCTTCCCACTCTGTTGTTGTTACAATAAACATGAACTCTGAATACACAGTAGTTATTTGACATTGGAAAAACCAAAATAGTGATCCTGACTCTTAAGTCCTCCAAAGTTGAGGCACTGCCACCCCCACCCTCCCATTCCCTATTCCCAAACCTCAAGTCATGTTTGTACATGATTTTCTGTTACCTTTCTCTTCCTTCTCTTCCTTATCTTCCTCCAGGACCTAACTCTCAGGTACTCTAAAAGGACGAAAAGGTTTTGAAGAAGTAAACAGAATCTCTCCTTCATATCCCTTCAAGAAGTCATTCCATCTGCTTGATACTGTTTGAAATTCCTTTAGTTAGGATAAGAAATCAAAGTGTTAGGCTTGGATTGCCTCCTTGGGAAAGCTAACAAACTAATATGTCTGCATTTCTGGCAAATCAGTGATGACATTCAGATTTTTTTCTATTTTTGTTTGGGGTGTGGGTGATAAAACAGGAAGGCTAAATGGTCATGAGGTGGGGCAGGGATGCTTTTAAGAGGGCGCAGGACAATTGACATTCAACCTCAGCCTCAGAACCTTTCTCCACTCCAAGAGTGGCCAGAAGCTAGCCTCAGAGGCATCTCTTATCTGCCTCAGTGAGGACCAAGCGGGCTTTTTGCTCTGCCGAAAGTGTAATGTGTAAGACATGGAAACCAAGCAAGACAGCAGCTTCCTGCTAGCTCTTTCCCCTCTAAAGATACCTGACATTCTCTCCATCAACTAAAAATATCTGGAGTGTATTCTGGCTTCAGACTCTTGAGCATTTCTCCTAATATACCTTATCATTTTTATAAACAGTGAAATTTGTTCCTAAATATAGGATTTGAAATCCTAGACTCAAATCTGATAGGTAACTCTAATCTTCTTGGATGACTCAGAAGCACACATCCTTCCCAGCCTCTTGCCAGTGGCCAGTGCAGTAGGAAAACTTCATAAATATTTACCAGTTCTGCAATTCTCACAGTAGCTGCTATCAACAGAATTCACTCTAGTTCTGCCAGTAAAGGTCAACATACTGTTCTGGTGAGTGAAACCTAAGAACAAAATTAAAAGTGGCAATAAATAAGCTCTGTGGTGCTATAATATATATTTTATGTATATTTTTGGTCTCCAAAATAAGTACTGGATATGACTTAGCATAAAACTTTATGTTGTACTTAAAAATGTTGTTCATCTACTTTCAGACTCAGTAAGTTCATTGTCTTGGCATCTGTGCTATATCCATGAAATGAAAAGAATAGTAAAAGCAGATGAGATTTTGGATCTGTGTTATTTGTGATGATTGCTAATTGTAATTAATGTTTGATGACTTTCCTGAGGGAGCTGGATTGTGTCCCGTTGCTGCAGAGGACATCACCAACAGCAGCCCCTGGATTTGCCTTCTAATTACTGTCAAAAGAGCAGGGCTGCTTGGTCTTTCCTCTCAAGCAGACTGTTTGGGGGCAGATAGCCCTTACCATGTCCTTATCCAGTGACCTAGTGCAACCAATTGACACAGTGTGTAAAGGCAGCATTTTCATCCAGTTCATTTGAAAGATTGGGAGTTAAAATGACCATTTCCTGCTACCAAGCTGGTGTTTAGATGAGAAGAGCTCTGTGGGCCTCTTGAAGTTCTATCATTTTAAAATTCACTTGAAATAATGATAAATACCTAGTATCAGTTTGAAATGGTATAGTATTTTTTAAAAAGTATCAACCGGAAATATTCTTAAAAAATGTTGGTTATATGTAGTTCCATTTTCCTACTTTTGAAGTATCCCTTGGGAAGTCCTAGCCACAGTAATCAGACAAGAAAAAGAAATAAGAGACATCCATATTGGTAAAGAAGAAGTTAAGCTGTCACTATTTGCAGACGGCACAATACTATACATGAAAAAACCTACAGGCTCCACCAAAAAACTATTAGAAGTAATAATTCAGTAAAGTTGCAGGATACAAAATTAATACCCAGAAATAAGTAGCATTTTTGTACACTAATAATGAAGCAGCAGAAAGAGATTAAGAAAACAATTCCATTTACAATTATACCAAAGAGAATAAAATACCTAGGAATAAACTTAACCAAGGAGGTGAAAGACCTGCACTCTGAAAACTATGAAACGCTGATGAAAGAAATTGATGATGACACAAATAAATGGAAAGATATTTCATGCTCACGGACTGGAAGAATTTATATTGTTAAAATGTCCATACTACCCAAAGCAATCTGCAGATTCAATGAAATCCCTCTCAAATCACCAATAGCATTTTTCATAGAACTAGAACAAATAATACTGAAATTTGTATGGAACCACAAAAGACCTTGAATAGCCAAAGCAGTCTTGAGAAAGCAGAACAAAGCTGGAAGTATCACAATTCCAGATTTCAAGATACACTACAAAGCTGTAATAATCAAAGCAGTATGGTACTGACACCAAAATAGACATGCAGATCTATGAAACAGAATAGAGAGCCCAGGAATAAACCCATGCTTATATGGTTGATTAGTCTATGGCAAAATAGGCAAGAATATACAACAGGGAAAGGCAATAAATAGTGTTGGGAAAACTAGACAGCTACAAGCAAAAGAATGAAACTGGACTACTTTCTAACACCATACACTAAAATAAAGATCTAAATATAAGACAGGAAACCATAAAAATCCTAGAAGAGAACAAAGACAACAATTTCTCTGATATTGGCCATAGCAACATTTTTCTAAATGTCTCCTAAGACAAGGGAAACAAAAGCAAAAATAAACTACTGGGACTCTATCAAAATAAAAAGCTTTTGCATAGTGAAGGAATCCATCAGCAACACAAAAAGGCAACCCTACTGAATGGCAGAAGGTATTTGAAATGATTTATTTAATAAGGGGTTAATATCCAAAATATATGAAGAGCTTATACAACTCAGCACCAAAAAAAGATTTGATTAAAAAATGGGGAGAGGACCTGAATAGGATTTTTTTCCAAAGACGACATACAAATGGCCAACAGACACATGAAAAGGTGCTCAACATCACTCATCATCAGGGAAATGCAAATCTAAACCACAGTGAGGTATCAACTCACATCTGTCAGAATGGCTGAAGTAGAGACAAGAAATAACAAGTACTGATGAGAATACGGAGAGAAAAGACCCCTCATACGCTGTTGTGGGAATGTTAAATTGGTGCAGCCACTATGGAAAACAGTATGGAGGTTCCTCAAAAAGTTAAAAATAGGAATACCATATGATCCAATAATTCCACTGCCGAATATTTACCCAAAAAAAATGAAAACACTAATCATAAAGATACATTCACCCTATGTTTATTGTAGCATTATTTACAATAGCCAAAATATGGAAGCAACCTAAATGTCCCATCAATAAATAGGATAATGGAATACACACAGACATGTGCACATGCACGCTCATACACACACACAGACTGGAATATTATTCAGCCATAAAAAAGGATGAGAGATACCATTTGTGACAACATGCATGGACCAGAGGGTATTATGCTAAATGGAATAGGTCAGACTAAGAAAGGCAAATATTATATGATTTCACGCAAATGTGAAATCTAAGAAACAAAATAATTAAAAAGCAGAATCAGACCTGTAAATACAGAGAACAAACTGATGGTTGGCAGAGGGAAGGGGGTGGGAGGATGGGCAAAATGGGTGAAAAAGGAAGGAGATTCAGGCTCCCAGTTATGGGGTGAATAAGTCCTAGAAATAAAAGGTCCAGCGTAGAGAATCTAGACATATATTATATGTGATACTGTAATGTGACAGATGGTAGCTACGCTTGTGGTGAGCATAGCATAATATATAGAGAAGTTGAATGTTGTACACCTGAAACTGATAGAACATTTGTGTCAATTGTACTCAATAAAAAAATAAAATAAAAATGAAGTATCCCTTGGGCCAGAAAGTAATTGTACTCACATTTAGATCAAATTTACAATTTATTCTCATATAGAATTTTATTTAGCAATTTTTTACTTATTTTGGGCCATGCCTACATGATCTGGTGAAATAATTGGGAAACGTTAACCTTGATCAATTTGACCTCATTAACATACTTCTTAGAAATCAGTCTATCATTTTTTTTTGTATTATAAACATATGTATGTATCTTCTAATAGGTATTTTTATTGTCACTTTGACTGGATTCCCTATAGTCTTTAATAGTTTGGTTTCTGTAGTTTGTTTGTCCTTGGATTAAGCCGTCTTCAAAAACAGCGATGTGATAGCTCTGAAAATGTGGCACGTGGTGTTCATTTGCTGCGATCATTCCACCCTCAGGGGCAAGCCTGCTGGGCTGCACATTTTCAAATGTAACAGACAACCACTCATTTTACAGAGAAGTAAATTTAAGTATACATTATGTGGTTAAGCTATTCCTATCTTTCTTTTTGTCAGTGTGAATTGAAGGGTAAAATTTTCAACTCATAACTTATTTTGTAATTATGGTTTAGTACATAATTAAAGATAGACTTGAGGCAAAAAATAGGAAACTCACATTTCATGTAAATGAGACCTCAAAGCTGTTTGGAATGTGACCAAGATAATTACAAAATCCATCATGCAGAAACACTGCAAATACAGAAAATTCAGTGTTTAACCCAGTGATCAGTTTCTCTTAATTTATCACTGAGAGAAAAATAAATTGAATATTGAAGAACAAAACTCCGTTTTTGTATAGTAGTTATTGTTTAATAGTTAGTTGGAAACCCTTTGAGCATTAATACTGAGCAAATATAAAATACTAAAATATAAAATAATAATAAAGTGAGATATTTTCATGCTGGGGCCTCACATACATGATACCAAAAAGTGCAAATGAAAAATGAAAAATTAGTCATCCTGATGTCTGGGCAGAATAGCTAGCTCCCTTCTGAGTTTTTAGTGAATATGCATGATACATTTTCTCTGGATGTGTCTCTGAGGGTGTTTCTGGAAGCAATTGGCATTTCATGGTAGGCTCAGTAAGGCAGATTGTCCTCACCAGCTTGAGTGGACCTCATCCAATCGCTTGAGGGCCTAAATGGAACAGAAAAACAAAGGAAGAATGAATTTTTTCTGTGCTTGAGCTGGGACATCCAAATTCTTCTGCCCTCATACATTGGAGCTCCTGGTTCTTGGGTTTTCAGACTCAGAGTAAGTTTTACACCATGCCCCTCCCTCCCCCGCCCCCCGCAACTTTCTGGTCTTTGGGTTTAGATGGAAATTAGACCACCATCTTTCCTTGGCCTGCAGCTTGTAGGTGGCAGGTTATGGAAATTCTCAGCCTCCATAATCATGTGAGCCAGTCCTTCATTATAAATCTCTTTCTGCATACCTACATATCTCCTACTGGCTCTGTGTCTCTGGAGAATCCTGTCTAATATGCTAAGTGAAAGGGTTATAAATTTTTAATTTTGTTATATATATTGCCAAATTGTCCTCCTCAAAAGGTAGAGTACCAATTTTCATTCTCAGTAAAATAGAAACTGCCCGTTTCTCCACAGCCTTGCTGATACTGACTTTTTTGGTAACATTTTGCCTTTCTGACACATGAAACATTGTAGGTCTTTGATGTTTTGCATTCACCTCATTGTGAATGAAGTTTTCCTCTTTTGTGGGTTAACCACTTGTGTGTCTTTTTCTTGAAATCCCTTTAGTGTAATCTTTGTCCCTTTATTTCTACTTAGTTTACCTTTTTCTATTGATTTTTTTTTTTTAAAGATTTTATTTATTTGACAGAGACACAGCGAGAGAGGGAACACAAGCAGGGGGAGTGGGAGAGGGAGAAGCAGGCTTCCCGCGGAGCAGGGAGCCTGATGTGGGGCTTGATCCCAGGACCCTGCGATCATGACCTGAGCCGAAGGCAGACGCTTAACGACTGAGCCACCCAGGCGCCCCTTACTATTGACTTTTAAAAGTTTTTTGTATATTAAGTTTATTTTGTTATAACAAATATGTTTTCGTTTTCTCTTTGTATTTTTAGTTTTTATTGGTATTTTAGCTATAAAGATAGTTTCCCTTTAGTAGTGAAATTTTTTAGTGTTTTCCTTCACGCCTCTGAGTTTTATGTCATGTTTTAAAGTCTTCCTATTCCAAGGTTATAAATACATTCACCCATATTTTCTTCTAGTGCTTTCATATTTTGTTTGTTTGACATTTAGATATTTGATTTATTCAGGATTATTGTGTTATTAGGAATAAGGTGTACATCTTAATTTGTCAGATTTGTAAAAGATTTCAGACATTAAATATTATTAAGATTTTGTTTCATTGGTTCTATTTATCTTTTGCCATAGAATTATTAGCTAAGTGGGAGTAGCACCTGCATATCTTATAAAAAAAAAAACATTGCTTTGAATATAAGTGGTTATGTTTATTCTTTGCACCGTATCATTAAATAATTGGTAGTAGTTTGTGTCCTAGGAGATAGTAGTAGCAAAGCATATCCTATAAAAGCATCATCTCTTTGATCTAATTTGATATCTTCCTAATAAAACTGAACAAGAGGGGAGGAAACCATAGTGATTCTTTTATACCACAGAAATGGAGATGAGTAGTGACTTCCAGTATTCTCTCATATATTCCCCAAGGGTTACACTGGAAGAACCTTGCTTTTATATTATGTGATCCTCTAGAGAAAGTAGCATTTTCAGGATTGGTTTCCCTCATGGAAAAACATCTTTTCTTCACTGGTTCATCAGAAAGAAACAGACAAATCCAAGATATGTTATGCTGTTTCTTTTGAGATTGATGAAGAAAACTCCATAGATTGGGGCGCCTGGGTGTTGTAGTCGGTTAAGTGACTCTTGATTTCAGCTTAGGTGGTGATCTCAGGATTGTGGGATCAATCTTACGTCAGGCTCCTCGCTCAGCAGGGAGTCTCCTTGAGATTCTCTCTCTCCCTTTCCCCCTCCCCCCACTCACATTCTATCTCTCTAAATTAATTAATTAATTTTTAAAAACTCCATTGATGGATAATGGCTAATTTGCCATGCATTTTATGTGTATATAGATACATGATACAGATATATTATCTAGTATCTATATGTTATGTATCTCTCTATATATAAACCTGATCTACTTCAAGGTCATACTAATTACATTTTACTTTGTCAATCCGGTCTTTAAATATCTTAGCCTCCTAAAATGTGTGTTAGATTTTTAAACCATGGAAACTGCTGTTGCTTTGTTGTCAGTAGGGTTAATAGCCTGATAACATGCATGGAGCTGTGCATTTACAGGTAACAGCAACAAAAAGAGAAATGATTGCATCTTCACAAAGGGGAAAACCAAACAGTGTTATCTAATGGATTTGACATTCATGTGAGGCTGTTTGGCCAGACATGGTGGCATTTCCATGATTCATTTTGGTCATCTCTGAACATCCATGTATTTACCTGTAGTGAAGTTGGTTTCGTTGGTCACCAGATGGATGACCATGGGGAAGTTAGTAAGTCTCCATTTCTACATCAAAAAAGGAGGAAGTGTTAACACGTCACAGGGTTGTTGGGAAGACAAAGAACCAATGCTTGAGGAACGTCTAGTACATAGTAAATTCCCGTTCCCCTTCCTCCGTGTTTGTTTTTATCTTCGTTGTATCATTATTGATGCTAGTATTATCTTTATTACTCAGTAGTACAATAACATGCAGTGAAAAACCCATTATGTCTACAGCCTTGAAATACAATTCCTGGGTGTCTTTAGAAGTGGGCCATATTTAAAATGAGCAGTAAACACCCTGAGTTTGCTTTGTTTTATTTTTGCTACCCCCCCACCAAAGTCTTTGATTTTGTGTAAACTCAGTAAGTATGCGTATGCATCATTCTTGAAGCAAGAAAATAATGTGGATATTTAATAGTGTAGATATTTACCCATAACTGTGATACAGTGCAGTTAGCAGTTTTGATAATGATGTTTGGCTTTTTTGTTTTGTTTAATGCCTGCAAAATTATCCTGCCTACGGCTCCCAGAGGCCCTTCCCATACAGCATGTTCTGTAATCATATTACTGATCTAATAAACATCTATCTCATTGTAATAAACTCTCTTTGTGAATAGCCTCATTAATGTGCTAAAATAATGTACCCGGGGGTATTTCCAACAATTTCATTGTAGCTCTAAAATTAGCTGCCCTAACAGCTCTATTGGTGGGAAAACTGCCACTTCAGCTCCAGTGATCAAGTTTTCTGCAGTGCCTTGCTGATCATGAAGGTAGATGGGGCAGAGCTCCCAGTAAAGGTGCTTTGAGGGCAACAAAGTCCGACAGCGTAAAACTTTAGACTAACAATCTCATTTTAATTTTAATTCTGGATCAGTCTCTTTGAATAAATGAACCCCCCTTTATAAAGCTGAGACTTTACCTTATGGAATTCATGCTAAGTGTCTAGATAATAAAGCCATAACTATGTTTAACTGATTTTATACAGAGAATTTTCTTCTTCCAGTTATAAAAATTGCCGGGTTTGATAAGTTTTTTACTGTTAGAAAGTGGTTTTTTAAATGTTATTAGCCTTACAATTTTATTCTAAAATATCCATTCTTTTAATAGAAATAAAAACCCTTTTTAGGGATAAATGTATTATCTTTTATTCTTTTTTTCCTTTGGGGTACATTCTCTAACTCAAACCTATATTATTTAGAGATGAGCTTTTTAGAAAGGAATTATTTTAGTATGAAGAGGACTTCAGGTATTTTTTAATATCCTGCATTCAGTACACAGTGTTTTTTTTAAAGCTTTATTTAGTTATTTTAGAGAGAAGGAAAGAGAGTGAGAAAAAGAGAGCACTTGAGGGGGGAATGGGCAGAGTAAGAGAATCTCCAGTAGACTCCCTACTGAGCAGGGACCCCGACATGGGGCTCAGTCCCCCCACCCATGAGATCATGACCTGAGCTGAAATCAAGAGTCAGACACTTAACCGACTGAGTGCCCCCACTACACAGTAATTTTAACAGATTTCTAAACTACATACCTCTGTTAACACATTTTTGAATCTTATAACCAAAAAGTAATATTTCCAAGTTTCTTTGTTCATTAGTTGACCGTCATGAGAAGTGCTAGTCTGTTATTGGAGCTGTTAAAGGCATGTTTAGCCCTTCACATTTTCTCCGGCCATTATTTTTGGTTATAGCAAGTCTTGTATTTGCCTCATGTCAGTACCTGAGGATCATTACAGAGGGTGCCCAGGACATTTACCGTCTTTTAAATTTTAGGGGAAGGGAAGGCAGATTTATAACAGATACTTGTATTTATGTATCTATGTGTATAGTTGACACTTTCAGATATTTGAATTACAAAAGACGCCATAAGCACATTATAACAATTCAAACAATATAGAAATGGTTAAAGTAAAACTAAAGTCTCCCCCTAAACTATCCCCTAGTGTAGCCATTGTATACATTTGTATACATTGCATACATTTGACATGTGTTCTTGCATTATTTTCATTTTGCCTATAATCACATGCGCTTATATCATTGATTTTATTTTTTGTTTTGTTTTAGTTCTCATTCTTAAAAGTGGGACCATAGTATACATACAAATATTTGATAACTTTTTACTTATCTCCATAATATGGACATCTTTCCAAGTCAATACTTAACAAATCAATCTCATTCTTTTTAACAGCTGCATGGTATTTCATAGTATAAATGTACTATTATTCAATTCAAACATCTGATGGTTGGCCATTCAAGTTGTTTCCACTTATTTGCTATTATAAACATGATACAATACACATCTTTGTATGGTTTTCAGTACTTCTGCATTTTCTTTAATTAGATAAGCACCCAGAAGTGAGATGGCTAGGTTAAAAGGTGCTTTTAAATTTCAATAAATATTCATTACCATATAACTTCCCAAACATTTTAGCAGTTTATATTCTAATTAAATGTATAGAAGTGTACTTGTTTCCCTCCGTTGTCACCAGCACCACATCTTCTGAGTCTTTTTAAAACTGCTTTGTCCAAGTAACAGGTAAAAATAATGTTTCATATTCCGTGGCCGTAATGTTTAGAAAAAGGACACACAGCCACACACATGTGAAATATGTATCACATTAAGGCATTAACTTTGAAAATACAAAGAAGTAGATGATTATATAGCAAATTATAAATGACCAAAATTGGTATCAGAATAGATAAAAATATCAACCTTCAAAAGTGCTTAAATTTGAACACTGATGGTGTAAGTCTCAACCTCTTTGTTTAAATAGGAATCCACAAGGTCTAATTTGTTTCTACCACAAGTAGGTGGAAAAGAGGAATATGCCAATCCAATAAAGAAATCTTACAAGTATATATACACCATGTAGAAACTCACAGTTGTCAGTGTAAGTATTATCATCAAAGCAAACATTATTAGGTAGGATAACCAATCAGAATTATTTGTTTTAAAAGTTAAACATTGAATTCACAGGACATGATCACCCTTTCTGTCTTCTACATGTCTTACAAGACTTCCTTATTAGAAATGATCTTTTCAAGGACTACTTTATGACACAGAATATAATCTGCTCTTTTGTAGCTGCAGGGAAAGAAAGAATATTTTTTTTCTTTATTATCCTGCTAAGATTTCTTTCACAAGTAGTTAGAGGGGTAAATACTAGAATTCCATTACTTTCTTATCAAAAGAAAAACAATATGAAAAAAACCCCATCAGACAATTGGATTGTAGTAATGTGATATTTTTCATCTACAAGATTATCATTGAAATATTACAAGTCTAGGTGGTTTTACATGTGAGTTCTAAATTTTCAAGGAATAGACCATTCCTGTGCTGTTTAATTCAGAGTATAGAAAGCTATGGAAAGCTTTCTGGTTCATTTTCATAAAACTATAATAAGTTTAATGCCATAACCTACTTTAAAATAAGACAACAACTGCAAACCACTTTTACTTATGAATATAGCTAAGAAAATTTTTAAGAAATAGTAAATCAAATCTACCAATATATTAAAGGACCAATATAACCAAATAGGGTTTGATCCAGGAATTCAAGAAAGTTCAAGCACTAGAAAAGCATAACTTAATATTTTAAGCAATTGAAGGAGATTAAAAACATGGTCATAATAATGCTAGAAGGTTCAACTAGCCATTCTTCATTTTTTAACCCTCTTTAAGACAGAGTGAATCTTCTAAACATATTGAAAGTTATTTCCTAGAAATTAATAGTAAACATTTTGAATAAATGCTGAAGGCGATTTCATTAAAATTAAAAAAAAGAAAGGAATAGCTTAGACTACCACTAATGGTCAGCAGTGATTGGCGAGGAGGTGGGGGCTAATAGATAATGCTGTGAGATAAGAGAAATATTAAGTCTAAAAATGATCATTACTTAAGTTGGTAAAATTTTTATACCTAGAAAAAGATTGAAGCAAAAAATTTGTTGGAACTAAAAAGCAAAGTTCAGTAAGTTGGTGGATTATAATATCATGCACAAAAAAACAACAACTTTTCTTCCTGCTGATGTTAGTCTGATAGAAATAGAAATGGGGGGGAGGTCCCTTTTACAGAAGTGACTAAAACCATCCCATAAAAAAGGCCCAAAACAAATGTAACGAGAAAATTCAGATCATGTCATAACTTCAGAACATTTTGAAAGACATAATATATGACCTAAATAAATGGAGACATGCTGGGTACCTGGTAGTAAGACTTAAAAATATAGATTCTTCCCAAATTCATATACAGACTTAATTTTTTGTCATAATTCCATCCATACTTTTTCATTGATCATTGAAATGATCCTATGGAATCAATGTGAGGTTTGCCGTGAAAATCTTCAACAGGATGGCCTCTTTCCACTGTGCTTTCTCACACGATCCTCTCCTGTCTCTCACAAGATGCCTTTCAAGGAAAAGTGCAGGAACTCACAAAGAAGTAACTTATAACAAAGAAGAGAAAGAGAAAATGGGAATCAGTAGCAGATTAAGATAAAAATATTTCTGGAGGACAGAAGGAAACCTGTAGAAGAATTAAACTAGGGCAGAAGAAGCCTGGCCCAAAAACAGCGTGGTGGCAGGCATTGGCCTTCCCACTGAAACCCCACAGCACCTCAGGCATCAGGGGAAGAGATAAAAACCAGGGCATTTTCAAAAGGCTGTATGAACAGCTCCACATTCGATCCCCCATTTGCTCTTCTCCAATTTTAACATGCAGAAGCTAAGTAGTGTAGTATATGCCTTCCAAGATGGTGCCAGGACTTTGCCCTTGAGAAGCCGAAGCTGAGAAGAAATCCAACAGTACCACAGAATAAAGCATTCCTGAATTTTCTGAGGAGGAATGGTGGTAGAACTGATGATGAGGCCTCCCTAAAGCAAAGCTTCCCCAACTCCACACCCATGGTGGAAGGATGGGCTGCCACCCAAGTGTGTATCTTTAGTCATGACCTGTCCCCTGAACTCCATACCTGAATGTCCTGTGCTACTGCCTGATATCTCCCTACGAGTATCTCCGCCAGTGGTGGTTCCCACAGTGATTGAGGACCTAACTCATGTTTCGTAGGCTCTGTGTCCTCTCGCTCTCCTCTCTGCATTGCCTGGCTTCTGGCACATTCACTGCAGTCACGCTGTCTCATTGCTCAGGATCTTGTGAATCACTGCCAGGCATTCGGACTGTATTCTAAATGCAGGGAGAAGTCACTGGAGGTTCTAAGAGGAGGAGTGATATGATCTGATTAAAGTTGAAACAACCACTGTGGCTTTTGTGTGGAAAACAGATTGGAAGGAGCACAAGTGGAAGCATGAGGGAACATCTGGTTACTTCTCGAGTGGCAATCTCAAACATCTTTCTGTCATCCAGTGTCAGTGAAATCCACTTGAATCCTTCTGTGGTTTCTGTAGCTTTGCAGCTTCAGTAGAATTGTTTGAATATCCTTCTATATTGACTGGCTGTGAGTTTTTAAATGAGCTCTGTTTCCCCATTCTGTAGTTATTGACAAGGATGTAAAGTTTTGTTACAAGAGTTAGGCAGGACAGTGCCGGAGCCCCAGAAGTCAAGGCCAATTTGACTTACCTATGACTTTAAACTTGTTTTCAGATTTTTTTTTTTTTTTTTTTTTTTGACCCTAGTACTCTGGTCTGTGATATATAGACTTACAACTAAATCAATAATGGTCGTGGCAGATTTTCTTCCTTCTAAATATTCACTTTTAGGAATATAATTTCCCTGGGGGGGTCAATGAGACTAAATAGTATCCTTATTTCTCAAGGGCAAGGGGGCAATGTCAAGACTGTGGGCAATAGTGTTTCCTTCGGTGATGTTATCTGGAATTACCACCATTTATCAGCTTAATGATATTTTTTGCTGCCTCTTTAGCTGAATTTGGGCAGGAGTTATATGTTAAAATGAAGAAGAACAGGGACTGATGGCCTATTGTGAAATCTCGTTAAAGATGTCCTAACAATACAGGCGGAGTCTGTTCTCAAGGTGCTTTTAAACAGCATAAAAATAGAAAACATTGCATTATAAGGAGTTATTTTTTTCTTTCTTGGTTAATTTGTTCTCTTCTCTGAAAATAAATATTCTCATGTATTTTTGACTACCTCCAGGCAGCATTTTTAAAATACAATATAAAATGAGAACAATTTTCAAATGCATTTATTGTATTGGATAGATTGAATAAAGGGTTACACAACTGTGATTTTTAATTGTTTTAAAATAGTTTTAAGAATTCAATTATAAGTTTACTTTGAGGTATTGCTAAGTTATGTGTGCGTGTATATATGTATTATCTCTTCCATAAAGCGTTTGAGTTGGCCTATAAGAGTGTTTGCAGTAAATTTTAATGTTGACAGGTAAAATACAAGATGCCAAGTGGACATACTTTCACTGAAAAAATATTTATTGTTTATCTGAAATTCAAACTTAATTAGATGTTTGGTTTTTTAAAGTCTGTTAATTCTAAATAAAGTAGAAAACATAAATAAAATAATGAAGATGAGATAGGGTGAAGTTTCTATACAGGTATGAAGTCTAACATAATTGCTAAAGTTGGGTCATGGTTTTGGCCTTGAGAATTCTGGTTGCCACACAGAAATGGAAATATAATCGTTTATGAGATGTACATTGCCCAGAAAGTGGGAGAGGTTGGCAGGGAGACAGTTTCTTGGAGTCAGGAAACATTTTCTACTCTTTGGATCTGAAAAAACACTTCTTCATGGATCTCCTTTAAAGGAAGGGACACTTCGTGATGGGGTTGATGGTGGTGATATCTACCTTTTATTGAGCATTTTATGAATTAGACAGTGTCTTTCAAAGAGAATTTTTTAATCTAGATGAAGTTCATTTTACCTTTCTTTTTTACTTTTTGTAAATTATGCTTTTGCAGTCATATGTAAGGTCAAGATGATTTCTCCCAGTTTTCTCTTTGAAATTTTATAGCTTTAAGTCTTATATTTATGTCTATCAACCACTTTTTTTTTTTTTATAAGAATGAAATGAGGGTGCCTGGGTGGCTCAGTTGGTTAAGCGACTGCCTGCGGCTCAGGTCATGATCCTGGAGTCCCGGGATCGAGTCCCACATCGGGCTCCCTGCTCAGCGGGGAGTCTGCTTCTCCCTCTGACCCTCTTCCCTCTCGTGCTCTCTAGCTCTCATTCTCTCTCTCTCAAATAAAAATAAATAAAATCTTTAAAAAAAAAGAATGAAATGACTTTCAGAGATTCCTGAGGACTTGGGTTTCTTTCATTGAGTATTGATGTTCCCTGGTCATTCTGGGCCACCTTAGCACTAGAATTGACCTATGTTGTCAACCATTTTGAGTTAATTTTGATATGGGGTAAAAGGTACAGATTGAAGTTTGTTTTGGCATATTGTTCAAGCACCTTTATGATAAGTCTGGAAAACCAGTAATGTTAGTTTTTCAACTTTTGTTCTTTTTCAAATTTGTTTTGGCTATCCTATGTCCATATAAAACTTAGAATCAGCTTGTCAGTTTCTACCAAAACAAACAAAAAACAAGCAAACAAACAAAACTGGGATTCTGAATGGGATTGCATTGAATCTGTAGCCTATTTGCAGGGAATGTCATTTTAACAAAATTGAACCATCTGACATGAATAAGGTAGATCCCTCCCTTTATTTTGATCCTTTTTAATTCCCCTTGGCAATATTTTGTATTTTTCAGTATACAGGTCTTTTACGCTCTGTCACATCTAAGTTTTTCAATTTTTTAGGTGATACTGTACATGGTATTGTTTAATTCTGATTTTTTATTGTTGCTTACATACAAAAGTACGGTTGATTGTGTATGTTGTTCTTGAATCCTGTAACTTTGTTATATTCATTTATGGGGTCTAGTAGCTTATTTGTGAATTACATTGGATTTTTTACAGAAAAGATCATGTCTTCTGCAAATAAGCAGTTATGTCCTCCTTTCTAATCTGGATGCCCCTTTCTAGGGCCTAACTGCTCTGGCCAAAGCCTCCCATTCGATGTTGAATGGAAGTGGTCAAGCAGATGTCCTGTCTTTGTCTGATCTTGGGGTGAAACATACCTTTTATCAGGTTGAAGAAGTTTCCTTCTATCTTCATTTGCTGAGTTTTTGTAGAAATAGATGTTGAATATTGATAAATACTCTTTCTATTGAGATGATCAATGGCTTTTCTTTTTAATTATTAATATGATGTTATGGATTGACTTATCCATGTTCATGAGGGATATTGTTTTGTAGTTTACTTTTTTCTTATTTTATTGTTTTTAATTAAAGTATAGTTGATACATAATATTAGTTTTCGGTGTACAACATAGTGATTCAACAATTATATACATTATGAAATGCCACGATAACAGTAATTAACATCTGTCACCAAAGTTATTACAGTGTTATTGACTGTATTCCCTATGCTGTGTTTTTGTTTTTTCTTTTTTTTTTAAGATTTTATCTATTTATTTGAGAGAGAGAGGCAGAGACAGAGCACAAGCAGGTGGAGGGGCAGAGGAGAAGGAGAAGCAGGCTCCCGCCCTGAGCAGGGAGCCTGATGTGGGGCTCAATCCCAGGACTCCAGGATCATGACCTGAGCCAAAGGCAGACACACCCAACCGATTGAGCCACCCAGGCGCCCTCTGCTGCATTTTTCATCCCTGTCAGGACTTATTTTATACTGGAAGTTTGTACCTCTTAATCCCCTTTACCTATTTCACCTGTCTCCCTACCTCTCTCCCCTCTGGCAACCACCAATTTGTTCTCTGGATTTATGACTCTGTTCCTTTTTGTTGTTTTGTTATTTGTTCATTTGTTTTGTTTTTTGGAAATCATATGGTATTTGTATTTCTCTGTCTGACTTATTTCACTTAGCATAATACCCTCTAGGTCCATCCATGTTGTCCCAAACAGCAAAACTTAATCTATTTTTATGGTTGAGTAATATTCCATTGTGTATACATACCACATCTTCTTTCTCCATTCATCCATTGATGGACACTTAGGTTGCTTCCATATGTTGGCTATTGTAAATAATGCTGCAGTGACCAATGGAGGGTGCATATATCCTTTCAAATTAGTGTTTTCGTTTTTTTCCAGGAGTGAAATTACTGGATTGTATGGTATTTCTATTTTTAATTTTTTGAGGAATCTCAATGTTTTCCATAGTGGCTGTACTAATTTATATTCCCACCAGCAGTGCACAGGAGTTCACTTTTCTCCCTATCCTCAAGCAAAACTTATTTCTTACCTGTTTGATACTAGGCATTCTGACTAGTGTGAAGTGGTATTTCATTGTGGTCTTGATTTGTATTTCTGGGATGTTTAGTGATGTTGAGCATCTTTTCATGTGTCTGTTGGCCATCTATAGGTCTTCTTTGGAAAAATGTCTATTCAGGTCCTCTGCTCATTTTTAAATTGAGTTGTTTTTTTTAGTGTTGAGTTGTATAAGTTCTTCATATATTTTAGATATTAACCCTTTACCAAATACATCATTTGCACATACCTTCTCCCATTCAGTAGTTTGCCTTTTTGTTTTGTTGATGGTTTCCTTTGCTGTGCAGAGCTTTCTAGTTTGATGTAGTCCTAATAGTTTGTTTTTGTTTTTGTTTCTCTTGCCCCGGGAGACACATTCAGAAAGTACTGCTAAGGCAGTGGTCCACTTTCATTCTTTTGCATGTAACTGTCCAGTTTTCCCACACCATTTATTAGACTCTTTTTCCCATTGTGTACTCCTGCCTCCTTTGTCATGGATTAATTGACCATATAAGCATGGGTTTATTTCTGGGCTCTCTGTCCGGTTCCATTGATTTATATGTTTGTTTCTGTACTGGTACCATACTGTTTTGATTACTGTAGTTTTGAAATCAGGGAGCATGATGTCTCCAGCTTTGTTCTTCTTTCTCAAGACTCCTTTGGCTATTAGGGGTCTTTTATGATTCCATACAAATTTTAGAGTCATTCTAGTTTGGTGAAAGATACTATTGATATTTTGATAGAGATTGCATTGAACCTGTAGATTGTTTTGTATGATATGGAGATTTAAACAATATTAATTCTTCTAATCCATGAGCATGAAATATCTTTCCATTTTGTGTCATATTCAATTTCTTTCATCAGTGTGTTAAGATTTTTAGTGTACAGGTCTTTCACCTTCTTGGTTTTTCTGTGTTTTTAATTATAGCCATCCTAGTGTATGTGAAATGGTATCTCAGGGTGGTTTAATTTGTATTTCCCTGATGACTAATAGTGTGGAGCATCTTTTCTTTTGCTTATTGATTTCTATACATTTTTTGGAGAAATGTCTCTTTTCTTTGCCCTTTTAGAAATTAGATTGTGTCTTTTTATTATGAATTGTCAGTTTTTATATATTATATATATACATACAGTTTTATTGAGATACAACTGACATACCGAAATCTTTTTTCTTTAAGTAAACTCCACACCCAATGTGGGACTTGAACTCAGGACTCCAAGATCAAGAGTCACATGTTCTACCAACTGAGCCAGCCAGGCATCCCTGTGATCTTTTTAATATGTTGCTGGATATGGTCTACTAACATTTTGTTGAAGATTTTTTCACTCATATTCTTAAGGGCTATTGGTTTGTAGTTTTCTTTCTTGGAAGGTCTTTGTCTGGTTTTGATATCAGGGTAATACTGGCCACATAGAATGAGTATGGAAGTGTTGATTTTTCTCTAGCTTTCCGGAAGAGTTTGTATAGAATTGGTATTACTTCGTCCTTGAATGTTTAGTAGGATTGGCCAGTAAAGCCATTTGGGCCTGGAGTTTTCTTTATAGGAAAGTCCTTAATCATCCATTTATTTTATCTAATGGATAAATCGCTCTCCAGGTGATCTTTCTTTTTGAGTGGGCCCATTTCCCTGCTGTGTTCTCTCTGATAGTTTGTCCTGTGAGCTCTAGCTGCTTTGGATTTCTGAGACTTTTAACTCATAATATCTCCTTAACTCAAGGAATCTGCTACGAGAGTAGAACTCATCTCGCTTGGTTTCCATCCATTGGGCATCACTGTCCTGCTTTGCCTAAAGCCCAGTGTCTTAAAAAGCATCGTTCTGTGTATTTGTCTGCTGATTTATTATTGTGTGCAACTGGGTCTGTCCTTTCCCTGTTATTCCAGAGAAGATGGTGGGGGGGGGGCGGATTTTTATACCTTCACAGTCTTTTTTGGGGGTGAGGGGCACTAAAAAACCCCTACAAACACTATGAGCTTTACAATTATCCAAGAAATAAGCCACCTTGAAAATGTTACTTTATGATAACAGCCTCCAATTATTTGAACAATGAAGCAAAATTAACTCAAAAATGAAGAAATGTTAAAGTAGATTGAAATAAAGCCTGAAGACCTGTGCCTACCTCACCAAGTACCCACAATCTATAAAAATAGAGAAAGGATTGAATACATCTTAAAATTTTGGGAGAACGGAAAGAGAATCTATTAATGGAAAAGAAATTTTGTGCAATTACTAGATGATAGAAAGCAGATGGGACTGAATTGAAATAGTTAAGAGACCTATTACCCAGCATATATATAGGAGAAAACTAACCAGAAGGTAGGAAAAGATGCAGAAGATCTATAAACTCAGAATGAGGTGAAAAACTGATAAAGGCCCTATGGCATTTCCCAGGCTAATTGAAGATTAACATTTAGAAGAGGCAGACCGATCAGACCCCTCCCCTTATCCATTTTGCTCCACTTTTTTCCAGCATAAAGTCAAGAACTGTACTGTAAAGAGGATGACCTGTCTATCTGATGTGATTTCTACTATGGGGTCAGGGCCTAGGAATAAGCATTGTGGAATTTGAGAAACCGAAGAACACAGACTGGGGAAGCCAGCTGAAGAAACAGATATATACAAATGCAGAAGAAATCCATACCAGCTGCCTATAATAATCTGCCCAATCTTTCATTCATAAAATAAAAAACCAAAGGTGGCTAGACATTTGGGAAAGCATAACTGCAAGAAGCAAAAAAAACCAAAACAAAACAAAAATAAACAGCTGAGCACAGAAGGAACAAAGTTGATAAGAAGTGTTATGGGTTGAATTGTGTCCCCCACAATTGAAGTCCTAACTCCTGGTATGCCAGAATTTTACCTTATTTGGAAATAGTGTTGTTCCAGATGTAATTAGTTAAGATGAGGTCATTGTCAAGTACAGTGGGCCTCTAATCCAATATGACTGGTGTTCTTAGAAGAAGACAACCATGTGCAGACAGACCCACAGGGAGAATGTCATACGATGACAGAGGCAGAGATTGGAATTATGCAGCTACCAGTGAAGGAATGCCAATGATTGCCAGAAGGTAGTAAGAAGCAAGGGTGGAATCTGCTATGGGTTTCAGAGGAAGTGTGGCCTTTCCCTTTGGTTCAGACTTCTAGCTTCCAGAACTGTCAGACAACAAATTTCTATTTTTTGTGCCACCTGTTTGTGGTACTTTGTTATGGTCTCCTAGGAAACTACTACTGGGAATTAAAGTTCTCTTTTACTTCCATAAAATGAATGTTCAAGTAGCCCACAGAAAGGTTTAAAAAAACGGGAGGGAAATCAGAGTAACAAGAAACAGAGGAAAAATACAGAAGATTAATAATAAAATTGCATATTGCACTTAAACCCTAGCATCTTAATATTTACCTTAAATGTAAATGGTTTAAATGCACCAATTAAAGACAAAGATAGCTAGAATGGATAACAAACACAATTTAACAATATGTTGTCTATAAAAACCTCATTTAATAGGTTGAAAGTAAAGGTTGAAAAGTATGTACTATGCAAATATTATTTTTAGAAAAACAGGACTGGATTTCCTAACATCAGATAAAGTAGACTTCTGAGCAGGAAAAATTACTAGAGATGGGGATATTGCATAACGATAAGGGCAGTCCCACTGAGGTGACAACCATTTCAAATGTATGAATACCAAACAACAAGACTGCAAAGTACATGAAGCAAAAAAAATGGTAGTGCTAAAAGGATAAATAGATTCACAACTACAGTGGATTTCAAAACTCCACTCTCCAGCAATTAATAGAGGAACTAGACAGAAAATCATCAAGAATATAGAAAAATTGAACAAAACAATCGACAGGATATAATTGACATTTATAGAACACCCTATCCAACAACTACAGAATACATATTTTTTTCAAGTACCCATGGAACATTCACACACCCTGGGCCATAAAATAAACCTTAACAAATGTAAAATAAAGTAATACAGAATGGATTTTCTGAGCATAATGAAATCAAACTAGAAGTCAGTAATTAAAAGACCATAGGAAAATTTCCAACACTTAAAAAGAAAACACCCTTTACATAATTCATGGGTCAAAAAGGATTTCACAAGGGAAATTTTTTAAATGCATAAAAGTGAATGAAAAAGAAAACATCAAATATGTAGAATGCAGAGGCACCTGGGCGGCTCAGTTGGTTAAGCATCCAACTCTTGATTTCTGTTCAGGTCATGATGTCAGGGTCCTGGGACTGAGCCCCATGTCAGGCTCCATGCTCAGGGGGGAGTCTGCTTGAGGGTTCTTCCTCTCCCTCTCCCTCTCCGTCTGCTCCTCCCCATCTGCTCTCTCTCTCTAAAATAGATAAATCTTTAAAAAAAAATATGTAGAATGCAGCTAAAGCACTACTGAGGAAAGTTTATAGTAACAAAAGCTTTCATTAGAAAAGAAGAAAGATCTTAAATCAATAATATAATCAAGTTTCTACCTCCAGAAACTAGAAAAAGAACAGCATAATGAACCCAAAGCAAGCAAAAGGGGGGAAATAATAAGGATAAAACCAGGAATTAGTGAAATTGAAAAAAGAAAAACAATACAGAAAAATCAATGAAGCAAAAACCTGACACTTAACAAAATTGAAAAATCTCTAGCAAAATAACAAAGATTAAAAAAAGACAAAATTACCAATAGAAGGAGTGAAACAGGAAATGTCAGTATAGATCCACAGTCATTAAAAGGATAATAGTGGAATATTCTGAATAATTTTATGCTCATAAATTTTGTAAGTAGAAATGGACAAATTCTTTAAAAAGTACCAAAACCCAGCTAAGATAAACACCTTAATAGTCCGATACTCATTAAAATCATTAAAGAAATTGAATTTGTAATTTAAAAATTCTGGAAAAGCCATCTCCTGGCCTAGATGATTTCAACCGAACATTGAAAGAGTTTTTAATACCAATTTTAAGGGGAGTTTTATGAAGATACTATTACCCTGATGCTAAACTAAAAAAAACCTACAAAAACAAAATATAACCTAAACCTACAATATCTCTTATAAACTTAGATACAAACATTTTCGAAAAAATATTAGCAAATTGTATACACCAGTGTATAAAAAGAATTAATACTATGACCAAGCAGGATTTATTGCATTTGCAAAGCTTGTTCAGTGTCCAAAAATGCAGCAATGTATTCTAACATATAAAGAAGTGAAAGAAGAAATATCACATGATCATATCAATTATTACAGAAAAAGGTATTTGACAAAGCCAGCACTCATGGTAAAAGTTCTCATCAAATTAGAATTAGAGGGGGAACTTCCTCAACTTGATAAAGGGCATCTATGCAAAACCTACACCTAACATCATACTTAATGGTAAAAGACTGAATCCTTTTTCTCTTCAATTGAGAACAAAGCAAGGGCATCTGTCTGCTTCCCCCCATTTTTATTCACTGTAGTACTGGAAGTTCTAATCAGTACAGTAAGGCAAGAAAAGAAATAAAAGACATACTGTATGAAAGAAAGAGCAAAAGCTATCCCTGTTTGCATGTGACACAACTGTCTATATAAAAAAATTCAAAGGGATCTACAGAAACACTCTTAGCATGAATACATGAGTTCAGCAAGGTTGCAGGATCCAAAATCACCAAACAAAAATCAGTTGTATTGCTATTATGACAGCGAACGTGTGGAAACAAATATTAAAATCACCATTTATAATTTGCAAAGAAAATTAAGTACTAAGATATAAATATAATAAAATGTATACAGAATCTATATCCTTGACATTGCAAACTTGTGATGAAAGAAATCAAAGAAGAGATACCTAAATGGAGAGACATTGCATGTTACTGCATTAGAAGACTCAACAGACTAAAAATGTCAGTTCTTGCCAGTTTCATGGACAATTTTAAGTCAATTCCTATTAAAATTCCAGTAAAGTATTTAATAAATAGACAAGCTTATTCTAAAATTTATGTAGAAAAATAATGGGCCTTAGCATAGCTAAAATAATTTGAAAAAGAATGAAGTTGGAGGAAACACTCTACCTGGTGTTAACACTTATTATATAGCTGCAATAACAAGATGGTGTATTATTATTGGTGGAGAGATAGACACTGAGATCAATGGAACAGAGTAGAGAACTAAGAAACAGTCTCACACAAACACGCCCAACTGATTTTTTAATGAAGATGTGAAAATAATTCAGTGGAGAAACCAATTTTTAAGAATGATGCTGGAATAATTGTACATTTGGTGGCAAAAATAAATAAAGAACCTCTTCCTAACCCTCATATTTTATTCAAAAATTTATTTAAATGTAAATTTTGAAACTTTTAGGAAAAAAAATAGAAAATCTTCAGGACTGAGGGCTAGGCGAAGAGTTTTTAAACTTGATACCAAAAGCACAATCCCAGTGAAATAAAATCACAAATTGGACCTAATCAAAATTAAAATTTTCTTTCTGCAAAAGAATAAAGTGGGTGAAAAGACAAGCTATGAACTGGGAGAAAATGTTTGCAAACCACATATCTGAAAAAGAAGTCATATCTAGAATATCTAAAGAACTTTGAAATATCAAAAATAAAGCAACAAACAATCCAGTTAGCAAAGGACAAAAGATATGAACAGATGAAAAGATATTCACTGTCAGTTGCAAGTAGGGAAATGCAAATTAAAACCACAATGAGCTATCACCACCTGCGTATTAGGGTGGTTAAAATAAAAAATACTGATAACACCAAATGCTGGTAAAGATGCTGAGAAACTGGATCTCTTATACATTGTTTCTAGGAATATAAAATTGTAAAATGGTACAGCCATTCTGGAAAACAGTTCACTAGTTTCTTAAAAACCTAAACATGAGCCTCCCATTCAACCCAATAATGTACTCTTGGGCATTTATGTCAATGAGAAATAAAAGTTTATGTTCACATAAAAACTTGCACAAATGTTCTCATAGTAGTTTTACTTGGGATAGCTCCAAATTGGAAATAATTCAAATTTCCTTTAAGGAGTAAGTAGTTAAACTGTGGTACATCATACCATGGGATGCAACTCAGTAATAAAAAGAAATGAACTGTTGATACTCACAAAAACTTGGATGAATCTCAAAGAAATTATGTTGAGTGAAGAAAGCCATATGTACTATGTGCTTTCATTTATGTAACTTACTTGAAACGACAAAATGGCCAACAGGTTAGTGGTTGCCGGGAATTAGACATGGAGGAGGGAGAGAGCTGGCTTTTGCTATGAAAAGAATCTTTATGATAGAATTGTTCTTTATCTTAAGGTAGTGGGTGTTGCCAAATCTACTCATGTGATAAAATGGCATAGAACTAAATATATATGTATACACACACAACACACGTGTAAAAGCAGTAGAATCTGAATAAGTTCAGTGGATTATATCAATGTTAATTTCCTGGTTGTGCTATTGTACTTTAGTTATGGAAGATGTTTCCATTGGGGAAAATGGGTGAAATATGTATGAGATCTCTCTGTACTGTTTCTTACAACTACATACGAACCTACAGATATCTCAGAATAAAAGATTAATTCACATGCAAAAAATGAAGTTGGACCCCTGCAATACCATATTCAAAATTAACTCAAAATGGATCAAAGATCTAAATGTAAAAGCTAAAACTATAACATTCTTAGAAGAAAAAATAAATGTAAGAGCTAAAAATTTAAAAAATTCTTAGAAGCATAAATCTCAGAACATTGGAGTAAGTGATGGTTTCTTCGGTAGGATACCAAAATCACAAACAATAAAAAAATAGATGAATTTGGATTCATCAAAATAAAATATTTTGTGCTTTAAGGATACTATCAAGAAAGTGAAAAGACAACCCACAGAATAGGAAAACATTTTTGAAAATCTGCTAAGGGACTTGTTTTTAAAATATATAAAGAATACTAAGTCTTGGTTATAAAATGGCAGATGACCCATTTTATAAAAGGGCAAAGGATCTGAATAGACATTTCTCCAAAGAAGATGTACAAATGGCCAATAAGCAGATGAAAAGCTGCTCCCCATTATTAGTCATTATGGAAGTACAAATGAAAACCAGTGAGTTACCACTCTGTACCTACTAGGATGGCTGTAATTAAACATACAGATAACAGCAAGTGTTGGTGAGAATGTGGAGAAACTGGAACCCTCCTACGTTGCTGGTGCTAATGGCAGCTTTGAAAAACAGTCTGGCAGTTCCTCAAAAGGTTAGACATAGAATTATCATATGACCCAGCAACCATTTCTAGGTATACACCCAAAAGAAATGAAAACCTAGTCTGCACCAAAACTTATACACAAATGTTCACAGCAGTATTATTCATAATAGCCAGAAAGTGAAAACAACCCAAATGTTCATCAACTGATGAATGGATAAACAAAATGTGGTCTGTTCATACAACAGGATGTTTATATGCTAAACAATAAAAAGAAATACTGTTATATGCTATAGCAGGGATGAATTCTGAAAACATTATACTAAGTAAAAGAAGCCAATCACAAAGGATCCTATTTTTGTATGATTTCATGTTTCAGATAATGAAAAAAAATTCTAAAATTGATTGTGGTGATGGTTGCACAACTCAGCATATACTAAAAATCCTTGCATTCTACATGTTAAATGAGTAAATGGCACAGGAATTGCATCTCAAGCTCTTACCAATAACCTTTCCATTTTTAAAGTTTTATTTTAAGATGCTTTGAAGGATGATGATTATTATTTCATACTATACCTTTTAATACAGAACAGAAACAATGCTTTCTGTCCCACCGGTTTAGTCAATAATTTGGACACGGACAAGTTCAGAATGTTCCTTTGTGTCTCCTAGGAAGTAGATTTTTCCTAAACAAGTCGATAGTAAGCAAGAATGGTTGGGTCGTGCTCCCAAAAATTCAGGCTATTTCCATTCCTACAGATGGACACACACGCCTGTGTGAATATATTCACATATTAGGAATGCATATAAAATATATGCTGGTCCTCTGCTTGTTACAGGCTGTTCTTTACTATGGATTAAAGAAAGGACTGAGGGACTTTCTTCTGATTTCATGCTATTAGCCTTGGCTCATTGTATGCATTTTGAAAGAGATTTAAAAAAATCCTGAGTTAGTCAATCTTTGTACTCACTTAGACTGACATTCTTCCCTTTGAGCCAAATTTTCCTGTGTTTCTTGAGGAATACCAGCACTGTCCTCAATTAACTTAAGTAGTCCTGTTTGTTAATTTGCAGCTTCCAAATGAGGATCCTGAAATTTTTGAAGTGTCATCCAAATGTCTGTCCATACTGGTTCAGCTGTATGGAGGGGAAAACCCAGACAGCCTGTCTCCTGAAAATGCAGAGAACTTTGCCGATTTACTGACATCTAAGGAGGACCCAAAAGAGCAGAAGCTTCTGTTGAAGATTCTCAGAAGAATGGTGAGTCCCTACGGAAACTGGGGCCAGGGTGGGTGGCTTCAGTGGCAGCTGATGGAAGAGAGTAGTGATTTTCTTCCACCGGATTTCAGTAAAAGAATTCCTGGGTACCTTTCTCGGCGGTCACCTCTTGATAACATTTATTGCGTTCTGCTTGTCTATCTGCATATACACGTATTTTTTTTTCCTGAACTGTTGAAGAATAAATTAGAGACATTGTGCCCTCTCACCCCTTAAGGCATTAAATGTACATTTTCTAACAAAATGGATGTTCTTTTCACCACAGTAATCAAAATCAAGAAATTTAACATTGGTACCCTTCTTTTACTGATGGGTTATCCATATTCCAATTCTGTCAATTGCTCCAATAATGTCTTTTAATGTCTTTTATAGCTTTTTTTTTTTTTTCCTGGTACAGGATCCAGTCCAGGATCACATATGTTGGTAGACACTTGTCTTTAATCTGGACTAGTCCTGCTGCCTTTCTTCATCTTGCATGGCATTTTTGAAGAATATAGGCTGGGTGTTCTGTAGGCTCTCATTCAGTTTGGGTCTGTGTAATGTTTTGTGATGATTAGATTCAGGAAAACCCCAGAAGGGAAATTGTGTCTTTCTCACTCCTTCACACCCAGAGGCTCATGACGTCTGTTTGCCCCTTCACTGGTGATGTTAATTTTGATCACTGGGATTAGTCGATGGCAGCCATTATTTTTAATGTTGCAATGGTTGCAAGATGGAGATCTTCTGACTTCCAACATTTCTAACTCCCAATATTCTACTTTAAGGAAAAAATTTCCTTTTGCCCCATCGGTTTTGTTTTATATTTTACAAATGTCTATAGCTGATGTTTATTGGAAAGTACTTTTGAAAACTGACTCATTTTCTTTTTACAGTAGCTATTATTCTGCTGGTTTGGAAAGCCATTATATATTGTAGCTATTGTTGAAATTAATGAAGGGGTGGAGGTCCCATTCGTCTATGTCATGTTCTGGCTTGTCAGTCTGTGTTTACCTCTAGATACAGATATCTTGAGGAGTCCGTTGGCAGTGGAGGCTACGGATGCCCCCAGAGACTTATATTCAAGACAACTTTTGTGCCAGTTGGTAGACAACTGTAGTGCGTGACCCAGCTAAATCTATAGGGCAGGTTATGGGTGACAGATTAGAAGAGAGATAGAGATTTACCCTGAAATGATTTCTTTACAGTTTCTGACATGCCACCTATAGGGCCAATTAGATTCTGTTTGGGGAAGAAAGTTAAATCCAAGTGACTTTGACCTGTATATGTAAAAACAGAAGTTGTTTCTGATACTGCTCATCCTTTTTCATTTTTTAATTGAGGTAATATATATTATTGTATATATAACATATATGTTTATATATAAGACAATATATAATGTATATTATATATAAATATTATTTATATATATAACATAAAATTTACCATCTCAACCAGTTTTAATTATACAGTTCAGTGGTATTGTGTGCATTCTAATTTCTGTCTCCATAAATTTGTCTACTCTCAGTCCCTCCTATAAGTGGAAGCATACAATATTTGCCCTTTTATGTCTGGCTTATTTCACTTCGTGTAGTATCTTTGGGGTTCATCCATGGTGTAACCTGTGCCAGAATTTCCTTCCTTTTTAAGGTTGAAAAATGTTCCATTGTGTGTATAGACCACATTTTATTTATCTTTCCATCTGTTGATGGACATTTGGGTGGTTTCTACCTTTTCTGCTCCACTTATTTTTTTTTTTGTCTTTTTATTATTATCCAATAGACTCATGGCATTTTCTTTTTTTCAGTGTGTTGTAATCCACTGCTTTCTATTATGTGGCCAGTGAGAACCTCTTCTGGGGGGACTGTGTCTTTTGACATGCCCCCATCATTTTTTTTTGAGCACTTCCATCTTTTTTCTTTTTGTAATCACGTGTGTATTCTCTTTTTGTAATTGAAGTGTTGACAATGTTATGATTAGTTTCAGGTGTACAACATAGCGATTCAACAATTCCTTCTATACATTACAGTGTTCACCACAATAAATGTGGTTCTGTCACCGTACAAAGTTTTTTAAAATTATTGCCTATATTCCCTATGTTGTACTTTTCATCCCTGTGATGCATTTATTTTATAAATGGAAGTTGGTACTTCTTAAACCCCTTCAGCTATTTCGCCCACCCCCACCCCTCTTCCCCCTGGCCATTACCAGTTTGTTCTCTATATTTGAGTTTGTTTCTGTTTTTGTTTATTGTGTGTTGTAGAGTCCACATATAAGTAAAATCATGTGGTAGTTTTCTTTCTCTGTCTGACTTATTTTGCTTAACATAATACTCTCTAGGTCCATCCATGCTGTTGCAAATGGCAAGATTTCATTCTTTCTATGGCAGAGTATATATATTTGTATAAATATGTATATATTGCATATATATATTTCATTGTATATTCATAGTGTGTATGCATATATATACAAACACACATGCACAGACACATACATCTTCTTTATCCATTCATCTATCAATGGATGCTTAGGTTGCTTCTGTATCTTGGCTATTATAAATAATTGGCTGCAATTGGTATTAAATATTTGGTAGAATTCTCCAGTGAAATCATTTAGGCCAGGAGATTGCTTTTTGGGAATTTTTAAATTATGAATTCAATTTCTTTAATGATTATAGGACTGTTAAGGTGTTTACCTTAGCTGAGTTTTGTTACTTTTTAAAGAATTTGTCCATTTCTTCTAGTTTCAGAATTTATGAGCATAAAATTATTCAGAATGTTCTGCTGTTATCTTTTTCAAATTAGTGTTTTCCTTTTCTTTGGTTAAATACCCAGTAGTGGAATTACTGGATCATATGGTATTTCTCATTTTTTCAAGGACCTCCATATTGTTTTCCACAGTGGCTATACCAGTTGACATCCAACGTGCACAAGAGGTTGGGGTTCCCTTTTCTCTACCTCATCACCAAAACTTATTTTTTGTCTTTTTGATTCTAACCATTGTGACAGGTGTGAGGTGGTGTCTCATTGTGGTTTTGACTTGCATTTCCCTGTTGATGAGTGATGTTGAGCATCTTTACTTGTATGGTTGGGCATCTGTGTGTCTTCTTTGGAAAAATATCTGTTGAGGTCCTTTGCTCATTTTTTCATCAAATTGGTTTTTTGGTGTTGAGTTGTGTGACTTCTTTAAATATATTGGATATTACCCTCTTATCGAATGTATCACTTGCAAATATCTTCTCTCATTTAATAGATTGCCTTTTTGTTTTGTTGATGGTTTCCTTTGCTCTGCAAAAGCTTTTTAGTTTGGTGGTGTCCTAATAGTGTATCTTTGCTTTTGTTTCCCCTGCCTCAGGAGACATCTAGAAAAATGTTGCTATAGCTGATGTCAGAGACATTATTGCATGTGTTTTCTTCTAGGATTTTTATGGTTTTAGGTCTCACATGTAGGTCCTGAATCCGTTTATTTTGGGTATGGTGTAAGAAAATGGCCCAATTTCATTCTTACACATGTAGCTGTCCAGTTTTCCCAGCACCATTTACTGAAGAGACTGTCTTTCCTTCATTGTATATTCTTGCCTCCTTTGTTGTAGATTAACTGATCATGTAAGTGTGGGTTTATTTCTGGGCTCTCTATTGAGCACTTTCCATCATAACATGATATTCCAGGTTCATCTTCTACCTTTTTTCTGCAGCAGCCCTGGAGTTAGCCATTCCTCCAAGGAACCATGGAACTTTTCCCGGAGTTTTCTTTCTTTTCATTTAGAAAACAAGATACAAAGATGTTCAACGGTGAAGTTATGAGGACTGTTTGCTTAACAAGAAAAACAGCCTGGACAGTCCCAAGAGTCCTATCCCAAGTTGTACCATCTCATAGAGGAAAGCTCTGCAAGTCACTGTCACCCTGATGTCTCTGACTTAGCTACGCAGGAATGCCCACCATGTTTGCAGGCCAGCCATCTGTGAGGCATGTTTTAAAATCTCCCAAAGCTTTCTAAATTACCCTGGGTCAGTCAGTGGTGGGTTCAAGTTGTGTAAAACACAGTCAGGGATTCTGAGGCCCATTCAGCTCAGCTGAGGCCTGGAACTTGCCTATCCTGAAACTCAGTTCTTTTTTTTTTAATTTAATTTTATTATGTTATGTTGTCACATACAATACATCATTAGTTTTTGATGTGGTGATCCATGCTTCATTGTTTTCGTATAACACCCAGTGCTCCATGCAGTACATGCCCTCCTTAATACCCATCACCGGGCTAACCCATCCCCCCACCCCCATCCCCTCTAAAACCCTCAGTTTGTTTCTCAGAGTCCATAGTCTCTCGTGGTTCATCTCCCCCTCCGATTTCCTCCCCCTTCATTTTTCCCTTTCTTCTCCTAATGTCCTCCATGCTATCCCTTATGTTCCACAAATAAGTGAAACTATATGATAATTGACTTTCTCTGCTTGACTTATTTCACTTAGCATCATCTCCTCCAGTCCCATCCATGTTGATGTAAAAGTTGGGTATTCATCCTTTCTGATGGCTGAGTAATATTCCATTGTATATATGGACCACATCTTCTTTATCCATTCATCTGTTGAAGGGCATCTTGGCTCTTTCCACAGTTTGGCTATTGCAGACATTGCTGCTATGAACATTGGGGTGCACATGGCCCTTCTTTTCACTAAATCTGTGTCTTTGGGGTAAATACCCAGTAGTGCAATTGCTGGGTCATAGGGTAGCTCTATTTTTAATTTTTTGAGGCACCTCCACACTGTTTTCCAAAGTGGCTGTACCAACTTCCATTCCCACCAACAGTGTAAGAGGGTTCCCATTTCTCCACAACCTCTCCAACATTTGTTGTTTCTTGCCTTGTCAATTTTTGCCATTCTAACTGGTGTAAGGTGGTATCTTAATGTGGTTTTGATTTGAATTTCCCTGATGGCTAATGATGATGAACATTTTTTCATGTGTCTGTTAACCATTTGTATGTCTTCTGTGGAGAAGTGTCTGTTCATGTCTTCTGCCCATTTTTTGACTTGATTATTTGTTTTTTGGGTGTTGAGTTTGAGAAGTTCTTTATAGATCTTGGATACCAGCCCTTTATCTGTAGTGTCATTTGCAAATATCTTCTCCCATTCTGTGAGTTGCCTCTTTGTTTTGTTGACTGTTTCCTTTGCTGTGCAGAAGCTTTTTATCTTGATGAAGTCCCAAAAGTTCATTTTTGCTTTTGTTTCACTAGCCTTTGGAGATGAATCTTGAAAGAAGCTGCTGTGGCTGATGTCAAAGAGGTTACTGCCTATGTTCTCGTCTAGGATTTTGATGGATTCCTGTCTCACATTGAGGTCTTTCATCCATTTAGAGTTTATCTTTGTGTGTGGTGTTAGAGAATGGTCGAGTTTCATTCTTCTGTATATAGCTGTCCAATTTTCCTAGCACCATTTACTGGAGAGACTGTCTTTTTTTCATTGCATATTTTTTCCTGCTTTGTCGAAGATTATTTGACCATAGAGTTGAGGGTCCATATCTGGGCTCTCTATTCTGTTCCATTGGTCTGTATGTCTGTTTTTGTGCCAGTACCATGCTGTCTTGGTGATCACTGCTTTGTAATATAGCTTGATATTGGACAACGTGATGCCCCCAGCTTTTTTTTTTTTTTTAGTGGAATAACGTTTTATTTTTTTCTTTAAATTTTTTATTGTTATGTTAATCACGTTACATTACATCATTAGTTTTTGATGTACTGTTCCATGATTCATTGTTTGTGCATAACACCCAGTGCTCCACAGAGAACGTGCCCTCTTTAATACTCATCACCAGGCTAACCCATCCCCCCACCCCCCACCTGTCTAGAACCCTCAGTTTGTTTTTTAGAGTCCGTTGTCTCTCATGGTTTGTCTCCCCCTCCGATTTCCTCCCCTTCATTCTTCCCCTCCTGCTATCTTCTTTTTTTTTTTTCTTAACATATCTTGCATTATTTGTTTCAGAGGTACAGATCTGTGATTCAACAGTCTTACACAATTCACAGCACTCACCATAGCACATACCCTCCCCAATGTCTGTCACCCAGCCACCCCATCCCTCCCACTCCACCCCCGCTCCAGCAACCCTCAGTTTGTTTCCTGAGATTAAGAATTCCTCATATCAGTGAGGTCATATGACACATGTCTTTCTCTCTGATTGACTTATTTCGCTCAGCATAACACCCTCTAGTTCCATCCACGTCGTTGCAAATGGCAAGCTCTCATTCCTTTTGATGGCTGCATAATATTCCATTTTATATATATACCACATCTTCGTTATCCATTCATCTGTCGATGGACATCTTGGCTCTTTCCACAGTTTGGCTATTGTGGACATTGCTGCTATAAACATCGGGGTGCATGTACCCCTTCGGATCCCTACATTTGTATCTTTGGGGTAAATACCCAGTAGTGCAATTGCTGGATCATATGGTAGCTCTATTTTCAACTGTTTGAGGAACCTCCTTACTGTTTTCCAGAGTGATTGCACCAGCTTGCATTCCCACCAACAGTGTAGGAGGGCTCCCTTTTCTCCGGTGATGCCCCCAGCTGTTTTTCTTTTTCAACATTTCCTTGGCAATTCAGGGTCTTTTTTGATTCTGTACAGATTTTAGGATTGTTTGTTCTAGCACTTTGAAAAATGTCATTGGAATTTTGATCAGGATGGCATTGAAGGTATAGATTGCTCTGGGTAGCATAGACTTTTAACAATGTTTATTCTTCCAATCCATGAGCATGGGATGTTTTTCCATCTTTTGTGGGTCTTCTTCAGTTTCTTTCATGAGTGTTCTATAGTTCCTAGAGTATAGATCATTTCCCTCATTGGTTAGGTTTATTCTGAGGTATCTTATGGTTTTTGGTGCTATTGTAAATGGAATCGTTTCTCTAATTTTTACTTTCTACAGTTGCATTGTTAGTGTATAAGAAAGCAACTGATTTCTGTGCATTGATTTTGTATCCTGCCACATTACTGAATTGCTATATGAGTTCTAGTAATTTGGGGGTGGAGTCTGAAACTCAATTCTGTTCACACTTAACACTGAGTTCAGTACATTCAGAGAGAAATGGCAGCAGATTATTCAGAATTGTATAATGCCAGCACCCACTCCAAGAGTGATTTAGTCCTTCCTCCTGTCTGTCCCACTGCTCCCTGTCCTTACCTCTGTGGCAACCATTTTTCTAACCGTTGGCTTACTTTCTGTTCTCATCTGCATATTACCAGGGTAGTGTTGTGGTCTTGTTCACCTGCTTCCGTATCTTTATCACGTTACAGTGTCTGATCCATAAAAGGTGGTCAGCAGATGTTTATAACTGTGCTAGTGCCTGCATTGAGTACTTTTTGGTACATTGTCTCATTTAACAGCAACTCTAGAGGTCAGCCCCACAGATCATTCCTGTTTTACACAGTTCAAAACTAAGACTCAGAGAACTTAAGTAATGTTCCCAAGGCCACCAAGTAGGAGACGGAGGAGCTGATACCAAGTTGGATTGCCCCTTGCCTGTGCCCTTTCCAAGTAGCTGGCCGCCTAGCCACTGCTGCCCATTACTGACATGGACTCTATGGGTACTCATCAAGCTGACTTTGGCCAAATTTTGATCTGGAAAGTACTTGAGAGATTTATTCTTTCATTCATGGAAAAACAAGTCATAGAATTCTTTCTATGTGCCAGTGTGGCACCGAGGATACTAGGACAGTAACACATCATCTTCCTGCTCCCGATTCTCGCGAGAGAAAAACACCCAGCTTCATTGCAAAGCAGAATGCAATCCGTGCTATAGTGGAGGGGCCAGCGAGGTTCCACAGGAACAAACCCTTTAGGGATGAAGTTGGCAAGGTCGTCCACACATGGAAAGGAGGAAATACATCCTGAGCAAAGGATCTGAGATTTATGGAGCTAGAATGGAAGACATAAGAAAAGGGCCAAGAAAGATCAGACCGTTCCAGTAGCAATTTTAGTAGCCTTTGGAGTTGGGACACTATTTTCTGGAATTAGGAAATTCTGGCCTCTGAAACAAAAGGGCAGTGGCAGCATCTAATTGAATTCCAATTATCTGTACTGGGGAATAACTTTATCATAGTAGCTGGCATGTAATAAGTGTGTAATAGGTCTCCAATGAGCTGAGTAAGGAATATCTATAAAATCTCTGCTTTTGTTATTGGCAGTTGTTCATTTTCACCGTTCACAGTGTGTATTGTGAGCTCACTTTAGTGCTTTAGGGATGCATATGTCCGACTGAGAGGGACGTCATAGGGCATGTAGTTAGCCCACAGTCCGCTGTCCCAGTCTCCTCCACGTATCCCTGCCAAGTTTCTGTGGAGTGGATGAGATCGGATAGGCAGATATGTGGAGGACAGAAACTCAAAAGATCCAGCAATGTAAGCATAGCTTTCCTGTGGCCTTCAGGAGGCCAGCCTTTCAGGCTCATCTCACCTCACATGACTAGAGGAACAAGATATGACAGAGAAGCAGAGACCCTTCTAGATTAATTACCTGCTGTCAGTAATTGGATTGAGGAGGACTGATAGGTGCAGGCTCCTGATTGGAAGGAGTTAAGAAGACAAGCTCCTGAGGCTCTTCCTCAAAGGATATTCACTGAGTGCCTACTCCCTCCAGGAGGACTTCTAAAAAGAAGGCCCTATGCTGTGGGGCTATCTCTTTTTAAGCCCTGATAAAGGAATACCCTCCCTTCCCTAAAGCTGAGCGAGCTTGCTGGTTTCATCCAGAGAGGGACCTCAAAACACATGTGGCCCCATAGTTTACAAGGCCAGGTAATAAACATATCAGCGACAGGTAAGCCACCGCCATCAGATTGCTGTCTTGGGGCATACCATGGCAGATCCCCTCCAGTGAGTCCCACGAAAGGCCTGGATTCTTGAAATATCTGTTTATAGTCCCAAGCTTGTGACAATGACTTTATAAAAATCACAATTTTCAATAACTGATTCAAGACATAGAATGTTTAATTTGTGCTAATGGAGGTGGGATATGTTCTGCCCCTAGGGTGCTCTTCCTTATTTAGTCTGTATTTAGAACAGCCAGAAAATGTTGAACAGACCTAAGAATTTAATTATCTATTGTAATTTACCAGAAAGTTGGGAGGTTTTATAATTATACTTTGTGCTCTGGCTTTAAAAATGTGATGGAATCTTTCAAGGCGCTGCCATGTTTACCTATCCCTTAAACTTGGTATCAGTGGGAGTTTTCCCAGGGTAATGATTATAGATTAGCTACTCGTCACTTAATTAAAGCTAGCTTATTCCGACACTCGAAATACCAACTACACGTAAACCACCACAGACTTATTCTCTTAAAAATGGCTTAAACATAAACTATTGACTACTTTATGAAAGCAGAGAAGTGATCCATGGGAGGGTGATGGTGAGATGCTTGATGTGTCTAACACCTGCCCACCTGTCTACCTGATGCAGCAGAGGTGGTAGGAGTGTTATTCGGGATCGCTCTCTGAAGAGGGTTAGTATTGAAGATTATTACAAATATCTATCTCTTGGAGCCCCTATACCCTACGACTTTCAGAAAATCTCCCTGCGCTCACCATCATTTTCTTTCCAAATTCTCATGTACATGCCCTGGTCCTTTCATTCCAGTGTGGGAAGAGAGCTGCTCGGGTGCTAAAAATCAGTGTGACAGCACCTCTTCATGTACAGGGTCTTTAAAGCTTTGAGGAGACCACATGAAGAAACTGGAAATTCTGCAGCCATTCTTTTTCTATTTTAGGACCAGGATGAGCTGTAGATTTAGGATCAGAAAGGACCTCATTTCTATTAGAAAAGTAAAGAACTGTTTCTTGAGGTGTAACAGAAAGGCCAAATGGTTCCTTTCTCTCTCCTAGCTTATTTTTCTTTATTTTTAAAATTTTTTTATTATGTTAATCACCATATGTTACATCATTAGTTTTTGATGTAGTGTTCCAGGATTCATTGTTTGTGCATAACACCCAGTGCTCCATGCAGAACATGCCCTCTTTAATACCCATCACCAGGCTAACCCATCCTCCCACCCCCCTCCCCTCTAGAACCCTCGGTTTGTTTTTCAGAGTCCATCGTCTCTCATGGTTCGTCTCACCCTCCGATTTCCCCCCCTTCATTCTTCCCCTCCTGCTAGCTTCTTCTTCTTTTTTTTTCTTAACATATATTGCATTATTTGTTTCAGAGGTACAGATCTGTGATTCAACAGTCTTGCACAATTCACAGCACTCACCATAGCACATACCCTCCCCAATGTCTATCACCCAGCTACCCATCCCTCCCACCCCCCACCACTTCAGCAACCCTCACTTTGTTTCCTGAGATTAAGAATTCCTCATATCAGTGAGGTTATATGACACATGTCTTTCTCTCTGGTTGACTTATTTCGCTAGCATAACACTCTCTAGTTCCATCTACGTCGTTGCAAATGACAAGCTTTCATTCCTTTTGATGGCTGCATAATATTCCATTTTATATATATACCACATCTTTGTTATCCATTCATCTGTCGATGGACATCTTGGCTCTTCCACAGTTTGGCTATTGTGGACATTGCTGCTATAAACATCGGGGTGCTCGTACCCCTTCGGATCCTACATTTGTATCTTTGGGGTAAATACCCAGTAGTGCAATTGCTGGATCATATGGTGGCTCTATTTTCAACTTTTTGAGGAACGTCCATACTGTTTTCCAGAGTGGTTGCACCGGCCTGCATTCCCACCAACAGTGTAGGATCTCCTAGCTTATTTTTCTCGTGATAACATCTTCTGTCCTTGCTTTATTAAAGGGAAAAAAAAAAAGAAGATTGTAGTGAAGCCAGTGAAATTTTTAAGAGAAATGCCATGCACCCAAATGAGTAAAAAGTAAATGTAATCAATTTTCGTGGAAATCTGATCACTTAGAAGGTTTTTCTGAAACTCTGAGGGATGCTCTTCTAGGTTTGCAAGGGGGATCTTCCCCTGAATCCATACACATCCATTTGTAGTTATGCTGGACAAGCATTCTCCACCAGTGATTGCCAGAGAGTTGCAAGGTAATTGGGAACTCTCTGGATGACTGAGTTGTTCCTTTCCAACAAAGAAAAGCAATATCTTGGCTAGAATTTTTACTTAATTCCCTGAGCAAACATTCCTGAGCATTTGAGCAAGACAGGCTCTGGGAGCAAACAGCCAGTGGAATAGAGTCCTTGATAGCCAGTCCCTCTTAGGACAGAGACTTCTGTCTTGCTGTGCAACAACCATCCCTTTCAGGACCCTGAGGGAGCATATAGCTCTTTGCCATAGGTTTCTTCAGGATGTGCATGTAACAGAGAATCTTCCTTAAAATCCACTTTGAACATGTCTCATCTTCCCCCACATTTCCTTCATCTTCCCCTATGTGCACCTGCTCCCTCCTTCCCTTCCCACGTGAAGGCTCCTCAGGACGAGGCTGCTCACCTTCCTGGCCTCTTTCACAATCTGTTTATGTCCCCTAGACAACATAATTTTCCTTCTGTTTTGACTTTTCCTCAAAAGGTTCATCTCCCCTGCCCACTTCCTCAAATTCTTCTGGGAAAAACATTGTTCCCTACTTTCTCTAAAGAGATTGCCATTGATGGTACTTTTACCCCCCTTTTTATCACAAAAGTCTCAAAACCACAGAAAAGTTGAAAGAACAGTACAATGAACACCAGTGTAATCAAGAATTGTTATCAGAATTGTTACTATTTTACCATACTATATCTCTGTATCTGTGTTTTCTGAATTATGTGACTGTAAAAGCATCATGACACTTGGCCCCTGACAACATCAACATTATCACACCCAAGAAAATAACAGTTTCATAATATTGATAATCTCCAGTTCATATTTTCCTAGTTGTAAAAAAATGGCTTTCATAGCCTTTTTTTTTTTAGAACCATATAATTGTCGGGGCACCTGGGTGGCTCAGTCAGTTGAGCATCAGACTCTTGATTTTGGCTCAGGTCATGATCTCTCAGTGTGTTGAAATTGCACTGGGCTCCAAGCTCATCGAGGAGTCTGCTTAAGAATTCTCTCTCCCTCTGCCCTTCCCCCAACTCTCTCTCAAATAAATAAATAAATAATTCTTTTTTTAAAAAAAGAACCATATTGTAGTCAAGGCTCAGACACTGAATCACTGAATTTAATTTTTTTTTTTTTTAGTCTCTTTCTCACTCACATGTGCACACACTCTCTAAGTAATCTCTCCCCCAACGTGGGGCTCAGACAACACAACCCCAAGATCAAGAATCACATGCTCCTCCAATGAGCCAGCCAGGCACCCCTTTGTCTCTTTTAATCTAGAAGAGTCTTTCGCTTTTTGTTTTTTTCCCCTAGGAAATTAACTTTCTAAAGAGCCTGAGTTAGTTGACTGGTAGAATGTTCAATATTCCGGAACATATGATTGTTTCTTCATGACATTTTTGGTGAGAATATCTCACTGGCAATGACCCCTCATGTTGTATCCCATAGGAAGCATACGATGCTGGGCTTCCCCACTTGTGGGAGAAGTTTAATTGCTTATTTAAAAGGGACTGTGTGCCACACCTCTCCATCTTGCAGAGATGTTTCCCGGTGCAATTACAAAGTAATCCTTGGAGAGATCCTTTGGCACTCTGCGAATATCTATATTCCCCACAACTTTTTAAACCAAGGGGTAAAAACTATATAAATGGGATGATGTTCATGGAGCAAAAGAAATAGGTGATTTGTAAGCATGAGAGAGAGAGACCATTTGAAGTGTGGAAAGGACCAAGCTGCTGTCCTTGGCAACAGGTAGACTATCTCTCAGAAAGAGGGAAGACCTGTCAGAGATGCTGCTTCCTTCTACAATATTAATTCCCTGAGAATGCACCCAGTGTGAATTGTAAGTAAAAAGCTAAGAGTCCTTGGAATTGTTTTATGTTCTGTAGCCTCCTAACAGCCAGGGAAGAAAAAAATAAGGAAAAAGAAACAAAAAAGCAGCTTACTCTGAAGGGTCATTTATTTATTCAAACCTTGAATATTCCTATTTATAGGGACTTATTATCTGGTTCAAACTGTAGTGATTATGGCTCACTCTGGAGTTTTCCTGATTTTTAGTGATCATTCTGACCATCAGCAACCCCGCTGTGCAATTGTTGCTGTGCAGAACGCTGCAGATTCTCTTGGTTATGTGGGATTTCCTTAACGATGAGCTTTTAACGAAACCGTCTCAAAATAATGAGCATTCAAAGCATGTTAAGTATTAGGTTGAACATGTTTGAAAAATACCTCCTTGTGGATGTGGACAGCAAAGAAAATTGTTCTGAGGGTCCTTCCCTTAAGAACACCTACATTAAATATTTCTAATTTTTTAATTTTTAAAATTATTTTACATATAATTTTCCTTTATATAATCTATGTTAATTTTAAGAAATGAATTCTGCTGGTTGAAGGAAATATTAGTTAATATCTGCATTCTATTCATAGGAATATGTTTCTTTCCTTAAAAAGATTGTTTTCAAGTAGATACACTGTATATAACAAAGAACGAGAATTTGGTTTCAGGTTTTCAGTGTTTAAATAATCATAGAAAAAGCTAAAGATTAAAAAAATGTTTTTCAGTTGATATTTTAAATATCTGAGGGAGTATTTTATTTATTTTAATTTTTATTTATTTATTTTTTGGGGGGGGGAGTGGGGTAGAGAGAGAGGAAGAATCTTAAGCAGGTTCCATGCAAAGCACAGAGCCTGATGCAGGGCTCGATCTCACAACCCTGAGATCATGACCTGAGCCGAAATCAAGAGTCAGATAACCTACTGAGCCACCCAGGCACCCCTGAGTGAGTACTTTAAATTGTAGCTTTTAGATAACTTGAATTTAAAAGTATATTATGACCTTGTCTTCCTTGAGGGGGTAATTGATCAACAGAAGTACTTAACCAAGTTTAGGCATATGATTTTGTAACACAGGAGTTTCTTTTTGTTCCAGAACAAGTGATACTGGAAAAATAACCACTTAGTGTAAATTCATGTAAACTAGCCACCTAACAATTGTGGTAAATAATGATAGGATGTGTGGTGGGACTTGATCTCAAAAAAATAAAACTAAAATTTATTAAAGTGAATTGATTTTGTCTTTTAACAAATTATAAAGGCATTCTTATAATGAGTTACTACTTAGTCTTTTGTGACACTGTGCAGAAAAGGTCTTCACTGAGTAACCACGCAGCAAGTAGTTATTAAAAGTGCCTACTCTGTGGCAGACAGAGTTCTAAAGGCTGAGGATGCAGCAGTGAACAACACAGACAAAAATCTCGGCTCCAGTGGAGCTTCCTGGGAGAGATGGTAGCCACATAGATGTAAATATAGATATGTTATATTTTAGGCAGTAAAAACACTAAGAAGAAAAGTATAGCAGGGAAGAAATAGAGCGGGACGTTTGCAACTTGAGATAACGTGGCCAGGAAAGGTCTACTGCAGTCCAGGAGAGTCCTGATCATGGCTTGCAGTGTTTATATTTTGGACAGATTTTGGAAAGTAGAACCAGTAGTTCTACATCTACTTCCAACAGATTGGATATAGATAGGTCAAGACAAAAGGAATAGTCAAAGGTGATTCCAATTTTGGTCTAAGCTAAACCCTGGATGGCCAGAACTCAGGGGGAGCTGGTTTTGGGGGAGAGTGGGGAAATCAGGAGCTCGCTTTGGGATAGGTTCTATGTGAGCTGTCAGTCAGACAACCAAGTGGGAGTGCTGGTTGGCTGTTGGATCCATAGATTTGGAATTCCAAGTAGGAGAGGTCTGGACTGGAGGGGGGAATGGTGGGGAGGTGGTGACCAGAGTGTGGGATGCTTACCATGTGGATTCTGGAGGGCTGCAATTAATGGTAATGACCAGGTCTAGGGTAAAACCATAGGAGTGAGAGTGGGAAGGGGTCCAAGGTCATTGGGTGGAAAGCCAAAGAACTGAGTAGTGCTAGAATGATCCTGTCTATGGATGTTGATATTGCCTAGCACTGTGACAGGAGTGCTGTCGAGGACAAGGACAGTGAGCTAGGGACCAACTGATCCTGTAATTGCAACAGGGAAGAGTAGCAGATGGCATTGTCTGGTGACGTGAGATTTAAAGCTGAGGAAGGGGGGATGGAGAAGGGATGGAGAATGGTTAGCAAGCATCAGTGAGAACCAAGGAGCCACCTCCAGGCCCAGTGGTTCAAGGCGTGCAAGAGACACTGGCAGGGGAAGCAGCATTCTGAGGGAAAAGCCTGGTTTCAGTTAGAGCAACAAAACGAAGGGAACATCCTGGGAAGAGATGAAGATACAAGAGATTTTGCTGGTGACTCGCCAAAGGACACAGTGCATGAAGTTCAAGAGGAGGGATGAACAGGGAGCCCAAGAAAGGTCTGTACAGAGCCTTTTGGGGATGACAGTCCAGAGGAAGGGAGAGACCTGGGCTCTGCATACCGACCCATGTAAACTAGGATGAAGGGCATGACTGTTCTGGGTGGACAGGATGGGTGAGGCTGTGAGAGAGCCTGCAGCATTCAGGGACTCCTCCTGACTCCAGCCAGGAGAGAGGTGACCCCACCCAGAGTGCTCGCTTTCCCATGAGAGTCAGCAAAGGGCTGGTCTTGCTCTGCGTGCGCATTTTCCAGCTGAGCCCTGCCAAGCAGGCCTGTAGCCAGGCCCTTCCACTCCATCACATGGGGCTCCACCAGTGATTCTGGACTTTTCTGTGTATGTCATCTTTCACATTATCACAATTGAATGATGGCACATTGTAATAGCTTGCACATTTAAC
This sequence comes from Zalophus californianus, assembly GCF_009762305.2. NCBI lineage: Eukaryota > Metazoa > Chordata > Mammalia > Carnivora > Otariidae > Zalophus > Zalophus californianus. Next base: position 69,616,368 of record NC_045595.1, on the reverse strand, counting down.
CTTCTTAGCACCGTCTTAGAATGGTTTTTGCCACACTGTTTAAGGTCCATTGCTATTCACATTAGTATTCCATTTTGAAGGTCTGTCCTATCTTCACACCTGAAGGTATTTGTCCCTTCTACCACTGGTGATCCTCCAATCTCTCTGCCAGACCTTCACTCTTCAAAGGCTTTGGGTGTGATTCTTCCACCATCACTGGCAATGATTTAATGAAATCATTAGTGAAATTTAATGAAATCCCATATGTTTTGCAAGATTGGATTTTCATGTTACAGTTGATTTCTGTATCACAAGTAGGCTGACTTGTAAAAAAACATTTCGCCTAGGCCCAGGTGAGCATTTTCATATGTGAACACCTGACAGCAAACCACCCATCAATTTATCAGGGAACTTATTTGTGCACCAAAGATGTGTGCTTCTCAGCTCAATTGGAGTTCATGGGGACTTGGGTTTTGAAAAATATTTGGGTAATAAGAACCCTCTGCCACCATGTAATGACTCGTTCTCTCTCTCTCTCTCTCTCTCTCTTTTAAAGATTTATTTGACAGAGAGAGACATAAAGAGAGGGAACATTAGCGGAGGGAGTGGGAGAGGGAGAAGCAGGCTTCCCACTGAGCAGAGAGCCCGATGTGGGGCTCCATCCCAGGACCCTGGGATCATGACCTGAGCCGAAGGCAGGTGCTTAACGACTGAGCCATCCAGGCACCCCTGTAATGACTCTTTTAACTTTGTAAATTTGATGATCCCACTTGCAGACATAGTTTGCATTTAAGAATTTGCCTTTAAAGTCAACCACCATAATAAATGACCCTCCTGATCTATGTCTGTAGACATTTGCTTTGACATCTTAATATTTTGATTTGCAGGGTTGATGAGTAAGGCTGAGCAAACTACACAGTCTCCTTCCACTCTTTCTCCCTAGAACCTCAGGAGATGGTTGAGGAGGTTAGGTGGCCCATACAGGCAGTATGGAAAGACCAAATCTCATTAGCATCTTAGGGTGTTGAGCCAACATCCTACACCAGTATCCCAGGGGTACACATGGGATTGTTACTGAGACCTGCCATAACTTTTTGTTTCAGGGATTAGCTTTTCCAACACCATTACTAAAAGAAATGTTTTGAAAGTGTTCCTGAGAATTATTTCTTGTGGCATCTTGCTTTCCTATTGCCACTCTCATGACCCTCTTTGAAGCAGGTAATGATTGGAACTTTCATTTCAAATTATCCTTGCTTCCCCCCTGGATTTATACACAGGATGTATTTATTCTTTCTTCAGAGAAAGTCTCGAAGTTCTACACAGTCTATTTTCTCGAGATATTAAATACTTTTATTTACTATAAACAGATCGTACTTGCTTTCTATGAAATACCCTTAGAAACATGATAGATTTCATTAGTTTGGACTCTAAAATATTTAATTTTAAGTACCACAAAAGTTTTTATGCCACTCGCTTTTTTTTTTATTCCTTCATTATTATGTCAAGAAACGAAGCCTGTTTATAAACTCCATGTGGACCTTTTGTGTAATGGTTATGAGCAGGTTTTAATGAAATTTGAGAGTGTCTCTAGAGATCACAGATACTGGGGCCTTTAACATTGCAGCGTTGCTTAGCAACCTGGAAGTCATTACATTTCCAGGCTCTGTAATAACATGATATACTTTTCTTTGCCAGTCCCTGATGAGAATGTCAAGGAAATAATCCCTTTCTAAAGGTTGCACTCTATGAGTGGGCAGCAAAATAGATTTTCTTTTTTTTCTCTTCTCATAGTCCGGGCAGGTTTTAATTCAGTGCATAGTATTGTTTTCTGAATGTTGTATGTGACAGAATGGAATAGATTCTAAGATGATATTCTTGAAAAGAAGATTTACTGTTCTGAAATTGATTGTAAATACCATAGAAATTGTTAACATACGCATGTACCTTCACTGTGTTGAAAAGAAGGTTTGGCTTATTCATTGACTACCAGTTAATGCAAGAATGTCTGCTTGTTCAGTCCAGGTATTTGCAGGTGCCAGACAGGTTTTAATAGTATAGGAAAACCATATGTTTTAGGGGGGAAGGCTTGAGTTATTGACTATCTTTGGAAAGATATTTTTGTAATTTTTCTAAAGCGGTATTTTTTTAGATTATAAAAGAATAGACAATTTGTACCTGAACTTCATAGCAGCATTGTTGATGATAGCCAAAAAGTAGAACCAACCCAAATGTCCATCACCTGATGAATGGACAAATAAAATGTGGTATATCCATACAATGGAATATTATTCAGCCATGAAAGGGAGCGAAGTACTGATGCATGCTGCAACAAGGATGAACCTTGAGAGCATTGTGCTAAGTGAAAGAAGTCACACACAAAATGCCACGTACTGTACAATTCCATTTATGTGAAACCCTAGAATAGACAAATGTATAGAGACAGAAGGATTAGTGGTTGCCAGGGCTCGAAAGGGAGGGGATGAGAGTGACTGCTACCACATCTGGGGTTTTAGGGGGTGATGAACGTGATCCAGAACCGATCGTGATGATCGTTACATACCTTTGTGAATATACTGAAAACCAGTGAATTGTACACTTTTAAAATGATGAATTTTATGTTATGTGAATTTGTTATAAAAGAAAATTTACAGCATCCCATAAAAAGAAAAAAGGGCATATATAGCCATAGTAGAAAACTTGGATATATGAGTAAAAAGAAGAAAATCATCCTTAAACTTGTAATCCATACAATTACCGTGGTTAATGTTTTGTTTCATGCTGGACACACATGACCTATATGTGTGTATGTATATATACATATGCACAAACACACACATACATTGACATATATTTCTAAATGATTTGAGATTTTAAATTGTAAAAAATTCATGTGTTTACCTTGATTGCCTCTACAAATTCCATCGAAATGATCAATATAAGTATAAAGATAAGCAAAAGTAAAAAAAATTTAAAAAATAAGCAAAAGTGCACAGTCTCACTGAAAACAAGGAGAAGTATCAGTAAGAGATGTCTAATTTGGGAAATTTCTAGAAGACACCAGTTAGTTTAACAGAGAGGGTATTCCGAATTTAGGAGACCTCAGATCAGCACAGGCAAAGAAGCAGTTTTATTGAGAAGCTTTGGGAGAATCCCAGGCTCAGGGGCAGCAGGGGCTCAGAGGGAGGGCAGAGCCTGAGCCCTGGCCCCATCCTTGGACCTGCTCAGCATGGGAACATCCCCAAGGTGCCCTGTGGTGTAGCTATAAGGGTGACTGAATTCCGGGCTGGGCTGCCCTGACTCCCCAGAGCCATTGCCCTCCACCAAAGAGAATGCTAAACCTTCTGACCCTGTTCCTCCTCTGAATTTAAGTCAACTCATTTCTCCTTCATTTCTCCCAGGGCAAAGGTGCCCACTGCTCTCAGCAGCCTCTGCTTAGGGGAGATTCCCAAAGGAATCCAAAGTGAGACCTTACAAATTCCTGAGGTGGTTCATTAGGCTACCAGTACTCACTCATGTAGATCTTCATTTATGATAATGAATAGACAAAGAAGAATCAATCACTGGACATTTGAGGAAAGTCTGTAACCAAAGAATGGCCACATGTGAGCAAAAAAAGCTAGTGGTTACAGAAAAAAAAATAAGAAACAAGACTTTTTAAAAAATTATAATTAGTATCCTCATAAAGACTTGAAAGATTATTGTATTCATAAATACATGGCTTTCAAATTTTAAAACCCAGTAGAGAGGTTGAGTAACAGAATAAACTGACAAAAGCCAAGTGAATTATTTATAAATCCAACTTGAAGAGTTCTTTCTGAACACAGAGTGAGAGAAATGTTCATAACTGTGGCAGATGGATCCAGAAAATCCAACAACCTTTCATGGGAACAGTCTATTAGCACCACAAGTTGGTGCTAAATCTGGTGATCCACCCAAATTAATTACCCTCTTGGCATAGGGAAAAGCGATTGAACTCCTGACTGTGGTATGTGGCCGTTTCCCCCACATCCTTCACAGGAGAGCAATTTGCTTATAGGCTATATGCATAAATCTGTATGTATACTTACTGTGTATCTGTTTGCAAATGGCTCTCCTGTGGAGCTATATATACACACAATAAGTATATGTGTGTGTGTATACATGCCTGTCTGTCTATATGTATGTATGTCAGGTGTGTTTTCTAAAGATAGGTGTTTGGGGCATTTCGTTTGTAGAATCTATTGAACTGGATGCTGATTGTTTTGTAATGTTTAAAACATAAGGTGTATAATATTACTCTTGGAAGAACATATTTTCTAGGGAGTTACATGTATTTCCAAAACTGAAATATACAAATAAAAGACCATCCCATCACTTTTCCCCTATATTTACTCTAAATAGTCACCCCTCTTTGATGCTGAGCTAATGAGAACCACCAGCAACATCATTAGCCCTAGATTCCTTGGGTTTCCATTGAAGTAAATTTTTTTCATCTTTTTTATTTTCTTATTTTTAATTGAGATATAATTGATATATAACATTAATTTCAGGTGTACAACATAATAATTGGATATATGTATATATTGCAAAATGACCATCACAATAAGTCTGGTCAACATCCATCACCACATCTCTTGTCTTTAAAGGATAGCCATTTTAAAAGGCATAAGGTGATGTCTCACTATATTTTTAATCTGCGTTTTCTTTTTTTATTTTAAATTAAAGTTAGTTAACATATAGTGTGTATTATTAGGTTCAGAGTAGAGTTTAGGGATTCATCAAATCTTAAGAGGATTTCAAGAGTGGAATTGAACTCAGAAGGAAACCATGAAGCCATGTGACCAGGATTCCCTGTCTGGTTCCAAGCGCTCTCTACATGGGGTACCCTTGATACCCAAATGCTGCTTGCTCTTTGCTTTGAGAGCATCTCTGGCCTTTGCAATGGGGCCACTGTGAGGCTGCACATCTTTTCTGGATTAGCAGATCTAACCTGGGCAGCCTTCCAGATGCGTGATTCACAGATCGCCCTTTGTTGAGATACACAGTGATTCTATCCAAATGGTTCCTGAATGATTCACTTTCAATATGGAGTATTTGATTTAAATCAATTTGGTCTATGTCTTTAATCAAGAATATCAGTTGTCCTAATTTTATTTTTAAAAAGTCTTTATTTGATATAGCTTTAGGATATAATGTTCTTTCCGTTGAGGTGGGTGAAGTCTGAACTTTGACAAAATGCTTGTTCTGCATTCCCAATGAAAGAGCTCAGTCAAATGGTGAAGAGGCTTGGGGATTTGGGCAGCCTTGGATTTAGGTGTCACTTTTATTTGTAAACAACTGGCCAAGTAATCTATCTTCACTGATCTCTGTTCTCTAATATAAAAAAATAGACATAATATTTCTACCATAGCATTGTTGTGAGTATTGAGGTAGTGTAAACAGCATGCTTAGCACATGCATGGAACGTAACTGCTCAGAAATGGTAACTCTTGCTCTTGTCATTATCATCAACATTCCCATCGTCATTTTTATTCCTATATTATATTAATTTCTAGGCTTCAGAATATTTAGCTGTCTTCTTCCTAAATACATGTTACCCTCACATAATTGTAAAAACGTTAGGACATGAAAAATGTCTGCTGGTCATTTGAGGCTGTTTTGAGTTTGCTTCATCGAACTTTCATAGGTTCAGAGTTCAAGGTCATGAGGGCAAGGGCTGTATATTGTGAAAAAAAATTTTTATTTAAATTCAATTTAACATATAGTGTATTATTAGTTTCAGAGCTTTTGCACAGCAAAGGAAACAGTCAACAAAACTTAAAGGCAACCTATGGAATGAGAGAAGATATTTGCAAATGTCTTATCAGATAAAGGAGTAGTATCCAAAAATCTATAAAGAATTTATCAAACTGAACAACCAAAAACACTCAAAAAATCCAGTCAAATTTTACTTATTCCTTTCTTCTTTCTCTTAAGTGAGGCGAATGTTACTGTTTACTGTGACATGAAGCAGTGCTCACCCAGGGCGGGCCCCAGTAAAAACAAGTAGATTTCCAGAACAGATACTGAGATTATCCAGCAAAAAGCACTTCTGGATTCCAAATCCAGAGTGTAGTGAACCTGCTGAAATAGTGCCATCTCAGGGCTAGTTTGATGGTGTGATGGAGTCCACAGGACCTCCAGCCCCTTGCTACTCAAAATGTGGTCCCTGACCTGCAGCAGCTTTATTACTTGGAAGGACATTTGAAATGCAGAGTCTCAGGTCCCACCCTGTGCCTGCTGAATCAGAGTCTGCATGTCAGCGTGTCCCCCACGTGGTTCATGGGCAAACTCTTTGAAAAATACTATTGGAAAGTAAGGAGGAAGGAAGGGAGGGAAAAGTACTACTGGAAAGTAAGGGAGGGAGGGAGGGAAGGAAGGAAGGAAGGAAGGAAGGAAGGAAAAAAGGGGAGGGGGAGGCAAAGGAAAAGGAAAAGAGAAGGAAAAAAGCACTACTCTAGGGTCTCCTCCTGCAAATCCAGAATGGGCAGTTACCGAAACCATAAAAAAGACGTGGGTCTGAGAGATTCCCTTCTCAGAATCCAGTCCGTATACTTTCAGCTATGTTTTCAAGGAAGAGGCCTGGGACTCTTATCAGTGTCTGTCCATTTATTTCTAGAAGACCTGCTAACATCTACTTTTGGTAATCTTTTTATTTCTTATTTTAATTTTTCTTCTATTTGAACATGATCATGATATTCAAAGTTGACATAACTGTTTATGGTTTCTGTTTCTAAAAGCTAGTTTAACTAGTATAGAATTCACAAGGGAAGAGACTTTGAATAGCATGAGAAGAGAAATACCAGGGAGAGAATATTGATTAAATAAGCTCGTGAAACAGGCTAGCAGAAAGTACGAGAGTTTTCCTGTCTGCTAAAATGATAATATCCACCTACAAATGCATTAATAATGCAGTCATGTGGACAAAGGGCCCAGCTTGGGGTCTGGCAGAGGGCAGGGAGCCAACATTGTTGCTGATCGATCAGTTCAGGGGCAGAGGCCAGGAAGTGGAGATGGAGCGGGGAGGGTAGTATTGAGTGAGCCCTTTTAGTCATCACCAGTGACTGGATTGAGAGAGGACACCCAGACAAAGACAGGCAGATTTGACCTCTCTGTCCCTTACCTGCTGTGTGTCCTTGGACAAGTCACTTGACGTCTCAAATCTGAGTGCAGTCTACCTGATGGAGCCCTTATGTAAGGATTACAGGAGATAACAGTGCAGCACATCGATGACCACAGCACAGACAAAGCCATGAGTGAAGGCATCCATGCCCGCGCACGTGCGCCGATATAGACTTTGGAAATGGCAAGCGTCTTCCCAAATACTCAGGACCCAGGTATCTGTCCCTACCAGGCTGTAGACTTTCCTGGCACTTATTTTCTCAGTTAAGACCACTGCTGTTTGAGAACACACATCCTTCCTGTCTGCCCAGGGCTACACCTCCCGCCCAGGGCTTTGGGGACGGCAGGCCTGGAACGCACACTGCATAATGTATAGTGTTATCGCTTGCCTCTGTGAGAAGCTGGAGCGCTGAAGTCAGTTTGATAACAGTCCCAGTTGGACGTCATGAAGCAACCCTGGGCCAGCAGTGGTCTCCCAGGCACAGAGGAGGTTTGTGGTCTGCTCCTCCACACCAGGGATCGGCCTTGCTGTGTCTCGCTCAGGAGAACTCAGAGCCATCAACAGAGCTGCTCATGACTTATGCATGAAGCCAGGTGATCCCATCTGGCCTCCCTCAAGGTCTTGACCCTTCCTTGGCCCTGCCCTGCTGCCTACACAGCATCCTTAGCCCCTGGGGAGCCCAAGGCCTGTTGCCCATTACTGTGGGCATCTCTCTGTTCCCCAAAGAGCTCCTTGTGCCTTGTTAGGCTTAATTGCATGGCCCCTGAGAACTGGAGCCTATGGTTTGAGTCTCACCAGTGGCCCTGGGGCATTCTGAGGAAGGGCAGCATGGCTCCTGGGGTCCACAGTGCAGCAGTGCACAGGCTTGCCGCCTCCTTGACTACTCCAAAGGCTGGAGGGTGGCCAGGCTGCAAGCTGCAGCAGATGACACGGGAGACTGTGTCACCACACAAAAACTTTCCAGGAACAGTGCATCTAGGGTAGGGTGCCTAGATCCCCTGAGCTTCTGAGCCATCGTGAACCTGGAATGTTCTCTGCTGCTAAGTGCAAGGAATGCCAGTTATTGTCTCCAACTGTTAATCAGGTGACTTAAGACTGGGAGACAGGCAGATATTAATAGCTCCATTTTTCCGTTGAGGACACTGAGGCACAGGAGGCCAGGTGAGTAAGTGGTAGATCCAGGATTGGAACCCACATATTTTACCTTAACATCTTTAACCATCATCATCATGAATCATGTATGTCATATCATGTTTACCCCAAATAAGGAGGAAAGTATGCACCTAAAATGGGTAAGAGGATAAATTTTATGTTATGTGTATTTTATCACAATTTTTTAAAAATTGGGAAAAAAAGGAGAAGAATTGGCAAAATCCTCCAGGGTCTACTTTTATAAATGTGTTGCTAATTTGAATGTTCCTAACTGATCTCTGTTTTCAGTAGCCTGAATGTGTCAATCTCTAATTCAATTATAAATTCTAGCTTTTCCCTTAAAGTTGTCTTTTCTAAAAAAAAAAAAAATCCCCAAATAATTTGGTGCCTTCATTCCTAGGAACTTTCTGCATTTGTATTGGCAAGTACTCTTAAGGGTTACATTTCCCATGTTCTTTAATCCACCTGTCTATGTCGTCTATGTCGGTTTTCAGGCCACACCTGAAACGAATTTGCTAGTCCCAACCATCTTTCTTAAAGTTAACCCTCTGCTCTCTGCTATGGCTGAGAAGTGGGTTATTCTGGTTAATTGAGGCATATAATTAATGGTGTCCCAGGAAACTAGACTGCAGTAAGTCATGTTTATCAGCAAAACTCTTCTAAACACAAATTAGTCTTAGCTTGACTGTTTTGAGCTCCTTTTTTTTTTTAAGATTTTATTTATTAGAGAGAGAGAGCATGCATGTGAGTAGGAAGGGGCAGAGGGAGAGGGGAGAGGGAGAAAGAATCTGAAGAACACTCTGCACTGAGTGCAGAGCCTGATGTGGGGCTCAATCCCATGACCATGAGATCATGACCTGAGCTGAAACCAAGAGTCAGGCGTTTAACTGACTGATCCACCCAGGTGCCCCTGAGCTCCTTTCTGAATACATAGCGACCCGTTTGATATGAACAGCATAACACCAAGCATAGGCTTATTCGATTATCTTGTTGTTTTATGAGTATGGCTGAAGTTCTTACCTCATAATGATGTAAAATAAAAAAAAAAAACAAAAAACAGCCACCTTCCTTTGAAACAACACCAAAGCATTAGAATCTATCTTTAAAGATTTTATGGTAGGGAGGCCTGGGTGGCTCAGTCAGTTAAGCGTGGGCCTTCGGCTCAGGTCATGATCCCAGGGTCCTGGGTTCGAGTCCCACATCAGGCTCCCTGCTCAGCAGGAGGCCTGCTTCTCCCTCTGCCTGCCGCTCTCCCTGCTTGTGCTCTCACTCTCTCTCTCTCTCTGGCAAATAAATAAATAAAATCTTTAAAAAAAATAAAAATAAAAAATAAAGATTTTATGGCAGAAACTTGCACTTAATACACACCCATTGTATCAAAATTTGAGTAAGGTGCTGCATTTTATTATCGTGATTAACATTACACATTCACAGAAAGGTACAGAGAACAAAATAACAAACACTCTTGTCACCACCACCCGCTAAGGTACTGCTTTGAAAAAGTATCTTAGTGAGTCATGCTAGGATATGAAAACTTACAGTAATGTGGTGATAGAAAATAATCCCCAAATAATGATGTATTTTCAGCAGTATGGCTTTTGAGCTTATAAGCAGTTTTATGGAGGATGTGTACCACGTTCTGGTGGATTCGGTTTTCTGCATCTGCAGGGAATGGCCCATGTCAGTCCTGACCCCAGGAAGAGATGAGTTTGTGTTCAACAGCACTTCGCAAACAGCAGGATAAGAAATGAGCACTTTTGATAATTCTGCATATTTTTTCCTGAATTTTATGTCATCAAATCTGTTTTCTCTCAATCAAATCTAAGTTTACTGTTTTCTATTTTAAATCTTTTGAAAGATCTCCAAACCCATCATTTTCCCACATCTTGTCTGTCAGCCAATGACTTTTCCTCATATTTCACTGGGAAAACAGAGGCAGTCAGGAGACAGCTGTCTCCAACTCCTGCCCCAACATGGTCGCCTCCCTGTGTCTGTGCCACTCCCCTCCTGCCCCGACCCTTCTCTTCCCTCTTGTCCAGGGATGTTTCTCTGACATCTCTCCCACATTGTCACGGCCCTTAGCTGGGTCCTTCCCATCAGAGCACAGTATGCTGATAACATCACCCACCTTTAGAAAGGAATAAACAACTTCTCTTGCCCACATCCCTGCCTAGCCACCCCATTTCTCTGCTCCCACTCCCAGCAAAACCCCTTGGGATGCAGCGAGTGAGGCTTTCACTCCCATCCCTCCATTAGGCAGCACTCCCTGTGGCAGCTGGTGACCCGTCCTTCCCCAGCTCACCTTTCACTTGGCCTGCGGCACAGTGGTGGCTCTCACCTTTGGGAAAGTCTCTCCTCCCTGGGTTTCTGGGATAGCACATTGTCCTGCTCCATTCGCATTCACTCCTCAGCGCGCTCAGCCAGTTCCTTGCCTCTCCGGTCACCTCTGTGTTTGCTCCTTCAAGCCCCTGAACTTGAGCCTGATGGCATCCGGCCTGCTCTGTACTGTCACTTGGCTGACGGTCATACCTCAGACTTCCCGTTCCCCACCCTGCCTCACAGTCTGTTCTCAACATGGCAGGCAGGATAATCCCTGTAAACCCGAAGTGAGATCGTGGGCTCTCCTTCTCAGAGCGAGACCTACAAGGCTCTCGCAAGTTGGCCTCCACCCCGGCCCATCTCATCATCTCTCCTAATGCTTTTCTTCTTGCTTAAGTCAATCCAGACACATGGGCCACTCCTCACATCCCAGGCATGCTTGTACCTCAAGGCCTGTGTATGTGCTGTACCCTTTTTCTGGACCATTCCTACCTACACCCACAGGGCTTCACTCCTTCTTTCAGGTCTTCACTTCTTTCAGGTCTTTACTCAAGTGTGACTGGGACAGAGAGGCCTTCTCGGCCAGCCTCCCTTTTCCCTGCCTCTGCGCCCTCCACCTACTGACCGGCTTCCTTTTTCTTCAGCACACTCATTGTTGTGCTGTTCTGTCTATTGGTTTGTTGATTTTCTATCGTTTCTCTTCCTCACTAGGATATAAACACTGTGAGGACAAGAAATTCATCTGTTCGTAGCATTGTTTCTGTATCCCTAGCACCTAGAGTTGTACCAGGCATATATGGTTTGTTTAAATAAGTGAATGGTTTTGGGGCCTGCTCCTCTCTGGATGGACTGAAGCCATAGGCTGTCCAGTAGAGCCCACTCATTCATGCTGGGTTTGTCCACAAATGCCCTGTGGCTTGAGAACATGCAAGAGGCGTTGTGCATAATGGTACACAGCATGGACTCTGGAGCCAAAATAGCTGGGATTAAAACCTGGCTCCACTGTGACCTTAGGTTACCTAACCTGCCTGTGCCCCTATGTCCTCATCTGTAAAATGGAATTGTAATAGTCCTCGCCTAGTGTAGGGTTATTGTGAGGTTTGGATGAGTTACTTCTGCAAAAGCAGAACAGTGCCCAGCACATGGTAGGTACTATCTATGTGTTCGCTCTGTTGTTTTTACTTCTCTTTGGATCTGCCATGACACCTGCCACAGTAGCCTGAATTAAGTGGCATTCATCAAATCCACGTCTCCTGTTGGGGAGGCAACCTAAGGAAGAGTAGGTGAAGTGTTAGATTGGCAGGCAACAGACCTGTTCCCAAGCCACTCGCATTTCATGTCAGCAAACGTGCTGAGCCCTACTCTGTGCCACGCTCAGTGCTGGGCATTGGGCAGAGTGATAAGCAAACACAGGCCAGTCTCTAGTCTCAGGGAGCTCTCTGCCATGCTTATGTAGCTATGGGATCTGGGTGTCCCACTCAGAGAAGCTGACAATGAGGGAGGTAGACCAAATGCAGTCTGTAACTTCATCTCACTGGCTCCCATGCACCCCGGGGTTGGTGTGACCTTCCTCCCATCTTAGTGCTCTGGCATTTGGGGTTGAGGGGCTGTCCCACACAGCACCGACACATTCTTGGAGATGGCCGTGAGCTGCTGAGTGGAGCTGCTGCTTATTCCTTCCAAGATAGCGTTCACGAGGAGGAAGGTTTCAATTTCAGGTGTAGGTCAAAGCGTGTGCTCTACACTGGGGAACCTTGGCCAAGGTACTTCCTGAAACATTCTTTTCTTATTGATAAACTGGCGATTTCAGCATCTGCCCTGCAGGTTACTATAAGGATCAGAGGTTTATCCAGATGTCTTCACATATTCTAGGCTTTATAGGGTCACCATTTTCTTTAACTTCCTTATAAAACAATTGATATGCCCTAGGGTCCAGCACTCCACCATCATTAATGTCATCAGAAGATGACAGAGAAGTAGAAGGGGCTGAGAAACTGTTGGTCGCTTGTACCCCAAATCCCTGCTTGCTACTCACGATCACACACGATTTTGGTATTTCTGTCCTTTCTCACCCGATTTTGCTTAAAACTTGCACCTGAGCCTTCCTCTCTCATCCCTCAGCATTCCACTTCCCCAAGGTTGGGGAAGGGACATTTTCCACCTACCTGCTCTCTGAGCTAGACCTCATTCTACCTTGCACCCCACTTCCCAGCTGTACCCCCTTCCTTTAGCTCCTGCTCCGTCAGCCTTGGCTCCTACCCGGGACTTGACCCACCCCTTGAACCTGCTCACCAGGCTCCGGGCTCTCGTGGGCTTTACCTGGTTTCACCTTCCCTTCCATCCCAAGCCTGTCTTCCTAATGGACCACCTAGACCAGAGGAACTTTTTTTTTCTCTTAGCTAGCAAAACTAAATATTTTTATTTTCTGATTGTACAGGTAACATATGACTTTTCATCATAACAATTCAAGTGTTAAAGAAATGACTGTGAAAAAATTAAAAACCCCTGAGAAAGGAATCCTATGAAACCTACTATCCCACAACCGCCCTTTTGTACTGGTTTGTGTGGCAGGGAGTTTTAAATCTGGTTAGTCTATAGTTAATAAATAGTGGGCACATAAAGGATAGAGTTTCTGATGTTATGATTTGTAATACTGCCACATCCTCAGACCTCTGTGAGTGATCACATCAGAAAAGAATGGTCAGAATCACTGAGAATTCAGAGAAAAGAAAGACGAGCAAGAGATAGGACACTAGATAATACACATCTGATGTAACAAATAAAATGTGTTCCTGCCAGGCAGCTTCGGGCTTCATCTGTGTGTCTGACACATCCCGATGACTGTCACATCTCAATCTCCTATTCATAGGACCTGATGTTCTTTGAGTGATCCTCTTTATAGAAAAACATGGGAAGTCACAGTAGAGCCAATAAGCAGTTGGGCACAGAGAACACAAGGGGTCAGGGCCCCTCCACGGTGGCCTGCAAATATGAACACAAATTCAGTTAGGAGGGTCATGACCTATTTTTCATCTCACCAAGGCAAGAATGATAAACAAATTATGTGTAAGGGAAAATGAGTTGATAGTTAAGTGAAATATCCAGGTGTTTATCTAAAACAGGCTGTGGGATATCCTTGGGGCTAGCAATCTGGTTTGCATAGAGTATCTGTTCATAAGTTTTCTGTTTTGAATTTGATGACATTTTTAAGCTAGCTGTTTCATTTTAGCATACCCAGTAATGAAATAAACAAAGTGTGAATATGAGACAGCGCTAGTTAAACATTTATACCAGCCCTACCCTGTCATTTCTTGAAACTATTAAAATGTAATGTTTTTATATGAAATCATTATAAATTTATAACAAGTCTAATCTGTGGTGATGCGCTGTTCCATGGACTGTGAATTATTGTTCTAAATTTCGGGTGGCAGATGCTTTCTCTGAGCGATGGTGCCGAGATGATTAGCTCATATGATGCAGTGTAAGAATATGTCTTTAATTTGCATAAAACACGAGTGCTGATTATACAGTTTGATTTGAGACCTTCTACAATATTTTTCCCAAACAATCTTGACAATCAGCTCCCTTTACAATAAGGAAGTGCTGATTGATAATGAATACTGCCTTGAAGACTTTCCACCCCCAAATCTCCATTAAAAATGTATCCATGGAGACGATGACACTAAAAAAACATCACTAAGTCCAGGATGGGTGTAGTAATGAGTGGTGAGCAGAAGTTAGGTTCTACAAAGCTCTGGCTGAGCCCAAAAGCATGGGATTTGGAGGTTGGGATTCAACCCAGGATTGGATCCCTCTTCCCAGGGCGAGGCTCAGATGTAGGTAAACCAACAGCTACCATTTCTCAGGGTGATTGAAGAGTACTAGGAATGCCTTTCCATCTCAGAGTATCTCTGTCCTCCCTGAAGGTCATCATCAGTTCCTAATATTCCACCACCAGAGATCTCTCTTTAGGGAACAAGCTCTCATTAATAGGCAGGCACTCTTGGAAAGGTGATGTCTTTGCCCTCAGCACAGTTAGTTCATTGGCAAATAAGAGTTTACTAGCTGCTTTCCAATGTGGTGGAGAGCTGAGAGCAACGCCTTCAAGAATGATGCATATAATAGGAACATATCAGTGCTTTGATACATGTACGAGGGGAAGGGAAAGACAGTGACCCAGATCACTGAGGAAAGGGAGATCCGCAAGGCAAAAGTGGGGTCAGTAAGCCATTCTGGATTTCCACAGTATAACAGAGGGCAAGTGTTTACGTGGGGAAGACCACACAGTAGTTCTTGTCTACAATTATATATGCCTGTAATGAAAACAGATTTGGAAATTAAGTTATACTGTAGTAAACACAGTTTCTTTGGTGGGCTGGCAGACCCACCTCAGAGTGGGGCCCTCATTTCTTGAGATTCCAGGACCCTTGTTTAAGCTGGCCTCTGCCAAGCTTTTGCCTGCTTCCTAACTTAAAAACAGAAAGTACAATGAAGAATACTTCCTATATTGTGTCTTGACCTCAGGGAGCTCCCAGTCCTAAAGAGCAAGAAGCATGTTACCACCCAGGGTTTGTAATGTAGAAGGGGAAATCAAAAACTTCAACAAAATTGAGAATTACCTGCAAATGTGCTCTATAAATGAGATAGCTGAAAATGAGACCATTGAAAGCAATTCTCCATTGAAATCCCTGAAACAGCCAGAGAAGCTTGATTTGCAGTGGATGCAATTTATGAAAATGGCAGCCAGTAATGCTTGGGAAATGAGAAGTCCCTGCGAAGTCACTCAAGCCTTTTAGTAAAAGGAGATTGGTCCTCGTGGTCTCATAAGGCCCTACCTATGAGATCATGATTCCAGCACAGCCTCTGCTCAGCCACTGTGAACAGATGGGAGAAGTAGGGGCCACAGAGTGGCCAGTGATGCACCAAGCATGGTGCCCACAACCGGACTACATATCCCAGCATCCCCTTACATTTAGGTTCTAGCCAGTTGCTGGAACACATATATGTGGGCTTCTGGGTTAAGATTCCTTAGGAGGCAAAGGTACCTTTTCCTCTCTCTCTCTCTTTGCCCATTTGCCAGCTGGATAGAAAGGGCTCTGAGACCCCCATGGGATAGTAGAGCCACAAGATGGAAGGAGCATGTGTCTCTGAGCCTCCAGATAGAAAGTGCCTTTTGAAGCTTGCGTTGAACTGTTAGAGGAGACAAAAGTAAACTTCTAGGTCCCTGAGATTAGGGTGGCGGGAGTGGTGGGGATCTAGCATCATTTTGACTAACGTGGTGGGTTAGCCTATGGAAATAAGTTGGAAAGTTGTAACACAGCTTTTTATTATTTCATCTAGGATCATTTTGACTAAGTAGTGGGTTAGCCTATGGAAATAAGTTGGAAAGTTGTAACACAGCCTTTCCTTGTTTTGCTTTAGTTATTATTGACTTTGTGCCAGTCCAGTCTATACCAGATTGCTCATCAAATATATCAGTACAAATGTGTGCCTATTTCCCCAGCCCTTTGAGTGAACATCATCTGGTTTATACTCAGTGAGTTGGGTCATTGCTTAGTGGAGCCAAGCCCTGCTGTTCTAACCAGTTCGAGAACTTGATGTCCAGAGAGGGTTCTAAGACGGGGAGACCCAGGAGCAATGAACACCAAGCTTAGAATGTCACAGAGTAAGCAGGAGGCGGTATCCCTGGGAGAGGCCAAAGCCAAGTTATTTCTTTGATTCCCAAGCCCGAAGAGGAAGGTTACCATCTACTGCTGGCATTGAAAGCAAGTCCAGCAGAGTTAAAAGCATGAGAAAGCAGGGCAAGAGGCAGATTCCAAGTTCCATGGGCATCATTCTGATACCCAGTGGGTGGAAGATTCTGCTGATCTATTTTGCTTGAGATTTGAAAGTGCATATGCCCTACTTTCTTTGTGAGTTGCCCTTGTCTGACCTCAAAGACGCACACAGTTCCCTGTTAACCAGCCCTTAGGTTAGGTCCCTTGAGTCATCTGCTTTCCTCCATGCCAACCAGCTTCCTGCTTGGGCTTTGGGCTCTGCAGAGATGAGGCTGGGATCCTAGTCTAAAGGAGGAGGTTAAACAAAGAGGAGCTAAGGTGCTCTGCTGGGCGAATCAAAAGGGTACTGTTCTGGAAGGGGAAGTTACTATGGTATTAACTATTTCTGGCTTCTTCTTGGTGGTCAGAGTGTCCTAAGCCTGGGACCAGAGCATGGGGAGAATGAGCTTATACCTGAAGGAGAGGGGCCCCCAAAATTTGAAGGGGAAGGGAAAGCGGTGGTTAAAAGGGGGACCCCAGCAGCGGGACTGTTGAAGACCTCAAGGGGAACACCAAAACCTTATACAGAGATTTAAGTTTTCTTTTTTGAGTGGCAAATCCCTTCTGAAACTCGTAAAGACTTTTATAAATACTAGTCAAGTCAGTGGTGCCTTGAGGGATAAAGAAAGGAGGAACAGTGTGTGTTATGACCCTCACCATTCCTCGGTGGCTACAATGATAGTTGGACATGGATGGGGGAGGGAGTCAGTGGTCCTCAAATCCGGGTGGTAACCAGGAGCCTTCCAGAGATGCTTGCAGCTGAGTAAAAAGCACAAGACCATAGCCAGAAAGCATGACGGTCCAGAGATACACCAACCCCCTTCTTCAAATACACTGGAGCGGTGTTTGTCAATCTTTCATTATTATTATTATCATCATCATCATCATCATCATCATCATCATTATTATTATGCATCCAAGGGAATCTTTGCCTCTCCCTGTAAAATCTTAACACTGCGGACATTCTACCTATCTATCTATCTATCTGGTGGTCCTTGGGAGAGCCGTAAATCACTGTAATGTTTAAGATTTAGTCCTGCCCCCACCAAGAGCCAGTTTTCACCTCTTTGGGATCAATATTGCCCTGTTGAGAATGCATGCCCTAGAAGTGACCTGGAAATGAGGGAAGGTCAGCTCTTCTGCCCTGTGGATGGGGGTGACCCTAGTAGTCACACTGGATGCAACACACTGAAAAGAGCACCTGTCCGCCTGATGTGGAGATTCACCCGGTGGTAGGGAAGATGGCTATATTTGAAAAGGCAGAAACCTGGGTTTGTCTCAAAAGGAAAGCTTTATGTCTAAGAAGCCAGTAAGGCTCTTGTAGCAATGCTGGGGGCAGGGGCAAGAGAGGGCCAGGGGTGCATCCATAGGAGAAGAGAAAGAATGAAGCACTGCCCTGTCAAATATTGCTCTAGAATGCCCAGAGTTTCTAATTTCTAATTATTTTAAACTACATCCTGGAGGCATTGGCAATTATGCCCCTTTTCATCAGATGAAACTTAATGCAATTCTTGGTGTATTTCCAGAAACTAGGCCACAGCTTTTGTCCAGCAGATGTGTGTTGTTTCAACCAAAGAGCTCCTGGTTTGACTCCTTTTGTGAAAAAGGAAGGGCATCAGTCTCTGCCTCCACACACCCTGGCACTGGGCCTTCCACCAGCAATCCCATGGAAGTATTTCCCACTGTGCTAAGCTGTCTTTTAGGAGAGCCAAGGCCTTGACTCACCAGCTTCTAAAGGGTTTGGTCAAGCGGTGATGCAGGGTGTAAAGTTCCCACCCACTGCCCCGAGTTTGCTGGCTCTCCAGACAACAACTCAGGTGGCTTGGCCGCTCACCAGTCCGGGCACTGCTGTGTGGCCTGGAAAGGATGAGAGGAGCTGAAAGAGAAGTTGATCATGGAACACTTAGAAGTTTTGTTTTGATTTTGTCTGTGCGAATGAGGAAAATCGTTCATTATCAGGTCCTACAGCTCCTGTTACTGGTGCTCCTGAGAAATCCTGAGTGCTCTTTACTGGACTTCCATTCTGGAAGAGGAGGGTGCAGGTGGGTGTCTTGCAAACGGCCCAGTGCTGGAGGAAGAGGCCCGGCAGCTGGGTCTCCAACTAAAGGACCAAGCCTTGTTAATTTCTCCGCAACAGGCAGTCTGCACACATCTGGCAACACCAGCCGATACCTTTGAGGGCTTTTCCTGCTCAGACTTTAAAATGGAAATTTGGATTTCTGGGTCTTTTCTGTGATGACCCAGGCAGCCCCAGTGAGGCGGACCTTGCCGAATGCAAAGACACTTCTTGAAAGACATAGTGAAGACTAAACCGTGAATTCATCACAAAGAATACAAGACGATTCTGGAGTTACTTGATGCCAGCTTAGCTTTGGTTATACTGTTAAAACACCCCCCTCCCCACATGCACCCCTGGCTCTCAAGCACCAAAGCCATAAATTCGGTTTCTTATTCAAGTTAAATAACAGCCTTCAAATTGAAGTTTATTCTCAAGCAGCATCACTTTGTCAGTTTCTATGCTTAATAAGCACATAAAAAAGATAGTGAAGGCTACCTAATTCTTAGTAAAGATTATTTTTCCATTGTGTTTATGTTAAGGAAATAAACTTCCAGTGAAATATAATTAGTCCTATGAAAACTTTGTTTCTGCTCATGCACATTTTTCTGTAGAAGGGATCTATAACTTTCATTCTTAAAAAGGTCCATGACTTCGAACAAAAAACAAGAAAAACAATCAAAAACAAAAGATGGAGAACGTGGTCCCTCTCTGGAGGAAGGGAGACCGAGACAGCCGAGTTAGAATAATATAAAACGATTCCTTCAATTTACACTTTTATTATCTTCTCAGGTTAAATATAGGAATGCTAAATATGATGGATAGTAGGTTTGCCTAAAATATGGAAAAAGATCTGTGTTTGTGAAGAAATTACTTTCACAGATCACGTTTATCATAATGTAGTGTTAAATTTTAAAATGTCTACCATGTGCCTGGAAATATACCCACAAAATATCAAAGGAATTTATGCCCATATTAATAATGGCAAGATGGACAAAATAATCTACATCTTATTTTTCACAGAGTATGTGTGGCCTTGACAGTGGCGCCATGGTGATAATTCCTTCACTTTACAGAGGAAAAAAAAACACATAAAGAAAAATGATGCTGTTGCATCAAAAGTGACAGAAAAGAACCTTGGGCCCCACATTCCGTAGTGAGACGCCTCCAGAGAGAAACTTCTCTGCCTTCTATGTGTGCCCAGAGCTCCATGGGGACATCAGTTTTATGTTCATACTTGATAACCAGAGTGAGGGTAGAAAAGATTCCGATTTTGCCCTCCTGAAGTCTGACTTGGCCCCTCCTAGAGTCCAATTCTATGGCGGGGGTGAGGGGGCAACTTCAGAAGCCATTCCTGCTGCTTATTACTATTACTAGCAATTGTATTAGTGCTCCTCCAACGACTACATCTACATGTCCCTCTCATCTGCATGCCCATGACGTGCTAGGTGTTGGTGAATGAGCCAGTTCCATGCTGGCCCCTGAGCAGGACTCAGACGCAGGGGCTGGAGGCAGAGGAGCTTGGCTCAGGTCATACCGCGTGGAATGAACTTGGAGGCGAACTCTCAGCAACCAAACTAGGTAATCAGGCTTCCTTAGGATAACCCCAGAGATAGGCAATTTCTGAGCAGACACTGTTCAGCAGGTGCTTTTATTTTTTTGCCCCTGGTCAAATGGCAAGGGTCTGTGACTGCCTTCTGGGAGTTACATTAGATATGGACGGAGGGAAGGATGGGTACTTTTGTTGTTGTGGGAAAACTAAGCTCTATAAATGATATGTTGGATGCAGGGGTATGTGGATTCAGTAGGAGCTTAGCCTTTCATCTCATGTGACCATTAGTATGATCCATAGCCCTCGAGACCCTCTGGTCTTCCAGGTGTGCTAGACTACAGCCCTTGACCGAAGACCTTCACCACTTCATCTGTTTGGACCTGTGTCATGGAGACTGATTTGGGGAAGTGTGAACCGCTTTGATCACAACTTTATGAGGCACTTCACTTCCTCAGGTCTCTTGGTTCTGGGTAGGCTTCCAGAAGGTGTTTACTTCTCTGGATCTTGTAGAAGCAGAGAACTAAGGGCTCTGGTACTGTCTGGCAAGGCACAGCCAAACCCTGTCTGTTCATACCTTACCAATTCAGATGATGTTGAATCTAATAGGTGAATAAATTAATGGATGTGGATGCTGTCTGAGGAGTATGATGCATTATGCAGAGGTGAGGGACCTCTGCTGACCTCTTTTGATATTT
The DNA here is from genome assembly GCF_009762305.2 of Zalophus californianus. Lineage (NCBI taxonomy): Eukaryota > Metazoa > Chordata > Mammalia > Carnivora > Otariidae > Zalophus > Zalophus californianus. Next base: position 69,595,658 of record NC_045595.1, on the reverse strand, counting down.
CCAACTATAAAACTACTGGTGCCCAGAGGAGTTTCACAGTTACATTTCCCTTTGTGTTCCTGGGGCTTGGAGTGTGTGCAGTTATATTTCTTTCTCTTAGAGTATAGTGTTCTTGGGGCAGCATGGGGAGTGGGACATAGAGGCAGAAGGAATTTTAGCTGTTTGGGCCCATCTGAGCTCACTTAGCCTCTCTGACCCCCATTCCTTGTCTGTAAAGCAGGGATCATAATATGTATATTCTAGAATTGTTTTGAGAAATAAATAAAACACTGTAAGTCATGTGCACAAACCTCCCTGGCATTTGGTCAACACACTAAAATGGTAGCTTTTGCCTTGTTCTCTAGGACACCTTGTATAAGGACCCAGAAATGCTGAATTGTGAACACCACTGCTGTGCCAAATTTCATTCACATCCAAGACCTTCCTCTTCTTCTCTGCCTTTTCTCCATGCATTTACTTTTTCTTAATTAAGTTTTTATTTTAATTCCAGTATAGTTAACATACAGTATTAGTTTCAAGTGTACAGTATGGTGATTCAACACTTCTGTACATCAGCCAGTGCTCATCGCAGCAAGTGCCCTCCTCCATTCCCATCACCTATTTCGCCCATCCACCCACCCAACTCCCCTCTGGTAAACGGCAGTTTGTTCTATGTAGACAAGAGTCCATTTCTTGGTTGGTTTCTCTCTTTTTTTCCCTTTGTTCATTTGTTTTCTTTCTTAAATTCTACATATGAGTGAAATCATATGGTATTTGTCTTTCTCTGAGTCACTTATTTTGCTTGGCATTATACTCTCTGGATTCATCCATGTTGTTGCAAATGGCAGGATCTTACTCTTTTTTATGGCTGAATAATATTGCGCTGTATATATATATATATATATATATATATATATATATATATATATATATATATATATACATACCACCTCTTCTTTATTCATCTATTAATGGAAATGGACACTTGGGTTGCTTCCATAATTTGGCTATTATAAATAATGCTGCAGTAAACATAGGGGTGCATGTATGTGGTCTAGTGGTTAGGATTTGGTGCTCTCCATCCATTTACTTTAATTTATTATTAAATCAACAAAGCTGCCTGTTCACAGCTTCCCAGTACCTTACTGCTCATGTAGGGAGCAGCTACTGATGACTGTTGTAAATCAAGCCATGCACTAGGGGTCACCTTGGGCTTACCCTCAATGATCCTAGAGTAGATTGCACAAGTCAGCAGTACGTGGTTCAGTGATTCCATTGGGATGAGAAGCACCTTTTTTTCTGCAGATATTAGGGCAAGTTTCTTAGATCAGGTCGCATCTGAGATAAGTTTGATACATGTATAGGATTTGGACATACAGATATGGAGGGAAGAATATTCCAGAAACAGGGAATGGTATGAGCAAGAGTATGGAGGCAGGCAGGAAAGGGAGAGCCATGTATAGAGAAGGAAAGGAAGTCTCAGATGGAGTGTTACATTCCTGAAAGAGAGGAGGAAGAAGAAATGGAGTTGACAAGATCAATCAGAGCCTGGTCTGGAAGTAGCTTGGCTATCTCTTGATTTTTCAGAGCTGGGGAAAGTACCCATATTTCTTGTTCCCTACAGTGTTTTGAGCTGTCAGACCTCACCTTTTTTTAGACGATGAACTCTATATTAGAAATATTCAAAATAAGAATTCTTTATAACAATTCACCTAAAAACAAAGAGACATCTTGCATGCTAAAGACTTGAAAGCAGTATACACATGGCAAGTCCAGTTAGCACGTGTGTGACTTTGGATTGAGTCTCCTATTGGGATGAACTTGAAAGCTGATGCACTGTGCCTTTGAACTCAGAGCTGCAATGATGGCACTTGTATTTAGTGCCTGTTCTGTTCAGAAAAAAAGTATAAATCTTTACTTGTGAACTCTGTGATTTTTTTTTCCTGAATACTTGTTCCTGTGTTTAAAGTGGGGGTGGGGGGGGATTCTAGTGACTGAATTCTGTAATTGGAGTCCTTTGAAGATAAATCCTGAGTAATGACTCATGTATTATAGGTTATTTTTAAGCCATTAGAAAAGTTGGAAGCTCATCAGAAAAAGCAGTGAGTATATATGTCACAGAGACCTCAAATCCAGATGACTGACTCGCATTCTTTTGTCACATTCAATGCTGTGTTCTTAAAACTACTTGGAAAATGATTTTTTAAATGAATTATTTTAGAACAAGAGAACTCAAGGATATAGTAGTTCTACTTGCTGTCATCTTTTTCAATTATTTATTTTACTTCAGATTTCTTTTCCACAGCACACACACAAAAAAGTACTTCTTACTCATTTTGTAGTTATTAAGGAGAGTCATCAACAATGAAAATTAACATCCAAAAGTTTGAAAGTATTAAACTAAGCCTACAAAAATGAAATAGCAGGATTCTTCTCATTGCCACGTCAGCCTCTCTTCCTTCTTCCGTCACACCTGCTGTGGACTTGCCTCTTGCCCTCCTGGGCTCCACATCCTGGGCACTGGTAGGAGCACTGAGCTGAGGTGTTCACTGTGATCACGTTCTGCAGAGAAAGAGTACCGAGGACCTCAGGATGCGAGAAATAGGGCTCATGCTCTTTGAAGAGGAAGCCTAGTGTTCCTTGGGAGGCATGAACAAGAAGACACTAGGAACTTTCGAGAGACACGTAAAATGAAGTCCTGACAGTCTTGATGTTTCCACACAAGAACGGTGGGTCATGTAAGTGGCAGGAAAGAGCATCTCAGTGAAAGCATGGGCTGTGTCCTCAGTAAATTTATTGAGCACTTGGGGAAAGCATCATACTGCTTGGCTTAAGCCCATCGGCGAGTCCCTACCCCCACTCAGTCCTCCCCCACTGTCCTCTTACTGCGGCCACTCTGGCCACCAGTAGTTCCCCTCGTTGACCGTACTTTCGCTTGCCTTTGAGCTGTCCCCGCCACCTGGAGCAGGGTTCCCTCCCGCCCTTCCCTCTCGCCCCCAGCACATCCCTGCTGTCTCTGCGGGTCTCAGTTTACAGTTCTGGCTAGAGGTGGGTAACATCCTGTAACATTTCACGGCATCATTATGTTTAGTTCCTGATGTAGACTACACGGTCTTTGGGGGACTGTCTCAGTCACACCCCACTAGCATTTAGCGGAGTGTGTGGAACAGACAGAGGACATCCAGACATCCAGAGTAAGGGAGAACAGAAGGACGAGAGGAAAGACAGAGGGAGGAAGAAGGAGGAGAAAGAATTCAATTCCCGCATGGGATTGAGCCAGGCACTGGAAGTAAAAATTTGAGTAAAGTGCCCTTGGCCACAGGAGCTCGAAGCCTCATGGGGAAGAGAGACTTGTACCAAATTATTAAAAATGCAGTGTGCGAAAACCTGTGCTAGTGGTGCACACACAAGTCTCCTGGGCCCCACAGGCTGGCTCCTGAGCATGAGTGAGACCTTGCTACGGATCTTAGGATAGTGGGCCCAGGAGGTCGGGCGATGAGATTGCCCTGGATGGAAGGTTGGCCACCAGGGTTGCCATGTGCAGCCTCAGGTGCCCACAGGACTCTCCTTGCTTCCACCTGAAGGGGCTGGATCAAGCCTGTGTTTTGTGTAGGGACACTGAGGCTCTCTGGGCTTACATGCCCCAAATCATGGGAAAGCACAGGGGGCCACCACCTCCTTATTCCTGCAGGCACGATCTCTTGCCCGAACATGGAGGGGTTTCCAGCTTGAGTGTGGTTCTGATGAGCTGCTTGAGGCCAGAAGGTCTGCCTTCTACGCAGAGCTGGTCCAGCTTCCACTGTTGCTGTGATGCTGCTAGAAGAAAGAACACTATGGGCAACTATATACGAGCTTATCAAACTGGGGCATTAATGGGTGTGATCTTGTTTAAAGTGCTTAAAAATAAAAGGCTAATAGGAGATGCCCCAAGTGCCGTCCAAGTGAGTAGCTGTTCTTCCTGCGAGCTGTGGAAAAGCACAGGGAGGGACGCCTGGGGGGCTCAGTCGTTAAGCGTCTGCCTTGGGCTCAGGTCACGATCCCAGGGTCCTGGGCTCGAGCCCCGCATCGGGCTCCCTGCTCCGCGGGAAGCCTGCTTCTCCCTCCCCCACTCCTCCTGCTTGTGTTCCCTCTCTCGCTGTGTCTCTCTGTCAAATAAATAAATAAAATCTAAAAAAGAAAAAAAAAAAGAAAAGAAAAGCACAGGGAGAAGCGCACACCGGCCCTGCTGGGACTCCTCACCCCCATTCTGTCCTTCTGTCCTCGGTAATCTCCCTGGCGGCGGTGGGAAAGGAAAAGCAAATGAGCGTGAGGCTATGGGAGAAGCTTCCACCGTGACGGGGGCTCTTCATTGTTCTGTACGATTACAGTGCAATGGGAACTGGTGAGGGTTCAAATTAAAACAAGACTGCAGCCTGTGGAGTGGTTTACTTTTTTGTTCATTTGGCTCTTTATTAGGCAGTAGCTGTTGCGTATTTCTTACATGACGTTAGCTCTAATGACAGTAGCAACATCCTAATTATCAAGGGGCCCCTCCATCAGCTTTGACTGCAACAGAGGCCAGGGAAATCTCGTAGAAACCCTGGGCTCCACAGAGAGGCAACATGGAAGCATTAGATTGTGGCGTGAGTCTGTCAGCTTTGCGGGCAGGCCCCTTCCCTGTCCATTCTGCCCTCTGACCCATGGATGGACAGTGGCCATGGCTGTGCATTTCTGATATGACTGGGTGCGTTAGCCTGTCCCGTGCATGAGAACCAGGAAGTTTGATCCTGAACCCTCCGCTCATGAATGCATGCGCCCCATACACTTTTGCCCTCACCGTGGACCCCGCACTGAACGGAGGGAGGGCAACTCCTTAATCCATCATGGCAGTTTATTCTATACTTCCCCGGCATCTTAGCACGAACCATATCGAATTTTTCTTTTTCTCCAGACATCACCTAATTTAACACCTCGGCTAAAATTCTGTGCTTGCCTGGCTTTTAATATAGCAAATTTTGTTTGCAAATAGTTCAGGGAACGTCCTGATATTGGAGACAAATTCTACAGATGCTTCAGGTTCCATTTCATTTCCCAAACAATAGGAGCCAACTCTCAAGTACCTGGTCTCGATTCATCCAGTCATTTGTGTTGATCCTCTGAGAGACAGACATCATCCTTGACAGGGAAGTAAAACATGGGGATGCTTAGCCGTGCTTTCTCCCACGGAGCCTGCAGGACCACCATAGAGTTGGGCGTCCTGGTGTCTCGACTGCAGCCCCTGCCCTTCACTGGGCCCGTCCTTCTCTCTTCTAGCCTCACCTCAGGGGCCAGCCAACATCGGGAAGAGTAGCCCTGAGGCCAAGGCACAGAGACGAGGGGTGGTATCAGCTCCACTGTGAGCAGACCACAGACGGAGGCGGGGTGAGGAGAGCAGCTCCCATCTGCCATTCATGTGTGTCTCTGTGACACACTGCTCCAGGACACGGCTCCACACTGGTGGTTTTATGCCACCGGCTCTCTGGTGATAACATAGGGGGCAGAGAAGAGCGAAAATGAAGGTTTTGAGGGAGGAGGTTATTTTCAAAATGTCCCCTTTCCGTCGCAGTTGTAGAGTCTAGAGGCAAATACTGTGCTTGTTGAGGAGTGCTTGGGCACGTATGTCTTTTAGGAAATCAGTTATGATAGAGTGATGGAGCTGGTTCCAACATCTGGGCCGCTCTGTTTTGAGTGGCTGTGCTGGTCTGGGCAGGTTTCCGTGGTACAGGCAAACTCTCACCTGTGGGACGGTGGTGGTCAGAACCCACCTGGTCTGTCCTCATCGTACTTGATGTGGTGCTGCCAGGCCGGCTCCTCAAAAGAGATCAGTCACTGAATCAAATCACAGCCTCAAACCGGGTCCTTTTCCTGAACTGGGCCTAGCCCTCCCTCCTCTCGCCACAGTCAGCTATTACCACACTAACACACGGCCCAGTAACATAACAGACCACACTAGCACACGCCCAGTCACATAACAGAGGCCCGCGGCATTGCCCCACTAAGCATTTCTTCCTTGGTCATCTGATTGTAGGTCACCTGGTTCCGCTCATCTCGGCGGGGCTCAGCTAGGCTCGGCCCAGCCCGCAGCTCGGGTCCAGCTCTGCTCTGTTCCTCAAGGCCAGTGGACTAGTCAGAGCCAGGTGCTCTCAGGCAAGTGGCAGAAGCACAGAAGTCCAAACCCATCACGCGAGTCCATTCCTGGCTGCTGCCCGTGTCATGTCCACTGACACCCGCATTGGCCAAACCAGGTCATGTGCTCAGGCCCAACATCAAGGAGATGGGAAGTATCTCTGCCCCGTGAAGCCAAATCAAGTCACGGGGCCAAACCCAAGTGGATATTTGTGGAAAAATAACATAAACTCTCACGCTATCACAGGGCCTGGCCGCATGAGGTCAATCCCGTATCCGTCTTCCTGTTTCTCTCTTGCTGCTTATGCTGAAACATAACCCTGCCTATATTAATGATGGTATAACCACAGCACTGGTGGGAGCATTAGCTCACATGTGAGAGAATGTGATCTAGAAGGCACCGCAGTTATGACGCTGGCCTGGGCTATTCCCAGCAGTGGGCTGGCGTAACATGCAGGCTTCTGTTTGGAAATTTGAGGAGGCTGGTCCTGTTCTCAGCTGAGGAACCATTCTTAGTGCCCGCCCCCCCCCCCGCCATGTACTGTTTGTACATATGTCTGTCTCCTCCTGGGCAACTCTCATTTCCTCCTGGAGGAGACACCTGCCCCTTTGTCCCCCATGTTTGCCCCTCCGCCCCACCCAGTTCTGTGAAAGCCTCCCGGCGAATGCCTATAAAATGGCAGAAGCCTCAGCTTTGCACCACAGGTGGTTAGCAGTATGAACTTGGGCTTCTTGTTACAGCATTTTAATTGTAGCGCATTAGAGATGGAGATGCCCTCAGAGATCATCTAGTTCAGCACTGTCCAAACTTTCTACAGTTGGAAATGTAGATTCATACTGCCCAGGACAGTAGCCATTGCCACTTCAAATGTGTCTGGTGGAGCTGAGGAACTGAATTGTAACTTCATTTAATTTTAATTTAGATTTATATTTAAATAGCCACACGTGGCTAGTCATTACCGTATTAGACAGTGTAGATCTGGTTAATCCCTCATTGGCCCAGAGTAGATATCAGATAGTTCTTGAATGAACGAGAAGGAGGGAAATGACTCCCACCCAACATCACCCAGCAAAGTGGTGGCAAAGCCAAAGTAAGACCCTGGGACATGGACAGGCTGGCCTGGGCACATCCCCCGTGCCACGGCGCCTCCTCAAGGCCTGTATGTGTCTGCGCTAGCTTGGCTTTCTCTACCCATAGCCTTCCAACAATATCTGCACACCTCGTGGTCAGATAGGCTGGAGTGGGGGCTGGAAACCCCGAACTATTTTTCTGTCTTTAGTAATTTGAAGAGTGAGCATCAAAAACTCAATCAAACATCAAATAATTTTTACACAGTAGAAATAATATACACTTCCCATCCAAATGAAAACACAGGCTCCCAGCAATTTAATTATGCAAATGGGACATAAGCAGCAGCAAAACAGTGTTAAAGGGGAAGCTAAAATTTCCGGTGACATTTTCATTTCTGATTTCCTCTTTTGGTTAATATTATGCTGGTTTTCATGCACTGCTTAGGTGGATACTTTATTTCTTTGTGATAAGTGCCACTGCAAATTTATGCAAATAATACTAATCACTGTTGAGAAAAACGACAGTCATTACCAGCCCTACTGCCCACACGTGTTAGGCAGTGGCACTAGATGAGGGAGTCCTTAGCTGTGAATTTGATTAAATACGCTGGTCAGCAAAGCTGCTGTGGCAGAAAGGGCTATTTTCTTCCAGCTGCATGGAGAATTCCAGATACTAAAGTATAATTCCCACCTTTCTTCTACGGGAGGCCCAAAGCGAAAATCAAAAAGTGGGTACGGACTGTTGTGCCCCCACCTCCTCAGAGGAGCCCCATTCCCTGGCCCTTTCCCGTCAGAACCTGTCATAGGGTGGGTCCTTCGAAAGCCAACCTGGAGATGAGGATTTGGGTACAAGTAGTTTATTGAGAAAGTGCTCCTAGGAGAAACCTGTGAGGAGGGTGGAGGCATGGGACATAGAAGGAGAGAAGGGCAAACAAGAGTGAGATCTCAGGCAGAGTCCCATGGAGGGTGGCTTCATCCTGATTCCACAGGGGCCACTGGATGTGTTTGTCCCCACCTGAGACCAGGGGACTGGGCTTTCATAATGTACACTCCAAGTCATTCATGGGCTAGAGTCATCCTGAGGCACTTGCTGCTCCCTGGGAGGACTGGTAGAGCAGATGTAGGTCAAGGGCAGACCTCCGACAGGAGCCACTGGGGCAGGACTGTGGGTGGGCGCACAGAGACCAGAGAGGACTGAGCAGAGTGCTGGCCCTGTCCACCAGAACCTTACCCCGGGTCCCTGCCCACAGCTGGCACCCCTACCTCGTTGCTCTTTTTCCAAAGCACGTGGCGTCTCTTCCCTAGAGTTCCCCTTGGGCACTTGAGAGCTTCCTGGTACATGATGTCCAGGCTGCTGGGATTTTTTCATAATGGTTTTTATTCTGTCCAATCACATTGGTATTTTGGCAGCAGCCTGCAGGGTTTTAAACAAAAGGGTGAGTAGTGAAGGGAATCTATAGCAAGCCCAGTGCAGAAAGTGTTCAGATCAAGAAAGATACAGGCAAGGCCAGCTAATAAGGACCCCACATAAGCCAGAAATTCAGTTTCAGCTTTTCTTCTTCAGCACCTGGGAATTTCCTGGGGATGCTGTAGAGAGCGCCACCTTGTCATGCCAGGACCTTTGGGGCTGGATCTCTGAGCAGCAGAGATAGTGTCCAGCAGGCCTTCCTGCTGCCTCTGGAGCAGCCTCCCCACACCCGTGTCACTATTTGGCGGGGGACCGAATCCCAGGTGCCAGGCACCCTTATATCGAACCACTCAGATCTTACTGGAGAAAAATTGGAGCCCTAGATACTTTCTTCTTATTTACCTTCTTTCAAGGAAGGTGTTCTCTTTTTGGCTCTGTGCAAAGCAGAAATGCTATTTTGAAGGTGAACATGAAAGCTCTCTTGGCAAAGCAATTGCTTTGTTCCATTTGAGAAAGCTCTCTGCCTTTGAAAGAAGAGAGGGCGTGGGGCTCTGAGAACTTGATTAGCTCTCATCATCTTTCCCCCTGGTTTCCAGGGATGAGGCTAGACAGAAAGGCACACACGTTCTCCCCGTGGCTCTCTCTGGCCCCTCACCTCAGAGCTTCAAGGGCCACACATCCAGAACTGCCTGAGACTCTGGGATCCCTGTTAGGAGGGCAGACCCAGAGGGCCGAGCCTAGGGCCCGTGCAAGGGGAGAAGAACTGTGTTTGCACTTATCGTCTGTGGTTGAGGCTGGTTGGGCTGCTAAGTGGCTTTGAAAATCCTACCTTAGGAAATGAGGTTGGCAGCACCTCAGCACATCGCGCAGAGTGCGTTGTAAACTGTTAAGTGTCAAGCAGTTCCAGTTGCTGGTGGTGGTGATGAACGCTGGGCTGCAGGACCTCAGAGTACTGTGTGTGTGTGTGCGTGCTCTGTCCTCTTCTAGCAGAGTGTTTGTTGGTGACGTGCCCCTCGGGTGCCAGCCCTGCCCTCACTCCATGTTGCAGAATAGGGCAAGTGGGGAGCCCCCTCGTCCACACGGGCCCTTGACTGCAGCAGTGACAGAGGGTGATGACAGTGACTCCTATTCCTGAGCTCCTCCCCTACCTGCCCCCCAGCCCATGCAAGGAGTCTGTCAGAACAACATCAATTTTATTTTATTAAAATTGCCTGCTCTTAAATAAACATAAAAAATATATACTGTATAATAGCACTTTAGAGCCCAGAAATGTAAAATTGAAAATAAAAGTGGAGTCCTCATCAGGATTTTGAGTAAGAAGACGTGGATTTGCGGTTGACTCATTATGTACACACATTCTCTCTGAGCCTCAGTTTCCCCATCTAGCAAACAGGTCTAAGGCCTAGAAAGATTTGTGATGGTCCAATAAGATGATATGTGATAAACGTGAGCTGTAGAGTGCTCCTCATACAGAGTTAATATCATCAGCGGCCTTAGCAAGGGGATTGGAGCCACTATAGGGCCCGTTTCCCTGTTTCCTGGATGAGGACGCAGAGCCCCAGGTCAGTTCAGACTCCTCCGTGGACCCCCAAGAAGTGACTGACAGCGGGGCTCTAGCCCCACGGCTTCCTGAGCAGGGCATCCCACGTGCTGCAGGTGGACGCAGGGGTGGATGGCCTCGCGGGCCACCCGGAGCCCCCTCCTGCCAGCTGCCAGCCGGTGCCAGGCTCTGGAAGGCCAGTGCTGGAGACCTGCCTGAGGAGGCTAGCGGTGCAGTCAAAGGAGGGACAGACCATGGGTGTTTGTAAAGGGGAGTGGTTGTGGACTGGGGTGAAATTTCTCCCGCCCCTTTGAGTCAGCCCCGCGCCTGCCTGTACCAGCAAGTTCTCTCCTTAAACCTCCAGGGCGTTGACTCCTTGTCCTTGAAACCTGGTGAGAAGTGGACGTGTGCCCTCGTGCAGAAGCTACGCAGGCAGAAGTCCACAGCACACTCCTCTCCCCACTCTCTTTCTTAAACTGGGCCCTGGTAACACTGGAGAAAGTTTCAGAGAGAGGGGGTTGAAGTTCTACCACTATCATTTCCTATTGCATTTTCTTACAGGCTTGAAGCTCTGTAGGGAGGAACCTTTAGTGCATGCTATCTTCCGAGAGCTCTTGCTGGCTGTTCTCTCTTGTACAGAAAGTGTTTTCCTCCAGAGGCAATTTCATTAGTGTGGTGGTTTTCCTGGTAACAGTAGTGGGGTCCTGCCAGGAGTGCCTGAGGCTGGGACTCTGCATGTCGCAGGGGTGGTGAACCAGAGGGAGCCCCAGTTCTCACACTCTCCCTCCCATGAGCTGAGAGTCTGGGTAGAAGCTGTGCTCATGTTCTGTGTGGCTGAAACTACGTATGACGAGACTATATATACTGTCAGCTGACATAGCTGTTTCCTTCTGCCCACCCTCCCTCTGGGCATCTCTCCCTCTCCTTTTCTCTCTCTCTGTCCGAAAGCCTTGTTCTAGAAGAAGTTTGCAGTTTTTCCTGTTTTCAAGTTAAGGATTTCTTTATAAGCATGTGGAGCATTTTTTATTTGGGTGACCTCATGTTGATGTGTTCCTTTCCATTTTTTGCATATTCCTTGAGAGCCTTGGGCTGGACAGTTTTGAAATATCCAAAATAAGAAATAATGTGAGATGAGAAAGTCAGTGATGTTCAAAGACCACTATATCCGTTCTTTCTGTCCTCATGCTTTTGACATCCAACTCCCTTAAATCTTATGCCTCCAGGACACACCTGTTTTGCAAGGACCAATTTCCGTGGTGTAGGCTAGCATTATGCACAGCACTCTTTAACAAAATAGTTCTTTGGTTATACCTATCACAGGCTGTAATTTTCTCACATCTTGTGTCATTAGCGGTTGTGACTTTTTTGCAAGAGGGATAAAGTCTTTCATTTTGTCTTACTATCTCTTGAATTTTTAGTGTGTTCCCAAGAAACATTCGCTATCACTGAGACATATTTTAATAATTTCCAATCTCATTAAACTTGATGATATGAAGATGAAGATATTCTTACCTAACTTGTTAGGGATTCATGAAACAAATGAAAATAGAGATTGATAAATATTCAACATTGCTGATCACTTTTGTCACCAGTTTTTAAGTCCCAGGTAATGAAATCTGATTCTTTACCCTCAGATCATCTTACTATAAAGTTAACCAGCATTAAAGGCCTGTTGTGCCTTAGTTCCTAGCTCAAATTAAGCTAACTTATGACTCCACTCTTAATGAGTATGTGTAATAGTGTTGTTTCATGATTTAATTATCCACTCTACTTGTCTTGCAAAGAACACTATTAAGAAGAAGGAATCGGGTGCCATTGTTAAAAACACCTTTTAAAAAATCATTTGACAACCATCCCAGTTTTGTTTCTCCCATTTATATAACCAGCAGTTTCCTATCAGTATCAATTTACCCGTGTTGCCCTTTCTCTCTGTCACCTTCAGCGTTAGAAATTTTCACCCTGCTCTAAATTCTCGGTGCCGAGGAAACGAGCCATCATTTTGACTGTCCCTTTCCCCTCTAGCTGTGACATACCAGAGCCCTGTTCAGTTGTTCCTTCCCCCTTTGTCTGAGTCTTCTTTATTTCCACTCCTTCAAAGGATGAATGAAAACAAAAGTTAATTAAACATGAAACTTTTTTTTTTTTTTTTTTACTATTTATAGTTAATTCTTTTCCATAAACCTTCAAATCCATTCTGGTTATTAATACATACATCGCAGATATCTATCTTTAGGCAGTAAACTTCAAAGCCCCAGAACTGGTTCTTTGTTTAAATGGTACGTAGCCACACAAGGGGACTTCCTGCTGCCGCTTCGGAGCATGTGTGGAAGTGGAGGGCTGGCGGCAGAGGAGGCCCGACTGGGAAGCACCTGCAGAGCTGCCCCGCGTCGCTCCCCATAGCTCACTGTTCTGTGTATTTTATGGACAAGCATGAAACCTCTAAAGATGCATAGAGCAGATGCACTGATTTAAAAAATACCTGTCTCTCTATATTTGTTTATATATCTTCATGCCCTACAAAGAAAAATAATCCATAAGAAAATTCCCCCAAAGTCATTGTAGAGGTCCAGAAATGTAGAGCTGGAAGGAACCCAGGATATCAGGTGAGACACCCTCTCTGTGTAGCCAAGGCTTGGGGTCCCCCCAGCATGATGGGGGAGGGATAGGGTGGGGGGGACAAAGAACCGAGTGGCCAATCGAACCTCAAGAGACTCAACAGGCCTCCATCTGAGAGTAGATGAGGCAGCCTCTCAACCCTATTCACAAAAATAATTTTAGCAAAGGTTCCTGTAGGTTAAGCCTTCTCCAATTTGCAACGCCTTTCACAGACCTCCATGTTCCGCCCTCTTCCCGTCACCATAGCAACGCACTTCTAATAAAGGAGGAGAGGGCAAGAAGCAATTTTGCAAATGTGACCTTCTCCTACCCTCAGTTTTGCCAGTGCGTGGGGGGTTCTCCTTGGTTGTCCTGTCCTGTGAACTTATAGTCTCCTCTCAAGATCTTAACATCTTATAATAAATAGCCCCCAGCCACTAAAATAGGAAAGCCAGACCTGGAAGCTTTAATAACTTGGCACTAAGTATTCTACTTAGAACAGGAGTTCCCAAGTGCCAGTCCATGGCCCGGCTGCTATGGAGTCCAGAAGGCCCCAGTCCAGCCCAGCTGAATCACGGTCTCCAGTCATGGTTCCCAGGAGCCTGAATCCTTAATGCTGCCCACTAAGATGCCCCCAGGTTTGCCAGTCCTGGTGTATTTTATACTAAAGCTGTCCCACATAGCCAGCATCCCAGCACTGTCTCTATGTCCTGTGCAGCAAACGAATGGAAAGTGAAAGAGCTCATACCAAACCCTGCATGGATGACAAAAGGGAACAGCAAGAACTGTTTTAGACAAAAACAAAGGTTATCATAAAATGGCACTATCCTTAGTTACCCTTAGGTAAAGTAGGAAAGATGTCAGAATTTAAAAAAAAAAAAAATACTAGACATCAAGACAAAGAAAAAGGAATGCAGGCCAAGGCAGGTGGAAACATCTACTGATTTCAGCTCTTTCCCCAAGCACATTCCCAGCATAGAGCCCTCAGTCCTGATTAGGTATCTAACTTCTCTGCACTCATTTTTCTGGGTTTTTTTGGTGCATCTCTGTTGAAAAGGATGTGGAAAGTCTCAGTCATAGACAGAAATGAGCAGAAACTACAAAGCACCAGTTCCCCTCTGTGAATGCATGTCTGTTGAGGCCATGTGCACTGTTAGGTTTTGCTGTTATAGCATTAACTTCTGTAGATCCCACTGGCAATCAGTTTGCAGTTTGAAATTATCCAGGTTACACTTGTCTGCATGATTCAGTTCAGTGAATTGATCTGAAATATCTCTGGATAATGTCCTCACAATTTATTCTGACTGATACAGTCTAAGATGGAACCTTCTGGAAAGATTCTTTCTCATGTTGTCTGGATTGGGCGTGGCCATGCATAAGTTATTCAGAAGTGTGTTATCAGCTTGCCCTCTGGATCTCAATGCACAATGCTTTGCTTGAAAAAAAAAAAAGTCTCAGAAATTCAAGATGAGATGACTAGAAAGTATGTTTAAAGGTTAAAGTTGGTTTAAAGGTTGGTGCCACCCTTGTGAAAGAAAGGATCTTAAACTCTCTTGTCTGTCGCACCATCTGGCCATCCAAGCAGCGTAGTGCAAGCTTAGTCTTAGTCCATTGAGCAGCTGAGATTTCTGGCTTCCAACTAGGATTGTCACTGGGAAGATGGGAAGCCCTAAATACTGTCCTTTTGTACCACTAGTGTGGTTAATCATGATGAAATCAATTTGATTCTTGCTTGCGCTTGACTATTTTCCAGAATTTTCTTAAAATCATGTGAATGTTTGATTGGAATTCACAGATGTTGAAAAAGCCCCCAGATTTGCTTTGTAATGGATTCTTTTAGGGTAGATCGGCTTTGAAAGGGAAATGTGGATCTGTTGGTTTATGTTTTATTTTTCTCCCCTTGGCTGGAGAACCTCGGCTTACTAGAGGAACAGCCGCATCCCACAGGCCATACAATGGTCATGCTCAGATTTTCCATGGTTACTGAAGAAAGGCCCAGGAGCTTTTAAGACCCAACATCCCAAGATCTTACTTCGTTTAATTATGATTCTATACTTCTACAACAGGTACATTTTCACATTTTATTTTATTTTTAAAAGCGATTTATTTTAGCTTATAGAAAGTTGGAAAGACATTTAAGAGGAAAGAAAAATTATACCATAGTCCCAGATAAATTGTTGGTTATAACTTTGGTGTATTTTCTTCTAATCATATGTCTGCTTGTTCCATATTAATATTTATCACTTGCTCTTTATAAGGCACTAAGGAACAATCTGAAGTTATTAACAGTCAGTCAAAGAGAGATCGATGGAGTTATTGGGAAATTCTTGTTAAGTCCACATGGGGAAAACAAAGTGCTAAGAAATTTGTCTCAAACAACTTTCAAGAGTCTACAAGTTTGGCACAGGTATTGGGAGTGAGGATAAAGGTGGATTGCAGAGAAAATGTTCATTTTTCCCTTGAGTCTGTAAAATAGTTAAGAAAATGTATAGGTAAATGTAGAAAAAAAAGAAACTGAGGAATTCTAAGTGATGCTGTGACACTTTTGTTACCCTGGGGTTGGGGATATGGACAGAAAACAAAAAGCATAAGAATAAACTTAGGTAGACATTTTTCTTCATGTTCTTACTTTTTTTTTTTTTTTTTTAGGATCTAAGAGCAAGGAATTAATGTTAAGCAGTCAGGTTTTATTCTATAGTTGCACACATTATTAACCCAAGAACACTCCATTTTCTTAAGGTAATTGGAGTAGATTAGCTGTCAAGAACCCAGGAGCACAGGCCTAGTTTGAATTGATTTGCCCAAATGGTTCTGCTCTCTTGACGAGTCCTTTACATGCATCACTGCTGTGCCATTTCCTTAACTGTTGGCCCCAAGGAGACAGGCCTGCCTGACGCAGTCAGGACTAACGAGGTCTCTCACCCTAATGAACGGTTGCAGGCCTGACCCGCAGAGCTAACCCATACCTAAGTCAGTCTAAGGGCAACTCCCTTCTTTCACCCAAATGGTTGCTGTGCCTGAAAGAGTTCATTAGAAAGTTTAATGATAGTCCAAGAGCAGGGACCTGAGGCTGCTTCAGTGTTTTTGTGGGAGGGGTGTGTGTGTGTGTGCGTGCGTGCGTGTGTGTGTGTATGTTACATGAGCAAACCCTTTAGTCTTTGTGAAAACACCATGCCAAGTGCTAAGCTCCAGAGCTCGGGGACCACCCTCCCCCAGAGATGGGCCATTCCTCCTGGCTCCCTGTATCCTCCTTGCCTCTTTTCTCTCTAACCTCTGTAGCCACTGTGAGCATACCAGCAAGGCTCAGCAAAAGCCCAGAACCCCAGACTTCTTCCATGGCTGTGGCTGGACTCCTTCCACAGCCTTCGCTCTGTTGCCTGGAACTACTCTGAGGCCCAAGTGAAAATGTGGGCATAGAAGTCCTTTAAGCCACAGAGTGCTGAAGGCTGGGGGCTCTTTTGAGCTTTTAGATACTTAGGGGTGATCAGACCTCTTAGTCTGTGGCTTAGCTCTGAGCCTCTCACTCTGCACTCTTTACCTTGATAATGCACCCGCTTCTTGCAGCATCATTGCCTGTCCATGCCCAGCTCTGGTCCCTGAAGCTTCATTCCTGGATGGGATTGCAGAATAGTAGGAAAATAGTTAGACTTAATCTGACTGGTTTTGCCTGTAAGAACTGCCTAGGTAAGCATTGCCTGAAGAATTGGGATAGCATGTGAGCAGTGGCCAGCCTTGGGACATGTCCAAACATGCTCCGATTGTCAGATAATTTGTAAAACAAAGAACAAGAACCATATGATCCTCTCAATAGATGCAGAAAAATCATTTGACGAAGTACGGCATCCTTTCTTGATCAAAACTCTTCAGAGTATAGGGATAGAGGGTACATACCTCAATATCATAAAAGCCATCTATGAAAAACCCACAGTGAATATCATTCTCAATGGGAAAAACTGAGAGCTTTCCCCCTAAGGTCAGGAACGCGGCAGGGATGTCCACTCTCACCACTGCTATTCGACATAGGACTAGAAGTCCTAGCCACAGCAATCAGACAACAAAAAGAAATCAAAGGCATCCAAATCGGCAAAGAAGAAGTCAAACTCTCACTCTTTGCAGATGATATGATACTTTATGTGGAAAACCCAAAAGACCACCTCAAAACTGCTAGAACTCATAGAGGAATTCAGTAAAGTGGAAGGATATAAAATCAATGCACAGAAATCAGTGGCATTCCTATACACCAACAACAAGACAGAAGAAAGAGAAATTAAGGAGTCGATCCCATTTCCAATTGCACCCAAAACCATAAGATACCTAGGAATAAATTTAACCAAAGAGGCAAAGAATCTGTACTCAGAAAACTATAAAATACTCATGAAGAAACTGAGGAAGACACAAAGAAATGGAAAAACGTTCCATGCTCATGGATTGGAAGAACAAATATTGTGAAGATGTCAATGCTAGCTAGAGCAATCTACACATTCAATGCAATCCCCATCAAAACACCATCCACTTTTTTCAAAGAAATGGAACAAATAATCCTAAAATTTGTACGGAACCAGAAAAGACCCCGAATAGCCAGAGGAATGTTGAAAAAGAAAAGCAGAGCTGGTGGCATCACAATTCTGGACTTCCAGCTCTATTGCAAAGTTGTCATCATTAAGACAGTATGGTACTGGCACAAAAACAGACACATAGATCAATGGAACAGAATGGAGAGCCCAGAAGTGGACCCTCAACTCTTTGGTCAACTCATCTTTGACAAAGCAGGAAAGAATGTCCAATGGAAAAAAGACAGTCTCTCCAACAAATGGTGTTGGGAAAATTGGACAACCACATGCAGAAGAATGAAACTGGACCATTTCCTTATACCACAGACACAAATAGACTCAAAATGATTGAGAGACCTAAATGTGAGACAGGAGTCCATCAACATCCTAAAGAAGAACACAGGTAGCAACCTCTTCAACCTCCACCTTGCCACAGCAACTTCTTCCTAGAAATATCGCCAAAGGCAAGGGAAGCAAGGCAAAGATGAACTATTGGGATTTCATCAAGATAAAAAGCTTTTGCACAGTAAAAGAAACAGTCCACAAAACCAAAAGACAACCAACAGAATGGGAGAAGATATTTGCAAATGGCATATCAGATAAAGGGCTAGTATCCAAAATCTATAAAGAACTTACCAAACTCAACACCCAAAGAACAAATGATCCGGTCAAGAAATGGGCAGAAGACATGAACAGACATTTTTCCAAAGAAGACATCCAAATGGCCAACAGACATGTGAAAAAGTGCTCAACATTGCTCAGCATCAGGGAAATCCAAACCAAAACCTCAATGAGATACCACCTCACACCCGTCAGAATGGCTAAAATTAACAAGTCAGGGAACGACAGATGTTGGCGGGGATGTGGAGAAAGGGGAACCCTCTTCCACTGTTGATGGAAATGCAAGTTGGTGCAGCCACTCTGCAAAACAGTATGGAGGTTCCTCAAAAAGCTGAAAATAGAGCTACCATATGACCCAGCAATTGCACAACTGGGTATTTACCCCAAAGATACAAATGTAGTGATCCGAAGGGGTACTTGGACCCCGATGTTTATAGCAGCAATGTCCACAATAGCCAAACTATGGAAAGAGCCAAGATGTCCATCGACAGATGGATAAAGAAGAAGTGGTATATATACACAATGGAATATTATGCAGCCATCAAAAGGAATGAAATCCTGCCATTTGCAATGATGTGGATGGAACTGGAGGGTGTTATGCTGAGCGAAATAAGTCAATCAGAGAAAGACAAGTATCATATGATCTCACTGATATGAGGAATTCTTAATCTCAGGAAACAAACTGAGGGTTGCTGGAGTGGTGGGGGGTGGGAGGGATGGGGTGGCTGGGTGATAGACATTGGGGAAGGTATGTGCTATGGTGAGCGCTGTGAATTGTGTGAGACTGTTGAATCACAGATCTGTACCTCTGAAACAAATAATACATTATATGTTAAAAAAAAGAAGATAGTAGGAAGGGAAAAATGAAGGGGGGTAAATCAGTGGGGGAGACGAACCATGAGAGACTATGGACTCTGAGAAACAAACTGAGGGTTCTAGAGGGGGAGGTGGGGGGGGAGGATGGGTTAGCCTGGTGATGGGTATTAAAGAGGGCACGTACTGAATGGAGCACTGGGTGTGTTATACGCAAACAATGAATCATTGAACACTACATCAAAAACTAATGATGTAGTGTATGGCAATTAACATAACATAATAAAATTAAATTTTAAAAAAGTAGTCAGTATGGCATCCATTTCCTTGGGAAAGCAAAACCAAGACATTTGAGGGGAGAGAGAAGCTGGCAGAAGTTGATTGAATGGAACAAGGGGGAAATAGACATGTAGGGATTAGAGACACAAAGAGTCCTTGTGCTGGCCAGTTCTAATCTCTGACATGACTCCAGTGCACTGAGTCCAGAAAGCTCAGCGACAGCAGGATTGTAAAATCTGTGGCAGGAAACAGCTCTTAGCTTCGGGGGAGAAACACATTTAACTGTCCGGAGAGGAAACACTGGTCCTGTGGACTTAGGGCCAATTAATGTGATATTAATCTGAAAGATCTTCATGCTCACACAAATTAGGGAACTTGAATTCTGGTGCTTATATTTTAATAATCCTGTATATTTCTGTATTTTTATTCCCCATTGCAATAACATTTGTCAAATCTAATGCACTTTTCTAACAGATACCCTTCTTTTGTGAAGAGGCTTATTTTTTCATTCAAATGGCTTAAATCCCTATCATATATATAAAAAAGGTGTTTATTGCTATATTGAATTAATGAAAACTTGGAAATAATCTAAATGTTCAACCACAGGGACCTATTATATAAATGTTGGTCCATCTATATAATAGAATACTGTGCAGTTCTTAAAAACAATACGGTAGAACTATATGTGTTGATAGAAAAAGGTGTTTATGACATCAGGATGCACAACTGTATTTATAGTATGATCCCATTTTTATAAGTACTGAATAGATATGAGGTTGATATCTATGAGAAATAGATATTTCTAAGGTTAGAAATGAGTCTGTAAGGAATAGCCATGAATAGTGTGTCCCTGTAAAAGTGAAAGTTGTAGAGGGAAAATTTTATTTTTTTATTCATGCTTATATATATTCATCCCTAGCATTTGGTTTTTTTTTAACAGGGAGCATGGACTTCAGGGTTTTTTTTTTTAGAAATCAGATTTCCTTTAAAATTAAACACCAGTGGAAAGAAAAAGATCACTAGAGCCACCAGATACTGTAATTTCCTTAAACTAGATTCGCTGCTCCCCGGATAGAGCCAAGAAGTTTAGAACATGTGAAAAAACAGAGATTTCAATGTAGCCAAAGTAGCCAATCGAGGTCCTTCATTACCCTCTGTTTAAGAATTGGGACTATTGATACACACAGTAACTTGGATGGATCTCAAAGGAATTATGCTGAATCAAAGAAACGAGTGTCAAGAAGTTACAGAGAGTATGCTTCCATTTATCTGACACCCTCGAAACACCATCACTCTGGGGACAGAGAAGAGATCAGTGGTTTACCAGGGTTTGGGAACAGGGCTAGCAGAGGGGGATTGTTTCTGGCGATGGAACCATTCTGGATTGTGATTGTGGTGGTGGTGAACATGAATTTTCATGCCCGAATTCATAGAATTATACACAGAAAAGTCCATTTTATTCCATGCTAATTAAAAAAAGATTTTCTTAAGCAATGAAATAAAGGAACAGGGAACCGAGGGGGATCGTGTATCTGACCTCACATAAGAACTTGGCTGTAGTCTTGCAGTTGTCAGCACCACATATTCTCTCCTCTACATGGCTGGCTCTCCTTGGCTGAGTCTCAGAGGCAACCTTCCCTTACCTCTGTGCCCAGCGCACCAGTCCCTCCACCCGACAACTATAAGGGATTGTTTAGTTTGTGTCTGAGCAAATCTCGTATCAGGAAGCTCAAGACCTTTAAAGACTGTATGTTGGATTTACATATATGCCTTCTATGGGACTTTTTCCCTACAACTTGCCCCAAGGGAATCTAATTTTGCTCTCTGATGATAAAATAAGGCCAACCCCTCTTACAATTCCAGAAACATCTGTTTACTGCAGTCATCTCTCTGCTCTCTCAGAGTCCCACAACTCTTGCTGTGTTCAGGTTTTGAGAACCTCCAGCTTTCTGGTCTCTTTTTTCTGAACCCACATTGGCCAGAAGAGAGTGCTCCTCTGTCTGTGGTCTGGCAGTGGGGGACGGAGCTGGCCAGCTCTCCTGCCCATCCTAACACAGGTTTTTGGTCAGTGGTACTGACGGTCACATCGCCGTCTCTGGAAGCCATATCGCTCTGTGGCCTCGAACTGTGCAAACACTGCCTTTTCACATCTGCGGCTGGGAAGCCTCCCTCCCCTCGTATTCCTGAGTAGGTTCTTCGTCTTTCACTGTTGAATTGCACATTTAACCTTTTCGGTTACATCCTCCTGGGGTGATCATCCCAAACTATCCAGAATCCTGTGGGGCGCTAATCTGTCACACCCACCATCCTTCCCAGCCTCAGGCTCAGACATGCCAAGTCTTCATCTCTGTCAGTGTTGCCCCTCTTTCTAGAAGATTTGAGGAGGGAAGATGCCTGAGCTTCCTCTCTGCCCCGTCACCCGTGACTCACTGGGAGAGCCTGTTCCATGGGAAGAGAAAGGGCAACGTACCCTTAAGGTTTCCTCTGCCTGTATTCCCTTATGGAAAGATCCTCTGTGTTCCCAATATTGTCACTTTTTATATGTGACTGTTAATTGTATGCCTTGATGCTAGTTTGGGTTGGTGGGGCAGCATGGCGCCACATAAATATAAGTTATCATCCTAATTGGCATCACTGCATACTTAAGCAGGTTTGAAACCTTGAGGTCTTCTCTGGCACTTCATGGGTGTGTAGTTATTATGAAATTACTACACATCTGGATGTCTCATTTCCATAATTGCTGCACTTGAAAGGTGACTACCGGCCTGTTCTAGAATGAAAAGGTGTTAATTATGTTAATAATCGGGAATTCCGAAGCAGCTTCTCTGAGTGAGTGCTGGAGGGGTGTGGGTTCCAGAGACCACAGAGAAGACAGGTAGCCAGTGACCTGGTGCCAGTGTCCGAGCAAATGGACATAAAAGGAAGTAGAGACACTATAAAGAAATGTGAGAAAAACATCTAAAGGAAAAGCAGATTATAAAAGGCCATTGAGGCAATTTTTTGGCGTGACTGAAAAGTGCACTTGATATAATGAGGTAAATTAAACAGACCAGGGATGTGGTGGAGTTGCTTCTGAGCAAAGTGTTCTATGGACTTTGTCTGTCAAGATACCTTCTTCTAAAACATTGCTTAAGATGTGAGGGTAAATGGAGAGAGAGTGCTAGATCACCTTCCCCCCACCTCAGAAGCCAGGGGTTTATTTCCAAACCTTTTTCTTTTCCTCATTTCACCAAGAAATAAATAAAATAACTCACCCCAAAGCAGTGTGCTGGGCTACTTATCAAGAGCTTGGAAACACCAAGACAGAGATCCTAACATATAAATGCAGTGTTATCCAAAACTGACCTGTTTTATATAACTACTAAACTGCTTGGTCAAGAGACTGCATTCAATTCAGAGCCCTTACATAAAACATTTGCCACTATGTTCTAAAGACCCTGCTCTTGATGGGGTGAGAAGGGGATCTGGCTTCTGGGTCGGTGGTCTCTCAGATTGCTAGGCTGGCAAATGGTACCCCTGTCCTCTGTGTGCCTCCCAAAGCCCCAGACACTGTCAAACAGGACCATTTCTATAGGACCTTGAAATAGCTAAACTGTCCATTCTCACCAATCAGGGCCACTCAACTTGGGAAAAAAAGACACTTCATTAAAAACAGCTTAGACTATCTTAAAACAGACCTTACACATGACCCCCCCACAAACACACATTTTGTGTGAGCTTTTCCTTTTATCCCTAGACCCCCGAACCTATACCCTATTGACCGTAAGCTTCATTTGCCTTAAGTCTGCCACTGACCTAATATTTTTCTTTTTACCCTTTTTAACCAGAGGAGGTAGTATGTAATACTGTCCTACTGCATGTGTCCTCTTGTGCATATATAAGCATGTAAATGTAACTTTCTTTAACTTGTAGTTAATACATTTTCCAACAAAGGTAGAGTAATCTAGTTGAAGAGGAGAAGTGGGGATTGTAGCAGGCAGGCGTTTCAATCACAAATTCTAAATTGCACTTCAGTTAATAATGAAATTCTTGCAGGAATTAGCTGCAAACTTGTACTCAGGAATCGAATTTGAAGAGTTGTCCATATCGATTTGTGAAGTGTAATGGTACTTCTCGTGATCAGAATGCTGTGGATTTGCTGCCTGCAGAGAGAGTGGGACAACAGAGCAGAGCAGTCTGTCCTCGGGGAGCCTGAGCTGTGCTGAAACAAATAGCCCCCACTAACAACCAGTAGGGGGTCCAGGAGCCCAGTTATTATGTACACTGATTCTTACTGGAGTATGATAAAGACCTGGCTTTATTTTATTACATATATAAATGCATTATTTTATGTCTATACAGATATATTCATATACACATATGTGCCTACATTTACATAGTTATATATATACATATGTATAGCGTCCACTTCTTATATACATATATATTACAAGATCCATTCTTTCATTAAAAACAGCTTTTTCAGTGCCAGGAGCTTCTCATATGTAATTTCTGTGTCTCTGAAAATCATTTTCAACCAAGACAATAACATAAATTCTAGAATTTACTGAATGGATAAGTCTTTGAAGTGAACATATCTGCTTTATGTAATAACATAAAATCTGATTTCTTTTTTATATTTAATTAGAGTTTAACTCTAATCTTTCTTCAAAGAAACCAATGAATAGGGGTGCCTGGAGGCCTCAGTTGGTTAAATGTCTGGCTCTTGGTTATGGCTCAGGTCATGATCTCATGGGTCATGAGGTCAAGCCCCACATTGGGTTCCATGCTCAACAGGGAGGCTGCTGGGGATTCTCTCTCCCTCTCCCTCTGCCCCTCCCCCCAGGCATGCGGATGCATTCTGTCTCTAAGATAAATAAATCTTTAAAAAAATGAATAATTTATATTTAAATAAAAATATTTTTGAACAGTTATCTTGGTCCCTACTAACTTCATCTTAATTCTTCAAAGTCCCCAGGATGCCCCCCACCTCCTGGGCTTCATTTTTCTGAGCACCCAAACTGTAACTGTCACTTTTTGAAAAGAGGGATTTACCTTGGGGATTCTTGGGAGAATATTGCTATTATACTCATCTAACTGTCACCAGGGATGGAGTGAATAGTGTCAAGCTGGACTTAAATGAAAAGCGTTATCACCTAAACTATCAGAAAATTGTAGGTTGCGCTGTGAAGAAATGCGGGGCATTCTCCTACCATAACAAGCCCGACTGGTCCCTCCTAGTGCAGATGATCTCGTTTCAGCTGGGTAATTATCTCCTTTGGACAGGTGATCATTCCTCTTTACTCTTGTGTTGCTAATTTTTTTTCCAACCTAACATTTTAGTAGAATACTTCCTCCAGGCAAGAGTGAAACATGCATAGTTTGTCGTGAGATGCGAGTTGGAAAACAAGAAAAGCAAAGGAAACCCTCCTAGGATCACAGTGTACAAGGTGAAAGAGGAAAATGCCCTTATGTGGACTTCAATGAAAAGAAGAGAAAAATGCTGGCAGGTAGAGTCCCAGAGAGAGAGGGTTCCCTTCACCTTCAGCCTTTGCTTTTCCTAATATCTCCCCCCATTGTTCTTTCCACTTGTCCAAACCCCATTTCCCCGTGTCTGTGTCAGCCCCTCGCCCGCTGCCAGCACAGGGAGTGGTCCCTCCCCTAACTGGCACTTAACCCTCTGTACCTGGTAGGTTCCTGAGCCTGTTTTCTGTGATTCTTGAATTCCTATGAAACTTTTCCCATCTACTCCGCCTGCCACATTAAGGCAGGGATGCTACCTCACCTGCCTTTATATAGCTCTTGCACAGAGTAGACAATAAATGCATTGAATTTAGTAAAGGATCTCATAAATGAAACAGATGTTCCCCGGTCCCCTCACTCAGTGTAGCTTTCTTATTCAGCAAAGAATTGGTTCATGACTGTGACATGAGCTTGCTGTCTCCTCCCCAGGAGCCAAGCCTGCATCTTCCTGTGTCCCCCTGCATCCCTAACATAGGCCAGGCACACCAGAGATTTTCAGAACCTGCTCACTAAATGGAAAGGCAGAGAAAGGGACACTTTCTTGATGCTTCAGCCCCAGTTGAAGTAGCTGCAACTGCAATCTCAGTGCCCTGAGCCTAGGCTGGCCTGGCTTCCTGCTGGGCCAGACCTGCAGGGACAGTCAGAATTCTTTAAAGCAACATAACTGAAATGTTGCTGGATCATGAAACAGCGCAAGATAACCAGGTGCAGGCTCAGCTGCCCTCCCCATTTAGGAATGCTGGGAGGTAGCCAACCTGTATCCACCACCCACAAGAAAGAGGAAACATTTCAAATCTACTTTTTTTTCTATTTTTCTTATTTTTAACCCTCAAGTCTGTCTGTTCCTGGGGCTCTTGAACTGTAGTTATTTTGCTTGTTACTTTTTGTTGACCCAGTAAAAATACCCCTAATGTAACCCCCTCCACCGACCCCCAGCCTTCCAAGGATCTGCCTTTTTCACCATCTGCAAGTGGGATTGGACTGGGGGAGGGGCACTCTCAGCAATCTTGCAGGTATCCTTGCAACCAGCCCTGCCCACTGGGGAGTAGGCGAAGTCAAGTGCTTGGGTGCAGGATTCCTGGATGTGGTCTCCTGGCTTGCTGATGAATTAACTTTCTCTAATACCGCAGTGTGAAACTGCTACAGTATTTAGTCGATACTGTAAATCCTAGTTAAGAAAAATGTTCATTTTTGCTCTCATAGCTGAATTTAAAGTTTCTTTCTCTAGATGTGCCCGCTGTTAGATGTGCCTGCTGTTTTATGTTGTTGTAATTCAGCCATATGCTATTTTGTTTTTATTCTCCCTCTCCAATGTCCACTCACACACAGAGAGCTCTTTTGTGTTTGTATGCGTGTATGTTTAATTTACACAAGTAATACTGTTCTTGTTCATGTTCAAGTGATCATACACTTTTTTAAAAATTTTTTTACCTAGCACTCTACTCAAAAACCCCATTTGTGTTACTTTGTGTACATATAGTTCTTTGCATCTATAATATAGAGCTAGGGGTGGACTTGCTGGACCATATATGAGCATCCTTTCTTTCAGTCAATACTGGTTGATTGTTTGACAGTGTGACGGCAGCGGCTTAATCCCCCCACAGTGGTCCGTGAGGGTTCTTGGCTCCTGCACAATCTTGTCAACATGGAGTATTCCCTACCTTTCTGTTTGCCAGGCACTTTATATCCATTCTGGTGGGTGCAAGGTAGTATTTCACTGTAAATTCATTTTGCATTTCTCGGCAAATTAGTGCTTTTGTGAATTTCCTGTTTATAACCTTTGCTCATTCTGTTGGTATTCCGGGCTGATTTGCGGATAGTGCTGATATATTCTAGATATTTATATGTGGATCTAAAGATGGCAAATATTATCTCCATGCCTGTCATGTTTGTTGACTTTGTCATATCCTTCACCGACCAGAAAATTATCAACTGTTTGTCTTTGGTTTGTACTTTGAGAGCTTTGCTTAAGAAGCCTTTCCCTAATCCCTGGTCATAAAGAACCTCCTACAGTGTGTCCTTTTCACTTCATTTTCGAAATGTCATCCTGTAAATCTTTGGCACACATTTATTTCGGTTTCTTTAATTTTAATTTTGAGTCCAGCACAAATCTTGAATATAGACTTAACGTGTTTGCGATGGGACCTAGCAAGCAGTACATGCTGAGCATTGGGTAATTTGGCCAGAAGTAAGTCAGCATCCATCATTTCATTTACCAGTGGTTCTCAAAATGGCGAATTACCTGGGAGCTTGGTAAAAAGCAGATTCTTGATCCCTGCCAAAGATCCTACTTCATTAGGTCTGGGATGGGGCTCTGGAATCTGCTTTTTACCCACTTTGAGATGATTCTGATGCAGGGGGTCTCTAGCTAGTACCTTGAGGGAAACTACCTTAGCGTTCAGTTAGGGCAGGTGCATCACTTTAAGAAACACCAGCCACAACAATCCACATAGGGGACTTTGAGCAGAGGGAATGTAATGGAGAATTTACCTGCCACCCCAGTCCAGCCTTTGGGCACTGCAGTCATTGGCGTGGGGGTGGTCCCGGGTATGAGGAAGTAAGGCTTCTATCCCCAAGAGTTGTTGAATATTCTATACCCCTAGCTCTTTTCACACTAACGCTGACTTTCTAAAGGGCACTGGAAACCAGGAATGGGTTTTTAGAGGCCATTACCACCCTAATTAACACCTCTCCTCTTCTTTTAAAGGTGCCCCCTGAAGTAGTAATGGAAATGTGAGATCTTGGGAGAAAGCACCTTCCCAAGGTCCCACTTTGCTGCATTATAAAGGGAAAAAAGTAAGAACCAGAAAGACCTGGCAATTAAGATCCATGGACAGTTTCCAGGCTTTAAAAAATGGCAGTAAGATATAATTACCTTAAATTACTGAACTCAAAACTTGTTCCAGAACACGGCCGACGTGGCTTCTTTCAGGGCTGGGTCTCTCAGGATCAGTTCAGAAGCATATTCCCCCTCGAGAAGGATTCTTGTCCAGGACAGGGGCAGGCAGAATTTGTGCTCAGTGCCCAGCCTGGGTCATGCGACTGGGCCAGGTTTGTGCATGGTTCCCTCAGTCCCAGAGACCCTGGAGGAATTTATGCTATGTGTATGAGGCTCCTGGGGACCCAGCCACTCTCTGGCTCTTGGAGAATGTGCTGTGATTCCAACAGTTGACTCGTATTAACATGTTTGTCATCGTTACCAGGGTGGTAACAGTGATACCCTGTGGATTCATATAGGATGGTTTACACAGGACTTTCCCCTAGATTCTCTCATAATAATAATGGCTGCTTTTTGTCGCGTGCTCGCAATGAGATGGGGATGCTTTACATACATTACCTTTAATCTCCCCCCCGCCAAGAAATCTGTGTTTCTATAGTTGGAGAGACAGAGACTCAAAACCACTCAAATTTCCTTTAAGCCACATAACCAGCAAGCAGCAGAGCTGGAATCAGAATTCAAGTAGCAGATTCTCCAGTCATATACTATGTATTCAGTAATTTAAAGAAAGTGCAAGTTTATATTTGTCTCAACCATTAACATTTAAAATATAGCATATCTCTATCACTTCTGAGCTGTATTAAGTTATGAGAAACTTTTGTGTCTCTCTAGACAAAGAAACCCCTGTGGAATCAATACATAAAAGCTTAGGCTCTATGTTTATTATTCAACAACTCCAGCTATTCCAGTTCCTAATTCAGTGATTTTAAGAGAGTTATTTAACCTCTCTGACTTCAGTTTCCAGATCTATTAATTGGACAAAATAGCAAAGCCTATTTTGAGTCGTTCTTAGGAGGCTTGCATGACATAATACATACAAAGGGTTTAGGAAAGTGTCAGGCACATGGAAAGCACCCAATAAATGTTAGATGCTTAAAAAACAAATACGGTGATATGATGGCATTTGCAGTGGCAAATTGGAGATGTACCTGCTTGGACCATGTACCAGGATGTATTTAGTCTAATAAAACAATACATGCAAAGATTTCTTCTTATTTACTAGAACATAGATTTTGAAAGAGCCACAGCCCTGCAGGTTCTCCCTTTTGATCTGGCCTCTCCCAGAATTGACAACAGTTAAACACCTTGCTCGTTCTGATGAGTTACGATAACCAATGCACGTACAACATGAAAAGTGCTGTTAAGTCTTTTGAGCCATTGAGATCTCAGTGGAAATGAGGTGGCCTGCAGCCCTTAAACAGTGGAATACCAGCTGGTTGGCAGGATAAATTGCAGTCATGAGCACTCGCATGCACCTGCCCACAGGGCCCCCCTGCCCCAGAGGAGAGGCCCACGGATGCGGGAGAGAGAAACACAGCCTGCATGTCCATTCCCAAGGCTGCCGCAATGTCCATGCAGCCATTTTGAATCATCTCCAGGGCCATCTTGTACTAACTTTACCATTCCATGTAAGTGAAAGAAGGACCCCATTTCTAGAAAGGATGTAAGACCTATCTAAACTCGTTTTCATAGACCTGTTACAGCTAATGATACCTTTTCAGACACAGTCGTTTATTCCCTAGACTCCACCATCCTATCATCAGAGGTACGGACTCCTCCATAGTTCCATTTAGAACAAAATTAACCCATGCTGGGAGTAAATTTTTTAAATGGATCCATCCTACCAGTTATGGTAGAAGATTAATCACTGATTTAGACCACTTCATTCCAAATGCCACCCATTTTCTTTGTAAGCCATGATTGGATCTATGGTGCCCAGCTGCAGTTCTAGATTTTCTCTCACCTCACAGAGTGCACCACTGATTGCCTGCTGCCGTCACTCTGAGGTGACTCAGGTGGCTGGCTGAACCCATGCAGCAGGATTTCCCACAGGGCACACTGACAGCCGGGCCTTTTCTTCCTACTAGCACTCTGCGTAGCACCCTTACTATATAGAAGATTCTGAATAAAATGTTTTAGGATAGTCGTAGCTATAATCCGAAACAAAAGATTTGTTTCTAGCATTTCTTCCAACTCTCGGTTTGGCCTTTCAGAACTGTTATGTTTATATTTAAGAAATTTAAGTTTTGAACTAAAAACTGGCTCTAATAACTATGCCTGCTTACTGAATTTAAAACTAAACCCAAATATCCATTTTTATGAAAATATACAAACAACCATTTTTTT
This sequence comes from Zalophus californianus, assembly GCF_009762305.2. NCBI lineage: Eukaryota > Metazoa > Chordata > Mammalia > Carnivora > Otariidae > Zalophus > Zalophus californianus. The sequence continues at coordinate 69,566,031 of NC_045595.1, read as the reverse complement.
TAAAAAACTAACAACCCAGTTCAAACCCATGTGGACTTAAGATAGAATATCAAACTTGTTCTACAAAGTGAAATTTTGTTTTGGGAGCCAAATTTTTTTGGCAGGGGGGATTTGAATTCTTTTTTTTCTTCTTTAAATTTTTTTATTGTTATGTTAATCACCATACATTACATCATTAGTTTTTGATGTAGTGTTCCATGGTTCATTGTTTGTGCATAACACCCAGGGCTCCATGCAGAACGTGCCCTCTTTAATACCCATCACCAGGCTAACCCATCCCCCTACCCTCCTCCCCTCTAGAACCCTCAGTTTGTTTCTCAGAGTCCATCATCTCTCATGGTTCGTCTCCCCCTACAGTTTCCCCCCTTCATTCTTCCCCTCCTGCTATCTTCTTCTTTTTTTTTTTTAACATATATTGCATTATTTGTTTCAGAGGTACAGATCTGTGATTCAACAGTCTTGCACAATTCACAGTGCTCACCATAGCACATACCCTCCCCAATGTCTATCACCCAGCCACCCCATCCCTCCCACCGCCCCACCACTCCAGCAACCCTCACTTTGTTTCCTGAGATTAAGAATTCCACATATCAGTGAGGTCATATGATACATGTCTTTCTCTGATTGACTTATTTCGCTCAGCATAACACCTTCTACTTCCATCCACGTCGTTGCAAATGGCAAGATCTCATTCCTTTTTAATGGCTGCATAATATTCCATTGTATATATATACCACATCTTCGTTATCCATTCATCTGTTGATGGACATCTTGGCTCTTTCCACAGTTTGGCTATTGTGGACATTGCTGCTATAAACATCGGGGTGCACATACCCCTTCGGGTCCCTACATTTGTATCTTTGGGGTAAATACCCAGTAGTGCAATTGCTGGGTCATATGGTAGCTCTATTTTCAACTGTTTGAGGAACCTCCATACTGTTTTCCAGAGTGGCTGCACCAGCTTGCATTTCTACCAACAATGTAGGAGGGTTCCCCTTTCTCCGCATCCCCGCCAACATCTGTCGTTTTCTGACTTGTTAATTTTAGCCATTCTGACTGGTGTGAGGTGGTATCTCATTGAGGTTTTGGCTTGGATTTCCCTGATGCCGAGCAATGTTGAGCACTTTTTCACGTGTCTGTTAGCCATTTGGATGTCCTCTTTGGAAAAATCTCTGTTCATGTCTTCTGCCCATTTCTTGACTGGATCATTTGTTCTTTGGGTGTTGAGTTTGATAAGTTCTTTATAGATTTTGGATACTAGCCCTTTATCTGATATGTCATTTGCAAATATCTTCTCCCATTCTGTTGGTTGTCTTTTGGTTTTGTGGACTGTTTCTTTTACTGTGCAAAAGCTTTTTATCTTGATGAAATCCCAATAGTTTATTTTTGCCCTTGCTTCCCTTGCCTTTGGCAGTGTTTCTAGGAAGAAGTTGCTGCGGCTGAGGTTGAAGAGGTTGCTGCCTGTGTTCTCCTTTAGGATGTTGATGGACTCCTGTCTCACATTTAGGTCTCTCAATCATTTTGAGTCTATTTTTGTGTGTGATGTAAGGAAATGGTCCAGTTTCATTCTTCTGCATGTGGTTGTCCAATTTTCCCAACACCATTTGTTGAAGAGACTGTCTTTTTTCCATTGGACATTCTTTCCTGCTTTGTCGAAGATTAGTTGACCAAAGAGTTGAGGGTCCAGGGCGCCTGGGTGGCTCAGTTGTTGAGTGTCTGCCTTCGGCTCAGGTCATGATCCCAGGGTTCTGGGATCGAATCCCACATCTGGCTTCCTGCTCGGTGGGAGGCCTGCTTCCCCCTCTCCCACTCCCCCTGCTTGTGTTCCTGCTCTCGCTATCTCTCTCTCTCTATCAAATAAATAAATAAAATCTAAAAAAAAAAAAAAAGAGTTGAGGGTCCATCTCTGGGCTCTCTATTCTGTTCCATTGATCTATGTGTCTGTTTTTGTGCCAGTACCATACTGTCTTGATGATGACAACTTTGCAATAGAGCTGGAAGTCCAGAATTGTGATGCCACCAGCTCTGCTTTTCTTTTTCAACATTCCTCTGGCTATTCGGGGTCTTTTCTGGTTCCGTACAAATTTTAGGATTATTTGTTCCATTTCTTTGAAAAAAGTGGATGGTATTTTGATGGGGATTGCATTGAATGTGTAGATTGCTCTAGCTAGCATTGACATCGTCACAATATTTATTCTTCCAATCCATGAGCATGGAACGTTTTTCCATTTCTTTGTGTCTTCCTCAGTTTCTTCATGAGTATTTTATAGTTTTCTGAGTACAGATCCTTTGCCTCTTTGGTTAGATTTATTCCTAGGTATCTTATGGTCTTAGAGACCCAAATTTTTAAAAATATCTTCTCAGTTCTCTATGCCAGAGAAAATTCCGCCTATTATTATTTACCATTTACCAGTCATGAAATGGAAGAACTGAAACAAAGGGATTTTTTTCTGTCTTATCTTCTTTACCTATATTTGCCCCCATTAGGATTTTCTCAAGAGGTCCGAATAAGAGTTGAGAGTAATTTTTTCCTTTAAACTCATTAATATTTTATGTTAATCCCTGGGACAACAGTGTCTGATACACCCATTGGTTAAAGGGTCAATAAAACTACATTTACAGGAGGAGGGAGGTTGGGTGATTAATTCCCTGTAGGATCTGTGAGTTAACAGTAAACAGATACCAAAGGAAAGGAGTTGGTAGCAACTTTCCCAACCTGGGGCCCAGAAAGTAAATCTTCCCTGTCTGTAATCATAGGAAGTTATTCTAGAGGGTGCCAGGACCCTGGTTTGTGGTTTAGGTAGCACTGTGTAATAAATCAGAACATTCTGGAGTATTCTGGTAAATTTCTCCATCAGAATTACAGTTCTGTTCAGCATCAGCCATGTATGGTGAGGTTCCCATTATAATAAATTGATGGGATATATATTTGACCAAGAAAAAAAATAGTTGTGATTTGGTAAATGTATGTGTGTGGGGAAGGGGCCAGCAGGCTAGAACTGGACTGGATTATCTTCTCTTCTGTCATACAAGCTTCACAAATCTTTATGTTGGATATTTACCTTTATAAATAATCAGCTGTGCAGAAACTGAAAACTTAAAAAGTAAAATGGCAGTGTTTCCAAGTCAGAAGAAATGAATTTGAATTGCTGAGAAAATAGATGTCACAGTCTATTTTACATTAAAATATTCAATCATTTAAACATTAAAATGTTTAATGAGAGTATTAATGTTTTCAGAGAATGACTGATACAATATTAACTTAGAAAATTGCCTAGAGTCAGGGCGCCTGGGCAGACTCACTCTGTTAAGTGTCCTACTCTTGATTTCGGCTCAGGTCATGATATCATGGGTCATGAGATCAAGCCCTGAGTCAGTCTCCTTGCTCAGTGGGGAGTCCACTTAAGACTCTCTCCCTCTCCCTCTGCTCTTCCTCCCCACCCCGCTCCCTGCTCACATGCTCTCAAAAGAAAGAGAAAATTGCAGAGAGAAATATATGGGCTAAATACAAAAGATATTCCAAGATGTTAACTCATTCACTTACCAAAGATTTTAGTGCCTATTATGTGCAAGATGCTGTTGTAGATGCTGACATACGTGGTAAATGGAATAAAAAAGTTTCCTGCCTTCATGGAGCTTCATACCAGTTATGGGGAGGGGGCACAGCATGCTAGTTTTTGTTTTTTTTAATAACAGGTTGTTGCGACATAATTCATATACCATACACATCACCCCTTTAAAGTATACAGTTCAATGTTGTTATTGTTCTGTACATCCACAGTTGTGCAACCATCACAGCAGGTTCATAACAGTTTTACCAAAAGCAACCTCATACCCAACCTCATACTGACTCTCTGATCACTTCCCATTTGCCCCCCTCTCTCTAGCCCCTGGCAACCACAAACTTTTCTCTCTATAGATTCGTCTCTTCTGGACCTTTCATATAAATGGAGCCATACAATATGTGGTGTGGCCTTTTGTGTCTGACTTTTTCACCTAGTATAGTGCTTTCAGAATTCATCTATGTTGTAGCTTATGTCAGTACTTCATTCCTTTTTTCTACCAAAATATTATGTTATATTATATCATATCATATTATATTATATCCATCGTATGGGTATACCACATTATACTTATCCATTCATCAGCTGATGGTCATTTGGGTTTTCTCTACCTTTTGCTAATATGAATAATACTGCTGTGAACATTCATGTACAGGTGTTCATGTAGACCTATGATTTTGTTTCTCTTGGGTATGGAATTGCTGGGTCATATGGTAAATCCATGTTTAATCATTTGAGGAATTCCTAGAGTCTCTTCCAGAGTGGCTGCATCATTTTATGTTCTCACCAGTGGTATATACAAGCTCTGATTTCTTCCCATCCTTATCATTATCGTCACTGGCTAATATTTGTCTTTTTGGTTAAAGCTATCCTAGTGCGTATGAAGTGGTGTCTCGTTGTGGTTTTGACTTGTATTTCCCTGATGGCTAACGATATTGCACATCTTTTCATGTGCTTATTGGCCATTTGCATATCTTCTTTGAGGGATGTTTATTCAGTACCTGGCCCATTTATTAGTTGAGAGAAACTAGGGAAGGCATGGTCAGGGAGGCCTCTCTGGTAGCCACGGCCCAAGTGCTGAGTAGGAGCTAGGCATGTAGAGGAGAGTATTCTGGACCTATAGAGCACCAGGTGAACTTATGGTGAGTGAATTTGACTTATTTAAGGAGCAGATGGGCCAGTGAGGCCAAAACACAGTGGATGAGAATTTTTCTTCATCATTGCTTTCTCTCTGTTCTTTGGATTGCATAATCACTATTGATATAAATTGTGCTGATTTTTTTTTTCTGTCTCTTCAAATCTACTGTTGGGAGTCTCTAGTGAACTTACCATTTTATTTATTGTACTTTTCAATATCAGAATTCATTTTTTTTAAATTTCCTCTTTAAAATTTTTTTTTCTCTTTATATTCTCTATTTGATGAACCTTGTCATCGCACTTTACTTCTTTAAACATGATTTCCATTAGGTCTTTGAGCATATTTCTAATGCTGCTTTGAAGTTCATGTCTGTTAAATCCAACTTCTGGGTCCTATCACAGTTGTTGCCTGATTTTTTTTTTCCTGTATGGGTCGTGTTTTTCTGTTTCTTTGTATAGTCATAATGTCTTGTTGGAAACTGGACATTTTAGGTAATATTTTGTAGCAGTTCTGGCTACTGGTTTCCCTTCCCCCAGAGCTTGTTATTATTTGTTCATTTATTTCTTTTTTCTTTTTTTTTCTTAAAGATTTTATTTATTTATTCGACAGAGAGCACAAGCAGGGGAAGCAGCAGAGGGAGAGGGAGAAGCAGGCTCCCCGCTTAGCAGGGACCCCAATGCGGGGCTCAATCTCAGGACCCTGGGATCATGACCTGAGCCCAAGGCAGACGTTTAACCTACTGAGCTGCCGAGGCACCCCTGTTCATTTATTTCTTCCATGACTAGTGATATTATTGTAGTGGGATCTATTTCTTTCCACCCTCCCCATAATATAGGGCCTCTCATGAAGCCGCCTAAGGATTGCAGCCTTGGGTATTTGCAGTCACCCTGGGATGATCATGGTTTTACCAGGCTGTCTGTCTCTTTCCCAGGTCTCTCTGTTAAGCTGTCTGCCTCTTTGGTATCACATCTAGCTGTGAGCTTCTATTAATTACTGATTGCTGTGTATGTTTTCAAGAATATTCTAGGGCAAAAATTGCTCTGCAGTCTGATCCAGATAAATTTGGACCCCTTTGCAGGGGAATTTTTTGAGGCCAGTCTTCAAGGTTTGTTCTCACCCCAGGAGGGCTCCCTTTTGGGCTATTTCTTTTCATGGTTCTCTTTGATAAAGAAACTAGCCTGCAGTTTAGCTTGCTACTACAATGAAACTACTAGCCTTCCCTTACTTGCTTACCACCAAAAGCTGCTTTGTTTCTGGAGCATCCTTAGGTTTGAGCTTCCTTATACTCTGTTCTAAATAAACTCATTTCCTTTGGGGACAGCTTTGGAGTTCTTTGTTCTTATGGCCTGCCTCTTCCCTGCACAAAATCTCTGAGCCACAACTCTGGAGCTGGGGGAGAGGACAGGGGCCAGTTTCTCTTAGAGTGACACCCCTGCTTTATGAGCAGGGTGTCCTCTGGCCTTCTCAGCTTACCTCTTCCAGCATGGAATCTCTAACCTGTGAACAAACTGGGGCAAGGGCAATCAGGGCACCACTATTCTCAGGGTGCCACCCCTGACAGGGAACATCTCTCTGTATGGGAACTGGGTAAAGGAAGGGAACCTCCAATTTCTCAGCTGTATTGCTTGGAATTTAGCCTCTGCAACACATAGTTGGTCAGGATGAGAAATGTTGGTATCTTGCCCTTCCTGGGGGTGTACCATAGTCCCTAACTGGGAATTGGCAAGAACAGGAGCCCTGAATTCTTGGCTTCGCCAGTCTAGAGTGTCCATCATCCTGAGCTGGAAAGGGATGGAGGGGATTGTGGTTGGCATGCCACAGACTTTCACTGTTCTCATTGATTGTTAGTGGATTTTCTTGAGTAGATATTTCTTCATTTGCTGTATGCCCTTAAGACAATTTTAGACACCATTTAGAAAAATAATTTCTATCAATTATGCTTGTTTTGCTGGGACATGGGTCTGTGGAGCTCCCCATGTTGCCATTCCCGAAGTCTGTAACACCATTTTTACTCAAAAGAACAACTACTAACAAACTATGGTTAGACTCCAGCATTTAGCAAGCATTTTCTCAAAAAGTGAAGTCCATCACTTTGGGGAAAATAACTAACAGCATTTGGTGCCATAAAATTGAGTTTTCAAGCAAAAATTAGAATTTTAGGGTTGTGTAGTCACCACAGAGAGTTTGACAATGTTCCAGTATGTAAAGATTTTTCTGGTGAGATCAGTGGTGATATTAATGAATGGGATTTTTATATTACATAACAAAATGCATCAACATTTTGGGCAGATCTTTACAACTCAGTAGACTGGTATTTTTGAGATGACAAAACACATGAGATTACAAAATTTTGTATGGTAAGACCTATTCAAAGTGCAAGATAAATCATTGGCTTTTCATGTAATAAGGACATGGAAAGTTTACTGATATGGTTTCCATTCCATGTCACAATTATCCTTAAGAAACTTCCACTTGTTGAATTTTGGTGTAGCATCAAAGAAGAATATTCACAATCATCTGAAAAGAATATTATGATACTTCTCCACTTCCCAGTTACGTATCTGTGTGAGGCTGAATTTTCTTTGTATATTTCAACCAAAACAATATATCCCAGCAGATTGAATGCAGAAACAAATTTGAGAATCCAGTTGTCTTTTAATACATCCAACATTAAAGAATTTGCAAAAATGTAAAACAATTATACTCTTGTTCCAAAATTTTCTTGCTTAGGAAAAATATATTTTTAAAGTAAAAACATTTGCTAATATGAATGGTTTTGTTATTTTAAAATGAATTTATAAATATTTTTAAATGTCTCACTTTTGATTTCTAATCCAGTAAATATTGATAAATAGTCCCCACATAAACAAAAGATCTTCAGGGTCCGCATTTTTTTTTTTTAATGTAAAGGGTTCTGACAATAAAAAGTTTGAAAACCACCCATCTAAGGGAGACCCATATATATAATGTCCAGTAGATAAGTGTTTTCATGTATGTATTTGTGTATCTACATATGCACACATATACATATATATATAAAAGCCTGCACTGAACAAAGATGTATTCTTTACAAAGACAGATGCAACAATTACACTTATAGGTTATCACAAAGTTTCTTAACCAATTTAAAACAAATTATATATTCAGGGCGCCTGGGTGGCTCAGTTGGTTAAGCGACTGCCTTCGGCTCAGGTCATGATCCTTGAGTCCTGGGATCAAGTCCTGCATCAGGCTCCCTGCTCAGCGGGGAGTCTGCTTCTCCCTCTGACCCTCTTCCCTCTTGTGCTCTCTCTCATTCTCTCTCTCTCAAATAAATAAGTAAAATCTTTTTTTTTTTTTAAAGATTTTACTTATTTATTTGACAGAGAGAGACACAGCGAGAGAGGGAACACAAGCAGAGGGAGTGGGAGAGGGAGAAGCAGGCTTCCCGCAGAGCGGGGAGCCCGACGTGGGGCTCCATCCCAGGACCCTGGGACCATGACCTGAGCCGAAGGCAGACGCTTAACGACTGAGCCACCCAGGCGCCCCTAAATAAATAAAATCTTAAAAAAAAAAAAACAAATTATATATTCAGACCACATCTCTAACCCAGTCAAATTAAATTAGAAATGAATAATAAGCCATCCCATCACCATTACCACCATGGCCATTATTTGTTTGGAAACTGTGGCGTATACATACTCTTAAATAATTCATGGCTTTAAAAGAATTTGATGATGTTCAGATTGAAAATATTTAGAACTGTTCTGGTTATCTATTGACATAAAACAAACTGCACTGAAACTTGCCTAAAAAAATTTATTTGCTGACAAATCTGTAGTTTGTCTTGGACTCAGTAAAGCCAACTTGTCTCTGCTCCTCTGTACCATGGGGCATCCACTGGCCCATCTCAAAGGCTGGGGGCTGGAATCATCTGAAGGCTTACTCTTATGTCTGGCAATTGATGTTATCTCTTTATGTGGCCTCTTCATGTAGCCTGGGTGTCCCCAGAACATGGTGGCTAGTTCTAAGGATGACCATCTCTAGAGAGCCTTGCAGAAGCTGCATTGCCTTTTATGACCCAGCTTCAGAAGTCACTCGATATCACTTCTCTCTGCTCCAGGTCAAGTCACTAGGCTGAAGGAAGCAGGAAATTAGACTCCATTTTTTGATAGGATTGTCAGAGAACCCCTGGGCATGTTTTAAAACCACTAGAGAATTGAAGTAATAAAATTAAATAGTTTAACTTAGGCAGCACGTTAGTACTTTAGCTAGAGGGAAATTTTTAACATTAAAAACAAATTTTAAAAACAAGAAACGTTGAAAATAAATGTGTTGGTTATTCAATTAAAGAAGCTTGTAAAAGAATAACGGATTAAACCCAAAGAAAGCAGAAGGAAGAAAATGCTAGATATTAGAGTAGAAATTAATGAAATAGGAAATCATGCAATAGAGGAGAAGATCAGCAAAACCAAAAGATGATCTTATAAAATACTAATAAAATAGTCCAACTGGCTAAGGAGAAACAGAACAAATAATTATGCACCAACAATAGGAGGAACAGCCAACATTTAGTGAGCACTAAATGTATTCGTTGTCACTTTTATTGCCAAGGACTCATCTAGGTATATTACATCCATTAACCAGTTTAATTTTCCCAACAATTAGATGAAATTGGCACGTTAGATAACCCTAATTTACAGATGATGAAACCAAAGCATTGTGGAGGTTAAATAATTTGCCCATGGGACACATAGCTGCTAAGTGCCCTATTACTTTTCATCTTTGCTGCATCTGTTTGATGCCTGCCTTTTCGTTCCTAATGGTGTTTTGTGTCCTCTCTCTTCTTGAGCAACCTTTCTAGAGGTTTGTCTACTTTCTCGGTCTTTAAGAACCATCTCTTGGTTTTGTTGGTTTTTTGTGTGTGCATTTGTTTCTCTTTCATTCATCTTTGTTCCTGTAGTTAGTTCTAGTTCCCTTAGATTTATTCTGCTTTTCTTTTTCTAATTTATTAATTTGCATGATAAGCTCATTACTTTTTAGCCTTTCTTCCTTTCTGATGTAAGCATTTAGGGCTGTAAATATCCCTCCTAGGGCCACTTGCACTGCATTCCACAAGTTTTGATATATAGTGTGTTGGGTTTTTTTTAATCACTCAGACCCAACTTTTAAAACAACTTCATCCTCCCATCATTGAATCTTAAGTTATTTATATGTGTGGTTTGGGATTTCCAAACCTATGGGTGGTTTTGTTGTGATTGACTTCTAACTGAATGGTGCTATGGTCAGGGAATATGATCTTTATAGATTCTTGTTCTTAAAGTTTTTTGAGACCTGCATTATGGCCTAATATCTCTTTTTATAAATGTTCCATGTGTGCATTAGAAGAATATGCATTCTTCAGTTGTTTGATGTAAAGCTCTCTCTATCCATTACATTGAGGTAGTTAATTGTTTTGTTGAAGTATTCTGTATCTATTTATCTATTTGTATCTGCCTGATTATCAGCGAGGTTGTAAATTTGTGCATTTCTCCCTATAGTTTCTATCAATTTTTGCTCCCTATATTTTGACACTATTTTACTAGGTGCATTGGAGTTTAGAATTGTATCATACTGGTGATATGAAACTTTTAATATTATGCAGTAACTTTTTCCCTAATTGTGGTTTTTATCTTAAGGTCTCGTTTTTAGATTAATATGGTTATGTCCAATTTCTTTGAGTATTATTTTCATGGTTGGTCTTTTTCCATATTTTTACTTTCAATCTTTCTATATATTCTTTTGCTTTAGAAGTGGCTCTTATAAAGAGCACAGAGCTGGATTTTGTTTTGTTTGCTATTCTTTGTGTAACTTTCTCAGTTACACTTTTAACTCAGTTGTTTCCTCAATTGTTCTAACTCTTTTATTGTACAGAAGGGTATGTAAACATATTTGCATGATTTAAAGAATAATTATAATGCAGACATGTAGGATACAGCATTGCCAGTCCCTTGGCGACACTCCTGCGTCCCTCCCTTCTGACATTCTGCTCAGACTCCTCCTAAATCTAACCATTTCCATTTCTCACTTGTATGATGATCATTCTCTTCCTTTGTAACTTTAAAATTTTTTATTTTCTAATAAAAACACTTAAGACTTTGTCCTTGCAGTAGCCCTTTAATTAAAAAGTAGAAATTCAGTGTGTAGCCCTTTTATTCTTTTTAGATCTAAATAGGTTCTATGTTCCTTTAAACATACTCTGTGTTCCATTTGTTCTCTCTCGTGTCATTAGAAGTATGTTTTAAATACTCAAAATTTATGAGGTTTTTTTTTTTTTATTTTTATTATTTATTTGACAGAGAGAGAGAGACAGCGAGAGAGGGAACACAAGCAGGGGGAGTGGGAGAGGGAGAAGCAGGCTTCCCGCTGAGCAGGGAGCCCGATGTGGGGCTCGATCCCAGGACCCTGGGATAATGACCTGAGCCGAAGGCAGACGATTAACGACTGAGCCACTCAGGCGCCCAATTTATGAGTTTTTGAAAAAAAATATTTTTTGTATTTTAATTGCATCATAGGTCGGAAAATACCATCTCTATGATATCAGTTCTTAGCTATTTCTTTTTTTTTAATTTTATTTTATAATGTTAATCACCATACATTACATCATTAGTTTTTGATGTAGGGTTCCATGATCTTGAGACTATTTGTAGCCTAATATGTGGTCAGTTTTTGCACTTCTTCATGTTTGGAAAAAAATGTGTTTTTTAGTTTTAGAATACAGGACTCTATGTATAGCCATTATGTTAATCTTACTAGTTGTGTTACATTCCTCTCTTTATGATCTTCCTGATGTTTTGGGCTGCTTGATAGACCAATCAATGGAGATGTTAACACATCTCTCACTATGATTATCATTTCCAATATTTCCTTATAATTTGTTCATTTCTACTTTGTATATTTTAGGGTTGTGGTATTTATGTGTATACAACATCAGAATTGTTAGTTTCCTGGGCAACTTCCTAGAGAATTCATCTGTTATCACTGTGTTTGGGCCTTCATCTTCATTTCTAAATAATGCTTTTTGCCTTAAGATCTGTTAGATCTGTTTTACCTTTCTCTTGCTTTTTGTATTAGTCAAGGTTCTCCAGAGAAACAGAACCAGTTGAGTGTGTGTGTGTGTGTGTGTGTGTGTATGTGTGTGTGTAGAGAGAGAGAGAGTTATGCCAGATTTCTGTATATGTGTATATGGAGAAAGAGATAGATTTATTTTAAGGAATTGGCTCACATAATTATGAAGGCTTGGTGAGCCCCCAAATCTGCAGAGTAGGCCGGCAGGCTGGAGACCCAGGGCAGAATTGCAGTTCAAATCCAAATGCAAAGGCAGTCTGCTGGCAGAATTCCCTTCTTCTTGGGTCTGGGGCAGGTGTCAGCCTTTCTCTATTGAGGCCTTCAACTGATTGGATGCGGCCCAGCCACATAATGGAGGTAACCTACTTTATTGCAAGTCTACCAATTTAAAGGTTAATCTCATCCAAAAAATGCTTTCACAGAAACACCTGGAATAGTGTTTGGCAAAATATTTGGGTGCTGTGGCCTAGCCAAGTTGAAACATAAAATTAACTGTCACACTTGTTATTTCATTTTCCATCTTTTTACTCTCAGCCATTCTCTGCTTTTATGACTTAGGTAAGTTTCATGTAAACAGCATCAAGTTAGATTTTGTTGTTGTTATCCAATCTAACAGTCTCTGTGTTTTAACTGGTCTGTTTATTCCATTTGCATTTATTGTGATCCTATATGGAGTTAGTTTTTTCCATCATTTTGTGTATTTCTGACTTGTTCCCCTTCTGTTTTTTTCCTGGCTCCTAATAATAAATTGATTGTAATGTAAATAAATATATACCTTTTTTCCTGTTTACTGGTTTGAAAGGTATGTGTTCTTTCTCTTTTATTTGGCAATTATCTTTGAAAAGTTAACAGGTATCATTGATTTAACAAAATCTAAAAGCAGTGCCGCTAAAAAGTGTGAACCACAGATTGGTGCCAGTCCAAGACTCTTTTTTTTTTTTCCACAATGAGATTAGTATATAGATTAAGTTTCCACAGCATGTAAGGACAAAAAGTGAGACCTTGGATAAATATGAGGGAGGAACTGGAAATTCAAGTTTTGGGGTACCAAAATAGTGTGTTCTGAGGCAGCCACACCAGCAAACAGCCCCAGGTTTTAATTTCTTCCTTGTGTTTTCTTGCCGGGGATTTCCCTTATTTCCTTGCTAGCTCAGCTTTATAGCTAAGGAAATGTGGGTTGTTTTTTATCAGCACATCTAGGCTTTTACAGTGTGAGGTTTCTAGTTTATCTAGGCCTTACTTAATGTTATATTGTTGGAAATGGAAGTCTGTCACAATGCATTTTTATCATCAGAAACAATATTGATATATTTTCATTTAAAAGGGAAAAAAAAAAAACACTCACCTTTACAAAGGGCTGGAATTTCCTTTCCCAAGGTGTAAATCTTCCCCCTTCCGGGCCTGACCATCATTTTGGTGGCCCAGTGTGTGCACCCGTCTCCATAAAAGGGGAATGTTTCCTACCTTACAACTCTTGGCAGGAAACAAAGACTGTCTCTAATGATAATACTATGGATTTGCTACTCCAGGCTCCCTCGCAGCTGAGCCACAGGCAGGTGACTTCAGCTCTTGGTGTCAGAACCCCCCCTCATTGCAAAATTTGACGTAGGAGCTACTGACATAAGCAAGGGATGGTGAGTTTGCTCTCTGGAGAAGTGACAGGATCTCACTTCGCCGGACTGACTTCCTGGCACTTCGGAGCGGAAGCAGGACGGCTACCAGTCATGGCTGTAGTACGATGGTCTTCCCAGTCAGAAGCGGCCCTATTGCAAGCTAGAGCACCTTGTACCAGAGGCAGCGATAGGGGTGGACTTTGTCCCTGGAAGCGTAGCCTCAAATTTTTCAGCTCCTCCCAAAATTGTGAGCCCCCCAGTATCTTTCTCTGCTTGGATCAGCCAGGGTTGATCTCTCTGCAGCTTGCTGCTAAAAACTAAGAACCCAAGTGTTATATTTATCTATGTTAAGTTTCCAATTCTATGGAGCCAACAGTGTTGTGTTCTCTTGAAGAAGGAAATGCCTGGCAAGTTGCTCACCATCTTACCCGTGATACTGACTACCCTCCCTCCCACAAGTTTTCAAACCTTCTCATATGTCCCTTACTTTAGTATCCATGTGCAAGTGGTACCAATCATTTGGCATGAGTGTAGGCTCTCTAATCCTCTCCCAGGAGATCCTCGAACACCTCTTGGTTGTCCCCCTCTCACTGCACGCTCTGCCCTGTGTCTCCCAGGTTTAATCCTGGGCTCTTCTACTGGCTGCTGCCTTCGCCAGTAGCGTGCCTTACCTCAGAGTTTGGGGACAGCCACAGGGCTTGCCACCCAAGACAACCCTGAGGTACAGACCTGAGCAGAAAACAGACATACAGCTGGGCTCTTAAAGATCACCTTGCTTGGCCCAGAGAACACCGCTAGACATGAGTGCAGACTCCCTTCCGTTTGTTGAATAATCAGGAGTCAGCTGTGTTTCACCGCGTGAAGAAGTAAATTTGGGAGAAGTCAGTCAAGCGGAGATCTTACTCGCCTCACTGACTCTGTAGAGACATTTGCATCATCACTCTGAATGTGCTCAGGCAGAAGAGTTCTAGCATGTTCCCACAGTCACAGGATCTCCATGTTAATGAATTCCACTTCTCTCCTTTTCTTTGGGAAGCCGAATTAGCATTCCAGCAGGAACAACAAATGCTAAATTGTTAATAGCCTCCCTAGAGTTACTTCTTGCTATGACACCTTCAATGATTGAATCTTGATTTAAGCAGAGTGAAGTATCGGTGTAGGTGCCTGAACCGGAAGCTCTTTCAATGTAGAGCTGCTTCTTCTCAAGAAGAAGACAATCTTTGCTCCCAAACTCCAGAAAGACAATGCCAAGTAATTATTATCAGAGGCAGTGCTATAATTTTTTTAAAAAAATCATATCTAAATAATAATTATAACACTTGTTCATTTGTACTTGAAGTTTCGATGTTTTATGAACTTTGAATATGATATTGGTTTCGTTTGGACATAAATGCACAATTCTGCCTTCCAGTCTTTTGCTGTGGACTGTTGTAATTTATTTTATTTTAAGAAACATTTCACTTATTCTTTAATATCATGAAACATTCTATGTCTATGTCGAATTAGTCAGGGAATAAATTATTTCGACTTTTAAATATTTAATCAAACTGGTTTATCTAAATTTGACAGCTATGGAGCCAAAGATAACCACTCTGCTGGCATAGATCATTTGAGAGGTTTGCGAATTCCCATACTCCCCCAACAGACATTCATCGTGAATTTTTTATTTGGAATCAGAGCTTTTTATCATTTTCCTTCATTTTAAAATGATCTGTTCACTTTAAGGACCATTTTGCAACTTGAAATCTGAACCTCTTGGAGAGTAATTGGAAGTAAATAAACAGGGCTGCAACTGGGCAATATTCTAAATATTTCAAGTACTTTGAAAAGAGTTAAAAGAAATGGCTTCTTACAGCATGCTGAGTTTTCACAAAACTACCTCTTTTGATCACAGACTTGAGTATCCCTATGAATGATCTTTCACAGCTGTGTTCCCATCAGCCTTCCATCCTTTTGTAGTCTTCCTTCAAAAGGCCACCAGATGCGTAAGAGCCAAGATGGTGGCGTTAGCGTCCACGGTCATCCACATCCTCTCTCCTGGACCCCAGACATACGAAAAGCTCTCTTTACTGACTTGCTTAAACAATTTCAGTAAGTCTTGATGCAGATCTTATTTTGTTTCCACTCAATAAGGAGTTGAAGAAAATGCCATTTATCCCTGAGAGAAAAGTTAAACATGTTTAAAACTGAGAGTTGGACCCTTTGACTATATCTGTGTAAGTCTCCACTAGCTAGACATTCTTTACGGTGCTTATATGTGTAAAAGTAGCTTCCTCTGAGGTATGAAATGCCCACTTTCTTCACCTGAGCGCTTCAAATGATTCTAATTATCCCATGTTCTTGTTCTGACTCTGACATCTGTGGCGTAACCATTCATCACCAGTTAGGACTGGGCTTCAGTGACAATCTTAAAGAGAAACTGCTAAATTTATTAATATCATAAAAATATTTTATTCATCAAGAGGCCAAGGGGGCTTTAAAACCTTAAACTGAGTTTTACTGTAGATGATCAACACCAAATACCTCTTAGAAATCAAGTTCCTTTTCCCAAGAGGTGTTCTGTTGATCAGAGATTCAAACTCATTTTTCACAGACAAGTATTTTGATACTCTACAAGTATTTGGATTTTGAAATCTTTTAATGATGACCTATCTGGCAGTGTGCATTCAGTGCCAACCAAATTCTTACCTTTGTGTTTATGTTCTTTCCTATTTCTTCCTTTGTATTAATACTTAAAATAAAGATGCTTTTCTCAGATGCTTTCCTTTGCAATACTGTAAACATAGCCTCTTTCTCTAGAAAATTGTGATCAACCAACCATTCCACCCAGTGCTTAAGCTGTTAACTAATGGAAAGTTAAATAAATGAAGATTGGTTGAAATCTGTTTCAGCTGGCTGTATATACCATTAAATAAGTTAGTGCTCACGTATTATATCCATTCCGGGCCTGTAACTTAGAGCTAATTAGAAGTTATCTTGAGGCCTGGGAAGACTCAGTCCATTGTATTCAACATTGTTATGTTGAAATGCACATTTCCCCTCATCTTAAAAGATTGAATAGCATTTCATTTAAACATGAAATAAAATGCCAGCTGGTTAAAAGAGAAAAAAAAATGTAGTTAGTATAATATTCTTCGCATCAGTGGTACCATCCCTGCAGGGTACTGATTTCCCCCTGTCTCAGCCCTCAGTCTTGACTAATGAAGGCGGCAGGCAGTGTGGATGATCCCCGGGCAATAAATGATTCAGAAATCACGACTTTTCATTTTGGAGTGAAATACAACAGTGTCCTCTGACCCTTTCTGTTCCATCCATGTGGCTGCACAGACTTGGACAAGTCCCTGAGCTTGAGGGAGTCTGTCACACCAAACTCCCTTTCATGATGCTCCTTCTCAATCCGAATTCAGCAATCTCCCTGTCGTGACTTCCGGTCCCAGTTATTTGAGATCAGAAAGAAGCCCAAAAAACCTGTGAGATGATCGAGATTTAATTACATTGGGTCTGGAAAGCGTTCAGTCTGTATTGTGGGATCTCAACCTTCCCTGGGACTGATGTTTGTTTGTTTAAAGTGTCCCCGTGCTTCTAGCGTGTCCTATAGTGTAACTGAGGCAGGAACGCCAGCTGTGGCGAACACTGGTTTGCGGCAATATTAGTAACATCTTGTCTTATTTTTTATGGCTCCGTGTTAACAAGACCTTTTTTGGAGTTGGGGGTTTCATAATTGTGCTCTTTCTTATCTCTGATCCCAGGATCTAAAGTTTCTTAGAGGAGGAAAAAAGTCAATTCAACAAATACTTACCTACAATGTACCAGACTTTGTTCCAAGATCTGGGGATGTGTCAGTGAAGCAAAAGAGACATAAATCCTTCTTGTGGCCTTTATATTCGTGTGGGGGGAGGTAGACAGTAAATAATGGAATTATATGGTATATCAGAAAGTAACAAGTGCTAGGGAGAAATTAACAAAGGAATGGGCAGACGAGGTATGAAGGGTTCTGGCTGCAATTGAGAGGTGACATTTGTGTAAAGACTTGAAGGAGGTGGGGGAGTAAGGCCTGTAGGTGTTTAGGACAAGAACACTGCAGGCTTGGGGCGCCTGGGTGGCTCAGTCGTTAAGCGTCTGCCTTCAGCTCAGGTCATGATTCCAGGTCCTGGGATCGAGCCCCGCATCGGGCTCTCTGCTCAGTGGGAAGCCTGCTTCTCCCTCTCCCACTCCCACTGCTTGTGTTCCCTCTCTCGCTGTCTCTCTCTCTGTCAAATAAATAAAATCTTTAAAAAAAAAAAAAGCTTTAACTGCTATTAGTCACACATGACTTGTATCGTGCCTGGGAGGGCTCTTCTAGCTGGAACCTATGTGGTGCTTCCCATGGCCACCTGGGTGGGCTGTGGAAGTGTACGGGAGGCTCACCAGGCTGTCATGGGGCTGTGTGTGTACATCGTTAGGCCTTCATTAAGATAAAGCTTCTCCCAGGCCTGCTTGTATTATTTGGGAAGTGTTCCACAACCGCAGAATAATTTTAATACAGAAATCAGTGAAAACTAATGGTGAAATCCTGTAGGGTTTATTTAGTTGTCAGTTTATTGTTATCCCCTCAATATAGTTGTGTTAAATAATGCCCATCATAGACGCACATTTAGAGGAAAGTTACACATAGTCAAACACCATATCTGTCGTAATGAAGGTTCCTCCTCTGAAAACTCAGTTTTAGAAAAGCAGATAAATAACCCACCAGTTTTAGAGCTGCTGTAAATGTTCCAGAAATAAATATCTGAGTCACATTTACCTCTTCCTGAGTTCTCTACATCTTCAAAATTTTATGCCAACCTCATTTATCCAGTGGTGTATAAATCAGACAGCTCTGTGGTTGCCCCGGGCTTTCATCCAGTCGAAGAAATGTAACCAAAGCTCTCATTTTTCAATTTTTCATCTGCTGAATTTGTACCTCCCCAAAATAAATCCAGTCCTGGCAAGTGTGTGATGAAACCGGTGGCCATCCCCTGATGGTGTCAGTGAGCACTCAGCCCCTACGGAAACTATCTTCTGGCATGTTTCCAGAGCCATATTATTGGTAATGAGCTTGACTCAGTAATTCTGTGCCTAAGAGTTTATCCAAAAGAAATCATCAGAAATGTGAGAAATGTTATAAGTATAAAATTATTTATAGTTCAGAAATTGAAGTCAATCTAAAAATCCACCAACATGGGGCATGATTGGGGAAATTATATTTTACTCCTTCAGTGGAATATTTTATAGTCATTAAAATTATTCTAATACAAATTAGCAAGGTGGAAAAATTTATGGGCTATTATGGCTGGAAGGAAAACAACAGAAAAATAATATGTTCACTGGGGTTACAAATTATTCCTCTTGAGCAAAGGATCACAGAACATAAGACTCTCCCCATCCAAATTTCTAGGAGACCTCCAGTTATATCAACTAAATATTGCTACATTAACCAATCACCCTGAAACTTACTTAAAACAAGAGCGACTTCAATGGCTCACGATTCTGCAGGTCAGCCATTTAGGCTGGAAGCTGCTGGCCATTCTTTTCCTGGTCTTGACTGGGCTATCTCATGCATCCTTGGTCAGTTGCAGGTCAGGTGGGTGCCTGTCTCACATATCTGGGGTCTTGGCTGGGCCAGTTCTGCCCTGTATGGCCTCTCATTCTCCAGCAGGTGAGGCCGGGCTTGTTCTCACAGACAGAGGTCCAAGACAGAGGTTCATTGTTGAGGTTCCTTATAGTTGTTAGTAATTTTTTCCAAAGAGTTTAGGTATACCAAACCTGGTGCTTTACCCCAGGCTGAGATCCATCCTGAACACTTCAGCGTGCACCACTTGGGGGTGGCCATGGTGTCCATTCTGGCTGCTCAGTCCCGTGTTATACCGATTCGTAAGTATTTTGAATGTCTCTTCCGTTTGACCCTCTCTGATTGGAGGACCCCCAATATGCATGGAAGTTTACAACCTTTCCAGGGTTACCCTCTTCTGATATACAGTTTAGAAAAGGAGAATGTAACTCTTAAATGAGTTAATCTTCAACAACAGAGGGTGTAATGATGGTTGTCGTGACCCTTACTTCTTTTTCTTTTTTTTTTAAGATTTATTTATTTATTAGAGTACATGAGGAGGAGGGGCAGAGGGAGAGAGAATCTCAAGCTGACTCCGCAATGAACACGGAGCCCAATGTGGGGCTTGATCCCATGACCCTGAGATCATGACCTAAACAAACCAAGAGTCAGATGCTTAACCAGCTGCGCTACTCAGGCACCCCTGGGACCCTGTTTCTTATTTTTAGATTAAAATCTTGTTTCCTTTTTGATTTAAAGGAGAAAAATGAGGGGTACCTGGGGGGCTCAGTCGGTTAAGCGTCTGCCTTTGGCTCGGGTTGTGATCTCAGGGTCCTGGGATTGAGCCCCACATCGGGCTCCTTGCTCAGGGGGAGCCTGCTTCTCCCTCTGCCTGCCGCTCCCCCTCCCTGTGTCAAATAAATAAATAAAATTTTAAAAACAAAAAAAGGAAAATGAGAATAGGAAGATTTAAATATTTTTAAACAGCACTAATTCTGGTTAATTTATTTGTTTATTTTAAAGACAGAAAAAAACCATGAGCACACAGCATAGTGGCGTCGTGTTGAAGTTACATGTCATTTTGGGGACTGACCAATAGGGGATTGAAAAGTGAGCCTTAAACTCTTAGAAAAAGCCAACACTTCTGTCCGTTGAATCCTGATGTTCTCTCTCCTTATTGACAGAAAACCCAAAATAATTTATCATCAGGAAGCCCAAATGCGAATTTTTCAAAGTGCTTTAGTAGCCTTCTGGTTTGAGGTTGTGCATTAGCCAAATATTATTGTAAGCCAAATATTATTGTAAGCCAAATATTATTTTCTTTCTAGAGCATTTTGAACTGAATGTCAGTTACTGCTTGTGGTACATGATATTACTTGGGTGTCTGATTCTTCCACTCATTAGCAGAGTCAAATGATAGATGCCGTACTTTCAGTGGAGACAGGCAGCTTTTCATCTACTGTAAACTCATAAGGCAAAATGGCTGCCTAGGCAGCTGTTGACTGTGGACGTGTTGATTTGTGTTAGACCTTTGACCTATAGGTGCAAAAAGTAACGTCACCAGGCAGGAGGCCATCATTCCTTGTCACCTGGGGCACTGAGCTGATGTGCATGCTCCTCTGAAGTACGAGAGTGCATCAGCCCATCCAAGGACTGCTGACAGCCTCCTCATCCTCAGCCTGTTACCGTGAGAGAGGCTGCATTGGGCAAGGCAGTTTGCTTTGGAAAGCATCGCTGTGGCCCATCAGAAAGAACAGGAATCAAATTTGTTAATAGTATGCATTTTTCTTTGGCTTCAGTCGATTTCAGTGGCTCTTAACTTTAAAAGAGTGCTTGCCCCTAGCCCCCGAGGATTCTGACTTGCTGGGTCTAGAGGGGCCTGGAAATCTCTGTGTTTCATAGCTGTAGAGGTGATTCTGACATGTCCTAAGGGTCGAGACCCCTCAAATTAGGTCTGTGTTTCGAGGAAGAAAGGTCTGCCAATCCTTTAAACAGCGTTCATTGTCAGCATCCTTTTACCTTCTTCTTTGCCACTGCAATATGCTGAAAACCTTCATGGGGCTTTTGTGCGGGGTGACTTCAGTCTCAAAATCAAAAAACCAGGCACTCCCTCTGTTCTGTTTTTCAAAGTGTTTGTAGCAGGAAGAACCCCCCCCCCGCCCCACCCTCTGCAGGTGCCAGGCAGCAGTGATTGCAGAGAGGCAGGGATTGGGGTTCCAGAAGGAATCCAGGCTCACAAAGCTTCTATACAGGAAAATGAAACAGCGCCTAAGTACTGATCATGAGCACAGCGGCACTCGTGGAGGCCATGGGAGGGAGAGAAACTTTAGGAGACGTTGGGTCCCTGAAGGATGGATGGGCTCTGATGGGGCACATTTAAGGAGAGAGCACATCCCAGCCCCCGGGGCTCTGTTTGCAGAGGTCTGAAACATCATAGGCAACCTGGCCCCTGTTCCTCCCCCCATCACCTTCCAGCCACAGGGCCAAGAGCACGGGGCTCTGTCCCTGTGCTCTGGCCCCTTGCTACCCAGTCATTAGGCCTAAAGTTCCCTCTGCTCACATGCTCTGCCCTTCCTCGGGTTCCTCGTGTGGTTGCCCCCTCTCTCATTTAGGCCTCGGCACAAATGTCACCCCTCACCAAAGGCCTCTGACATCTCACTGATGATTCTTTTTCCATCAGTGGCTCTAAGAGATGGCAGCCTCTGCACATGGTCCCCAGCCAGTGGACAGTTTCCCATGCCCACACCACAGGCAGGACAGACCTTCCTGACTCCCCGCCTCAGCCAGAAAGCTCAGCACTGGTTTGGCAAGTCTGTGGGGCCTGTGGCCTCTGGCATGCAGCAGGCTGGTGCTACAGCCTGTCCCTGTGATGGCCATCCTGGTCAAGGTCCCCAGAGGCTGGGCCACCTGGGTGGCTCAGTTAAGTGTCTGCCTTCAGCTCAGGTCATGATCCCAGGGTGCTGGGATCCGAGCCCCGCATCGGGCTCCCTGCTCGGCGGGGAGCCTGCTTCTCCCTCTCCTCCCAGCTTGTGCTCTCTCTCTATCTCTGTCTCTCTCTCTCTCAAATAAATAAATAAAATCTTAAAAAAAAAAAAAGATTCCCAGAGGCTTTAGCTTCCTGCCCTGCTGTACACTACTCTCTGGGGGTCCCTTTCTTTCAGACTGAGTTAAGTGTTTCCTTGTCATTTGGATTGCATGCTGTCCAGAATTTCAATGTGTTTGGAGGAAAGTGGGCGGCGGTGGCGGGGGGGGGGGGGGCGCTTCTTACATCACTATCACTATTCATAATGTCCTGAAGTAACATTATCATTATAAAACGAAGCTGATCACTTCCTTTCCTATAAAAACTCTCGTGATTTCTTCTACTGACAAAATAAAGTACAACTCGTTAGCATGACCCAGAAAGCCCATTACAGCTGGCCTGGTACATTCTCTCCACCTGCCTCTCAGCATCCTCCACGGCAAACCACCAGTGGCACCGACACCACTCCCACACCGAGGTCCTGGACTCACCACGCTCTTCACACCTTCAGGACTTGGTTCACGCCGTCCTCTCTACTGGGAGTCATTCTGCTTCCTCTCCACTCTGCAAACTGTGTCTAATCCTTCAACATGCAAATGAAATGTCACCTCTGCCACGAAGCCTACCTTACACCTGCCATCTGCGAATCCCCAGGTGACTGTCTGCAGGGCCTCCAGTGAATATTGACTTCTCTTTTTGCCTGCCTTCCCTAGTTCACATGATTGATCTCACCAGCAAAATCTAATGTGGCACCCATTGGCAAAGGAGTCCGGGAATTGTAGTTTCCAGGGCCCCTGCCTAGAGGCAAGAGCTTAGAAGGGTAGTGGGGGGTCCGGAGGAGCAAGAGATGATATTCAGCATATGTGTGCCACAGCCCTTGTCCACAGAGAACTCATGCCCAGATCGTTCTGGGCAGCACCGGGAACACGCTTTGTGATGCTGCTCTCCAGTCACTCAGCGCCTCAGGGACACAGCTCAGTCCAGTTACTTGGGTCTCCCTGCACCCCCCCCCCCCAGGGCAAGCCCATGAGTCACTGAGAGCACAGAGCACGACGCAGCTAGAAAGGGCTCAGTGAGGAGCCGTTGAAGATGACAAAAGCCTAGAAGGGAAGCCGTATAACCTAAAGAGGAAGAGCAGAGCCTTTGAGGCCAGACTGGGAGGGTTTAAATTCCAGCTCCAAAACTCTCCAGCTGGGTGAAAGGTACTTAATCTCTGTCTCAGTTTCTCCATCTGTTAAATGGAGGTAGTAACAGTACCTTCCCTGTCCAGTTGTTATATGATTAAAGGAGTGAATCCATGCAAAGAAGTGGCACGTAGTAAATCCTCAGTGAACTTAGCTGTCTTCATCATCATTGCCATTGCCATCATCATCATCCCTGTGTTGTCGTAGGGCAGAGACCTTATCAGATCTTACACCGAAATAAGGTTGCTCTAATGGAGAAGATGAGGGGCAGGTCCAGTCTCTGGTTAGACTGACTCGCTCCCTTCCTTGGGCTTCCACCTTCTAGCCCTGAGCTGCTGGTTCTTCTGTACAAGGAGGAGAGGTAGGGTGAGTATGCCCTGGGATTCCTCCTGCTCTGTCAGCCTAGGACTCTGCAGCCACTTTCAGCCTGAGATCCTGTGGGATGTCAGAGGATACTGTTCAGGCTTTCATCCTATGAAAGTTCCCCTCAGCTTTGGCCTTTTGTCAGCATAAAATGTTTGGGTCCAGGCACCAAAATCATATTGAACTCACCTTGTATTTGGTGGGTGTTTTCAGTAATGCTAAATTTCTGGAGGAGTTTTGTGAGAGTATTTATGATTATTTTTAGTAGGTGTTGGGTCCAGGTGACTGTAAAATCTAATTAAGAATTCAGAGGATGGAGTCCCCTATGGGGATTTAATCATTTATTTCAGTCATTGTCGTGCACTGTGCCTTCTCCCTCTCCTACCCGGAACTGTAAACTCAGTAAGTAATAACCATGATTTTAAAGTGGTCGGCGCACTCAGATGATGGTGTGATATTCCAGAATTAGGAACATCTTAAGTATGTGGTATATAATTGCCATAACAACAGCCATAATAGAACAATTTAAATAGGTTAACTAAAAAATTTGAAATGTATGGGAGATGCAGCTATAATAGAAAAAGCTAGAAAGCCTCAGGAGTTGCCCAGCTGCTCCCCTGATAGCTCTCTCAACAGAGCTCCCTCCACACCCACACTGTGCTTGGTGCCCTACGTCCCTGACAGCCGGACAGGAGTGCCTGCTCTGTTGTGAATGGGAACAAAGAAGGACCCAAATGTTTGCCATCTTTGACCGTCGCATTTCAAGACTAGGTTGGAAACTGTGGCCATTCGAAAAATTACTTCGAGGAGGGTTTCTTCGCTGAGTAAACACGGCCACCGGGCACGTCCGTGTTGGGTTTGGTAAGTCTCTGGCTGCTTATACATTGGGGTAGAATAAGGTCCCTCTAAGCATTCTTTGGGTCATGTATTAGTTATCACTTACGTCATCAGCAAATCACAAAGTGAGTCAAACTGGTTTAAGCAGAGAGTAAGCATGTTGCGTCTCATAGAAGGGTGTTCGGCAGTATAGGAGATCCCAGGGTTCTGCCTGCTCCTTATTCTCGAATTGCCCTCCTCCTTACATGAGCTGCTTTCTTGGACTGTGGTAGGCCATTGGCAGCAGTCCCGGACATCACACCAAGACAGACCCTCCAAAGGTCTTCCAGGTCCTGCCCAGGTCTCGGAGAAGGAAACCTTCTCAAGAAGCTCCCAGCAGACTTCCCGTAAAGTCCCCTTGACCAGCTTCGGGTCAGTGCCTTGGCTGGGATTCTGTTCACCAGGATTGGCTTAGACTAGTTGGAAATGACCTCTGGGGTTTGGGTGGGCTCAGCTTCCCTGAGGCAAACCATGTTGGAGAAGTGCATACCTGAACAAAATTAGGATTCGGTTAAGAAGCAAAAAAGTGGAAGATGGAATTTCTGTGGCCACAGAGATGTCCACTACATGCTATATTTCATTTTTTTGTTTATTTGTGAAATTAGTTTAAGTTCAGTTTTCCCATAAAACTATATACAAAGGATAAGTAGAAGCAAACTGAATTTTAGGATAATTCTCTTCCTCATTGAAGAAATCACTCTGTTCCCTTTGGGTCTGCTTACACCCACCTTAGACTCAAAAAGATCTAGAAGCCACTCTGAAGACATTTAACCCAGTCACCCTGTATTTACACACAGGCTCTTGGGATCAAGATCCAAAAGAAGTTTCAACTCTAGTTTAAGAAAACTGGCTATGTAGACCCTGTCTTCAAATGTGCAGCCCTGGCCAATAATAAGATTCACTGGACTAAATGTCATGAACAAACATGATATTAACCTCAGTGCAGCACTTTCCAGAATGACTCTAGTTCTTATATTTGGACTCTGGCGAATGTTGTCATCCTAGGTGGGTTTGAGGCTCTTAATTGTGGGGGTTTGGTTGAGGGAAGAACGCTGCTTCCACAGACCCAAATCTCTAGCCAGACAGCATTTGAAGAGGCCTCAAATCCCCAGAGAGTTTCAGTATCTCCGGGGTGAAAGGAGAAGCTAAAATGTGTCCTCCGTCAGTCACAGCTCCATGTCCTCTCCTTTGCAGAGCGAAATTACACAACCAGATTTCACCCCACAGGGCCCCCATTTGATATTCTTTTGTTTCTGAATTTTGGACCAGGAAAAATCAATATAAAGATAAGCATCATATTCCACTCACAGCCGAAACCCATATCCCAGGGGCAGAAAGAGGAAGCTGCCTTGTTTTTCTCTTCACATCATTTCAGTTCTTGAGCCAGCAGGAAACTATCCCACTCAGCTGCTCAGTCCTATTTTCCTTCCTTCCACCAAGTTAAAGAGGAACAACTTTCTTTCCTCCTGTCTGTTAGAAGAACCAAGTCCCTGGCCCTTTGCTTAGCCTTCCTCAACCCCAGCCGCGCCTGCTCGGTGGCCTTCCTCATCTCTGCTCTTGTGCACCCTCCTTCTTGCCCCCACAGTCAGCCCCCACCCTGACCTTGCCAGTCACCATGGAGATTTTGACCAGGTTCTGCCAAGAGCACTTAGAGTCGCACCAGGCCCTTTGATGCGCAGGGAGCTCCAGCAAGGAGCTCTCAGTCCTTCTGCACAGCCTCTGCAGTCTTCAGTGAGTGGTTCACACAACGAGTGGTTACGAGATGGATTTGCAGCATCCTGGCACTGAGAAAGACATGGACTGGGCCTCTGGGCCCAGCAGTCATGCGGGTCTGGGGAAGCACAGTTGGGGGAGACCATGAGGAGCAGGTTGACCTCTGCCTCCGGGATAACCATCACTCGCAGTGGGAAGGTCTTGAAGAGGGATTGAAGGCAAGAGGCAGGGAGGGATGGAGTGGAGAGAGAAGGCCCTGGGTGTGAGAAGGCCTGAGCATGGAAGAGAAAGAAGGCACTCTACAGATTTGGCGGGAAGTTTTGCCTCAAATCTGTACTCCTGTGCTACTTCTGAGCATACTCTTGGAGCCATCTTTGTTTCCCCGGCCCCAGCCTGCATTCCTCCTTAGGCCGGGCTGTGGTGGTGGCCTGTGGTGTTGCCTGGGCCCTGGAGAAGATTCTCTACCTGCCTCTGCCATGAGCCCTGCCTCCTCTTTCTAAAGGTCTGGACAGGCCTCAGGACTGCCCCCAGGTGGACCCTCTGCCGGTTATCACAACCTCAGCCTTTCAGCTGCCCTCACTCCCCGGTCCGCTTTCCCCCATGGCTTCTGGCAGCTTTGGAGCCTCTGAGCCTTAGGTTGGGCAGATCCAAAAATGCAACCTCAGGTGACCACCAGAGCAACTTTGCGCCAGATCCAGGCTCTGGAGCTCAACTTTTTGGCTCAAGAAAGCAGCCTCTCTGAGCCTCACTCACCCCCTCAGAAAAACAGAGATGAAAATAATGCCTGCCTCAGAGGCTTATGACAAGGATTCAAGAGGCTAATACATGAAAGAGCTTCATAGGCCGTCATGCACCAATCTGTTGTCTCTTTAAAGGAAATTGTTATATATCAATGTCTGAAGATGTGGAGCCTCTCTTTCAGCGTGGCACAGCGACATGCCCAGCAGAACAAGGTCCCAGGAAAGATCATCTTTCCCTAGACACTGACAAAATGAGTGCAGCTCTCAGGCCATCTCAGGTTCAAATTTCAATCAATAAAGAGAATATAGAGGGAACGATCTCTTCTCCAGCCTCCAAATTCTCCTCTCTGGAGACAGCCGGTGCTATCACTTTCCGGATATCCATCCACACGTGCTTTATACATAGACAAGAAAGGGCTGGATGTCCACTCTCCTCCCCCTCTACACAAACAGCTGCTTTCTCCACAGACACCTTTCCCACTTCCTCCTCACTTGCTTCGTCTTTGCCAGTCAGTAGGTGGAAATGATATTGTGCTGTGGTTGTAATTTCTATTTAACTTACTGTAAGTGGAATTAAGTGCAGTTTGCTGTCCAAAACCATGTGAATTTCTTTTCTTGTGAGGTGTATTTTCATGTTTTGCCCTTTAGGTTTTTTTTTTTTTTTTCAGTTGATCTTATATTTCTTGATTTGTAGCTCTTTACCAGGGAAACGAGCCCTCTGTGATCCATGTCCCAACTGTTTTCCCAGTTTATGGCTTACCTCTTGATTCCGTTCATGTTGGTTTCCATGCAGACTGTGATTTTATGTAGTCACATTTGTGTCCTATACCATGGAATGAAAGAATGAAGACAAGGAGCTCTTGAGCTCTGAGGGCTGCCTCTCAGTGAGTCTGTCTTGAGCCTTTATTCTTTTTCTGTCACCTGTTGTTATGCTTTGACCTCCTCTCTCAGCCAGGGGAAGGGTACAAGGGCTGGAGCTTTGACAGAAATGGTCCAGACAGCAAGGGACCATCCAGAATGTTGAGTCTTAGGGCAAATGGAAAACACAGCTGAGATCTGAAGTGAAGGGCCTGCCCTGGAGAGCGGGCTCAAAGGTCCAGGTGACCAGAACAGGAATGCTCAGAGCTCTGGGAAAGGAGTCTTTGTTAAGTTGGGGTTGGGTTGAGGGTGCCAAGCCTGTTCTGCACTTCCTGTCATCTGACAACTACAGGAGAATGAGAGCATCAACCTAGTCAGTGAGTTGGAACCTGCACAGTTTGAGTTCAGCCACTGGGCAGGTGTCTGCCATTCAGAGACACACCTTCTCTAGCTCATTTTCTCCCCTGAGACAATAAGCCAGGCCCCTGTGGATCAACGGTCATCTCATCTGGCACATATTCTGTCATGTGGAATCCTAGAACTGGGCTGGGAAAGGGGCTGGTTCTCAGTCCTTTCTGCATTGATGTCCCTTCCTTAATACACTATAGCAAAGCCCATGAACAGTGAGGACAGCTCACTAGCCCCTGCTCTGCATGTGGGGCCGATGGCAGCAGCAGCTGGGTCAGTCTTGGTTAGAGGGCCCGGAAGAGCCACACATTTCTTGGACACATGGCATCACCCTAGACCCTGCAGATGGTAGGAGAGGTTCTGAGCAAGTTCACCAGCAGCTGGGTTGTCCTCTCGTGAGTGTTCAAACATCTGATGGATACACCAGCTTGTCTGGACTGGTAGCTGAAAGGTTTGCTCTAAATGCCATTACTGATTTTCCCCCACCCTTTATCATCTCTCCACCCTTTGGCCATTCTCTTAAAGTCGGATTCTCATCTTTCTTTGAAAAGAATATTTCTCAAAAGAAATGTTTTCTCCCTCTCCTAGACACTCTTGGAGCAAGAGTGGATGAACAAGAGGCTTTGATCTTGTAGGCATTCTTTTTAAGTTTGATCTTTTGATTTGATGTTTTGTTTCTATGTACTTAATGGTTTGCTTCAAAATCACCTAAATATCAGGTCAAATAAGACAAATACTTTCAAAAGCAAAACCCATACCGAACCTTTATTGTAACCCCTAACAAAGTACTGTTAAATTGTCCTTTGCAACCAGCAAATTGTTTCTAACCAGGCCGGAGGTAAAAAGGAGAACTTCCCAGGTCTCCTCTGTAACAGGGGATCACCAACTTCATGATCCCCAAAGCCCAGATAGCAAATCACATATCAGTAGTTCTGCTTTGTCTCATCACTGTCCTACGATTCTTGATAGGAAGTAATAGACGAGTTGCATCTTCTGGGGCATTCCCTAAGCACTGCAGGCCTTACATGATCACTCACGTCTTTTTCATGAGGGCTGTGGGATAACTTGGCTCACTCTACTTTGGTCCCCCTGGACTGTGAGCCTCTGAGCCCACGTGGTGGGCAGTGCAGGGCACAGATGCCTCAGGTGTTCTCACACACCATGTCAATGGACCCGGTACTGCATCCAGGTTGCCAGAGTTAGGTAGCTATGATGGCGCCGTCTTTTCCCTTCACCTTTTACCCTCCCCGCCACCATGTAGATAGAAGTCCTAGGCACATGAGGCCATGAGATACAGGACACAGAGGGACTCCAACAGATCGGAGCACAGCTCCTTGGGATGTGATAGACTGCACTGCCTGTTGAGGTTTCAGACACCTACGTGAACTACCGCGGATTGAGCCCAGCGGAATTTGTATTCTGGCTCAATATGGTTAATAGTCAAGTATTCTAGGCCAAGGCCTGTAATTAGTTTGGCTATATCTGTGCCCAAATATTCTTACAAATAAGAATTTGAGATTCTGTGGTTACCACCCATCTTTAAGCCCATGAGTCAGCATCTAGGCCTTTTATTTTTCTTAATGCAATTTATGCCTTCTGAGGAAAAATGCCATCACTGTGACTGAATATCAATGTATTGTTGGCTGTCTGTGTGGCTGTCCAATCTAAAAATATACTGCAAACTAATGCATGTGCCCAAAAAAAGAAAAGTGAGAAACATCCCAGGTACCCAACAATAGAGAAATGGTTAGATAAATTTTGGACCTGAAAGCATTCCAAATTAATACGCGAGGACTTCTGCTTCAGGACAGGATGGAGTAAGAAGGCACAGATTTACTGCCCAGCCTGAAACAAAACAAACAGAAGAAAATTGTGTGTGTGTGTGTGTGTGTGTGTGTGTGTGTGTGTGTGTGTGTGTATAAAACAATGGCTTTTAAGACACTGGCCATAAAAGATAAAGATAGTGGTCCCTGAGAGACATTTCACAGGGAGATGAGTCCTATCATTTCCCCAGCTCGAGTTTGCAGGCCACAGTATGTGGAGGAGGAACCAAGCTGGAGCCAGGATCTCCTGAGTTGAGGACCCAGAACCGAGAGTCCAAGGAGATCAGGGCAGCTGGAGTTCACAGGACACAGCATCAGAGTGGAGAGGTCTGCATACAGAGGAGCCTCAGAGACCCACAGCTGGTCCCCCTTGAATATTCCACAGAGTACTGATCGATGCCTGTGTGTGAGGCCAGCGAAAGATTTATCCAAAGGGATTAAAGGGAACAAAGCCCGGTGCTCATAGAGAGCCAGGAATAGTGTTCCCACCAGCCTAACTGGAAAACCTGAAGATTCATGAGGCTTAGGGTAGAATACACAGTAAAGGTCTTACCCCAGTAGCAGGGGATAATTAGCCCCAAATTGAGTAGTGCTCTAGACTTTCCTAACAAATCAAAAAAGCAAGGCCCAAAAGCATCAGAATGTTTCTAGTAATTCAGCTGCATCCCAAAACAAAAACCAAGAACATTTATGAGAATACAAAAATATCAAGCAATAGGATAAGTTGTATAATTTCTATCATCAAAGATTACAAGGTATACCAAGAAGCAGAAAAACACAATCCATCAGAACAAATCCAGAACTGACACAGATGTCAGAATTAGCAGACAAGATGTTAAAAGTTACTATAACTGTATTCTGTATACTTAAAAGCTTTAGCAGAGACATAAATATATATATTTTTAAGAAGATCTAAAATAGAACTCTTAGAGATGAAATATACATGGAAAGAAATCAACAGTAGATTAGATATTACAGAAGAAAATCTACGAAGTTTGAACACATAGTTATGGACACTGTCCAAAATGGGACACAGGAAGAATAATGAAAAAGATAGAGAGCATCAGTGAGCTTTTGGATGACTTCAAGTAGCCTAACATATGTGTCAGTGGAGTCCCTGAAAAAAAGGGGGGGGGGCAAAAATATTTGAAGAAATAGTAGTTGGAATTTTTCTAAATTTGGTGGAAGCTATAAACCCACAGATCCAATATGTTCAGTGAACCCCAAGCACCAGAAACATGAAGAAAAGTAAAGGCACATTGCAATCAGATTGCTCAAAAACAGTGATAAAGAAAACAATCAGGTAGGCAGAGTAAAAAGACACATACAGAGGGACAGAGATGAGGATGACAGCCCGTTTCTCTTTTAGAAACAGTGCACGAGAGAAGACAATGAGGCGACACCTTCGAAGTAGTGAACTTAGAATTCTATATCCAGCAAAAAATATCTTTCAAAACTGAAGGCAAAAAAAAAAAAAAGACATTTTCAGATATACAAAAGCTGAAGGAATTCATTACCAACAGAGGGACCTGCACTACAGGAAGCCCTATGGTTGGAAGGAAGAGGGTATCAGATCGAAATCTCCATCTACACAAAGGAGTGAGGGTCATCAGAAGTGGTGATGACATTCCCACCAGCAGAATATGCGAGTTCATAGTGGCTCCATTTGTAATAGCCCAAAGCTGGGAACAGCCCAAATGTCCATCAGTAAGTGAGCAGATAAACACACTGGTATATCCATCCCTACAGTGAAGCACCACCCAGCTATGAAGAGGAGTGAATTAGTGATACATGCTACAGCATGGATGAGTCTCAACATAATTATATTGCATGAAAGTAGCTAGACAATATAGACGGTCTGATTCCATCTACATAAAATTTTATGAAATGCAAAATAGTATATATGACAGGAGGCAGATCAGCGCTTGCCTGGAGATGGAGGTGGGAGCAGAGAGGAGATGGGAGAGATTACAAATAGGCACGAGGAGACTTTAGGGACAGTGAATATTGTCACCATCTGGATTATGGTGTTGGTTTCGTGTATGTATACAATTGTATGCGTACGTACAATTTAGCAGATTGTATAACTTCTGTTTGTGTAGCTTGTCATGTCAATTAATCCCCTATAAAGGGCGCCTGGGTGGCTCAGTTGGTTAAGCGACTGCCTTCAGCTCGGGTCATGATCCTGGAGTCCCAGGATCGAGTCCCACATCGGGCTTCCTGCTCGGCGGGGAGTCTGCTTCTCCCTCTGACCCTCTTCCCTCTCATGCTCTCTATCTCTCATTCTCTCTCTCTCAAATAAATAAATAAAATCTTTAAAAAAAAAAATCCCCTATAAAGCTGTTAAAAATTATTAATACATGAAGACAGAATGACAGTGAGCAGGAAATAGAAGAAGGACATAGGAAAACATTTTTAAAAGCATAATTTTAGAAGCCCTGTATTGACTAGGTAAAAACCACATGTGTTATAGATGGTTAAAAAGAAATAATTTAGAAAGATGTTGTGTTTAGAAAAAGAGTTATTGTAATAATTTTTGCCACCTGTTTTAATACACAAAATGAATAAATAGACAACAATACACTTTATCTCAAATTTTGTCATTTTATGGATTTGAATTTCAGTGTCGCTTATTTAAGCTTTTTAATAGCTTCCTTAGAAATGTAACCTTTCTGTGCCACAGTCTCTTCATATATGAAATGGGAACATTAACAGGGTTTAACTCTTAGGAGCTCAAATGAGCTAATTCATCCCTAAGTGCCTATAACAGTACCCGGCCCACAGTAAGCATTTAGTACACCTTAGCAGGACCAGCTACTGATATAATGCAGTCTTGCAGCCACCTTGGATCCAAGCATGAAAGGCAGAGGTTGAACTTTGGAGTGCTGCTGATTCCTCCCCATCTCCATACACTCAGAGAAAAACAACAAAATAAAAAAAAAAAAAAAGAGCTAGAGGAAGGGAAAGATCTTTGTTTGTACTTCCTAATTTTGAGACTAAGGCCCTAGGACAATGCAGAGTGATTCTTTGAGCCTCCTGGGCAGAGGAGTGGATAGGTATGGATGTGGAGTCAGTCAGGGGCTTGCTTTAAGGTCATGGACCCTCAGCTGGGTAGAGTGAGTACCTTGCCTGGATGTCTAGCCCTGGCCCCCAGACCCTCCCTTGGTTGGGTGTTTATATCCTCCCCCACCTGAATGTGTCCATCCTCCCCTCTTTTCTCTGAACTCTGGGCCCCCTATTTGAGCAGGTGGTTTTTATTGTATATTACAGATCATTTTTTCTCTGGGTGATGATCTATCTCTTGGTCTCCAACTTGAGCTAACAATCTTGCCCGTCATTGTCCTGGGCTGCTTACATGATGTGTGTATGTGTGTTTTTTTCTAATATATACGTATGTATTCCAACTAATCCAGAAAACAGTCCGTAATTTTCACACATAACAGTTCATACTAATAAATAGTATTTTCATTGTACCTTCAAACTGAAGGTTGAGTCATGCAAAGTATCAAGGGTGGAAAAAAGATGAGCCGCCAAAGAGTCAAGGACTTTCCCCAGCACCCTTTCAACTACAGTTATGTTCAAGTACTTTATTGTACACTTCTCTTTTATTAAGTAATTTAATTTTATAGGAAACTGTAAAACCAAATGTTTTATCATTTGAGTAACTTTAAGAGACATGGAGATTGTACTGTTTAAAGGAAATCCTAGGAAGGTCCATTAAGTAGATAATCTGCGTAAGATTTTGTTTTTCATAAATGCATTTCATTAAAATAGTCCCAGAATTCCTATGATCTTAACTCATGTTTCACTGGCATGAACCAAAGCATCTCATCAAGGCAGCAACTGAATCATGGTGCCATTTTGTTGTGGGGTGAAAGGGATTTTAGCCTCATAATATTCCTAATTAAGGGAGCTTTTGGGTCATGCTACATTCTCTGAAACCACCTGATCCATATGCTGGAAGACTGCATTTGCACAGGACCATCAGTTCCTAGAACTCATTTATCTATCCTAGGCCCAAAATCTGTTTCTAGGATTTTCTATAAAAGGACATGTCAGGTGACACATAATATTTCCAGTCTGTGACCTTTATTCTTTTCAAGGATTTGCATTGAAATTATTAGTGAAGCTAATGGAGAAGGATGAAATTATCCATTTCCAAGGATAATTTATCTTGGAATGATGGATAAGTTATCTTGGAATGATGATTGAGTAATTATATTCTAAATACAAAATAAATACAAAAATACAAAATAAGGATGTCATGCTCATCACCACTTTTAACTCTTTAACTCTTCCAGAATCCTGATCGCTTCTAAAACTCTTACAGAACTAATTTCAGTTGAGTGTAATAAAGCTTGCTTTAAATTTTCACTCAAGTGGGTCACGTGGGGAAAATAGGGATGACAGTTGAGTGCCAGTTTGGTCTGGTCACGGGTTGGCTCCTCCGCTGCCTGTGCAGCATCTATGTGTGAAGCCTTTACTTTCTAGAGCCACATGCGGGGATGGTGGAGCATGGGGGCCTTCAAGGATGCTCCACCAGGACCTCTCAGCCTTGGGAAGCTCAGAAGGCCCTTGCAGCACAAGTTCGTCCTGGGGTGGGATACATCCCGGGATGGTCTCAGACCCACAGACCACAGAAGGAAGGGTATCATGCATCGGACAAAGGCTAGTCCAAGACTTAACCTCACACAGAAACAAACAGGGCAGGCGGGGAGCTAGCCTTCTGAATTTCCCCAGACATCCTAGTATAGCACGAGAAGGCGACAACATAACCTGCCTGAGCAAGGATCTGGTGGCTAACCCAGGGATTGTCAACCTCAGTGCTGTTGACATTGGAGTCAGATAATCCTCTATTGTGGAGCTGTCCTGTGCATCTAGGATGTGTAGTAGCATCTCCCCTCTACCCACCAGATGCCAGTAGCATGTCCCCTTACCCCCAGTTGTGACTTGACCAAAAATATCTCCAGACATGGCCAGATGTTCTCTGGGGGACAGACCACCCCCATTTGAGAAACACGGATGTGGGTCATGAAGCCAGCAGATCATCCACAGTCACAGCTCGGTGCCTATTTAGCAGACCATCTGGATCTCATGGACATCGCACCTCACACTCCTGACTCGGCCCCTTCATTTTTTCTCAGTGTCACTTGGTGACTGTGACCGAGGGTCCTGAGTCGAGGAGACCTCAGTTACCCACTTTGCCTCTCGAGGTGGCAGTTTCCTCCTCTGGGAAATGAGAAGAGCAGCAGGAGCCCCGCTCACTCTGGGGTAATGCATGTGAAGGCCTTCTCACTATATAGCTCTTGTCACATTATGACCTCATGCAGAGGTTACCGTGTTAGTCTGTAGGATTTCCGCCTTTTTGCCATCTGCTGTGTTCCTCATTTCAAGATAATTGAGTCTATCTAAGGAAAGTGTTTTAGAGCCTCAAAACACCCCCTCCCAGCACATTCACACACACACACACACACACACACACACACACACACACACACACACACACACACACCCCACATTCTCTACTTAAAAGCTGTCAGGCGGCCCCACCTTCCTGTTAGCATCACCTTTGCTCCGTGTAAGTCAGTCCTGAGCAGGGTGCTTTTGAGGGACCAAGGGAGTGAGAGGAAGCTGTTTGGAGGAAGGTGTAGCAGCACTGCAGTTAGAAGGAAGAGTAGGAGAGCTCCCTGTCCCCTCTAGGGAAAGACATCCTTTTCTCAGTCTATTCTCCTGCCTCCATTCAATGAAAACCTCCCAGGGATACTTCTGCATTTGACCCAGGGGCTCATGAAGCACACGGAAGTCATGTATGCGCCACCTCATCTGAAAGCACTGGAAGCTTTTCCTCTTGGATCATGCTCTTAAGCTTCCAGGCGGCTTGACCTTGACTGTGAGCCATTAAGGACAATGTGCAAAAACAACGGTCTAGCCTGTCTGTGGCCAAACCACCTATTCCTGAGCATTCCCCCATGGTGCCTGGCCTCGGTTGAGATGGAGTCCCTGGGGGTTTCAGAACCCTGGGACCTCAACTCTGCAAGGCCCTCTTGGTGTCCTGTTCTGGTCTACAAAGATGTGTGAGCAGAGTCTGCAGCCAGCCCGAGGCTTTTCTAGAGGCTCTGACTCACCCATCAGAGACTCCCTTGGACCAAAGCTCTGACATCCCTATTAAAGTACCCCAGGCAGCCCAAAAGGCGGCCAGGAGGGATTGCCACGTGGTAGCCACAACTCCCTTGATTCCAGGACCCTGAACCCTGTCCAGTCACCAGCAACAGTCACGCGCTTCCCCCTCCCCAGCCCCTTGAGTTCCCCACAAAGAGGAGGGATAGAGGCCTGTGGAGGTGGTCAACTCAGCCTGCCAGAGCCTTTTATAGAAGAAGATCTGGACTCTTTGATGTTGCCCTAGAAGCCTCTGAGACTCTGCTTCAGTTAATTTTATCCCAAGGCCAGTGTGACCCTTGTCCAGGAAGCTGTTTCCTGTGGATACCAATTTTGCTCAGCGCTGTGGAGGTCACCAGGTTCGCCCCGGGCTTCTCCTGGGAGTTTCCCAAGCCCACCCACGCCCACCACACACATAGCTCCTTGTTACCACCTAGCTGTGCATAATGGATGCTTCAGGGTCAGCTGACAGCTGACCTGCCTCTGAGGTGAAATCCCAGGACTTCCCGACTCCCCTCTCTCCTTCTGGAGCCAGGCTTCCTTGAGGCCTCACAGAGATCGCCCTCATGCTGCGGTCTGCCTGAGGGAGGGGAGGACGAGATGTTCTCAGAAGGGTCGTTATTAAACTGCTTCCAAATGGAGTCTCTCAGTATTTGATTAAGTTTCGCAACAAAAAAACAACAGCCACCATGGGAATGTTCAGCTGTCCAGCAGTCAATATCTGGCCTAAATTTTGACTAATTGGTGCCTTTTGGCTTTAATCATGTAAACCAAATGTGCTCTAATTTTTCTCTCCATGTCATTTTCTCCCCAATTTTACCAATTTGAGGAAATTTCAGCAACCCCCAATCATTCGAGAGTCCCAGAAGTACCAGGTGAAGTTTGAAGGACAGTGCAAGGCAGAAGAAGAAATGAGTCGACCCTCGGCGCTGCCTGCCTGTGTCCAGCCTTGTCCTGACACATGCTAAGGCAGCTGCTGAGGTGATAGTGAGCCTCCTGGAAGCCACTTGCCTCTGAGGCCCAGGAAGGCCAGCAGGTCACTCCCAAAGCAGGCCGCTCCCTGCATCCACACCGTTGCTGGCTGTGGAAACTGCGCAGTGCCCATCAGCCCCAAAGTGTTCCCTCACTTGCCTTCCTGACTGGAGGCCCAGGCTCCAGCCTAGACTCAGTCTCCAGACCTGGCCACCTCGACCTCTCATGTCCCTCAGAGTCCCTGAAGCCCTCTTTTCTGAACTTAACAGATCCCAACTTGATGCCTTTGGAGTCATTTGTCGTGGCTTCCCTGAGGGCCTGTGGGGGCAAGTTACTAGGCCCCAACCCCGTGTCATCTCCCCCTTGTACTTGCGAATGCAGTGACTTCATAGCAGCAAAGGTGTTTCTGCTCGCGGAGCATGTTACTACAAGCAGAATTCACGGCCAGCCATAACCAACTGACTTTTTCCTCCAGTCATAACGTGTGTGTCGGGAGGAGGTTGAAGACTTCGCTCGCTTAGCTAATAGTTTCACCATTTATTAACAAGTCACCAGAAACCAAAATGCTCATCTAATAAGTCTGCTTAAAAGATGATTAGTCATCATAGATGAGTTTATCCCCCTCCACTCTGAGAATGAGTCTGTGATCATGTCACAAATGTAAGGTCTCTATGTCCACCGTTTCCTTGTCTCTGAAGAGTCCTGATAGAAATCTCAAGGGTTCTGTTTCCACGTCACAAAGTCTAGGATGTAGACTTTTCTCATATTCCCCCAAAGGGGCTGTGTAAACACTTGGCCTACAATAAGGGGTTGGCCCATTTGCCACACTCGCCCCCCCCCCAGTCACCTGCTGCCTCACGCCTCCACCAAAGGTGCAGTCTCTGCCACTGAGGACAAAGGTCCAGGCAGTGTCTCATCTTGGCTTCATTGAAGGCTCAGTAGGAGGAAAGACAGGAGGGGTCAAGTCAGCGTGGTTGGGGACCCGGGGTTGGCAGGTAAGCTCTTGGATGGGGTCCCCGTGGCCACCCCCGGACCAGTTTTGCAGCCCCTGCCGGCTGACTCCGTGCTTCCTTGCCCAGTTTCTGCAGCGTCGTTCCCCCCTCACGACCTGCATGGCTACTGCGCCCACCCCTCTGCAAAACTCGGGTTACCAGACTGTTCTCATGGCTGGTGCGGCGCCCTCATCATTCCGTTCTCAGGGAGCTTGTCCTGGCCACCGATCTGCACACACTTTCTCCTCTCCTCCTGCTCAGGGTACCTACTGCTCTCTCAAATTATTATGCTTACTTTTTCATTGCTTCTCACAGCCACAGCTCTGACTTGACCCCCCTCCACACACTAGATCCGGAGACTCCAAATAGGGCCTGGCACATAGTCGGTGCTCAATACACCGTGTCATCTGGAGCACAGAATCATACTAACTAATGTGTGTAGGACCCTTTACAGTTGCCGAAAGAGCTGCTCACCTGTCGTCTCGTGTACTGTTGTGGTTACTTTTCTGCCCACTGCTCACTAAACTGAGGGCCTTGGGAGTGAGGATGAGGTGTGTAATTCTCTTATAACACTAGAGGCTTCAAACTTAGCATGTACCCATACTCAGATGATTGTAGTCATGTTCCACATATGTGTTCATTTTTTACGTTGTTTACTTTACGTTGCGAGCATTTTCCTGATTGTTCTTATTCACAATGGCTGAATCGCAGCAGAGTGGTGTAGCGGCTGACAGTGTCCTCGCTCGGTGAAGTGAGGAACTGAGGAAAGAAGGAAGCTGTGGGGGCTGATGTAGCCTTGTTAACCTGACATCAACATCACTCTACTTTGTCTCCCTATCCATTAGAAGGTTCAGAGAAAATTCTGGAAATGGGTACTATTAAGCCACTTCTCCTATCTGCTGCTGTCCCACCTCAAAGCCCCGCCTTTACACACACATAGCTCATACCACAGATCAGGGATCCCACTGTCAGACACCTCAGTATGACGAGATAGTATTCCTAAGGATGAGCTGGAACTTTCTTGGGTCAAGTTCACATTCTATCTACTCACACAGTTCTTCAACTTCCTGCGACCCAAGTTCTCATGCTTTCCAAATCACACGGTGGTTGCTACCTTGGGTACTTTCTCTTGTGAGGAAATGATTCCAGCCACATCCCATGGTTGACATCCTAGCGCCACTGCTTTGGAAATCCACTCTCTCATATTTGCCTTTCTAAGCACTTGGATGGGGTTTTCTGGGGAAAATGGCATGGATCCTGTACTTCACCAGAAGTTTCTCTGGGCCACCCTCTCGTTTATCCTTATATCCACACGGGGTCCACAATTATAATTCTTTGCCAATTAAAACTGCTTTTTCCTCACATATTTTGGACCTGGCTGTTGTAGCTAGTCAGTTGGATCAGGCTTAAAAGATTTCCCAAACCAGCTGTATTATATTCAACATTTTAAACTTACTAGATTTAATGGCCAGAAACTGATATAATTATGGACAGTTTTAAGCAATAAGGGCATTTTTACTGCCCCGCAGAGAGATGAGAGAATTGGCTGTCCCAAAATGAAGGAGACAGATATGGATAATTTTCTTCTAGAAAATAATCATGTCTTATGGGATGAAAAGGGAAAACATTCAGATCCTCAGCATATTATTTCCATGGCCCCTGGATTTAGCAGGTGCCCACAGGTGCAGGCTGCAGTTTGGGCAAGAGAGGAGAACGGAGGTGTCAGGCTGGACTTGGGAGCATACAGACCCCAGGGGGAGGAAAGAAAGGTCAAGAGAAAGAAGAAAATCCTCCCACGCTGGTGTGTTCCCACTAAAGCCATGCCATTTGGTAATTCAAATGTTTGCCTACCACCCATCCTCCTTTGCTGGCTACTTTTCCAAATCTGGAAATACCAGTTGAGAGGAA
This sequence comes from Zalophus californianus, assembly GCF_009762305.2. NCBI lineage: Eukaryota > Metazoa > Chordata > Mammalia > Carnivora > Otariidae > Zalophus > Zalophus californianus. The sequence goes on along the minus strand of NC_045595.1, from coordinate 69,526,047 downwards.
AGTGCTCCCCACTTTGACCTTAGCTCTTAAATACTGCGGGCCCAGCCATTCCTCCTAGAAGCTGGGGCTGGCTCCCCTCATGCCAGAATGCTAGCCTCTCATTACTCATGAGAGGTGTCAGCTCCTACCCTCACTGGTCAGATGCTGGCTCTGTCTCTGTCTCTGTGTTGAGTGTTCCTGCAACCAGACCCTGATAGGGTGAGGCAGAGGGCAGCATGCTGATTAGGGCAGGGGGAGCAATGGAGTCAGCCAGGGCCCAGGGACCAGGGTCTCCATCCCAGCTCCACTATTGACCAGCAACTTCACCCCATCTCTAACATGGGATCATAGACCTTCCTCATAGGGTCATTGTGAGGTGAGGAGAACAGGAAATAATAGTCCACAGTGGCAGCCCAGAAAACTCGTAACTCACTTCCTATCACCAGCAAGGACAGACCTCCACCCGTGGATGCAAGGAGGGATGCACAAAACCTTCTGGTAGCCAGGCAGTGAAGGAAATCGCCAAATGAGTGGTGGTCTCCACATCAGGAGCCATTTATCAGACAGGACACATGACCCACAGAGTCCTTCAGTCAACACCTGGAACCCCAGTTCTGTCTAGGAGAGAAATTCTGTGGTCCCTGCTCGCACTGGAAACGATGGGAGTCCACAACAACAATGGTGGGGAGCAGAGAGTGCCATATGATTCGCGAGGGGCGGGGTGCATGGTGGCACAGAGTGGGCGAGCCTTTACTCCACATCACCAGCATGTAGGCGGAGGAGCTCGAAGTGAAACCACACTCCATCAGTCAGTCTCTTACTATTATTAACCAACCCAGCAGCCAACCCCAGCTGCACAGGGTGTTCAGCAGCAGATGTGAGGTTGTAGTGGTCTCTTGGGAAGAACAGGCAGGGGTCTTGACGTTGGGGAGACTGGGTCCTATCTCAGTGCCAGTGCTTGCTAGCCACGTGACCTGGGACAAGTCACAGAAGCCCTGCTAGCCTCCATTTCCTCTTCTGGGAGGTGAGCATATTAATATTTATTTTTCAAGGTTGTCCAAGTGTTTCCTTCCTTGACCCGAATTCCAAGATGTTCTACTCCTAGGCCTCTTAGGTCAATTAGTCTTATAAAGGTGAATCCCAGCAGTTCCTACCTGAAACCTAAGATTTGTTAGCCTTGCCTGTGCACACCTGCCAATGCCCTGTGTGCACTCCCCCACCCCCCAGTTCTTCTTGAGTACTCAACATGGAAGCTCATGGGTACCCTTGAGCAAGAGGTGGTCAGCCATTTTCTTCCTCTTCTGCCCCAGCCTTCTTCAACTTGAGGAATCAATATGTTCCAGCTGCCACCGTTTCTCTGGCCCTCGATGCTGCTCAACTGCAAATGAAAGCTCAACTGTGCTTCTTGCAGAGCGTAGATGAATCCCTCCATGGTGGTCAGTCTGGACACACAGATGGTACTGCGTATGTCCCAGTCCCATTCAGGCTTAGTGTAAGACCTCTGGCACCCTCCAGAGAGCCTGAGTTCATGGGAATCTCAGCCAAATCAGGGTGAGCAAGGCTTTGCAGTGGCCTGCCTCATCTGCAAAGCCCTGTCTCTTCCCTGGAGACGCCCCAGTGCAGGTTCTAGCCAGAACCCCTCACCTCTTAGTGATCAATCAGCAGATCCGCTTACAGGAATCAGGGATACCTCTAGATTCCTTCCAGTCATCCCCCCTCCTTACTAGTTGGAAGGGGCCTCACTTGCTTTTGTTGAGGAACATAAAGTTTTAAATGGACTTCAGGGAAGGCATGGATGCCATGACGCCACTAAAAGCTGTATGAGATTTGCTCCATTTTACCCCAGATGCGCTCAGCATCACGGAAGGCGTGATGAGCGTGCGGGCCTGGATGCAGAGCAGTGTATATTAATATAGCCCTGCTTTAATGTGAATGTGGGAGGCAGGACCCTGGCAGCAGCTCAAGAAGTTTCTGGAGAGGCCCGCAGCGAGCACTGCCACACCAGGCAGAAAGTGGGAGAGGAACTTCCTCTCACACCTTCCAGAGGTTCATCCCCAGATTCCATCCTGGCGTCTGATGGCAAGGAGACAGCATGTCTCGATATGCGTTTGGTAGAATGGCTTTGAAGTCACCTAAAAACCTCAGCTGAGAGAAGACAAAGTATCTGTTAAGAGAACAAAATGAAGGGGCTCAGCGAATGGGTTTATTTTTGAAATTTAAACTCTCTGAAGTAGAGTTGTCATAGTTACCTGCCTGTTTTTACTTGTATTTGGGAGATCTGAAGGGCCAGGAATGAAAACAAACCCCCCCTGTGTGAAGTGTGTGTCTGTAATAAGCACCAGAGAGCACCTGGGCTGGCTCCCTGTGGCCTGTTTCATCTCCTGGATTTTTCTCATCTCTCAGTGTTGCCTGGGCCTGTCCGGCGGCCTCTCGGGTTAGAAAACCGAAGCTACCTTGGCTTCATTTGGCCACACACATTCAGGATCACTGAAGACACAGGCAGATGTTAGGACACACTCATAAACAACCCCATGGGCTGCCCAGGCCTGACTTGGTTGTAGCCGCGCATCTCCCCATTCCCCAAAATCCATTTTTAAATAGAGAAGCTCACCCTGGAACATTTTATGAGCTTCACGAGGACGATGCTGTGAGTCATTTATGAGCATGAATTCATGATGTACCACCGTGATAGAAAATTAAAGTACATTCTCCTTCACACCTTTTTAATGGCCTTTGATCAGGAGTGTAGGCACCGGGACTGGATTTGTCCCTCCGTGGCCCCCGTGCCCTGGGCAAGCCACTGTCCTCCCGACTGTCAAGCCTCACCTGCCCACTGAAGGGCCTGGCTGACTTCAGTGTCCTGCCGTGGTTGGGGACAGAAGAGAACTTTTTTGTGAGTTTGCCTTTGGGAAGGTGGAATCCAGGAAGGAGCCAAGCCCAAGTCTGTCCTATAGGGTGTGTGTAAAGCCACTACCTTACAATTCATGAGCCTGGTAGGGCATTTGAAGGTTGATTCTGCAGGACACTTGCCCTTCGTTTCAATGTTTTGGTTATGCCCAGTGATGCATGAATGCTGATTGACACCGACCATGTTCAAGTGACAGTAGCAGGTTGAATAAGTCATGTATTTGCCCAAAGTACGTTATCTGTTGTGTTTTTTTAAATATATATATCCTCAATTAAACAGCAGTGGAGGAATAGTCTTTCCAAGTTGCTCTTAATTCTGAGCTCCAATTTCCAGCTTTTTTCTGATCTTTTTCTTAAACACCCCATGTTTGGAGCCATCCTGTTTACCAAGGGAACGACATGTATTTAAGTATAATTCGTGTTTCCATTTTGATTGATTTTAGCCACACAGCTACGAGTCAGATGTCTCAGCGTGAGATAATGACTAGCACTCTATATTCAGCGGATACATTTTTATCATAACGAGGAGGAATGTGAGGCAGGCATGACTGACTGTTCTCAGGAAATGGACGACGTGTGGAAATAATGAAATCCACTCATGGACTTTTAGAGGTCCAGGAACCTTGGCTATAGTACATTATTGGAAAATAAAATTGAGTTTGTTTGTCTTGGCTTATGGGAATTAGCTGAGTGCAAGTAATGAAAATAGTAATTGCAGGAAGAAGTGTTATGTTTACACTCTTTGCCAGTCTCCTCTTACATTATTTATTTTCTTAAAGAGTCCCTGCAATGCTCTCTCTTGATGACTCTAATCACAGTCATGAGAAGTTCTCCAACGGTGGCTGAGCCAGAAATTCAGGATCGCAGGGGACAAGTGTCACTTCGACCTCATTGACATTTTTCTGTGGGTCTCAGTGTGCACAAAACATTCTCGGCTTCGATAGCACAAAAGAGAAAAGGTAGGATGGCCCTTGAACAGACCCGCAATTTGGGTTTCAAAAAAGTTTAAGTACCAAGAAAATAGAAGGTTCAGGGCCACACTGTGTGGTAGGTACAGTGGAATCTTTCTAAAATAAGGTTGGTTCCTATCTTAATTTATAAACTTCAGTGGCCTGAGAGGAGCCCAAACTCTGGGAGAAAGGAGTCATTCACTCCTAAGGATCATTTCAAAGCCACTGGAAATCCTAATATTGCCAGTTTGACTAATTACAGGAAATCGGTATCACAGGACAAAATAACTTAGCAGGGTAAATTAATTTATTTATTTTTTTTTAATTAACATATAATGTATTATTTGTTTCAGAGGTACAGATCTGTGATTCAACAGTCTTGCACACTTCACAGCGCTCACCATAGCACATACCCTCCCCAATGTCCATCACCCAGCCACCCCATCCCCCCCATCCCTCCCACCCCCCACCACTCCAGCAACCCTCAGTTTGTTTCCTGAGATTACGAGTCTCTTATGGTTTATCTCCCTCTCTGGTTTCTTCTTGTTTCATTTTTCCCTCCCTTCCCCTATGATCCTCTGCCTTGTTTCTCAAATTCCACATATCAGTGAGATCATATAATTGTCTTTCTCTGATTGACTTATTTCGCTTAGCATAATACCCTCTAGTTCCCATGTCGTTGCAAATGGCAAGATTTCATTTTTTTTTGGCTGCATAATATTCCATTGTGTGTGTGTGTGTGTGTGTGTGTGTGTGTGTGTGTGTGTGTGTACACAATACACCACATCTTCTTTATCCATTCATCTGTCAGTGGACATCTAGGCTCTTCCCATAGTTTGGCTGTTGTGGACATTGCTGCTGTAAACATTGGGGAGCACGTGCCAGCAGGGTAAATTAAAACTCTTTATCTTTTCAAAAATCATCCAGACCTTACTGCTGTGTCATTCTAGAGACCCAGTCAGACCTAGACAACAAGTAACGCATGAATGCTTTCCCTACTGTGTTTTCATTTCCCTGTCGCAGGACATCTTGGTTCCTTTCACTTTTTAGTGACTATGAATAAAGCTGCTACAGACTTTTTGCACACAGGTTCTTGTGCGAATGTAAATTTTCGGTGTACTTGGGTGAATACCTAAGAGTGCAATGGCTGGGCCATATGGTAAGACCATGTTTAATTTTATAAGAAAGTGCCAAACTATCTTCCAAAGTGCTGTACCATTTTGCATTCCAGCCAGCAACAAATGAGAGTTTCTGCTACTCTGCTTCCTGACCAGCATCCGTTGTTAGTTTTCTGAATGTTAGCCACTCTGATAGGGATGTAGTGGTATTGCTTTGCAGTTTTAATTTGTATTTCCCTAATGACAAATGGTGTTGAGTGCTTTGTCATGTGCTCATTTGCCACCCATAAGACTTTCTTTGGTAAATTGTCTATGCAGTTTTTCTGCCCATTTTTAACAGTCCAGTGGGTTGTTCTCCTGCTGAATTTTAAGAGTTCTTTTTACATTGTGGTTAAAAGTCCTTTATCAGATATGTGACTTGCCAATATTTTCTCCTAGTCTGTGCTTATCTTACTCTCTTACCAATATTTTACAAAGAGCAAAGTTTTTAATATTGGTAAAATCCAATTTGTCAATTTTTTTTTTCAGGGATTGTGCTTTTGTTTTCTAAAAACTCATCAACAAAGCTAAGGTCACATAGATTCTCTCCTATATTTTCTTCTACAAGTTTTATAGTTTTACATTTTATACATTCAGATTCATGATTTGTTTTGAATTGTGTTTTATTTAAGGTATAAGATAGGTGCCTAGGTTCATGTTTTTGCATATAGGCATCCTTTGTTGTAGTACTATTTGTTCAAAACAAGGCTCTCTCTGACCCATTCAGTTACCTTTGCGCATTTGTTACAACGTTGATAGTATTTGTGTGGGCCGATTTCTGGGCCATTAGTTCTGATCTACATGTCTGTCCCTCTGCCATACCATGTGGTCCCTGTAGCTACATAGTAAATCTTAAAATTGTGTAGTGTGGTTTCTCCAAATTTATTCTGCTTTTTTTCAAAATTGTTTTGGTTACTGTAGTTCCTTTGCCTTTCCATATAAATTCAGAATCAGCTAGTCTTTATCTACATAAAATCCTTCTGGGAGGGGCACCTGGGTGGCTCAATCGGTTAAACGTCTGCCTTCAGCTCAGGTCATGATCCCAGGGTTTTGTGATGGAGCCCTGAATCAGGCTCCCTGCCCAGCGGGGAGCCTGCTTCTCCCTCTCCCACTCCCCCTGCTTGTGTGCTCTCTCTCTCTGTCTGTCAAATAAATAAATAAAGTCTTAAAAACAAAGAACAAAACTTCTGCGTCCCTTGTGATTTTGGTCTGCATGTTCCTGGGAGAAATTGAAAAGTATCCCATATAATTACGGTGTCTAATTCTTACACTGGTTTCATCATTTTTTAAAATTTATTTTTAGACTGTTATTAAGTGTATTTAGAATTTAGACTTGGTGTACATATTCCTGGTCAGTTGATCTTTTTATAAATATGAAATGTCTCTCTTTACCTGTAGTTAATGATCATTGGCTTAGAGTCTACCTTGTCTGATATTAGCTACACCAGCTTTCTTTGGCTTCTGTTTGTGTAGTGTCTTTTTTCACTCTTTAACCTTCATTTGTTCTGTGCCCTTATATCTAAAAAGGTACGTTTCTTGTAAGCAATGTGTAGTTATGTTGTGTTTTGTTTATATCAAGACTGAAAAATCTTAGTCTTTTACTTGTAGTATTTGTTAAATGTACACTTAATGTAGATATTGATAATATTTGGACTTATGTGTACCACATTACTCTTAATTTTTGCTCCTTTTTCCTTCCCTCTTTGAGTTTCAGTCTTACTCTTTCTCTAGTTTCTTAACATGAAATCTTGGATTATTAATTTGAACCTTTCTTTGTGTTTAATGTTAAGTATTTAGTACTATAAATTTCTCTTTAAGCACTGCTTTAGCAGTGATATATTGTCATTTTTACTGTTAAAGTATTTTATTAAACTTTGTTCTTAAAATATTTTCTAATTTTTAAATTTTCCTTGGGAAAGTGATCTTTGGGTTATAGGAGTAAGTTGTTTAATTTTCAAAGGATTTGAGATATTCCTATTATCATTATTAATTTCTAAAAGTTTATGATCAAAAATATTTATATGGTTTCAGTTCTTTTATATTAGTTAAGATTTGTTTTATGATCCAGAATATTGTATACATTGGTGAATGTTCCTGAGTTTTTGGGAAAAAATGTATATTCTGTTATTGATGGGTTTAGTGCTCTACAAATGTCAATGAGATCCAGTTAGTTAATGGTGTGGTTCAACTCTTCTGTATCCTTGCTGATTTTTTTTTCCTGCTAATCCTATCTATTACTATGAAAGTAGGTTTGAAGCATCCAACTTCAGTTGTAGAGTTATCTGTTTTTCCTTTCAGTTGTATCAGTTTTTGCTTTGTGTATTTTTAATTTCTTTTGCTAAATGAGTGCACACTTATTGTTATATCTTCTCGATGACAAAACCTTTTTATCAGAATGTTATATCCCTATTTATCCTTGAGAATTTTTTTGTTCTGAAGTCTTCTTTGATATTAATGTAGTCACTCTACCTTTCTTTTGATTCATGTTTGGATAGTATACCTGTTTTCATCCTTTTACTTTTAACCAACCTATCTCTACTTGAATTAAGATTCTTGTAGACAGTATATAGTTGGGTCATTTTTATGTCATGTAGAAAAATCTTTTACTTGCTGCATTTGGATCATTTACATTTAATGTAATTCTTGATATGTTAGGATACAGTCTACCTTTTTATTTGTTTATCCCCTCAGTTTTCATTTTCTTGTTTTTTCTTTCCTGACTACGTTTAAGCTATTTAACATTTTGTATACTGTATTTTTTAAGACTTCTATAAGTTTTTTTTACTACTGTATTTTTTACTATCTCTTTGTATAAGTTTTGTTAGTGGTTGCTATGGGGATTATAAAAGATTTTCCTTTTCACAATCTACTTATAATCAGTATTTTACAACTTCAGTTGTAAATAGAAACCCTATCACCTTATAGATTCCTCTATCCTCCCCCCTTTATGTTCCATTTCTCTTATGTCTACATATGTTGAAAATCCCATGGGACAATATTATATGTTCTGCTTTTCTACCATCAAATGTATTTTAAAGAGAGAGAATAGTCTGTTGTGTTTACCCAGATATTTACCATTTCTGTTGCTCTTCCTTCATTCCTCATGTTCCAAGTTTCCTTCTGGTGTTATTTCCTTTCTCTCTGAAGAGTTTCCTTTTTTTTTTTTTTCTTAAGTGTATTTTTTATTTATTTTTAAGTAATCTCTACCCCCAATGTGGGGCTGAAACTCACCACTCCAAGATCAAGAGTCACATGCTCTTCTGACTGAGCCAGCCAGGTGTCCCTGAAGGGAAGGTTTCCTTTAGTAATTCTTTAGACAAGTTCTGCTTCTATTAGTTTTCCTTCACCTGAGAATGTTTTTATTTCACCTTAATTCCTGAATGATATTTTTGCTAGATGAAGAATTCTAGTTTGATACTTTTAGCCCTTTAAAAATGTTGTGTCTGTCACTCTCTTCTGACCTCAGTGTGATGAGAAATCCACAGTAATTCAAATCAGTGTTCCCCTATAAGTACATACTTTTTTTTTTTTTTTTTTTTTTTTTTGCTGGCTTTCACAATTCTTTCTTTGTCCTCAGCAAATCTGATTATGATGTGTTTGGATGTGGATTGTTTGGGTTTATGTTATTTGAGCATCTATCACTTTTTTTGACTCTGTAGATTTATGTCTTTCATCACACTTGGAATAGTTTTAGCTAAGATTTCTTCAAGTACTTTTCATCCATTCATGCTCTGCCCTCTTATTCTGGAACTCCAGTGACACAAACCTTTTGTTATTGTCCCACAGGTCCCTGAGGCTCTGTTTGTGTCTTCAAACGTTATTTCCCTCTGGTTGCTCTGATTGGATCATTTCTATTTATCTGTCTTCAAGTTCACTGCCTCTTTCCATTATGCTAATGAATCCATTTGTCACGGTTTTTAAAACTGGGGGGTTATAATTTTAGCTTTAAATTTTCATTTGGTTCTCCTTTATATTGTCTAATTTTTTTACGTTCTATTCTAATACTTCATTCTATTTTAATACTACTCTAATACTTGTTTTAAGAGTGTTACATTCTATTTTAATACTTGTTTCAAGAGCATTAGTGAGTACTTGTTATAATTTTTACAAGACTCTGTTTTTGTCAAATAATTCCAGCATTTGTGTCATCTTGTTATTTATTTTGTGTTGTCTTTTCTCATGTGAGTTGAGATTTTCATGGTTGTTTGGATGCTGAGCAAGTTTGGATTTTATGTTGGCTATTTTAAATATTATATTATGAGACACTGTGCCTAGTTGGAACCCTACAGAGACTATTGATACTTTCATTTGAGCAAGCAATTATGTTGGTTGTGATCAGGCTGTAGGTTAAAATAGTAATTTGAATGTCAGGTCAGTTTCTAAGCATTGCAATGCTATTTGGGTCTGTCTTGTATGTCCATCCTCTAAAGGTCAGTCTGGGATCTGGACAGAGGTTTATTAGCTCAGTTCCCTAAGTTTTTGGTATGCTATCTGAATCAGTTCCATGCATGCACACGTTGAGGGTAAGCCTACGAGTTTATAAACAGTTTTATGGGGTTTGTTTCTCAGGCTCTTCCTGATTTGTTACCTCCCCAGTACTTTTCTGGTTTCTTGCATCTTCCATTTTCTGTCTGGCTCACTTGCTGCCATGTCTGGGCTAACCACTGGTGAGAACAGAGCGGGTGGGGAGGGGGTTAGTTTTTGCTGGGGCTCCTGTCACTGACTGCTAGTGCTGCTGCCACTGCCTTCACAGAATTGCCTGGGGCCTGGGATAAAAGAACTGAGGAAAAGGAGAGGGATAAAAACCTGGAGGATTTTATCTGTTCCCTGTGAGCTTTTGGGAGTTTCCTTTCCCATTCCTGCATCCTGGTTTCCCCTGGAGCTCTCGCTCCTGCTCCACAATGCTGACTTCAGGCCAGGCTATACTGGAGGAATAGAAGTGGTGAACTCACCACCAGTTTGGTGGTGCTCTGAATTCAGTGCATTTCCCCAGTCTACCTGTTGCTGTTCACTTTTCGGTGTTCCCAAATAGCTGTGCTGTGCATTCTGTTCAGGTTTTATACCTGCAGTTAGAGGGAGACAAAGGGTGGCATATGTTTTCTCAGCCTGACCCAGAGCTAGAACCTCTGATGGATATTATTTAAAATATTTATTTTCTAATTAACTCATCTTTATATACAGGACAACTGATGTTATTAATAGTTCAGTTAAGGGGCACCTGGGTGGCCCAGTCGGTTGAGCATCTGACTCTTGGTTTTGGCTCAGGTCGTGATCTCACTGTTGTCGGGATCGAGCCCCACTTTGGGCTCCTCACTGAGCAGGGAGTCTGCTGGAGGTTCTCTCCCTCTGCCCCTCCCCCACTCACACGCACTCTCCCCCTCTCTAAGATAAATAAATCTTTAAAAAAAGTAAGAGTTCAGTTAAGTGGCCGAATCACATAGTTTTGGCATCATTTGTGGCTACATTTAGGTCAGCTGCACATGATGCTCACTGTCATTTTCTATTTGCACCTTTTAACTCGCCTTGTGAGCAAATGTAGTCTTGTTGTTTCTTTGCAACTTGTGGGATAATTGCCTCGGAGCGCAGCCTCTGCACACAGTCCCACGGTAGGGCTGGTCAGGGCAGTGATTGTGGGCATAGCTCAACTGAGTTGTATGCGGCACAGTTTTGAGAAAAAATCCAGTGGGAATTCTCTCTGAAGACCCTGTAGTGTTTGTGCTTACTTCAGACATAATTGAACTACAGCTGGCGTTTTCAAATAGCAGCCTTTGAACTCATCAAGTTGGGTGCAATTTCAGAACAAATTTACATGCATCTCTTTTAAGATGCAAATCTTTGCAGAAATCACACCTGATGTAGTTGAGCTGGCAGCTGGTCGCTGGCACACTCAGAAGGTGGGATAGGATCTCTGTGGAGGTGCAAATTCACTCACGTGTAATTTAGAGTCCGTGTTAAGGTCTAATTACCCCTGCGGCCTTCCCAGCACCATGAGTGATTGATTAAGAAATGTTCAGCCTCTTCTTGAGAACCTGGGAAATGATAATCCAGCCCTGGTCACCATGATCAAGTGGAAGGACAAAGACCACCTGAGCATTGGAGGGCAGCTGAGGCCAGCCTGGTTCTAGCTTCAGGGTGGGGTTAGGATTGGCCTCCGGGGGTACCTCTGTTGTGTCCCCTTAATCTCACTAGGGCTCCATGATCTCATCTACAAAACACCCTACGTGCTTACCTTGCAAGGTGAATAAATAAAAAGAATAGATGAGAAAGTTGACAGGAGACTGCAGAGCCTTCTGAAAGGTAAAGCGCCATGCAAATGTTTATTATAAAATGTTATTTTTATAACAAAGACAAAAATAGGGCACAGAAGTTGAATTAAGAGGAGCAATTTTCATACTAGATCAAGATTCATTCCTAAAGCCTTCTCTTCTTGCCTCGCAGATGTGGATTTTTACAGAGGGCTTTATGAAGAGGTCTCCGGAAGCCCGGGTTGGGTCCAGTCCCATCTAGGCCTTTCCAACCCTGAGAGTATATGATTCAGCTTATAGGCACCACAGACCCAGAGATTCCCATGTGTTTTTCCTGTTCCAGGACCATGGCATTGAGCCAGGGCGCAGTCCCCAGGGTACTCGGGAAGGGGTATGTGCCCTGGTTTGGTTATTAGTACTTCTTCCCTCAGGCCCCACAGATCTCCAGGCACCCAGAACTGTGATTCTTCTGTCCGTATGAAAGAGGTTGTGTTGGGCTCAAGGCCCCAAGGAGTCCTGTCTCTAACAACTGGAAAAGTTCATTCACCATCATTTGCTCTAACTCAGAAGTTCAGGCTTCCAGAACACAAACTTTCCTGAGGGACCCACAGGAGGCACCCCACCCTGAACTGGCCTATCTCCAGCCCCAGTGGACTCCCTCCTGCTCACCACCGCCCCCCCCCCCCCCCCCCGCCAACAGGGGCCGCCACTCTCTGCCTCTAGTGCTCTGGTCAGCAGTGCCCTGGGGCGGGGACTCGGGGCATGCTCCCTAACACCGCCAGTCGCCTGAGACCCAGAGTGCCCATCCAATGGGGCCCGAGTCAGGGATGGGCCAGCCAACCACTTTCGTCTCCCTCCCTTGCAGGTCACATCCAATAAGAAGCACCTGGAGAGGCTTAAGGATGCTGGCAGCCTTCTGCAGGCTCTGGAGTGGCTGGCCCCGGCTGGGGGGTAAGTTGGCCCCGGGAGGAGCAGTGTAGAGTCTACGGGGCTTCCCCACACCCCAGGACCCATGCCTTTCAGCCTGTCATTGCCAGTGTAGGAGGGGACGCTGTGCCCCTCCACCCTCCGGGCATCCCCACTGTGCTGGTGGTGGGGGTTTGGGGAGGTCAGCGGCGGGGGCGGGGGGGGGAGTAGAATGTCTTAGCCCTGCTGGGGGAGGTATATTCCCATTTATAGGGAAGAGAGATGGGGGCAGGGACGGCAGGAGGGGATGTGATGAACCTCACAAGGAAGGCAGTGGCCAGCCCGTGCACACATGGCTTCATCGTCACCACCTTGCAGGGGTTTGGGCAGGGCTGGGGTCAGGACTGACAGCACCAGGCTGTCTTCCTTGGCCACGTCTTCAGGGAAAACTTGGAACCTGTAGAACAGACTGTGTGTCACCCAGAAGCTGACAGTGTGCGGTTAGGTCAGCCTCCTAGTCCTCAGCTCTCCACTCGGCGTGTGCAGTATTTCCTGGCAGTGAGCTCCACAGCCTGGGGCTGCCCTGTCGCCCAGGAGTGCGTCACTCGCTGTGAAGGCGGGCACCGCTATCATCTTGGTAAAATAAGGGCCACAGGGAGGGTTCATCCCACAGTGACACCCCCCCCCCCAAACACACACATCCTGGACTTGAGAGGCGGTGGCAGGGGGCGGGGGGGAGCTTACAAGTTGTTACACTAAATCTGAACTGTTAATGCCAAGTGACCAAAGAAAAATTCATGGGAATAAGAAGAAAGTTGCCTGCAGTCAGACTGTTGAGGATGGCTCACTGTGCGTGACGGTGCCAGAGCCGGGCTTGCAGTCAGGCCGCTGTCCCCAGAGCTGAGGGAGGTGCCGGGTGCCACAGTCCCCTGAGCTGCTGTCTGGGGTACCGGGCCTTCACTGGGCACGCAAGACACGGAATGGGTGCTAGGGTTTCCTGGTTGGTTTTCAGAACCACAGTGTTCTCTGAATTCTGCTTCCTGGTGTCTTGGGTTCAGTTTTAATTTGAAGAAAAATACATGGCTGGGGTATTGCTAAGAAGTGGTCTGTGGGGAAGGGATGCCATCACCTAGACAACCCCAGTCCCTCTCCTCCCAAGTTTAAGCCAAAGAGGGAGGTTATCCGTGGTCTCTTTGAGGTGAGGGGGAGGAACAGGCTAGCTTTGGTGGGGGGGGGGGGCCTCCTTGCTCTGCTGGGCCCCTGTGGTGTAAGACATGGCCAGGGACTCCCTAGGCTGGGCCACAGAGTATGTGGCATCTGTCCCCAGAGACCTGGTCTTGGGCCATGATGAAGCCACTCTGAGCGGATGTATGCCAAGGAGGGCCTCCCCGGGAGAGCCACTGCAGACAGGAGTTGAGCGGAGAGCCCCACGAGCCCTTCCTTTCCAGCACCTGCCTCTGTGGGAGCCCTCAGCCAGCAGGGGCCTCCAGCTGTCTGGAGGCCAAAGCCAGCACCCCTCAGAGCTGGACCCAGATTTGGACCAAATGTATCAAAACATAGCTCAGTGCTCCACAAAGCTGGGAGCCCCTCCTGCACACCCGCCCAACACTGCAGCAACTGAAATGCCTACACCAGGCAGATCTCAAGAGTTGGGTTGGGGAGGTTGCTGCTAAAGAAGTTGTCTTGTTTGGGCTCCGTTCGGCTGGCGCAACCAGAAAAGGTCTTATGTTGACCAAGAATGAGCGGGTGGCCGGGCTCTCAGTTCCAGTGTGGCGCTGCCAGAGGTCGGTGCACCTCCTTGCCTGTCACGGGGGCCTCTGGGCTGCTCTGGTGGGCAGGGTGGGCGGCAGAACTCCCACCAGCCTAGCTTTGACTCAGCCGGGATCAGGTGGAGTTCAAACCCATTCTTGCCATCCCTTGGGACCTTTGATGCGCACAGCAGGAAAGCGCAGCACCGTCTCCTGTCCACAGCCCCGTCCACTGTGACCCACTGCTTATGCAGCGCCCCCAACCCTGGTTATTTGGCGACAGCTCTATTTCTGTGTAGTCAGGAGTCTGCCATGAGCTAATTTTATACTTCAAGGCAGTGCCGTATGTCGTTCTTTTCCTTGCTAACAGTTGTTAAGGCACAGGTTTCAATTAGCTCCAGTAGCGAATTTTCCACGTTAAGCTCTTGACTGCACATCCACACCTATTAGAGTAAGAAACGCAATGCCTCCTGGCTGATTGGCCAGGAAGTGGCAACATGGAGCAGGGAGAGCCAGCATCGGAGGCAGGTCTGGAGTCTTGGCCCTTGTGCCCAAGTCAGCTGCAGGCCGGCTCTGGGCAGGCCCGTTGCAGGACCTGGGCTAGGCAGGGACTGGCTGCTGACTTGCCCTTACAGCTCAGTGTCAGGTGGGCAGGGAGGGGGGGGCGGGCGGCCAGGAGCTCAGGCCTGGTTTAGGGGTGCCCGCAAGGCCAGTTCGGAGCCCTCTGGGACTGTGGGCTGAGGGGGTTCTCACCTTGAAGCCCTGGAGCTTGAGTGTCCTGCTTCTGCACCTCAAAGTGATACACAGGGCAACTTTATGAAGGAGCTGGTCCATCAGATACTCAGGTACAAAAGAGGCCAGCCCCTTTGGAAGAGGGCGCATTTTGCCCTGGAGGTGGCTAAGTGTTTCTACTCTGGTTTTTCTCACAGTTCGTCTGCTGACAGTGTGGTGGCTTCCTTGGCCTTGGAAATCCTCCAAGCTGCTGGACACTAGGCAAGAAGACACTTAGCACAAGCCTGTTCTGCAGCACCAGCCTTTGGCTACACACATTCACATCGCCACCTGTAGCTCTAATAAAGGACCTAATAAAGTCAGCTGAACCCAGAACCTTCTGGCTGAGGCGTTCTCACTAACCCTGGGCCCTAGGAAACCCACTCAGAACGGAGTGGTTCCTTCATTCCTGCGGGATGCATCTGGAAAACACAGGTTTGCTAGCTGTTCTGAGAATGTGCTTTCCCTGTGTGTGTGTGTGTGCAAGGTAGGCCTCCACGAAAGCCTGTGCTGATCAGGGACACGAAGAGCCACAGTTCTCAGCCTGCGGCATCTGTGAGCATCTTTCACCAGAGATTTAAAAGACAGGACTAGGCGTGTAATGCTCTCCAGCCGCAGCTCCAGAGCAAGCCTGTGGAAACTAGTTTTAGCCTCTTGTCTTCCTCCCACTTTTACCTCCCACTTTTTACCTTTCAGGGACAAACTGAATCCACGAATCCTGGGGAGGGCTGGGCAAAGCTCCACAAACAGGCAGATGGTGCAAAGTTTGCCTAAAGGATGCATGCAAAACGCTTGAGGAACCCTGGCTTCCTTGAAGGTCTGCCCATCTAGGTGTTGCGATTGGGGGGGGGGGGGGGTGTTTCTACTTTGATGCCAACCTCTGCCAATTACCCCCTTTGTCCTTAGAACCTTTCCAGCTTCTTCCTATGTTCTGTCACACATATGCCCTTAAACCTCCTATGAATGTAAGAAGCCCATGGAAATATTTGGTGGACACTGCAGAAAGGTGCTGGGACCGTGATACTGAGGAAGGCTTACTCTTGAATGTGGCCTGGAAGGTAGGGTTGGGTCCTGGGCAGCTCGAACTATGTGAGCAAGTTGAGCCCCTTCCTTAGCCTCTCTGGGGCCCGTAGGAAAGGGCATGCAGGCGGAGTGGGCGGGATAAGCACCAGAGGGCGCATAGGTGGCCCCATCTGTTGCATCACAGGAAGCTGGTCACGTTGTCACCAACAGCCCCACCTTGCCGCCGTGGTCTGGGTAGTCTGCCAGCCTCCATGCCGTTTGTACTGAAAACAGCAGTTCTCTGTGCCCAACTCCATCAGGAGCCTAGGTGTTACCTTATTTACTCGCCACCACAGCTGACAAAAGCAGGCTGCCTTAGCTTCATTTCCCGAGAGAAAACAGGCTCAGAGGGGCCGGTCCGGCTTCCCAAGGCCCCAGAGTCTGGTTGAACCAAGGAACTGACTCCACAGCCTTTGTGTGCCCCGCAGCGGGGTACCCAGAGGTTGAGCTGGGAGCAGTCACGGCGCAAGAGTGGCCCACACAGTCTCCTTCCACGTCTCCTAGGCTACTCACCGCCCATGGTGAGGACACTCCATGCCCCACTCATTTTGCCTGTGGTCCTGGGGTGGGGGAGAAGCCGGAGGCCTGGCCCTCAGCTCCAGTCGCCTTGCCGGCTGGGTCCAGCAAACAGGCAAGGGTCTCCCCATTTTCCCAGGAAACAAATCTGTTCTCTCCCTTCATTCAGTTCTTGGGGGAACTGCCCTGGAGTTCTGTGCCTGGAGTCTTCCCAGAAGGTACTTCAGAGCACCGGAAGATTCTGCCTTACCCTTTTTAGTTAAGGGCACAGAGTCGTCTTTGCTGTTTGAGGTAAAAACAGAAAAGTTTTAACATTCCAGAATGGTCTTGTTGGATGGACCCTTCTTGGCCCGGAGCCCCTCAGCATTGCCTTTTTCAGGAAAAGCTATCTGAGTAGGCACGGGACAAGCAGGGCGAGTGCTTGGCCTAGGGTGCTGGGGCACTGAGGCTAGCGCAGGCCAGGCTTCACAGGGACGTGAGGCTGTCATCCTGGAG
Source organism: Zalophus californianus (assembly GCF_009762305.2). NCBI lineage: Eukaryota > Metazoa > Chordata > Mammalia > Carnivora > Otariidae > Zalophus > Zalophus californianus. Next base: position 69,509,311 of record NC_045595.1, on the reverse strand, counting down.
TTAGGGGATCCTTATTATTCTCATAAGGGCGCCAAGTGGAAAGGAGCAGCCCTGGCCCCACAGGCATAGGGGACACGAACAGGCCTATGGGACACGAACAGGCCTGGCTGGGGCAGCAGGTGGCCTAACCCTTCCTTGCCCTCCCCATGTGAGGCCCATACCCTCCTATCTGGCTTCCCCGGCTGGCTCCAGTTCTAAGAGAAGAGCTGGCCCCTGGCTCCTGGCCCATCAGAGCTCTCAGGATTCTGGCAGTGGCAAGGGGCCCAGACCCAGGCACCTACTGGCCCTCAGTCTCCCTACTTTCATGCTTCAGCTATTTGCTCTTTAACCGGCTACGACCATCAGCTGAGCCTCTTCAGGGACAAATGGGGTCACAAGTTGCAGAGCAGATTGGGGAGCCAGAGATGACCAGGTGAATGGCTGCACAGAACTACCGTTCCCTCCGTGAACAGCAGGCCCAAAGCTTCAAGACCTGGCCTTAACTTACAGCCCGAGAGCAGATGCCCAGGGGAGGGGTCTGTCCATCTAAAGAGCCACACCCTGGCCACAGGTCTCCTGAGAGGAGGGGGGACAATCATCGGGGCAGCTACGGCTGGTGGGTCTGTAGGATGCAGCAACAGAATTTTCTCTTACAGTTCTCTGTACTTGTCTAGCTCTTCATGGTTCCCCTATTACCCTGAGGCTTTTCAAGATTATCTCACGAGGTTCTCAGGTCAATTCTGTGACTACACGCAGGCTTTATCCCTGTGACACAGCTCAGAAAGTGGGACCTCTGGGGGCTAAGGCTCTTGGCTTGAAGCAAGATTCCTTTTCTCCCTTCCCTGGTGACAGAAAAATATGGTGGCAGAATCCATGGATTGATACAGGAGCTGAGGTAGGAGCTTCAGGAACGAACTGGTAGGGAAGCAGGGCGGGCGGGGACAAGACCAGCCAAGGCTGAGGCGGCCGTGAAAGCTTCAGTGGGGCTGAGGAGGGAAGTAGAGGGGACGGGAAGCCAGAAGTCACAGCTCAGAATGAGGACCAGGGAGGTGTGGAGCCCTGATGCGAAGGAACACTGGTCTTTCTTGTAAATGCCGTTTAAGGCCCTTACTGTAGGGGCAGTAAGGGCAGCCTGTCACCTGCCTCTAGCTCACTCGTGGGGTGGGGAGGGGCAGGGGACTCCCCCCAGTATGCCGACAGAGGAGGAAAAGGAAGCACCATCTTCTCAGCCTGGCCTCTCACTCGGCCATTGCATCTGGTGGGTGACTCACTCAAGGCAAGGTAAGGCCATTTTAAATTCTCACCTATCAGAACAAAATAACTGCAATCGACTGGGCACTCTCCCCTTTATAAACCAAACAGCATGATTCAGACCTGTTTTTATTACAGAAATCAAAAATTAAAAAGCATATTTAAAATCTTTCACTGTCAAGGATTCAAATAATCAGATCGAAGCCTCATGTCTAGAACATCTGCTCCACCATGGAAAAGAGCTGCGTTCTTCAGCTTAGTGGCGGTCACTGCAATGGGATCAAATGTTGTAGGCGCCCCCCTCTCCCCAGGTAACCACTATTCTGATTTCTGTAGAAATCCCATCACCTCCTTGCTTTTGTTTTTACCATCCATGGGTGATGTCCTCCTTTTATTCGATCAGTGAGGTCCTACAGCATGCAGTCTGTGACTTGCTTTTGGTCAGTCCTGTTTGCGGTATCCACACACTGCCGTGTGAAGCTGTAGTTCTCTACCGCAGCACGGCTGTTCTCTAGGACGGATACAGCGGTTCTCGGACACATGGGCTGTTGCGCAGTGCTCTCCCAAGCCGTAATAATGGAGTTCGAGGCAAAAGAAAAATCATTAATACCGACCCTACTTGTCTTCAAAATCTTGGTATTTTGTGGGTCATGATTTTTTTTTTACCCCCGCATTTTCATTTTTTCCAAATGGCTACCAACTGTTCTATACCTTTACTTTTAAAAAAGTCCCTCTCTTCACACTGACCTCCAGTGCTACACCTCGAAAGTACCATGTCCACATCTTCCACTTTCTCCGTCTTCTGTAGCTGCCTTTGGGCCAGTAACTGCTAACTCCCTCTACCCTTTTAGTTAGGCCCTGACCTAACTAGAGCAAGTCTCTCCCCTCATTCTTCCCAAGTGTCTTGGCCATTCTTGGCGCCTTGTATTACTGAATACTTGCAGAACCGCCTTGCTGAATCAGAGTAACTTTACATTTTTAAGTGGAACTTCAAAACTATGATGATTTTAGGCAAAGCTCTGAAAATGTTTTCTGATTTTAAGTTCTTTAAATAAAACACCCTGCTGTGGTACCTTATGTGAAACTTCCTGTGATACTGGCATGATTCTGTCACGCACTGGAAGGAACCTGAAACCATCCACCTCCCCAGGTACAGGGTCTCCTCTCCGATCCCTATTACACTTTAGACCACAGTGGCTTTCATAAAACTTCAGCCAAAAGGAAGTGAACAGGTTTATCTAATAGTCACGATCTTAATCAAATAAAAATACCCGGTAACTAACTCAAACAGCTCTCCCTAAGCACAAAACACTTTCACTCTTTCTGAAGACCAAAACGCAAGTCTTAACAGGTCCACTGACTCTGCCCTGAGGTATGAACGAAGGCTTGTCAGACCTACCGCCAGGATGACAGGATTACCTGGCAGACAGGTGGAAGGCGGCTCCATTCCGGTCTGATTATGTCCATGATAAACATCAACAACACTTAAACCATCTTAATTTTCAGTTCAAAGGGGAGTTGAAGGAATTCCCCTCTCCATTATGTGAAGGTGCTTGAAATCCAAATCCAGGTAGCTAATTTTTCATTATTATCTTAATAGAAAGGATCCATCTGATGGTGTCTGGAGTGGGGGAAGCCTATATGGCTTTCAGTCTGGTTCCATGTAGCCCAAAGATGATATGACATGCCTTTGAATTGAGGTTTCTGGTGCCACTTAACCCAGGACCCACTGTTAAAGAAACTTGGCAAACAAGGCAAACAATCCCATCTGGATGTAAGGCTCGCTCTCTCTCTCATTACAACTTCAATTATACCACTATGTGTGTTTTCCTCAGGATGAAGCTGAATAAACTATCCTCACAAACCAGTTAATGACAAGGAGAAAAAGGTGACACAATCGAATGAATTAAAAGTTTAATTCTGAACCACTTTTATAACCGCATTTTCTCTTGAAGCATCGTATCACAGCAGGTTACAACAACTTTGGGATAAAAGGCAAATGGTAAACTGTCCAAAACAAGGTTCCAAATAACACCTCTTACTGATTTACCCTACCCATACATATCCCAAATAAAGTTTTTGATCAAAAACATGAAATAGATCCACCTGCTTATTTTAAGCATATTAAAAAGGAAACTAATTGGACCATTTCTATTTGTCTATTTTATACAAAAAGGCTACACAATGTTACACTTTATTCAGATTACAATTAGAGTGATTATGAATTAGTGTTCTACACCATTACTCAATTCTTAAAAATTAGAAATTGCTGTAGCAGTATTCACTATAACTTAACACTACGAGAGACTTAAAAAACTAACAGTTACTGCAAAAAAAATTAAAGAGCTACTTCAAAGCAAGCAAAGTCAGTACCATTACAGATATTTAAAAAAAATTTAACAAGCAAGGCTAGAGTTTGATAAATTCCATATCTTGTGATCCATTCTTGTGCATTCTTCACTTCTTGAGTCACTCCCAAAATCCATTTGTATTGTTACTCCTCGACCAAAAAGGACCAGAACAAAAAGTTTACTTCAATTGTTCCCATAGGAAACTCAGCTTGGTTAGTGTGTCAGGCACTTTCTGAGATACCAGCCCACCCCTCGAGCCCTCTCAGCAACTCTACAGGCCAATCACAATGCAAGTTCAGACAATACAGCTGTATAAAGAGAGAAAGGCTGCTATTAATGTTTAAAACAGCAAATGTTACTCATTTGAGTATTAAGTTGCAAAAGCTGTGGCAAAAAACATTAAAGTTAATAACTTCCACATATGACCACTTAACCAGAAATCTGAGAACAGTCAAATGTTCTAAGACATCTCCTTTCAAAGTATGTATCTGTTTTGGTGGCAGATTTACAAATAGGCCTAAACCACTCCCACCCTACCAACCAAGTCTCTCTGAAGTTCTGTAGGCAGAGTAAAAGTATTTTACCCAAACTGGCTTTTTTTAACTTCTTACCTAAAGGATGATTTACAGGTCAGTATCAAACCAGGCCAGCTGATTGCTGTCGCCTGGAGGCAGCCCATCCATGAGGTCCTGGGCATGCCCCAGATCTGGCAGCCCATCAACTGGATAGTCAGCACCAGGGTGGTGGCCACCCATCTCATGCTCCATCATGGGGTCCATACCCAAGGCATCCTGGCCATATCCACCAGAGTGAAAAGAACGATAGCTGGGATCTAGAGTAGTCGGGATGGAAACAAAAGGAGCAAGGGACAGAGAGAAAGAGGAGAAAGACATTAAAGTTAACGCTAAGGCGTGAGCCTTCAATAGCAGCGAACTCATCTCAGAAAGCAGGCCTTTCTAGCCTGTTCAACTTCTAGCTTTCTTCAACCAAGTAATTACTCACTGCCAGGCCACCCACAAGGTTATACAAAGTCTGTTTCCAGGAGAGGCAGACCAGCAGGTTCTAACCACACCATCCGTTTACCACCGAACATTTTGTGTTTGCTTCAGTAGAGACATAAAATCCCTGAGGAGGGGCAGCAAGCAATCTACTGTGTGTATGACCGCCCAGGCATCAACAAGTCATGGGCAAGAGATGAAAGCAAAAGCAAGGCAGTCTGGCGGATATAATCTATCTTTTGCAGAGTCCAGTATTACAAAGGAACTGAGAAAACTCAAGCTGCTGTTTCCAATGAAACCTTTACGTTAAGGGTTGACATTTAGATCTCTGTCACGTAAGACGCCTATGAGCTTCAGTGGTTTAATACTTAGGAAAACCCAGATGAGATTATAAACATAAGGTGAATAGTTGTATTTGCTCCCGGTCTACCCCATGCTCCATTCTCCATTACCCAGATTTGAATGAGCTTTTCGGAATGCCGTGATAACAGAACTGTGCAGATCCACCCCAGATCAGAGCTTGGAGCCAGAGTTCCCCATATTCTTACTTCCTGGGCGGGTTGCAGACACAGAGATTATGGGTTCTCTGACCAAAAAAGGGACTACACAGGCAACTTGTCATGTTCTGCACTGCAGAGGCCCAGCAGTCATGACACATATTTGTTGGTGTGATCCTGCCGCCTGCTCAGTGTGCGGCTCCGAATTCCCTAGGCTCCACGAGAGCTACTGCTGCTGACTCTGGCATTTCAGAAGTGCCTTTAACTGCTGCCACTACTTTCCTGCCAACACTGGTTTCCCAGATGAGCAAACCAGCTCTTCTGATAAAGCTCTGGAACCTCAGCTTGACCTGGAGTTAATCGAGAAATCTGAGACACATACCATCCTGGCGATATCCAAGGGGTTCTCCCTGGGCACCAATATCAAGTCCAAGATCAGCAGTCTAGATAAACAGGTACAAGGCAAGGAAGCAAAATAAAAACGAAAATTCTCAAGTATACTCTCTAATATTCTGAAAACATATTTTCAGGTTATCGAAGGAACAAAGAATTCACAGAAATACTTCAAACTCCACCCCTCAAATATTCACTCCTGATAAGGAGAGCAACATGTCTGTCACTGCACACAGCATTAAAAATATTCACTAATTTATGCTTTCAGCAAATGTAACAGTCAACAAAATAGGCAAAGTGTCTACCCCCAACAGGAGCTGCTGACAAACAGGGTATGACCTATGAAAGACTTTTAGCCTGAGCAGATGAAAGGGGAGGACTAGGAGGGGAACAGGTTTGGGGGAGTTCACGGCCCAAGCTGGAACATGTTAAGACTGCCCATTAAAACCCAACTAACATATTACTCACTATTTGGCAATCTGCTTTTCTTTTTCACCTAATAATCTACAGGATCTCTTTCCATTCATATAATCCACTGTATGACTATGTAGCATAACTGAATGAACTTTCAGAGTGGTTCTACTGTTTCAAGAACAATTCTGTACTAAGGATAAATACTGAAGACAAATTCACAGAAATTCAAATAGAAAAGTAGAATAAAAATTGAAAATTTAAACAGTATCAATAAAGTGACCTCTAACTAAAAGTGTTTAATAGAGTGTGCCTCTTTCCTTAAAAGGAAAAATATTCCCTCTTGGAAAAACATCCCTTTTGAAAAAGATGCTTTAACCTGGTAACTTTTTCATCCATGTCCCTCACGAATTCTAACATGAAGCAGCACTGTTTGTTCTGAATAGGCTGTTTAAAGTCGTGGTTCTTCCTCATAGTGGCTGCTAAGGTAGCAGAAAGGATGACTATTCAAGCCAAGGGCACAGTAAATGCAAATAAATGTGTATGAACATTTGAGGGGAAACTGCACACTACCGAATAAACACGTCCACACGGCCTACCTCATTCCAAGCCATTGGCTCTGTTCTGAAGAGAGAACTGGTCAGCTCAACTGAAAGCCGTTTCTTGTAATCCTGTGGCTTGTCCTCAGACATTCGGAACAAAACGGCAGCTGCGTATGTTGCTGGGAGAGGAAAGGAAAAAAGGCCCCTGAGGAAAAGCTGAGGCTTTCCTGTATACACCAGCTAAAGGTTCTGGTTCCTCTTCTACTTACCTACACCTTCGTTCCTAGAGTGAAGTAACTCTGTCAGAGGAGCTGTGGCTCCCTCTGCTTCGATGGCTTCCGCAGCCTCCTTGTCCTGAGCAAGTTCACAGAGGACCCCAGCAGCTACTCTTTGGATATTTTCAATGGGTGAATAAAGCAGCTAAGGAGAAAAACACAAAACCTACTTAAATCTAAAGGAAGAACATGGCAAGCACCCCACTGTGCTGCAAACATTCCCAATTCAGAGAGAACGAGGCGTTTGCACTACTTGTATGGTAAATCATATTCTCTAACTTCTCAGGTATGTGATGCTCTGGAGCACGGGTTTTCTAGACCACTTTCGGCTACAATCCCTTTCTTCAGTGACAGTTTTAGTTGAGCTCAGATCTGGCAAATCAGGAGGTGGCTGGAGGCCTGTGCTCCGGCAACCGAGACCAGCTCTCCTACCTCCCAAACTCAGTACCCCAAAAGTGGAGTATGAAGTATTCCTCTTCTTCAGGCTCTAGCCCCAATGTTTCTCCTACTGCCCAGGGAAAATGGAAGAGACTTTTCATAAAGTTAAATGGACTGAACTAAAAGGACACTACACATTCAGATTCCATTTGTCATTCGCTGGCAGGGGGCATAAGCAGAGCGTTGTCATTTTATAAATGGAGATAGATGAAAAATTGCCCCTAACTTGGTCCCTAATTTTCTGAAATTCTGTTTATCATTAAAATCCTGAAATTTTATAGACTCATAAAATCTAGAACACCTCACATGAAACCCACATACCTGCACAAACAATGGAATGGTATTTAGTCCTCTGATTACAATTCGGTTGTGAACATCCCGAGCTAGGATATGAAGGGCTCCAGTACAACCTTCAACAATTTCTTCCATACGGACCCCCTCCTACCAAAAGAAACATGGTTAACAAAGAGGACATTCTCCTCCCTAAAGTTTATAAACCGAAAGGCTTTCTGTTCTGAGTAGCAATTCCTAGGGCAGTTACTCACATTATACACCCAAAGTTCCCCAGAATTTGCAACTGGTTTCAGAATGAAGGAGGATTCCATGAAGATGAACGTTATGGAGGTAGGGGGCAGGGGGCTCAGGATGGCACTAATTCCTAGCTGCATCCCCCCCCCCCTGCCCCACACACACACATACTACGCACAGGAAATAGAGCTCTGACATACTCTGAATCCCAAAGATAACTTTCTTACAGTCAAGACACCAACCACTTTCAGTAAAAGGAAAATATAAAGATACACAAAGATGGCAAAGTAACGCACAAACTGACAAATGCTTTACTTCCATATGCTCCCTCTATTTATTTTTGTATTTCTATGTGTATCAGGTGAAAACCAAGCAAAGTTTTATCACCAACTGCTAAAATTCTATTGAGCTGTCAGGTGGAAGATCCACTCCTCACAGCCTCCAAGACTGTTTGACCAGTGGTCTACATGGGAGAAGGAAGTTAACTTTTGCAAAATGTAGGTACTCTCTGCTTTCCCTGTTCCTGAGTTTTAAAAAAGGTAATGATTCTGGTATTTTTAGTGGCTTTTATAAACAACTTGATTTTTATAAAGACACAAATACTCGCTTCTTCCTAGAGAAGGGACTTAAAATAAAAGGTATCTTTTGCATTCTTTTAAGCCACCTCATGGAGACAGGCCAATACCAATAATAACGAATGGAGAAAGCTGACACCCTGTCATGAGTACGTACATGTAACAACTAGCAAGAAGAGATGCCCAAAATCTGTTCTGGTAGGCTCTTGTTTTCTAAAGTAACCTAATTCAATAAGAGAAGACTCTGAAAATCTGAATCTTCAAAAATAAATTGAGAGGAATAAATTCTAAAGTGTCTTTAGATACTTAAAATGAAGCTAGTTTTTAAAGATTTCAAACCTGACATCAAAGCTTTAGGCTATTATATTACGTAAAGATTCCAGAGATGCTACTAGTTATTCTTGAAATTTGTTAGTATTCTTAGGTCTGTGAAAACAGTTTAAACCATTCCTGGAAGAGACACTAAACTAAGTGTGTTACATACTTACAGGCAAAACTCATGTTCTAATGGGGAATAAGACTTGGATTCAAATTATGGTTCTATTACTTTCTAAGGTGAACCTCTGTATGGATTAAATGAAAACACTGTATGAAGTGCCTAACCCCACAGCAGTACATCACACCCATGCTCTCTTTGTAGACTGATGATGCAATGAGAGATCAAAGGCAACATCACTAGGAGCCACATTATTCCTTATCTTTTCCACAGCCACAGAAACATGTTTTGTTTTGTTGTTTTGTTTTTTTTTTTTTTTTAAACCATTAGCAAATAGCCCCTACAGGCAAGAAGATGAAAGGAACCAATGACCAAAGAAGTTCAGGATCCTATGAACTTGTGCATTCCTTTTAAACAGCCAGGTGTCACTATTCAGATTTACCTACCACAAACTGCTGCTGTGTTCCGCCCATAGACGTACGGCGCTGGGTATCCTGATGGGCACGAACCAACAACTGAACTAGTCGCGGAATGGCACCCTGCTCACGCAGAGGTGCATGATTTGCTGGACAAAGGGCAAGATTTCGAATCAATCCAACAGTAGCCTGTAGATAAAAAGGAAAAATAAAGGATGGGCATGTAACTCAACAAAATCATCTTCTGAGCCTAAAATTCCCACCACACTAAATCTATTGGTGTCACCTGAGTAGTAGCTCAGACTTAACAAATACTTCGGGACCCCACCCTAGCCATACTTCCTATTTACTAAGGAATACGACTCGTACTTGTCAATCCCTTATGCCTAGACAGCCATCCAATAGCTAGAGGTGGTTCATTTTCAATTGTGCAACCTTCTATTTTGACTGACAGTTTACCTTTATCAGAGGCCAGTGGGATGGTGGGTGCAGGAGTTTAACCACAACTGGTAGTCCATAGTGAAGACGAACAGCATTCTGGGCCATCTCTGCTTCCTGGTGTCGGCTGGTCAGATGACGAAGAGCACAGATGGCAGGCTCAGTAATGTCCTCCCTGTCACCAGCACGAAGGACAGTACGCACAAGCGCCTCTATACCACCCACTTGGCAGACCATCATCTTGTTCTTATAATTATTGCAAGTGAGATTAGAAAGAATTCCAGCTGCACAGGTGACCACATTTATATCATCTGAGCCCAGAAGCTGAACGAGGGTCCCAAGAAGACCTTCCATCCCTTCCTATGGACATATAAACAAATGCTCAGTACATATTCATCTTACTTAATTCTGTCACCAAGGCACTGGCATACTCAAAATTTACCTGTTTAGTTGCAGCATCTGATAGATTCCTAAGAGTCCAAAGACAATTCTGAACAAGACGTTGACTTGGATCTGTCAGGTGAAGCCCTAAAGCTTGCATTCCACCTAGAAGTGAAAGAAGATCTCAGGCAATGACCATTAGCTGGCAATTCCTATCAGCACTGTCTTTTCTAGGCTTAGAGAGTGTCCATCTTCATTCCCAAAGCTCATCCCCTCCATCTAAGTCCTTTCTTTTCATTTGCTAGGATGTTGCTCAGTTCCCCTTTCTTTTCCGATTCACCTCAACTAGTGACAACTTCTGTCGAGTATCATCTATTGTTCCTTCCCTATGTGGAAAATGCTGCCTTCATTATTTCCACTGTCCTCCTTAGGTAATATCTGTATTGTTTATTTACTTTCATACAGTCATCTCAAAAATATTCACCCAATATCAGACCCTGTTTTGAGTTGGAGCTGTTACCGTGAGCAAAATACTCTAAGGTCCCTACTCTCATAGAGCTCATAGTCTAGCTAGAGGCAGACAATAAATACACACTTAAACTGAAACTACATAGTATGTCAGATGGTGTTAAGTGCTATGGAAAAAAAAAGCTGGTGGGGGCTACAGTTTCAAGTAGTGTAATTAGGTCACCTCAGTGTGAAAGTGACATCTGAGCAAAGACCTGAAGGAGCTATGGGAGACCAATTCAAAAAGGCACTGGAATGCTTATTACCAGGGACCGTATGAAAGGTACTGACTCCAAAAACATGTGCCCCAAAGGTTCACAACCTTTCACCATCCAGGAGCCTAAGGAAGGACATTTATACTGGTGGAGAAGTCTAAATGAAGCTCAGTTCCCCCACATAATGGCCTAACTTCACCCATCTGTCTCCTACTGAAGTCACTTCTGAACATAGTGAGATACTTTCCCTCACCTCCTTGTTCATCTTTTCAGGTCTGTTTTATTTTTCATTTTTTATTATTTTTTTAAATCATAGGTAGGCTCAACACCCAACGTGGGGCTTGAACTCATGAGCCTGGAGATCAAGAGTCGCATGCTCTACCAACTGAGCCAACCAGGTGCCCCTTTTTAGGTCTGTTTTAAAATTAAGTTTACCTCCTCTACAGGACAAGGATCGTCCCTATCTGGTTCCTTCCTCATAGCAGCTCCAGCTACTGAGAGAGTGACCTGCAAAAGGCTGATGCTCAATATCTGTTAAATGACTAGATTCCCCTCTACCTTCTTTCCCTCACAGATTTCATTCCCTCCTTTTACTCTTCACTCTAACAGGGTGGATCTCACCTGCAAATGTCCCATCAAAACAGCCTGTAGACTTTAAAAACACACACTGTACTCAGCAGGTCTAAGGGAAGAGTCCCATGCAGATGCCCCCTGAGGCACACACCCCCTTCCCTCCTACAGTGACAGGTCAACTCCCAAATCTCTAGCCCAGTCTTCCCCTGCATTTTAGTACCATACGTTTCCACCTACCTACCGCCGTTTTAGTCACTCAGTATGTCAGCTTCTTAAATTATCTTGTTCCAAATCTTAAACTAACCCATTCTGGTAGTTCCCTTTACCTTAATGGTACCTATGTTCTCCCCACCACAAACCACTTCTAGTTGTACCTTTAACCCATAAGTTATTATATTCTATGGGTTCTTTCAGAAACCTCAAGACAGTCATCCTTTGCGGTGTATTTTTAATACCAAACTGTTTCATTCCTAGAAGCCTGTAACACATGTCAGTGGCCTGGTCTGCTTGCCTTTGGTCATTCAAACTGTCACACATTGTTAATACTAACATTCCAAACACCGCACTGTGATGCTGTGCCACTGCTTAATAACAATTAGTAAGTTCTCATTTTCTGTAAGACAAAGGCCAAATTCTTTAGCATAACCTTAAGGAACCCTTTAGAATTTGGATCCCACCTAGCACTGCAAATTGAACTAAATATTCTACATCTGTGGTTCTAAAGCTGGAAAAAAAGCATAAATGAACATCTTACAGGCCTAGAAAGTCCTGTAAGATATGGGCCCTTACCTAGCCCCTCAACCTCATTCTGGGCTACTCACCAATTACTCATTAAATTCTAGTTACACACACTTCCTCTTTAGCACTTAGAGATCAACAATCTCTTTCTTCCCTTCAGGACATAGCACATGTTTCTTTTCCCTGCCTAGAAGGCATCTAATCCCCACTTCTCATATAGCTAACAGGTGCCTTCTCATCCTGCAACCCCATTTTACGTCCCCTTCCCAGGGAAGCTCTTCCCTCCCCACTACTTCTGTATCAGCATTTGCTGTTCCTTTCTCCCCGACACAGAAGTCATTCTAAGTTGTAATGCCCCTCCCCCCGGTCTTTTGCATATTTTTGTCACCCTCACCAGAATGGAAGAATACAGGGACCATATCTGCTTGGTTATCCAGTGTATACCACATGCTTATTATAGTGTATGAGACACAGGTGCTGAATGTTTTCTGAACACACAAATGAACATCAGAATAACCTGGCTAACTTCTTAAAATGGAAGATGCCTAGGTCTCTAGTCCCATACACATTTCCAACTACCTACTGACCTTGTCACTTCACTCCAAGGATTCTTGGGGATTAAGTCCAAAATCTGCAATTTTTGCAAGCACTCCTCATATTTCTGGAATAGCTAGCAGAATTTCATTCCCTTGCTGAATATGAATGCAGCCACACCTGTCCGTCCCAGTGCCAGCCGCCATCCTGGGTAATCATAATGCCCCTCCCACAAATTCTCAAGTAAAATTACTCTCAACAAGTGAGAAAAACAGGTGTTACCAACCCTACACTTTACTCCCACCATTTTCTTCTATTAAATGCTTTCATATTTTCCCTCTTCCAGTTGTAATATGAAGCTTGGTTTAAGAATCCAGGTAGATACTGTTAAGTGGGTTACAGAAAGGAGAACTGATGCTAGGTAGCTGAAGAGTAACTGTATCCTCATGATAGAAAAAACAAAAGGCCCTGGTTGGTCCACCTATTCCTTTCCTCTGCTACCAACATGCACACAATATAAACTGTAAACTACCAAGTATCAGCAATCATTTTTGACGGGTAATAAGAACTCTGCCTAAACTAGGCTTAAACAGCACCAGTGCAGGTGTCAAGCAAGACATATACTTCGAATGTGATCTTGGCTGCAAACTGCTTCTATTCAATTTCAGCCCATTAACAGGTCAAGGTGTATTACCCTTTCCCTAAGACAGGTAATCTAATTAGAACTGCAAAATGCTGTACACATGACACTCAGAATACTTACCTGCTTCTACAATAGCTGGTTTATTACTAGAGCAGACAGAGAGCACCTTCAGTACTCTGCTCGTGGTCCACAGTAGTTTCTCATAAGTGTAGGTCCTCATTATATTTACTAAAGCTTGAGGTCCACCACTAGCCAGGATGATCAGCTAGAAAAACATGTATATATATGTATCGTTAGTCATGGAATCTTCACCATATGCCCAAGAAAAGCCACATTACCAACCTATTTTATTATACAAGCATTTCAGCCAGCTTGCCACTGACCTAAATGTATTCCTGGACCCATTACCCAGATCCCCATACTGGAGCCCTGTTTAACCCCTCCTTCTACAGCATTCCACTCAAATTCAGGCATCCCAGTACTCCCAAGAATATATCAACTCTGTCCCAATTTTCTTCCCCCCCCCACTGATCACAGCAAAAGAAACAAACAGAAACCATGTTGGTATGCAACAGTAAGGTCCAGATAATGATGCTGTATCATCAACAGCAGTTCAACAAATCCATCAAAGTGGATTTGTTGAAAATTTGAACCAGAACAGGCGCTTAGAACTCCTAATGATCTGGCTCTTGGCTTTTCCTAATCATTATTCACCTACTTAAAATGATGTATCACAAAATCACCATTCATTCTTCTCCTTTACTTCCCTGTATACCCCCACCTCCAAACTATCCTGATTTTCTAAAAATAAATCTCATCACTTCATGCCTCTGCTGATACTGAACTGCTTTCCATGACTCTTTGAACATATTCTACATGGCCCTGCATGACCTGCCCTGCTGATATCTCAATGGTCTCAATCTCAAACCTTTACTCTTCTTTACTCTTCATAAACTCATCCCTCTCCTCCCTCAGTAGGACTTTCAAAGGTGTCATTTCCTCTCTTTGACCGTCACCTAGTCAGTTTTTCCTCATCCTTGAGAGCTGAACTCAACTATCACTTCCTCCCACAGGTCTCCCTGAACCTTCCAAACAGGGTCTGGTTCACATATATGCTGCTCTCATAGCCCCTCTACTTCCTTGGAATATATGGATTAAACAGTAATTAGATTATCTCAGTGTCTATCACCCACCTAAGAATGAAAGCTCTAAGTTTGCCCACTATACCCTATCACCTAGCGTCATACAGACAAATGTTTAAAGAAAAAGAGATGTCCAACTTTTTTTTTCTAGGATATACACAAAGGATGAAGCATACAAAGAATGTGCAAGAGTCCACAGAAGGACATGACACTGGATTTCCTGACGCTCCATGAACCACACTCAGAACAATTCTTTTACCTTGCTTTCTTGATTGCCGTAAGCTAAAATCTGAAGGCAGTCTGTTGTAATAGCCAAGAATTTAACATTTGTTTTGTTGAGCAAGGCAACCATTTTCTGCAGCCCACCGGCTAAACGCACTGCCATTTTAGCTCCTTCTTGATGCAATAAAAGGTTGTGGAGAGTTGTAATGGCATAAAATAATACAGAATCCACCGGTGAACTGGGAAGAAGAAAAAAGCCTCATCAGAAATGCTGTGAGGGCACTCTTTGCCTTCTTAGCTTCAAGCATTCTGTCCACGTTTTCTTACCCGAGCATCTTCACCAGGGCAGGAATGCCCCCAGACTTAAAGATGGCCAGCAAGCCCTCACGATGATGAGAAAGATTGTGCAAGGTCCCAGCAGTACAGCGAGCCGTTTCCACATCGTTTGTATTCTGCATGGTGCGTACAATAGCAGACACCATCTGAGGAGAACGCATGATGGCGTGTCTGGAAGCTTCCTTTTTAGAAAGCTGATGGACCATAACTGCAGCCTTATTAACCACCACCTATAATGTATATAGGAATTAAGAGACAGTATTAGTTTTCAAATACTGCTATTGGGTAGACATTCTGAGGCTCCTTCCTTGAAAGTTTCCTTCAAAGCAGATTAAAAGCTCGCTGTATCGTTACTTACCTGGTCCTCATCGTTTAGCAGTTTTGTCAGTTCAGGGATTGCACGTGTGGCAAGTTCTGCATCATCTTGATAGTTAATCAAATTTACAACTGCATGTTTCAGCATCTGTGATGGTTCAGCCAAACGCTGGACGTTAGTAGGATGAGCGGCATCAAACTGTGTAGATGGGATCTGCATGCCCTCATCTAGGGTCTCAGGGAACATAGCAGCTCGCACCCTCTGAGCTCGTGTCATCGCATACTGACCATCAATATCTGGAAAAGATAATCAGCACTCACTATCCATAATTCAGCATTTGCCTGAGTTCGTGCTACCCTAAGTGGTGAGGTAACATCACAACCACTCCCCTCTCTTTACATCATTTTATTTAAGCGATTACACACTAACTTTTGTAAGAATCATTCTCAAAATTGACTTCTGACTCTTACTAATAAGACAATAACCCTCTTACCAGCTACTTGTTCTTGAGTGAAGGACTGAGAAAAGCCCTGTTCCCACTCGTACAGGACTTGGGTGGTATCCACATCCTCTTCCTCGGGGTTGCCTTTACCACTCAGAGAAGGAGCTGTGGTAGTGGCACCAGAATGGATTCCAGAGTCCAGGTAAGACTGTTGCTGCCAGTGACTAACAGCCGCTTTTCTGTCTGGCTCCATGGCCATGTCCAGCTCCATCAAATCAGCTATAAAAATCAAACAGCATTAGCATTACTACCACGGAAATGTTATCTTCACCTTAAAAATCTGTGATATGACGACCCACTGAAATATTGTTAGGAACAGTCAAATCTGAAAGACAGCCAAGAATAACAATAGCCAGGATTAGCTCAGTGATGAAATTTCTACACTCTTAGGGGGACCACCTAACAGTTACTCACTGAATTAGCGGAAGAATGGTACTGCATCCAGGCTCCAGAAGCAGTCATCCAGACTAGATTCCTGCTGGTGGCTTGTTTGCTATTTCACCAAGCCATTAGGAGGAGTGAGCAGAAAATGGAGCAAAAGGTAGCCTGACAAGTAAGCAGGGAGAGAGTAAAGCAGGGGGATCTGAGCCAGACTGGGTTAATGGCAATGAAGCAGAGCCCCGATTCAGTAACTAAAGATTTATGATACAAACCTTGGGTAGCCATTGCCCACACGGGATTTTCAAAACCGTTGTATGGTGTGCTTCAGATACCCTAAAAGAGTTAATCAAGTCATTAGGATTTAAAATTAGTTTGTTTTTAGTACTTTTCAGTCACTAGGATGGCCTGCTAAACATCATGGACGATATCCATGAAAAGCCCCAAATCCCCTTTTATCATGTGAGAGTGAAACCCAGACTCCACAGTCTCCTCCGTAACACTCAACTACAGCTCCACCACTGCTGAACCTCTAAGTAAAAATTCCTCGTTAACAAGCACCTCTTTTTAAGTAGAAATACAAATTACAGTTATTCAGGAGGTCAGAAAGCATAATTACTGTTGCAGATAAAGAAAATTTATAGTGAAAGCCAAAGTGGGGGAAAAAAACTATTCAAAATCAACTCCTCCCTGAGTTCCCAAAAGGCCTCTCTCCCTTTTTAACTTCTTTCACTGAAAAATTCTGGACAGTGGAATTGGACATGGGGGAAAAAAAAAAAACACACCAGATTTTCATTAAATGGTTTTTCTTTCCTGATACAATGCCATCTAAAATACCTTCACTTAATCTTTTACTAAGAAGTAAAATTACTTTTCAAATGCAAGTCTGCAACACAAAAAGCACTTTTTAGTAAAATTTTTCTAGCTCAAATTTATAGCAATGATGTATTATAAATATAAGTATTACTGACTAATACTGTTTTGATTATAAAAATTTAATCATTCATATATAATTACATATTTATATATTTATATATATAAATCTTAGCCTCCGTATTTGCATTTTGGCTTTATTGTGTAATAGTCACAATACTGAATCACACGGGAAACTACCTGCAAATGAGAACTGTTTAAAGGCTCATGGCCACTAGATATTTCTAATAACAAAATTTCCTTTATCACAAAGTATTCCCCTAAACGTTTATCTTGCACCGCAAATTTCATATTGGCTTACCAATATGTAAAAATACGGACTAAAATATGTAAGTGTGAAGTGTGTATTCTATCAATGTAAAAAAGAGTCTAAGGTTGGAAACTACACTCCCAAGTCCTATTTGCTCAAATGTCAAGGAAGCATGTATTAATTATTCCTGAAATTGCTCTTCCAGTACTAGATTTTTACAACCACAAAGATCACTTGACACGTGAAGATGACAAGATTGTGGATACAATTGTTTTAGTGTCCACAGTACAAACAACTGACAATCTTTGTACACAGCAAAATGAAGGACAGAAAATAATAAAGGTGGTTCCTGTCAATAAGAATCTTTTAAGACACCAAGCAGGATTATGTGTTTAATGTTTTGATTCAATAGACTGGAGTGGGGCATAGAAACCTGAACTTTTAATGAACATTCTAGGATGCAGACCACACTTTGAGAAATACCCAAGTTCCCTATTCACTGATGCTGCATTTTAACTTTTATTTTTCCGACTCTCTGGAAACTGAGTTCCCCACTCCAGCTCCCAGTATACTTCCGGGAAAGGCGACCTAAAACATGGTCTACATTAGGCTCCTCCTTTGGCCAATGAATGCCACAGGGTTCAGAAACCAACCAGTCACTATAATATACATAAATAGTATGTATTAATCAACTTTATGTCATTGGTAAGGCTTCTGGTCAATAGTAGGCTATTAGTAGTTAAGTTTTTAACAAGTCAAAAGTTATATGCAGATTTTCCACTGTGCAGAGGGGTTGGTGCCCCTAACCCCTGCATTGTTCAGGGTTCAAGTGTACATGGCTTCAAGACAAAAACATTTATAGTATTGTTTCCTTGTTGTTGATGCAAAGGCAAAACATTTTGCCACGCTACTGTGTAAAATCTTTATATGGGCTGATCCGTAAATTGATCATAATCTATACTGATTTTATGGAAAAAAGCAAGCTCCTATTCCAAACTTACAATATCAGTTTGTATGTTGGGGACTTGTAAATACTATTATTTTTATAGCACTTTAAATTTTTTATGCAGCATACAAAAGAATTATTCTTGCTCTTCACTACAATCCTGTGTGTGAGGGAGGGCAAGTGTCAACCCAGCAGGCTGAGAAATAAAAAGTAGGAAGGAAAATGGGGATCTACATAAGCAACAGTATAACCAACTCACTCTTACATTACTCTGCAGACAAATCCAAATTTTCCAAAAATATGAGAACTCTTCACTTTAGAAATTTCTTTAGAAACTGAATATGCTGTCCAAAGAAAACTAGGCCAGAATCTTGCCCAAAAGGAAAGCTTTCCTCATTCTTCCTGTGGACAGAACTTTCGGCCCGAGGGCTGGCTCCCTCCACCACACCCTGCCAATCATTCTAGAGGTCCCAATTAACCAAGGCTTCCGAAACACATCAGAAAAATCTTTAATATCAAAGGAAAAAGTTCAAGAAAAACCAACAGAAAAACTGACTCCAGAGTAACACAGAATTTTAAAAAAGGGTAAAGGTGGGGAAGGAAACAGAACGTTTCAATTTATTACCCTCAAAAAGATTGGAGATAATAAATAAAAAGTTCACTAGATAACCAAAGGTGAAAAAAAAAAACCTCTTAGAGCATAAAGGAGAAAGATGCTCAATATACAAAAGAGAAGAGAGAAGAAACAAGATGATCAATCTAGAGGATCAAAGCTCCAACTAATGGCCATTTCAGAATTAGGAGAAACAAAAATGGGGAAAAGCCTGGGGCATAACGCTAGCAAATTATGAAGTACTAAATGTTCCCAATGCAAGTGATCACTAACTACAGACTGCATTAGAATGCTTTGTGTCTTGCCAGCTTTATCACCACCAAGTGGTGCTTTAACAAAGAAAGAGGATTGCCAGGATAGCCAATTTATCCAGTTTAGTGAGGTAATGGATACATACATCCTTTTATTTTTTTTTTTTGTTAAACATGTATTCTTTCCAGTTATCTCAAAATTTATTTTTGACTTAAGAGCTTAACAAGATATGGAACAGAAAAAAATATATATCCTTTATATATTAATAATTTCTACCTAGGTGAAAAGTTCATCCTGATCCATACCTTATTCAAAGTATTACTATAAGCAATTTTTCCTTCAGCTTTTCTAATAGGACTACTTAAGCATTCTAGGCTTTTCTTTTTTCTTATTAGGAAAAATTTCAAATAGGCAGGAAAGTGCCTATTTGAGCATAAAGGAGAGCATAAACACAACTGTATAATGAACACCCACATCACCTATACTTAATGACTGTTAATATTACGCAGTATTTGTGCCATTCCACAGAATAATTTTAACGTAAGTTACATACATTAGTTCATTATGTGGTTATAAAAGGATATTTTTTTGCATAGAACACTTTTATAAAAAATTAGCCGTACTAGCTGCTACTCAATTTCAGAAGGAGTGAATTGGAGCGTCTACTTCACCTTGTGTACTTTAAGTGGCCTTCTGTCAAAGTCTATGTGAGAATTCTTGACATGATACAGGTTTCACACTAGTTTACTTCTCCAGTTCCCATTAGGACAAATTATCTTAATTACCTTAGATTTCACAAAATTTGAGTATTACTAACTAGGAGTAACTTTGCTATGTAAAAATAAAGCAGATCTATTATAAAGCCACAGTTTTATACTGGCAGTTCATGCAAACAATTCACTTTCCAATAACCCGTACTGGAAGAACCAAAGCCAATCACTTACTCTGTTTTCAAGTAAGAAAACAGAACTCTATTTCAGGAGCATGATAAACTTACAAAAAATCCTCAGGGATTAAAAACCATTATAAGTAAAATTTGCTTTGTAAATCTAAAAGCACAAACATAATGCATTTTTATTAACCGTCCCTACTAATACCTTGCCAGTTAAAAAATTTATAGTCTCCTCAAATCTTCCTGTTTGGGCACTTTTCATTCATCAGTAACACTTTTAAATCACAACTCCCTCTAGTTTCCTTCTTTCTTTTACTCCTCAGCTATGTCTTTGTGTATTCTGAGAGGAATCTCCCTTTACCGGCCGATAAAAAACAAGTATCTAATGACACTTTTGCTCCTCCAAAACTCCTAACATTATTAATGCCCTTTGTATTATCTTTAAATACATAGGCTTAAAAATCGCTATTAGAATATGAATGGTCTGTGACTAGGAAAAATTAGGACATTTCCCAAATGATCTCTCTTCCTCCTTCATTTTATTGTCTTCCCAATTCTCTACCCTACCTATAAAGTAAAACATATATAAGCTTAGTATAAAATAATATTTTTCCTTGTCGTTCCCATAATAATGATACACAGTTAATGACATTCTGGTATATTCAGTATTTTATTAAATTTACTATCGGTATTCTTTTAACATGAACATACAAAAACCAATTCCTTGTAGACCCTAACAAAATATTTTCATCTACACTGTATCATATGTCCGTACTATAATTTAACCAAATCTCCCTTTCTTGAGTATTTAGTCCTCCCCCATTTAGTTTCCTATTCAAACAATGCTGAACAAAAATGTTTGCATATAAAAGATTCTCTTAGTTTCTTCCACTTACCTTTCCACATGAGGACTGCTCCAACTACTGGGTTAAAAGGGTAAGAATTTATAAGGCCTTTGATACACAGCTCCGTAATACTGAGGGAACATAAGCAGACAATTTTCACAGAAGGCCCTGTATGAGTGGCCAGCCTACCAAGCAAGGTGTGAGGAGCATCAACCGTTACCTCAGGACAACCTGTAGTAGCCATGTCCATCCATCTAATGTACACACTACCACCTGCAAGTTTTTCTAAATTCTGAAATTACATGCTTAATTTCTTTTGTTTGTTTGCCACATGTAGCCTTTTTGGCTTGCCAGATTCTTAATGCAGTCCTTTTATATATATATATTTTTAAAGATTTTATTCATTCGACAGAGAGAGACACAGTGAGAGAGGGAACACAAGCAGGGGGAGTGGGAGAGGGAGAAGCAGGCTTCCCGCCGAGCAGGGAGCCCGACGTGGGGCTCGATCCCAGGACCCTGAGATCATGACCCGAGCCGAAGGCAGAAGCTTAACGACTGAGCCACCCAGGCGCCCCTGTCCTTTTATATTTTTATAAAGCACATGTATATGTTACATATAAGAAACTCCTTGAATAATCACTGGTACAGCATATTTAGGCCTCCTGTGTATACCCGAAAATATGATTTTACTATTTAAAATAATCGACTATGGTAATATTCTTTACACTCTGATATATCCTTAGTCTCACCAATGAGAAGCTTCACACAGAATCTTTGGTCAGTAACATAATCCTAAAACAGTCTGGATCCTTCAGAAAAAAGGATAATGTTTTAAAACACACTTTCACTTTATCCACTTTGAACAAATCACTACAAAAAGCAGATAGTTTTTCTTTAGCCTGTATTAATCTAAGCAACCAAAAAGATATTTTAAAACACAGCTATCTCAAAGTACATAGGAAATAGCCTTTATCTACACAGGCACATTTTTATAGTTTCCAAGTATAATTTTATGCCGGCTAAGTAAAAAAAAACAAAATGTTTAATGTTGTTGATATTGTTGATGCAGTAAAAGTACAAAGATTACATGCCAGCTTCTTAATACCTGGATGCAAAGGGAATCAGAAATGAAGGGTATTAAAGATGCCTTCAACTCTCCAGCATTTTTTTAAAGTCAAATAAATACAGCAAAAATACATACATCTCTTAATCTGGGTCACCCATGAGTACATGACCGTTACATTATTCTCTTTATCTTGCATAGCAAAAATAACTGATTAACAATAAAACAAATGAACATTTCAGGTAAACTCCAAATATGATTTCAAAATATGAGAAAATCTTTGTACTTTACTATTTTCAAACTAAAATGGAACTATCCATAAAAGACACAAGTATTTCGTGTACATTTTTGTCAAACCAACTAAACCTAACAAACTCAAGTCTCAAAGATGAGGATAAAATAAATACTTGTCTCCTTAAAGAGGCAGCAGTCACAAAAGCTAAGCAGGCTACAAGTCTATTTTAGAAGGCTAAAGACTATAAGCTACGTGGGATGTGGGAGGGTCTGTTTCCATTATATCCTGAAACTGAAAATCCTGTTTCTCTTTCGAGTTCACAAAATGATGATTAGCTAAATACTTTTTAACTTGAGGACTTTCTTTGTTAACACTCTAGAGACACTTTCACACCCATTTTAAGTTACAGTGTGACAAGGCTGCACAGAAAACAATTCACAGTTAAACTAGATTTTTAATAAAAGGGACCATTATGTACAAACTACTTTCCTATATACAAATTGGTTAGAAAAATATAATCACAAAAAGATCTCATTCATGAAAGCAACAATAAAAACAAAGTACATACAAGATTAAATGGAGTTATGTTTTTTGACTGGAAAACTTTTATATTAGTAAGATATTGTTAGTTTTCTCTTAGTTTATGAATTTAATGTATTCCCCCAAAATTCTCAGATTTCTTAAGCACTGAAAATGGTTCTTAAGCTCATTTGGAATAGAAGTATGAAGATAATTAAGGAAAATAAAAGACTGAAATAACTATGAGAAGAGACCGATTCTATCAGATACTAAAATACATTATAAATCAACAGCCACAGCAATTAAAGAATTGTATAACTGGGATATGAATGGGTAAGAGACTACTGTAATCAGACAACACCAAGAGATAATATGGCAATTTAATAAATCAAAGAGGTGATACTTCAAGTAGCGGGAGGCAGTGGATTATGTGATTAACAGTATCAGGAAACAGGCTTGTCTTCGAAAAAAACATTTCTTTTATCCTTTTTTCATCTATTTTCATTTCCCTATATTAAAATTAAACCTACATTCATCAAATACTTACATGTAAGAAATCAAACAAAACAATGAGATAAAACAAGGTATATATAAGCAAGGATGGTATATATAGAAATAAATGATGGTAAGAAGCCAAACAGAAGTATGACTTGAAACTCTGGACCATTTGTGTGTGTACATAAAATTTTTAAATTCCAGGCAAAAACAACAACAACAAAAACCCACCACATACAAAGTAATTTAAAAAATGACATGCTGGACACAAGACAGGTAAAATATGATTAAAGGTTAATATCCACAGTACGCAAAGAACTAAGGACAAATCATTAAGAAAAAAACATCAGGGAAAGGGCAGGAACCATCATTTCAAAGGAAAAATAGCAATAAATATACACAAAAGAATAGAAACTCATTTATTTTGTTTATCAGACCAGTAAAGATAACCATCAGTTTGTTCTCCATGGTTAAGAGTCTGTTTCTTGGTTTGCCTTTTTTTTCTTTGCTCATTTGTTTTGTTTTTTAAATTCCACACGAGTGAGATCATATGGTATTTGTCTTTCTCTAACTTATTTCGCTTAGCATTATGCTCTCTAGCTCTCTCCATGCTGTTGCAAATGGCAAGATTTCATTCATTTTTATGGCTGAATAATATTCCATTACATAAACTACATCTTCTTTATCCATTCATCCATCAATGGACACTTGGGCTGCTTCCATAGGTTGGCTATACTGCTATAAACATAGGGGTGCATATATTTTCTCAAATTAGTGTGTTTGTATTCTTTGGGTAAATACCCAGTACTGGAATTACTGGATCATATGGTAGTTCTATTTTTAATTTTTCGAGGAAACTCCATACTATTTTCCACGATGGCTGCACCAGTTTGCCTTCCCACCAACAGTGCGAGAAGGTTCCATTTTCTCCACATCCTTGCCAACACTTGTTTCTTATATACATGGATTTTTTTTTAATAATACAGTACTGCAATAAAAGTATTTTCTCTTATGATTTTCTTCATATTTTCTTTTCTCTAGCTTACTTTATGGTAAGAATACAGTATATAATACAACATACAAAAAATGTCTTAATCCTCTGTTTATGTTATTAGTAAGGCTTTTTTTTTTTTCTATCAACAGTAGGCTATAGCAAGTTAAGTTTTGGAGGAGTCAAAGTTATACAGAGACTTTGGACTGTGTGGGTCTGGTGCCCCTAATCTCATTATTTAAGAGGTAACTGTAGTTAAACTGGCAGAAACTTTCTGGAGGGTAAGTTGGCACTACCCATTAAATATAAGTGTAAATACCCTCTCACTTTAAAGTTCCATTTTTAAAACAGAAATTATTATGCAGGAATATTCACAGAAGTATGCCAAGAGGTCTGCACAGTGAAGCAGTCATAGAAATTGCTGGAAATTACCCAAATGCTCATCAGCAAGGGAATGAATAAAAAATAATTTATTAAATGGAATATATTTTCATCCATTGAACAAATATGTAACACCTTTCATATTACTGGCACTGCAATAACAGTGAATGAGAGTCAAGGTCATACATCTAGTAAAGCTTGCATTCTATGATTAGAAAGTTAATAAAAACAAAACAATTTAAAGAGAACTGGTGTGAAGGAAATAAACAAGGTGAGAACAGAGTAACTGGTTGAGGAGGAAGGCTACTCTCGGTAAGAATGACGGATGATGGTAGGGACATCTGAGCAGAGGAGGAGGAGCCAGTCAACTGAAGACGGGACAGAACACCTCATGCAGAGAAAAAGTGCAAAGGAAGGTTATGAGCTGTTTGGTAAAGGTACTAAAAGGTCACCAGTGTAACGAGATGTCAGGGAACTATGAAAAGAGGAAAGGACCAGGTCAATAAGGATGTAGAATAAAATCCAAAGTGCACTAGGAAGCCACTGAGGTGCATGTACTGTTGATTTAGGCCTTTTAAAATTCACTCTAGTGTCTGTATGGATAAAAAAAGAGGGTGAGGGGCCAAAAGAAAAGCAGGGACACCAATCAGGAAGCTACTACTAATTGTAAATCACCCAAGTGAGAAGGGGTAATGGATAACTATGTAGCCATTAAAAATAATGAATATTTTCAGGAGAAAAAAAAATTCAACACATACCTGATAATGCAAAACATTTGCATATTTTAAGATTTTTGCATACATTCCCAGAATTAAATTTAATGTAATACAATAGTATTAGAAATGATACATGTCCAAGAAAATATATCATTTAGCCCCATATGTGTTAGCCAGTGATACTGAACATTAAGGAAATGTTTCTAAGTATGAAAGCTGAGTGGCCTCTAAAATAGACTCTCTGCAAAAGAAATGTGGAACCTTCTCAGCCAACCATTAGTACCTCAAGGCAAAAAAAAAAAAAAAAAAAGACATTCTTTGGAAAAATGTTTTCTAAAAGCAAGGAAATCAAACACTGCATTTTTTTGATATTCAGACAAATAACATTTTATTTAATTACATAATTTTCCTATTTTTAGTAGTTTAATAGAAATTTTCATTCAGTTCTTGTTCTATTAAAATGGCACTATTCTAAGAATCAACTGCATCACAAAGTAATGCCAGATTTTACTGACTTATTTTAAATATATTTTACAGCGTAATTTTAGGATGTTGCCTTGTAATATCAGGTAAACATCTAATTTTCCCCTTGACATACTTAACAATGTATCATAATTAAATGCTTAGTAACTTGAATTCTGAGTCTAATGTTACCCCACTGAATGTTCCCAGAAACCTCATAAAGTAGACAACATTCCCCAAATTATCAGATTAAAAGCCTGACTAGGAGCAGTTAATATAAAAGAGTATAGCTAATAAACTGCTCAGTTAAAATTCAAATCCAGGTCTTATGTTTAAGCTCAGAGTCATGTACCCTTTTAATCAAATCATGTATCCCACCCCCATCTGAAAGCTAAGGACAATTCGTATTTAATAATGTTGTAGATCAATGCAAGAGAAAGGGTAGCAAAAAGAACTACTTTCTTTGAACACTGACTACAGGGAAAAAACAAAAAACAATCTAAGATGCGACTCACTACATACTTCATACTTTGCCTCTTGCCTAGCTAGATGGCGCTACTGCTGACAAGAAAATGCAAAATTTTCAAACACAAGCTTATTATGCTAAGGAGATGTAAGGGTTTATTTCAAGAAAGTCTCCAGATGTTAATCTCTAGGTTCAGGCTATAGACAGAATGAACAGCAAGGGACTCAATGACTTCTAGAAGTAATTAATGCGTTACTTTATACCCCTTAGCAATAACCTTCCTCTTTTTCACTTGTTATAAGAGTTTCCCACCATACAGCACAGAGACCTTAAAAAAAAAAAGTTCAATGTGTGAACACAGTGAGGGCTGGGGTTGTATCTTTAGTTTTCTCATTGTATCCAAAGTGCTTAGCACATACCAAGCTTTTAAATAATTTGATGGACTGAATGTGCCAATAAGAAAGATGCTCAAAAAAATTAGACAGTAAGACAAATGAAATAATACAAAGACTTAGATAACCAACAAACAATTATATAACCTAGGAGACTTCTTAAATGCCTTTAGGAACATGAAGGATTCATTTATTAAGAACGTATTATCTGAAACAGAGGTCAGCAAACTTTTTCCGTAAAGGGCCAGACAGTAATTATTTTAGGCTTTGTAGACCATAAAACGGGACTACACCAAAATAAAAAGCTTTGCGAGCAAAGCTTGCAACAAAATGAAAAGGCAGCCTACCAAATGGGAGAAAATATTTGCAAATGATATATCCAATAAAGATTAGTATCCAAAATATATAAAGAACTTACACAACACCAAAAAAACCCAAACACCTAATTAAAACCTGGACAGAGGACCTGAATAAACATTTTTCCAAAGAAGACCTACAGACAGCCAAAAGACACATAAAAAGATTCTCAACATCATTAATCATCAGGGAAATGCAAATCAAAACCAGTATGTGATTATCACCTCACACAAACCAGAATGGCTAGTATCAAAAAGACAAGAAATAATAAGTGTTGGCAAGGATGTGGTGAAAAGGGAACCCCTGTGCAGTTGGTGGCAGTGGAAATTGGTGCAACCACTGTGGAAAACAATACGGAGGTTCCTCAAAAAATTAACAGTAGAAACACCATATTGATCCAGTAACTCCACCCACAACTAGGTATGTATCCAAAGAAAACGAAAACACTAATTGGAAAAGATATATGCACCCCATGTTTACTGCAGCATTATTTACAATAGCCAAGATATGGAAGCAACCTAAATGTCCATCCACAGATGAATGGATAAAGATGTGGGGTATATATATATATGTGTATATATATATATATACATACACACACACACAATGGGATACTACTCAGCCATTAAAAAAAAAAAAGGAATGGGTGCCATTCATAACAACATGGATGGACCTCTTAGAGGGAATTACGCTGAGTGAACTAAGACAAAGAAAGACAAATACCATATGATTTCACCTGTATGTGGAATCTAAAAAACAAATGAACAAAAAAGCAGAAAGACTCATAAATACAGAGAACTAGTGGTTGCCAGAGGGAAGGAGTGAGGGATGGGTCAAACAGGTGAAGGGAATTAAGAGGTACAAATTCCCAGTTTTTTATACACACACACACACACACATACATATATATATTTCCCAGTTATGAAATAAATACATCACAGAGATGAAAAGTACAGCATTGGAAACATAGATAATAATACAATAATATTGTAATAGTGTTGTATGGTGACAATGGTGACTATGCTTATCATGATGAGCAGTGAGTAATGTACAGAACTGTCAAATCGTTATGTTGTACACATGGAACTAATACAACATTGTATGTCAACTATACTTCCAAGGATAAAAATGTTTTTTTAAAAAAGATCTTTGTTGCAACTACTCAACTCTATTACAGTGTGAAAGCAGCCACAGACAATATGTACACAAACAAGCATGGCTGTATTCCAGTAAAACTTTACTCATGGAAATTGCAAATTTGCAATTTCATGTACTTTCACATGTCATGAGATCTGATCCTTCTTTTAACTTTTTAATCAGCCATTAAAAAATATAAAAACTATTCTTAGTCCTCAGGCCATACAAAAACAGGTGGAGAACAGTAGTTGCCCATCCCCTCACCTATTTATTATAGAGAACAAACCAAAGGCAACTGAGTTTACATTTTTAATTAAGTACATCAGACCTAAATGTGAAGACCCAGTAACAGAAAGGGTTTTTTAAGTAAGTTAACAGGTTGCTGAGAGGTCACACACTGCTTTTGCCTGTACTTCCAGAAACAGTTTATGTGAAAAACAAAACTGGAACAAATGACATATGAAGGCCACATCAAGACCATTTATTTGGAAAAAACACTTCCGGCCATTAAGACCAGGTATGGACTAAACCAGAATCAGGCCTCAATATACGCATGCCTTTTAAAGTCTTTTTTTTTTTTTTTTTTTACTATAAAGATCTCCATGTTTGCTTGAAGGATCCTTTAAACTGGCTACCAGATCCTTCCAATGACTCTAACCTAGAAATTTAAACCCAGAGGACTCCACTCCATCCCCATGGTTCTTTAACCCAGTAGGGTTGGGATAGGGCCCTGGCATTGCATTTTTAAATTTGTTTAAAATGTCATATATGTTGCTGACACTGCTACCCCCAGCAAAAGGCTACAGCTGTAGATGAACCATATCCAACTCTATGTATGTAATGGTCAACAACTCAAGTTAAATAATAAAACAAATGGGACTCCATAGAGTAACCACAGGGTCCAGCTCTTTAAGAAACACCTTTCATTAGGACAACACAGATTCTTACTGTAACCTTCTTTTTTAAAAGATTTTATTTATTTATTGAGAGAGAGAGTGAGCACAAGAGTGGGAGTGGCAGGGGGCGAGGGAGAGAGAGAATCTCAAGCTGACTCCGGGCTAAGCGCCAGAGTCCCGCGCAGGGCTCAATCTCAGGACCCTGAGATCATGATCTGAGCTGAAATCAAGAATCAGATGCTTAACCAACTGAGCTACCCAGGTGCCCTGATTCTTCTTAATCTTTAGCAACCTTCTATATCTCACCATGCATATGAAGTTTATGTTACTTTCCCAAACAGAAAGACATTTTTGCTGCCTTTGACAGCCTTACCACAGTAACAGGTTTCATAATCATGAGGCTCTCTTATATTTAGAAAGAGTAGCAGAATATTACAGAAAGTAGAGTGAGCTAGGAAGCTTTTATTTTCAAAATGTGACTACTTTCATTATCTCAATACAAAAAAAACTTCAAGGAATAGCTCTAAATCTCTGTTCTATTTTAAGCCCAAAAATACACCAGTAAATGAGTCATAACGTGGAGGTATATATGGAAGCCTCAATGGTATATTATGTTCTTTGTTTTCTCGATTTGCCAATTTGTGATGTTAATCAAGATTTTATGTTCCACAAGTTTCCCCATAATTCCTTCATTTACTGAAAAGTTAAAGGATATAGCAATACCAATGGCATAAATACAATGTATGTGTAGATTTCATTTATTCAACAAATGTTTATGCAAATGCTACATGTGAGGAGGTATAATAGATTCTGGGTAGACAGTGGCGATTAAAGCAGACATGGTCCTTGCATCCTTGAAAGGGAAACAGACAATAAATGAATAATTTCAAAGAGCGTTATGTGTATAACTAAGTAACAAGTAGAAGGGAGTGGAATGACACAAGGACAAGTGGAAGGTCCTACTTATAGTGGCCAAAGGCTTCTTGAAGGTAGCCTTCAAAAGCTGAGACCTGAAGGATGCAAAAGAGACTGCTGTCTTACAGCATATAAGGAGCAGAGCAGGAACATTCCAGAAACAGAAGTAACATGTGCAGAAGCCCAGAGTAATAAAGCCCTGATCACGTTTAAGAACGAAACCTCAAGACCAGTGTTTAATTATAGTGGGAAAGTGAGTGCAATGAGATGAGGCTGAAAATAGCCAGATCCTGTAGGGTTCTCTAGCCTTTGGTAAGGAAAGCTTTTTTTCCCCTAAGTGCTACTGAAAGTCCATGAAAGGTTATAATCTGGTGAGTAACAAAATCCCACTGAGTTTTTAAAGATTTTATTTATTTACTTATTTGAGAGCGAGAAAGCACGCTTGTGCATGTGCAGGGGCGGGGGGGGGTGGAGGGGGGATGGAGAAATAATCTCAAGCAGACTCCCCGCTGAGCACGAAGTTCAAGGCAGGGCTCAGTCCCAGGACCCTGAGATCATGACCTGAGCTGAAACCAAGAGTCTGGATGCTTAACTGACTGAGCCACCCAGGCGCCCAACGAGTTTTTAAAAGCTGATTTTGGT
The DNA here is from genome assembly GCF_009762305.2 of Zalophus californianus. Taxonomy (NCBI): domain Eukaryota; kingdom Metazoa; phylum Chordata; class Mammalia; order Carnivora; family Otariidae; genus Zalophus; species Zalophus californianus. The sequence continues at coordinate 69,478,898 of NC_045595.1, read as the reverse complement.
TATAATGGGAAAAACTGAAAAGGGGACAAGAAATAAAGGGAAACCTGTAAAGAAATTATAGCAAACAGTCCAGGTGATGGTGGTGGCTTAAGCTAGGGTAGGAGAACTAAGCACAAAAAATAGCTACACTGGAGAAATACTTTGGAAATAGAAACAACAGACTGGTTGTAATAAATGAGAGAAATTAAAGTAGGGTAAGAGGAACTAAAGAAGAATCTTAGGTATCTGGGTTGACCAATTAGGTTGTGATACTGAGTTTAGTGCAACAAAGGAAAAAAAAGGGGGAGTATTTCCAGAACTGCACTGTCCAATACAGGTAGCTACTTGTCACATGTGGTTATTCACATTTAACTTTATTAAAAATTTAGTTCCTCAGATTGAATATTTCAAATGCTCAATCGCCACATGTAGCTGTTGGTTACCATACTGGACAACACAGATGTAGAACATCTCTACCACCACAGAAAATTCTACTGGTGAGTGCTGTTACAGAAGGAAGAAAGAAAAAAATAAATAAAAATAAAAAATATATATATCAAATGCTGGGTAGTCCAGCAAGAATAAAGCTAAAAAGTATCCATATGGTTGGTCAACATGCAGGTCCAATAGTGAGCTCAGTGGAGCATATTCACCAGAATAAATGAAAGCAGAGCATGAACTGGAATGGGAGATGAAAAGCGGAGACATGTCCATAGGATAGGAACACACTGTGAAATGGAGCACAGAAATAAATGGGGCATTAGCTGGAGCAAAACAAAGGGTGTCCAAGTCTAGAATATTCACCCAGCCAACAAACCTTTACAGAGCATGTGTAACTTCCAGACACTCTTCTGGGTACCAGGGATACAAAATTAAGACAAGACCAGGAGAAGAAGAAAGAACAAACAAGTAAACAATGTTACTTCAGAGTATAAGCGCCACAAACCAAATAATATGATAAAATGAAAATGAGTGAACAGGAAAGACCTCAATGTAGAAAGGATACCTGAACATGAGCCATAAATGACAAGAAGGAACCATCTCTGCAAAGGTCTGGAATATACCTATATGCTATCGGGAATGATCCAAATGAGGTAATAAGACTCACTCAACACATATTTACCAATCAACTTACTTATGCAATATGGCTGTAGGCATTGGGAAGAAAACACTCAAGGACACAGACAAAAATCCCTCTTTCTGGAGTTTACATCCTAGTAGGCTAAGAAAAAGGAAAATAACAAAACAAATATTATTATGTTATTTATTATGTTACAGAGTGATAAGGACTAAGGAAAAACATAAACCAAGAAAGGAGATAGGAAGTTAGGGAAGGACTGTGATTTTAGACAGGACAGCAAGAAAAAACCTGAAAGAGGTGAGGAAGTGAGCCATGATATGGGAGCATGCTTCACCAGTTGGAGGAAAAACATAATAGTGGCACAGAAGAAAAGGAAAGTAATAGGTGATAAAGAGAGTGCTGAACAGAAAAACTAACTTTTGTGCTTTTACTGAAAGAGATGGTAAGCACCTGGAGGTTTCTGAACAGAAAGTTACATGATCTATTGCTTTAAAAGGATTACTCTAGCTACTGTGTTGAAAATACGTTTTAGGGGAACAAAGGTGTAAGCAGGGAGACCAGTTAGAAGGCCTGTGCAGTAATCTGGGCAACTGATACAATGGCATGGCTATGGTAAGAAATGGTTAAGGTTTTAGATATTTTTAAAGGGAGAGCAGACATGATTTGCAGACAGGGTTTGGATATGCTGTGTGAGAGAAAAATGAGTCAAGAACAATACTGTCAGAAGTCTGAGTAACTGGAAAGAATCAGTTGCATTTAGGAACAACTAAGAGAAGCAGCCTTATGGGAAACTGGGAGCTCAGCTCTTGATGTATTAAGTTTGTGATGCTTCTTAGACACCCCAAATTTTTTTCAAAATGTTGGGTATTAGCATGTAGAGTTCAGAGAAGAAACCCAAGCTAGGGATATGAATTTGGAAGTTATCAGCAAATAAATTTATCTGTTTAAAGCTATGAGACTGGACTGTATTTTGACAAGAAAGGAGAGGTCCTAAAACTAAACTCTCAGCCACATCAACAAAGAGGTCAGAGAGATAACAGAAAAAGCAAAGGCGACTAAGGAACCACCAGTGAAGTACGAAGAAAACTGCTAGCAGACATGGTGGCCTAGAAGTCAAAGGAAAAGGCATTTCAAGCCAACTGTGCCAAATGCTACTAATAGGTTAAATGAAATGAGGACTGGAAATTTAGAACAGTGGTTGCTGGCAGGGTTCAAAAGAAAAGGGAGAATGAATATAAGCAGAATTTTCAAGGTATTTTGTGTAGGTGGTGGGTGAAAGGGGAGACGGGAAGAGAAATCTGTTTTAAAATGAGATAAACAATCATTTTTGTATGCTCATGGCAAGAGCTAGCAGAGAAGGAAAAACCAATGATGCAAGAGAAGGGAGACTGACAATAGTACTATTCCTGAGACCAAGAGGGAATGGGATCTAGTGTACAAATGAACGGGTTGTCCTTCTCTTGGAACATTAAAGTTCACCCACCATGACAGAGAAAGTAAAGAGCGCAGTCACAGATATGGGAGCATGCAGGAATTCTTTCAATCATTCAATATGCTTAGTGAAATAGAAAGCAAGGACATTAGATGAGTGAAGATAGGGGAGGAGGTGCTGGGATGTTTGAGAAAAAGAAAAAGAAAAAGAAAAATACAGTCATAAAAGAGGTTGAATAGACCAGGGACCATTGGGCATGAAGCCAGAGAAGGACAAAGTTGTTGAGAGTATATATAAGAGATTATTCTTCAACATGAAATTTCAACTGGGTATAAGTGAAGGTGAGGGATAATGAAAAGCTTAAATGGATAGATTGGAGGTTCTGGTGGAGATGAAGGGCTGTTGGAACTGGAAGTATTTACTAGAGGAATAAGACAGTAGGACACTTGAAATGAGACTGGGGTGGGGATAGTTACTGGTAAAAGACAAGGTATTCTAGGATATGAAATGGGAACACGTGGATGAATTAGACTGAAAAATAACATCACTGGAGAAGAAATCAAGGAACTAATAGCCCAGAATATTGGAAGCATCTTTTATATCAATGTTCCTCAAAGAGCCAGACCATGACACCATAAGGAGCTTCTGCTAGATTATAAATCAACACACTGCATCCTTTATCAAGAAGAATTTAGTGATAGGTGATTTATATTCTGGCACAAACCCCTTATCATAATCCATGCTAGTAACAAACAGTTCAGACCAGACGACATTTTGAGTAGCACTGTTCTACATGGACACTGATATCACCAAGAATTATGACAGAAATAAAGAAGACAGTGAGCCAGGCTAATAAAGTGTTCAAGGAAGGAAGGAGATGACCCCTCCTTACTTTTTCTTCTTTTCTCAAACATCCCAACACCTCCCCAGGAAAGTTGGCAGATGACTAAAAGAGAGTGGTAATGGGTAGTATAATTTGATGGCATGAGAGTCAAAGTTTGAAGTTCTGGAAAATAATGGTTAAGACGTGACAATGAGAAACAAAGACATCTTCTCTCTCTCTTGGTTTAGTAGTAAAAGCTATGCAAAAAGGTACTGAGAGAGCTGCAAGGGAAGTAGCATTATTAGAAGACAGGCTAGGTTACAGTGGGATTAAGAAAGAGACGGGAGGGGCGCCTGGGTGGCTCAGTTGGTTGAGCGACTGCCTTCGGCTCTGGTAGTGATCTCAGGATCCTGGGATCGAGCCCCGCATCGGGCTCCCTGCTCAGTGGGAAGCCTGCTTCTCCCTCTGACCCTCCCCCTGCTTGTGTTCCCTCTCTCGCTTTCTGTCAATTAAATAAATTAAATCTTTAAAAAAAAAAAAAAAGGGAACATTCTCAGAATACACTGAAAATAAAAGGGGTCTGCTGATGACTATGAATTATAGAAGGCACAATAAGTGAATTTAAGGAGGATGATAAAAGGTGGGCAATGGAGAACAACAACAAAAATCCCACAAACAAACAAAACCACAATGGGATTAGAATCTGGAGGGATAAGACTAACACAGAAAAGTTAGGTATAACTAAAAGAACAAAGTCCTTGAAAAGGCATGAGTCAGGACTGGCCTCTGACCAGGATATACTCTTTCCTCCATTTTAAAGATGGACATTTGATGCAGATTGATAAGGTGGTGAAGGAGTTCCTGCTTAGCTTCTGATGGGCGAGAGGGGACTCACTTGAAGAGCGGAGAAGGTTAAATAGTCTTCCTGTCTTGGAGCTTTCTAGAGAAATGTAATACAGTCTGGGGTATAATGGCAAAGGGAGAAATCTGAGGCCCTTTAGCCTACAGTCAGGGTATTCTTCAAAAATGATTATTCAGTATTCTTACAAAAGAAAAGTCCAATTTTAGTACTTCCCAGCTTCCACTTTTGAGCAATATCAATTTAACTATCATTACTCTGCCTCATGAGTGACCCCCAATCTTTAGGTGTTCCAGACTTTTAATTTCTTAAACTTTCTAGCCTCTTATTTCTTATTCTATGGGAAACAGAATGACTAGCACTGATTCAGGACAGAGGAAAGAGGACAAATTAAGGCAGGAAATAGTGACCTACAGGACAACTATCAGATAGAGAACAGTTTTAACTACATGAATGGATCACACAAAATATTCATAAATAGCACAATATAAACCTAATTTCATAGTCTCACGTAGTTTTTTCCACAGGTAATAAAAAAATAATAAAATAGCTGGACTTAAAAACCAAACTGTAGAATTCAGCAAAATGCCAGAAAACAGACTAAACTTACAAATGTATCGAAAGAGTTATATGTCCACGCATACTAGGTTTCTTAAAACATTTAATGTCTACTTTTGCATCTAAATGAACTATTAGGTAGACAGAAGTAATGTCTGACATTGCTGCAATCTTTCAGTAGCTCAGAAAAATAACTGTCTAAGCCAGTACTTTCTACATAGTAGAATGGAACACCACTTGGAAACCTCCACAGTTAGACTGGAAAATATTTCCAAGAAACCCTTGTTCCTGTTTTACAGATATGGCACTCATCTAGTATAGGGCAAACTTCAAAGACAGACTCACTCCCTATATCCTTACCCCAAACCACTTAATTATACTTAAAAAAAAAAAAAAAGTTTACAACAACCACTCCTCAGTGCAGCAAATTACTACAATCATTTAAGATCATCTTCAAATTGCATTTCCAAGAAATTCTGCAGTAAATCTAACTTCTCACACTTTTATATGAAAAATGTACAATAAAATGTGTGTATATACATACACATACATCACAATTATTCCAGCTATCCTAAAACCCTTTTAATAAAAGCTTATTAAACTAACCCTTCAGCCTTTGCACATCTTTTACTTCCAAGTCAGATCAGCTACCAGCATTCATGGTAAGATTTATTAATCACAGATATGGTTTGTATGCCTTGAGAACTGATGAACTTGACAGAACAAACAGATTAAAAATATCTCCCTCCCACCCAATTTTTTTCACTAATTGTTTAACCTATCTGTTACAAATCAGTTAAAAGGAAACAGTACAACAACATGTGAATTAGGAAATCACAAGTAAAACTGTGGGAACATTAGTGAAGAAATGAAGAGACAAATAAATACGGGAGAAAATGGGAAGTGCTATGAAGCATTTTCACCCCAGCATCATCCAGCTGTTCACACTATTCAAACTGCTGGGGCGGGGAGGGCGGGGGTGAACCTTTTCAACAAGTTCATAAAAAATCAGAGGCAGGAAATTTCTGGAATATTATAAGAAACTTTACAGTGGCTTGGCAAAGTTACATGGGGATAGTGGGATAGGCCAAGGAGTAAGCACCTCTGAGATAAATGTTTTGTGAAAAGTTCACTGACCAGTTTTGTTTGTATTCTATACCATATCATATAACTACAACTGTAGCACTATTCTCAGATACTGCGTTTTATAATCAATGTTGCCCTATGCACTACAACTTCAGTCCAGACACAGCTTGTCATTTAAACATGTAGCTTGCAGACTAAACACCCAACTTTTCAAACTCCAGAAATGAAAAACATTGCCCTAGCAACAAAAGATTTAACCAAAATCTATTTAACTGCCTGCATAAATTTATTCTAACCAAGTAATAGCATGCCATTAATTTAAGTAAAACTTTTATTCAATTAATTTTTCATTATCTAAACTTTGCTTTTAAGTTTTGGATTTGGTTTGATAATAGTTTCTGTTTAAAGCGTAGACTTCAGATAAAAACCAGGACATGATTTAAAGACATCAATAAAATTTCAGGCTGACATGATTATGTACATGCAGCCAAAATATGTCCAGCATTTTAATATCTTCACAGATTAAGTTTTGAAATCTCTCTTAAAAATGCTCTTTAAAAAACTATAATTAAGATGACCAAGTTGTTATTTCTCCTTTTCCTTGACCAAAACTATCTTATAATTCCTAAACTCAAGTGTGAGTTTCCCAGATTTCACAAACAAGTTAATAATACAAAAGTGCTTTTAAGTTCCTCATGTATAGAAGGTATTTTCCAAGTGCCTAAACATGACCCTAATAGTTTAAAAATCTTATTTCCTATGTTATATGAACCCACAGATTCATATCATTCTCTTTTAGTAGAATCATTATCATAAAGAACTGTACTCTAAATGGGACTACCACAGATGTTACAAACTGGCAGTATCCTGCCAGTAGGTGTATTTAATTTGTGAATAGTGTCTTAAAACATGAATGTCATTCACCAACATGTGCAAATCAAAGGATGCACATTAATCTGATTCCCTGCCTCTCTCAAGAAAAAAAAAAATCAGATGATGTGGCAACATGAACTATATTCCCATACAATAGCTGGAACTGCTGAAGATTGGCTGCTTAGAAGGGATTTGTATTCTCCAATTTGTTGTATTCCACAGTCCCAGTTACCCTATACCAAATGGTCCTAGAAACATCGAGTGGCCATTGCCACTATAATAGAAGACCAATCCTATATGACTTACGAAAGCAATCTTACTTTAGTCACTTATCTTGAATGTCAAAATGTTTATGTTACAATAAGGAAGACAAGCAGCCAATTTCAGAGATAAATTAAGTCCCTAATAGAATTTTTCAATAAGCTGTATGCACATACTTTTTAGAAGAACTTTCAAATCCACTCTATCTCGTAAAAATTTTGGAAAACTGGAACAGCAGCCTTAAGAGACAATAAATGATGCAAATACTAAGAATCAACTTGAACATTACTAATTCCAAAAATGATCCACTGTGGAAAAAAAACACAATCCATTCTGAATAACCATTTGCATAAAACAAGGCATTCTTGTTGTGCTTTTAAAAAAAAATTTAACAATATTTCTTAGTCAAAAATTATCGTTTTCAAAAAATTACTTGAATTCCAAGAGGAAAATGGAGCAGTGATACTGTCATTTTCCTCCCCTACTGTCAACTTTTCGATTTCACTTCAACCACCCATTATGGAAAACAGGCAACATTTTAAAGTTTGTCTGAACTGATTAATTTTCCATAAAATTAACATCTGACTTCCAAAAGTTAATTGAGAATACACTTCATTCTTGTTACTAATCAGAATCCAAACTGAAAACAAGTATATTCATTAAAAAATGTTACTAATGGAAACATAAGACCTTTACTACAGGAGCAGGGAGAAAGGTTTTTATTGAAAAATTTAAAGGGCAAAATATTGGCATAGTACATCACCACCCACAACCTTATACAATGAGAGCCTATAGTAACCAGGGCATTATAGTCTAGAGTTCACATACACTGACTGAGCTAGTTTTGTTTCTATCTAGTTCCTAACACAGACATATTTCTTGATAATATAACTGAATTGAGCACTTACTCATGTTTTTACTGTGTACCTTATTTTAGACACACTGACAATCTGATTAACTTTTTCTGAGAACTTTAGTTTCTGTAATTCATTAGGACAGCTAAACACATGATCCCTCACCCCCAAATTATTATAGTGAGTTTTTGGTTTTATCATCATGATATATTTAACCTACTTAAAGTGGGTTACATTAAATGTAATCCCTAATTTAACTCTGATCTTTCTCCTACAAATATTGGTTGAGATGACATTTTCTCAAGCCAATCTTTTAATGATCAGTATTGATATGAATAAATTATTCTAGAATTCAAAAGGTTTCTTGATTGATGCTTTCTCATCAGAACTGTTCAAAAATATATTCCACACAAACTTGCTGGGGGGAAAAAAAAATCACAAGCATTACATTATATCCACTGGAGGGCACTCAACATGACCAAAGCATGCAATGAAAACATGCCCCAACACTACTCTCACTCTGCAGCTGCATCGGGTTTGAGGGAGACTCTGGGGCGTGGGGAATGTCTCTTAAAAGAAGAGATGAGGGGCGCCTGGGTGGCTCAGTCGTTAAGCGTCTGCCTTCGGCTCAGGTCACGATCCCAAGGTCCTGGGATGGAGCCCCGCATCGGGCTCCCTGCAAAGCAGGAAGCCTGCTTCTCCCTCTCCCACTCCCCCTGCTTGTGTTCCCTCTCTTGCTGTCTCTCTGTCAAATAAATAAATAAAATCTTTAAAAAGATGCCCACAATTAAATTCAAAAAGGCAGTTAAACTCTAAAAAAAGGGTTCCTAATGTAACTGACTTTCTCTGTTACAAGAGCATCTTTCTGTAGGGAAAGTAGATTTTATACATACTTTTAAGGATAACAGGGTTCAGGCCTCAACGGATCTAGGTTTCAAACTGAGTCAAGCTCTGTCTTGCATGAAACACAAAAACACAAGCAGCATTCCTAAGTAAACAGAGGAAATAAAGAACTTTCTCCTGAGTTTAAATGATGAAAAACTATACGAGTTAATTCCTACTCATTTCAAGCAACACAAATCACGTATTTTCTCTTCATGGAACCTGAGAAGTATATACTTATTTTAGCCTATTAGCCTAGTTATCTATCACACAATTAGAACGCATTACATAAACAATGGTCTGTTAAAGAAGGAGAACTGATTCTGCAAATCAGTATCCTCTATATGAGGGCACAGGAGGCAACAGCTAGATGCTCTAGAATAATCACGAAGCAGTTCCTAATCTATGTTTACTATTTACTTTTATGGTATAAAAATGTTTTTAGTCAAGCTATTTCAACAGAAGATATCATATTCCCAACAAGAAGAGAGCTGCAAGAAAAACTTAATACAACTAATGTTTTCAAAAACAATGTCCCAAGTCAATATGAAGCACTACACAAGAGTTGCAATACTTTTAATTAGAAGTTTGTCCCACACAAAAAGCATTCACCCCTTCCACCCTGGGTTAGCAATCAAGAATACTTCCAACCAAGCTCAAAGTACAAACTTAAAAAATTTACCACCTACTCATCTGCATTATCATCAACAACTAGTAAACTATGAAAGAGAAACAAAATCATGTTGTAACTGGACAGACGTATTCTTTCATTTGAATAACACAAAAGTTTCATTTGGCTGAATATACTTAGTCCATTTTGGGGGGTTATAATTTCACTGCTACTTACAACTATAAGAAAGATATTCAAACTTTTTAATTATCCACATCCCTAGTTTCAACAATATTTATACTCCTCTTGCCACCCTCCCAACAAAAAAGGGTATCTGCACATAGTTTATGTTAAGTGCTACATCTTAAAATACCCTTTGAGAAATCTGCCTACTTCATGTCTTCCCTTCCTATTTGGAGAGGGAAGTATCTATGAAAACAAGCACACACAAAAACTTCATATATATGAACAATTTTCATTCTAGTCATGATTAGTAACAGTACGAAGCTCAATTCAGTTTGATGAGTTTTAATATTGGAATATACATTTACTCTACATAATAATCTTGGCAAAGGATAACTAATAATTAGTTCAAAAGAAAGAAAACTCTTGAATACTTGACATTGAACACTGGTAAATGTTTTACTTTTTTATTAACCGCCTTATTTTAAAAACATAGTTTTCCCTGAAAGCTATTTAAAATGACTGTTCCAGCCTCTGGGAGAGTCTCAAGCTTAGGACTCCACAAGGACTCTAAGTTGCACGCTATACTAAACTTCCTAGTGCATTTTTTCCCCCTCAAGGACTTCAGGCTTGAATAGTCTCAGCATTCCTTTAATCCTATAGAATAGTCTTCTGCAAGTTTTTCAAGTTACTGTTGCAATCACTTTAGGGCCTTGTCCTTGTACATGGCCTTCAGAACAAAGACTGGGTCAAAGTAATGAATATTGGGTGCAAATTAAGCAAATTTTGAGAAACGATATTCTCCAGTAAACCTTAATGGTTCTTTTTTTTTAATCCAGAGAATGTGAAAGTAAAATAAATACTGCAGCAGCCTCAGTTTAGACCCAAAACAAAGTCTCCAAAATAAAAGTTTATGTCACTAATTTAAGCAGTTAACGGTAGCGTTATGTAAAGACATTTCAAGCTATGTCTACTATTTTGTAGGATAAAAACAAGTTAACACGAAGATATCTGCAGGTCCTGAATGTTCACCAACTGACAATAATGAAATGGCTTCCTAAATTACACACAAAATACGCTGTAACTTCAGCGATCTGAAAAACATTAGCCTAGACTTTTCAAAGGATAGCCGTCTCTTCAACTTGATGTCTAGTCTAAGCCACCACTATTCATGATACAAAGCTCTCATTTCACTAAAACCACTCCTCGATTTCCTTTTGCCGACCTCTGCATACCAGCAGGCCAGTCTCTCTTCATTCACCACTCACAAACTCAGGGGGGAGGGGAGACCACAGATGTCTGGAAGATAGAAAGTATGGAGACAATGCTCCCTCCAAAAGGGAACTGAAAACGAAGGAAACAACTACACCCAGCTGCCAAAGCTTTTAAGTTTCGCGGATTCAGAAGGAGGCTTTGAGAACTTTCAGTCTCTGTTCAAAATCCTCTCCCTAGACAAAACACTGAAAGAAGTTGCAATTATTTGGTCAATTTCGTAGCGAGGAAACAATTCACTCTGCTGAAAAGAAAACGTGCTCTAAAAATCATGTTTATCTGCCCTAAAAGTATTTGAATAAATCATTTCTACCAACAAGATTCTCGAAGCACTCAGGAGCTGAATCCCGCCGTTCACTTGATAAGAAACAGTAAGCCAGTCGCCCTGGCCCCCGCCCCTATTTTTACTAGGGTCTCACACCCACCGCCATAAATCCAAAAGACTCCCCGTACGTTGCATGCCGCTTTCACTCACCTGCACGGTACAAGATATAGGTGCAGGACACGGATTTATATGTGCAAACCCTACTGACGCATCGCACCGTCTGCACTAGTAGTTTGGTTCCTCTAAGGTTTAAAGTTGCTTGGGTCTAAACAAGCGCCAGTGCCAAACTCACATAAGCGTGGCATTAAAAACAAAAAACAATTCTCTTAAGAATTCTCTTAATTCGTCCTTAAGAACGAAAGAGGGAATCTGAACAGAAAGTCTACTGGCCCTATCGACCCGGCAGATGGGACCTGGGTGGCGTCCCAGGCCCAGCGTCCGTACCCCAACTCCCCGCTGGGACTGGGAAGGCGGAGCCCCCCACCCCCGTCCCCACCCCGCCCCCCACTCCGGCCCGGAGCATCCCGAGGCACAGGGTCCCTCCCCCAAACTCGGCCGCGGCCGGAGCCCCGGACGGAAACCACAGCCTCCCCCGCGACCGCCCCCACCGGCCATCGAGCTCCTGGACGCACCCTCGCGTCGCCCCCTCCCCGCCAGCGGCGCCCCCGGGGCCCCGAGGAGCAGCGCAACCGGAACCCGGGCCCGGCCGCCGCCCTCCGCCCCCCGGGCGCGGCCCGCCCCCGCCGCCTCCTCGGCGCCCCCAGCCCGCACCCCCCCGCTCCCCACCCCGGGCCTCCGCGCCGCGCCGGGCCCGGCTCCCAGCCGCCGCCGGGACCGCGCGCCCGCGACGAAGTTTGGCTCCGAAGAGGGAGCGGGAGCAGCCCCGGAAGGGTAAGGAAAGGAGCGCCCAAGCACCTCAGGGGAACAGGCTCCTCCCGCCGCTGGAGTCCGACCGTCCTCGGCCTGCGGTGGCGGCTCGGCGGGGACTGGAGCTGCTCCTCGGACCTTCCTCCGTCTCCGCCTCCCCTCGCTCTCTGCTTCTAGGGCCGAGCTAGCGCAGCTGCCACAGACCGAGAGGCTTAAAATGGCGCCGCACAAGGACCTCTTATAAGGCGCGCAGTGGCCGCTGTATCCTGCCGCCACCGGCGCAGCGCGGAGCGTTCCGCCGCGCGAGGACAAGGGGCGGGGCGTGGACAAGCGGCGGAAAGTAGTCCCCGCACCGCCCAGCGCCCGCTGCCGTCCGACCGCCCCGGGCAGGGGCGGGGCGCCCGCTCGCTCCCCGGCCGCTCCCCGAGGGAGATCCTGGAGGGTGTCTTGCCGCGCTGCTCTGGGGGGCGGCCCGCGAGGGTGTCGTGGTCCGAGGCGGGGAGGCCCGGGCCCCTGCAGGCCAGGGTTTGAGGGAGGGCGCACCCGGAGCCTCCACTGTTCGGAGCCCCCACTGTCCGGAGCCCGGCGCCCCACCCCGTGCGGGCCCCGGCGGTGAGAGCGGACGCGGGCTTGCCGCGCTTCCCGCTGCCTGCGGGCGGCGGCCTCTCGTCCCCGGCTCTCTTGGGCGGGGGGGGAGGGTTGGGGGGGGGGAAAGCGGTGGCGCGGGAGCTGAGGCCGGGGCCCGCCCGCTCCGGGCGCTGTTGGGCGCCGCAGCCGCAGCCGCCCGGCTGTCGGGTCCGGGAACTCCCGCGGGTTAGGGCTTCCGCGGTCGTTGCGGTCTGGGCCTCGCACTCCCCTCAGGACCTGGCTCGCGGGCGAGCCGCACACCGCTCCAAAGCCCCCCACTGTCCGGGTCGTGGATCCCGCATCCCGACCGGTTGCTCAGCCTGAATCTGGAAGTGAACCGCCGGGCCGCCTGCGATTCCCCCCTCCCGAAGGCTGTGAACTCTCTTAGAATGGGCGCCTAGTGCGCAATTCAACAAGTCCTCAGGAGTACGCACTGTGAACAAATGACTGATGGAAATGGATTAGCTCTAGAGCCCTGTCAATTAGGTTAATTCTTATAGATTCCATTTTTATCTGGTTCTACAGTGCTACTAACTATCAATAGATTTACTTGTGGGGATGTTTCTTTGGACGAAATGCATTTCTAAGGTAATACTTTCTTGAGAAATCTATTATGTTGTTTATAGAAGGAATTATCAATTAGGCAGCTTGTGATTTTTTTAAAATTAATTTTCCATTCCTCAAAAACATTTTTTAATTCGTCTTAATAGGCTGAAGGTCTCCATTTCCCTTGGAAATGTTTCGATTGTCATCCATCAAGATTGGCATTTATTTGTCAAAGTTGAAACAATTACGATTGATTCAGTTTCTCTAGTCTATTGTTTTATGCTTATTTTTCCTCCAAAACAATGGAGAGTGCAAAAAGCAACAGTGAAAGTTGTCTTGAGGCTTTTATCCCTATAATTAATGCATGCAAACAATAGGTCTTTTTACATAGGTAAGAGCGGGAAACCTACTTACTCACTATTCACTCATGGAGTAGAATATGTAGTTTTAGGCAAGTTAATGCTTCAGGGCCAACATGTTAGATAATTGTGGTTCCCCCCCCCCCACACACACACACACGTCTTAAAGATATTTTGCTACATACAGTGGTAACATTTAACTGCTATGACCATACCAGTGGAAAAAGTACACACACTAAGATGATGTTCGGTGAGATCCGTTGTCTAGGGTTACTTCCTCATTTGTATCTTTGCTAGTAATTCTGTAGAATTAAATAAACCAATGGTGGTGATTAACTCTGCTAGTCAGAATTCAAACACATTATACCGAAAAAGTTATTTCATCAAAGCAGTATTTCCCATATAAACTCAAAAGTGTAAATAGCATTTCCAGGCACTGACCCCCAATTTTAATCCTCATATATAGTATTAAAGAATATACAGTTGATTTGATTAGAGTCACATTTAAAATCAGATGACTGATTAATCAATATTTGAGGAATTTTTTATGGATGTCTCCTTTTTCTATCTTCAGTTTTTGTGGTGTTTTTGTTTTTGTTTTTCTTTCCTCAGTAAGACACTGTTAAAACTGGTTAAGACATATTTGCACCATTTGAACATCTAAGGGATAAAAACTATTCTACGTTTGTATTTCTTTATTCAGATGCCGAAATAAAATGGAAGCATTTTCTATCACTTATATCTTAATCTAAATTTGGAATTAAGATTTTTAAATCCCTGCTAATGCTTTAAGCAAACACAATGTTATTAAAGGAGATGTAAAATTCACAACAATGCAGTAAGCTGTTTTTCCCATCAAATTTAAGTGTACTGAAGACTTCCTGGGTGACTAGCATTAAAAAAAATTTTTGTTGAATTTAACAGATTGCTCAGAATTTCCTTATTTCTTCTCTCAAACAACAGAAATTGTTCCAGTTGTCTCACCAAAAATATGACACGAATAACTTCTGAGAAATGAAGACAAATGCTCCCATTAAACCAAGGAGAAATACAAGCATCAAAATACCTGATGAACTGGTGAAATAAGTGGTTTTGTAAAAATGATTTTTCAAAACTGACCTCGGGCAGTATGTTTCACAAAAAAACACTTGGTTATTTTTTTACACCTTTTTCTCCTAGAGCTGGCCATTTGGGTATGACATAAATTAATCCATGTTAGTGCAAAAAATGGCATTAAACAAACAAGCAAACAAACAAAAAAACTGCAAAAGACAAATGGTTCTAAATTTCAGGCTCTGTGCCTAGAAACCCCAAGTGTCTCCAGCTGGTTTAATAGAGGAAGTATTACTTGTCATGATACTAGACAATTGCCATATCAGCACTGACTACATGGAACCTGAATGTAAAGTGCCCTTCACTAAAACACATGCTTTTGAATCACCTTTAGGCAAATAAATAAATGCCCAGATTGTTTGAGCACTTTCAAAAGAAACATTAATCAAGTCAGCACTGTAAAGAAGGCCCGTTCACTTTTTGGATAGTTAACTATCAAATCCATTAATTAAACATTTATTGAGCACTAAGACAATGAGCTTCCTTTAGAGAGAGGGAAGCGAGTGACTGGCTTCTTTTGATGAGGTCCCTTAAATTAATGTATAATTGTAGCTGTTAATCAATCCGACTTAAAAGTAAACAGACAGTAAGAATAAGAGCCGTCAGACGAGGGTGTGGTCTCATCTGGACTCTGTATCTGAATCTCCTTGGGAAGAAACCTCACCCAGCAGAAAGGTAAGACTAATAACATTCCATGCACTTAGAAAAAATAAGTCCCAATTTCCCTAAGAAGGTCTGTTAAAAATATTTCTTTCTGTCAAAGTGAAAACATTGGACAAAAATCAGATCAGCTTTTCATTTAGCAGCTCATCAAGTGGGCTATTTATGGATTGGGACTTTTGATTTGCAATACCTCATCTCAGGGTTCAGTGTTATCTTTTGATTTCTTTCCAGCTGAACAGGCTAAGTAGTTGTAAATACCTCTTGTCAGCCTACATGGTTGGCTATTCTCGCTCACAGAAGTAATCTAGGAACCCACTGGGCAAATTCAGGCGGAGAGCCCCTGTGGAAAGCTTGCATCTGGTGTGCACTGCAGAGCGAGGGAGGGGTGGTGAAGGTGGTGGGAGGCAATGGCCATGGTGGTGGCCGAGGCAGCGGCAGTGGTAACTATGATCATGGCGGCTTCACTTATGCCAGGAACAGGCTTCCTGCTTGGAGTTACATGTTCTCGAGGCCTTCCTTGGCTTGACACAACAGTCCTTGCCATACTCAGGAAGCACATTTAATGGCCACCATAGAAAGTGTGAAGGAAAAGCGATGGAGACATCATCCATGATATTCAAAGAACACAAAGGTATATGTTTCTCAGTGTTTCTAAGAATTAACACAAATAAGGCTGCATTGCAAAGAAATCACGCTTTGGAGACGTGCTCTCCACCCCCCCCTCCCCGCCAACACACACACACACACACACACACACATACACACACACACCACACACATATACACACACTATTAAAAATTTCAAAATGGTTGCAGATATCTCATTCACAAGAAGGTTAAAGGCGTTTCCCATCGCAAGAAGGATTAACTTACCGGAGGATTCTGGGACTGCAGATGTATACTGCGGCAAAATCCTAAGTTCATCGAAAAAAAATCATTTCTGGACTCCAGCTGCTAAAAATAATAGAATTATAGTAAATCATGGATAAGATTAAAACAAGCCATTTTCACATTCCAAAGTGTTCAGAAAAAAAAAATGTTTCTTTTCTTTTAACTCATTTCTTAAACAATGCAAATTTTAAAGTAGCTTTTCTTTCCAGAGCACGCAGCGCCATGAAATCGATAATTTTTGATCTTTCGGTTAGTAGGCAACATGGTGAGCTATTGCAGGGACTGCAGGCAGCGGACATGTTCTTGTCAGCTAAAAATTTTCATATTGTTTTTGAATCCATTGAGATTTGTAGATGTGATATCACCGGTTTTTTGTTTTAGCCTGCACTGGGCTATGGGGACGCAAACTCTGTTTATCGACATATACATGTCTATTGCTTTATATATATTAAAAACAGGGAGTCTTACTGGATCTTAAACAAAAAATTATGTAAAAGGAGTGGCTGGTGTGATTATAATCCCATCATGCAGGGTCCACGGTTCCCATTTAGTGAAATTTCGCAGAGGGCAACTTCTTAAGAACATCCCTGCTGTGCAGAGTGAAAAGCATGAACAAACCAAAGACAGAATTCATCTGTGTTTATATTTTACAAACAATGAAAAACCTACTCTTTGTATGCCTCTTTTCCCCCACCTTATTATTTCATGAAAACTGCAGCATTTTCCCCGCCCCCATCCAAACACTCACCACCCCAGCACCGCCGTGTTCCGTCCCTCTTTTGCTTCTCCTTCGTCTTCTTTTTCGCTTTCACAAATTCTGCACGCGCCATCTTTGTGTGGGGTGATTCTTTGCTAATTTCAGTTACCCATTCTCTTACAAATCGGTTCAGAAATAGAAAATTATAGTGCGCTTTGGGGCTTAATTTGCCTAAATTTCTTGCAGTCTTCCCTCCTGACATAGAAAAATGGAAACGACAGGGGGGAAGCCAAAAAAAAAGAGATATTTCTATCATTTCCATAACCTGTTGTATACAGTGGTGATAAAAAATATTATTAACATAATAGCAACAGCTGCAGCCTAAATAGAAGCTATGAGATAATTAATGTGCTACAACAAATTAATTTGCTGCAGGTGCCTCTGCTGTGAACTGAGTAACCCATGCCATATAAAGTCCAAATACAATTATGATTCCCCCCACACACACTAAAGCAAAATACAGAGCAAAATGTCTTGTTCAGTAAATATTATGCATGCCTATTGTAAAAAAATAAAACAAAATCCTCCCAGCCCCTTTCCCCTCTGGCTCCCATCAAGCCATCTCAAATGGTTTAGTCATCAGTGGCTAAGTGTGGAGTTGGATCGGGTGTGCATGTGTATGAATGTGTATGTACGGAGGTGGAAGGGATGACATTTTTAAGCATGTGGAGGTTTAATGCTATGTCTTAGTTGGAAAACGTATGGACCAGCTATAGATTTCTTTTGAAAAATTAGAGATAGTTTATAATATTTAAGAGCTTGATTGGTTTTAAAACAAAAATTAGGTGGATTCATGTGTATATCTAGAAGAAAAATAAGTGTTGAGCAGTTGCCCATCTGAATTAATCTTTTAAAAAAAATCACCTAGCTTATAAAGGAGAGAAATGTGTTTGTAATGTGGCACTCTTCATTGATGTAAAAGAGAGATTTTTTTTTTAACTCTCATTCGCTGTCAAGTTGAGCATTTATGGAGAATGGTTGCTGGTTATATCGCAAGTATGTGCCAGAAATACTCTGCGTCAGGGCAGCTCGGACGGGGGCCTGGAGAAGGTCACAATGCCAGAAGCAAATGTCCATTTTCTGTTTTGCACCACTCAGCAAAAAAGAACTTTGGGCCTAGGAAAGTGGAGAAACATACAGATTGAATTTTGTTTAACTACCTGACTAAAAAATGCTCTTAGAGTAAGGATCTAGTCATTTCTGACTTTTCTTCCAGTAACACCACTGAAAGAAATGACATTTTTTTGTCATTGCAGCCTTGGTTCATTGTTTGTTAAAAGCCAAAAAGTATACATTTTATCATGGTCTAAGTATTCAAGGCTATTGGTTATTAAAATCTATTTTATCAAATGATCTTAAATTTCAATTCTAAATCTTACAATAAAGGAGATAATAATGGATAGAATGCTCTGGCATTTTGATTTGACTTTGCAGAAATTTTAGTTCTAGGAGACAATATAATGTTATTCAAACAGAACACTGTTCCAGCTATCCCGAGAAGGGAGACTGCATGTGCACAAGTTTTCTTTAAAATAGATTTTATTTCCCATATTTCTTTTGGGTGGACAAGTGGTACTTGTCACTATCATTCTGATGCAGAAGTGATGTACGTTTGTCCTGCCATTTCTCATGCGGTGACGGGCATGCATTTTACTCCATCTTTCTTTTGTTTATACCAAAGCTTCTTCATAAGCCATCTTCACATCTGCTCATATTTTGAATTTACAATTAGAGAATTTGAGTTGGTGGGGGGGGAAGAAACAAAGACCATTGGTTTTCTTTTAAAATGAGAAGAAAAAAATAGGCAATTCCTTGGTAAAAAGGAGAAAAGTTGACAAATGTGTAATATATACGTCTCCTCCAGGATTTTCCAGTAATTTTGATGTCAGCTGACTGGGTCATTCCACACAAATGTAAACTTCTGAAATCATATCGCTCTATAAAATTGTGATTTTGAAATCAATTAGGGAAAAGAAAAAAAATTGCTTTAATTTCTGTAGCTCCGACCGATTGTCCATTCAAAATATTTTTCTTCCCACCATAAATTGTATTCAAATCTAAGCTGTAAGACATCAAGGTAGGAAATGTCTAACACACATATTTCTCTTTCCCATTCGTGTTCTCTTTTCATGGCATAACGATCACTGGTCTCTCAGCCCTGCCTCATATGACTTAGTTTTCCGAACCCATATTCTTAGATTGTCAAGACAAGTGACACTGTGCAGTTTCTGAGCAATGAAAAAAAAAATGTTTGTTGTTGAAAGCCAACTCATTTTGGGGTGGTTTGTTACACAGGACAAAGCTGATTCCATTTTTGGCTTGTTTTTACCAATCACTAATTGATTATTAGGATCAATTTACTAATGGTGATCCTGAGCTGGTCGTCTTCTAAAACAAAAATTTCTAAAGATTTTGCATTGTGCAGTCTTCTTAGTAAAATAATTGTGAGTATGCACCCTCTAGATATGTATTTATTTAAACAATACACATGTACTGCTGTCGATGCATACATGAAATATCAGTGAAGCTTGACTTTTTTTTTAAGATAAAAAAGTAAATATAGGAGTTGCAGTATTTTATTTTTTCATCCCAGTGGATCCTCATGTGCACCTTCTGGGTATTATTCACTCCACTCAGGACCACTCATTAAAATTCTGAGATCTTCCACATAATCTGCTTTAAAGCATTATTTCACCCAATTTGAATGGGTGCAATTTGTTTTATAAAACTAAACTCGGAGCTTTATTTATTATAGTTGCTGATTATTACAGAATCCTTTAGGGAATTACCCATTGATCTTTTCTATTAACTGACTTTAAATAAACCCTCTGGTAAAAACTGCCACTCACGTTTCTAGCAAACGTACCTGGAATATATACTAGTTGATGGAGTCTCTTGCATCACTGTTTTCTCTTGATATTTAACTCTTTTTTGTGGGTGTCTGCTGCGTCTTTCCCTTCTTTAACTCTGTTTCGACAAGGTGTTAACCTTTTCAACAAAGAAGATGAGGATGCCTTTTCAAAGTCAAAGATTCTGATACACCTCACGTGATAATAGTTGTACTTTTAGTGTGTGTTGATTGAGAATGCACATGGTGATAAAAAGCTCCTATAAAGTCAGTAATGCTTTTAAACAAATTTATGTTTTATCAATCCCAGTGGAATCGACATGAATTTGAATACTAATCACAAACATATGGGGAAGATTCATTTTTCAGTGCACAGACAATTCATAGTGCCCATATGGGGTTTTGGAGCCCTTGCTTAACTTGGTAGTGAGAATACCACCATGGTAAGGAAAACAGGAGACACAAATCCTACTCTGCGTGTGCTAGCCATGTGCCCCGGACGGTTCTCTAATCTCTCTGAGTCTTGGCATCCCTTCTGCAGTGGCAGTCACAGGAATCCAAATAGCAGCTTCCATTTGCTGAGCTTCTGCTAGACATGAAGCTTTGCCTTTCACAAGGGACCTTCACCTTTTCACATAGAACACCTCTTTTAGCCATCATGGACAGTGGGGTAGGGGAACGTTATTTTCCCCGTTTCACATTTGGAGAAACTGAGATTTAGGAAAATTAAAGAGTTTGCTCAGATTACAAGCTAGATAAACAGAACCGGAATTCAAATTCCACAACTGTGTTGTGCAAAACAGTAGCCATCGACAGCATGTGGCCATTTTAATTTAAATGGAAATAAATTAAAATTAAATAAAGTTAACATGCAGTTCCCCAGTCTCATTAGCACATTTCAAGCACTCAGTAACCATATGTGGCTATCATTGCACAGCACAGATGAAGAACCATCCTCATGGTGAGTTCCATTTTCACCACTGGACTTAACTCTTCCTTACCCATTTGTCCCTTTGCTCATTCACCAAACTAACATTTACTGAGTACTTACTACCTGCCAGGCACCATGTTGGACCCTGGAGAGTTTTCTCATTGTGTTGTTGTCCAGAGCAAATGTGATACACATCAAAGAGCTTCTTAAGCTGTAAGGTTCTAGATAAAGGGAGATACTCTTGTGTTGTAATTGCTATAATGTAGTGGGACTCCACTTCAGTGAGGGCAGGGTCTCTGTTACTCTTCCTGGAATCCTCCTCTCTCGCCCCTCTGGCGCTTGGCAGGGTTCAATACCCTGGACTTGTGATGGTCACTCCTACAAGCAACCTAATTTTTGTCCAACTCCCCCAACCCCCCATTAAGCCTCCTTCATTTGCCATTACCACTGGAAGCCCCATGAAATGAATGCCTGTGACCTTTTTGGTCTTCTCCAGGTAACAAAGTCCTTTGGTCATTAACTTGCAAAACACGGTCTCAGTTTGTCTATACTTCTATCTTCAGCTGAAGGTAAGAATTCTCCTCCTTAACCCAGCTAGGACTACGAAGAGAGTGGGTTGACTCCTTCCTCTCCCCATCCCTACATCCTCCCCACTGCCTAGCTGCTATTGTCGACTCTTCTGGGGTTAGGGCTAAGAGGGATGAGGCCTTTCCTCAGAGGCTGGTTACTATCATAGACTGGCTTTTGCTCTCTGGATCTGGCCAATGTTGAAAGGTGGGCCGGTTAAGGGCATTTTTGCAGGTTTGTTGGCAGCTCCCCTGCCGGAATGCTCTATCACTCTGTTGTGCATGGTGGGAATCCACAACCTTAGGGTCCTCTTCAAGGGTCTGCCTCTAATCTCGGTCTCTAGTCACTTTGATGTCCTCACTGCACCCAATTCTGGGCTGTCTGCTTTCACATTTCTGCCTGGTGACCTGCCTCACACCCCGACATCTAAAAGCTGCCATATCTCGGTGCCTCAGTTGAAACTTCTGGTCTGATTTCCTGTTCCCCTAAAGAGGCAGAGGGAACCCGGTCCAGTGGGGCCATGGCCACAGTGTAGTCATCTGACAGTTTTGCTTTTATTTTCAGTCCATTGCTTCTACCTTCCTGGTGATTCTATGAAATATCCAGTACCCTTCCAATGAATTATTTTTTTTAAGATTTTATTTATTTATTTGATAGAGAGAGCGAGAGAGCACAAGCAGGGGGAACAGTAGAGGGAGAGGGAGAAGCAGGTTCCCCGCCAAGCAGGGAGCCCGATGCGGGGCTCGATCCCAAGACCCTGGGATCATGACCTGAGCCGAAGGCAGACGCTTAACCATCTGAGCCACCCAGGTGCCCCCAATGAATTATTTTTCTCCTTTAGCCACAGCCAGTCAATTTTTATTCCTTACGTAGTCCAATACATTTTTGCATTTTGATTCTTTTCAACCATTGTCTATCTCCCTAGTTTGTATTTAGTCATTATATGTCTACTGTTTTTTTCATATTGCCAAGTAGTACATGCACTACATAAAACATTCAAAGAAATCAGAAAGATAAAACATAGAATGGAAGAGTGCTACATAATTCCACACACTCCCATATCCACATCCATCAGCATTTTTAAGTTTAGTTTTTGAATTAAATAATGTATTCACAATTATATATATATTTCATATATATTATACCACCACAACCCTCACCTTTGCATTGTTATTAATTTCTTCTGTATCTGGCCAGTTTCCCTATCCATATATAAGTCAATATGAGTTTGGGTTACTTTCCCTCCACCACCCTTCTTACAGAAAGGATAGTATAATCTTCTCACCCTTTACTTTTGTCACTTACCAGCGTATCTTGGAAATCTCACCACATCAGTACCCCCAGAGCAGTGCCTCATTCATTTTTACAGCTGTGTGGCATTCCACGGCACCTTGATTTATTTAACTAGTCCCTTCCCATTGATGGACGTTAGGCGGTTTCCAAGAGTTTGTCGCTGCAAATAGTGCTGCATGAATAATCTCACACATGTGCCATTTGCTAAATGTGCAAATCTTTTTTAAAAAATATTTTATTTATTTATTTGAGAGAGAGAGAGTGAGTGAGCACAGAGAGAGAGGGAGAAGTAGACTCCCTGAGCCAAAGGCAGATGCTTAACTGACAGCCACTCAGGCGCCTAAATGCACAAATCTTAACTATAGGGTAAATTCCCGGAAGTGGGACTGCTGAGTCAAAGGGTATCTTCACCAGGAGAAAAGAGTATTAGGTATTGCCAGATTGCCAGTAACTCATTGGCACTCTCAATTGCCATAGGTGTCGTAACAATTTCCATTCTCACTAGCAACATACGAGAGTCCCTGTTCCCTGGCAGCCTCATCAGTGGAGGAGGAGGGGAATTCCGCGCCCCACCCATGCCTTCTAGACTGTCATCTCTATACAATAGCTGCAAGTCTCTGCTCCAGGGCTTTTTTCTGCCTTCAGGAAGCTGGGTTGGTCTGTGTGTGAGTGTGGGAGAAAGGGCAGAAATGCCTGGGAGTTAATTCCCCACAAGCAGCCATCAAAAGTGGTGGTCAAGCAGTGGGTGGATAAGCACCCTGGCTTTCTCACCTGTCGAGGGGATAACTCTGACTTGTGTTCTGCACTGTCTCCCAGTTTCCTGGCTGAGCTCCAGATACCCATCCTGGCAATTGGCCTGATAACACAGCCTGCCACAACTTCTTTGCCTTCTCCTCGCTTTCCTGCTGGCAATTCCAGTGATCACCTCCCAAATAAACTACTTCCACTAAATTTTTTGTCTCAAGGTATGCTTCTGGGAAAACCCAGTCTAACAGCCGGTCATCAAACATTTGCAATTTTAGAAATATCTCAGTGTAATTTGAATTTGTGCTTCTCTAATAAATGATATTTTCATATATTTGAGCTATTTTTATTGCTACTTCTGTGAATGATGGTCATTATCATCTGCCTCTTGGCTTCTTCAATTTCTATAAAATCAATAGGAAGATTAGCTCTTTGTCTGTGATACGAATATTTTTTCCAGTTTGTTCTTTGTCCTTGTGGGGTTTATAAAATGTTGTTTTATATTCTTCACTCCACCTTTTCCTCCTCCTCCTCTTCTTTCTTTTTTTTTTAAGATTTTATTTATTTATTTGACAGAAAGAGACAGCAAGAGAGGGAACACAAGCAGGGGGAGCTGTAGAGGGCGAGGGAGAAGCAGGCTTCCCGCTGAGCAGGGAGCCTGATGCGGGGCTCGATCCCAGGACCCTGGGATCATGACCTAGCCAAAGGCAGATGCTTAACTGACTGAGCCACCCAGGTGCCCCTCCTCTTCTTTCTTTTTCTTGCTGTTCAGAAGTTTTTATTTTTATGTAGACCAATTAATCAATCTTTTCTTTTGTCATGGTAAAATGCTTTCCTCCATCTTAAGATATAGAGGAAGAAAGTCATGTCTTCTAATAACACTTAAAAATTTTTTTATATTTAACTGTATCTTTAATCCATTTGGAATTTATCCTAGTAAATGTTCATCAACTTTTACCTTTGTTGTGCTTTTTCTGCCCTATGATCTCTCCCAGGATCACCCACTGCCCTTGGGTTACTTTGAGCAAAGTGTCATATTTCACTGCCCCAACTTATTTCCTCTTGCAGATGACTGCGGGTCATTTGTCTTTCCTCTTAACTTGGCCTTTACTACCCTTATTAGCAGAAGAGTTTCCCACTGCAGTATTTCTCTATCTGGAATAGCCTCCCCGTATCTTTCACTTTACTGAGCCCGTATTTTATCTTATCTAAAAGTACATATTTTTTCCTTTCCCACATTTCTGCATTTTTTCCTTTGTTCTGTTCAAAACTGCAGAGCAACTCGTGTGCCGTTTTCATATGGCATTGGACCCAATCTCTCCTAAGATTGCAGTGTTTTTTTTTATTATGTTATGTTAATCACCATACATTACATCATTAGTTTTTGATGCAGTCTTCCATGATTCATTGTTTGCCTATAACACCCAGTGCTCCATGCAGAATGCAGTGTGTTTTCAATTGCAAGCTCAAAAAAAAAAAAAAATGAAAAAGATTGAGAGGGCCACTAACAATTTTGTAAATCTTCAGGATCCTTCTACAACTCAGCACATTGCTGTGTACTTAAAATTTACTTTTGTCTTAACGGTCCACCCTTAGGGAGAAAAATACAAAAAAAAAAAAAAATAGATCAATGAATAGACCTGATCTGTATTCATCCATAGAATGCTAAACAAGTCATGCAAATCATATCTGCACATGAACTTGATTAAATTCTGTTGACTTGGCCAAAGCAGAAAAACTGGAAGAATTAAACCTTTTCAGATTTATTGCTGCCTGTTTTGCCATTTCTTAGGTGTGCTTCTAAAACTATTGTTCCTGAACCTCTGGTGTCTCTTTTTTTGATTGTGCAAGCCAATCCTACCCTCCAAACGTGGGTGAATTGTACACACTGATCTTCGACTTTCTTTTAGTTGAATAACACCCATGGAGGCAGTCTCTTCTTAGAAGGAAAGAGACTCATCATGCTCTATTGGTCTGGTTAACTGTCCTACCATTGAGTCAGAGGCCCTATTGAACACGAGGAAAGGAAACCAGCTTTCATTCCTTCCTCCCATGGGTGTATTAAGCTCCCTTGGCCCACATAGGATACAAAGAGAATGCATCATCTCCACCTGTTTTACTCAACTCTGTACGATCCTGCTTGCTTTACCTGGGAAGAGAATAATGCAAATGGAATAATGCAAGATCCCCTTTCTTGGATACTCTCCAGAGCCTTCCTGACTTTTCTTGCAGGAGACCAGGGGAGGGGAACTGGGTGGTGAAATGCCCATCTTCTTACCCGGCCTCCATTCTCTCTGCGAGTTTTCAGTGTAGCCTCTGTGGAAACTTCCATCACAGACATCTCCCCCGGGCACCCCCACCCTCCTCATCAGAATACTCCTCCCCTGAGTGTCACTAGCTGTGGGATTGTAAGACTCCATTATAATAAAGGTGACAATGACAGATCTCAAGGAAGTAGAGCTCCAAAGTGAGGGAGGGAGGCACATCAGAGAGAACGGGCTCCGGGAGGCTGATAATGAGCATGGAGAGGACTTTTTCTGCTTATGGGTGAAAAAGACAGGGAAGTCTCTGTTTGAAGACAAAGCACATAATAATGTGATCACAGAGCCCTCCTAATGGGGCCGATGTGATGTTCAGAAAATGTATTCTTTTCACTGCCTTATTCTTACATTCCAGTGGGAAAGGTCTTCAAATGAGTGTTTACTTAATGTATCTAACTCGGTAACACCATACTGTAGCCAAGATTTTTATACGGCAAAGTTATGCACACACGTGTATGTTTAATTGACTTAATGACCTTGGGTCTCGTAGATGATTTTTTTCTAAAATCTTTGCCTCAGTTGGAAGAATAAAAAAATGTTTGGTCAGACAGAAATCTCTTAATAGTGTGGTCACTTTCTTTCTTCTTTTTTTTTTTAAAGATTTTATTTATTTATTTGAGAGAGAGAGCACATGAGAGAGGGGAGGGTCAGAGGGAGAAGCAGACTCCCTGCTGAGCAGGGACACCGATGTGGGACTCAATCCCGGGACTCCAGGATCATGACCTGAGCCGAAGGCAGTCGCTTAACCAACTGAGCCACCCAGGCGCCCAAGTGGTCAATTTATTTCTAAAGGGTTTTCTAACATGGTTAGCTGGGTGTCCCCTTGCCTTTCCCTTCCCCTAAAAGGAAAGTTGGCTTTTTTACTGAAGTGTATAAATTGGTTCAACCAGCATCGCCAGCTTCCTGTGTAGGGAATGCTCTGTTTTCCCCATGTTTGAATTTGGAGAAGCGGGGCCTGTGGAGGGAGTGACCTGACATCGTCTTGGTGTTCAAGAAGGAAACAGGCCACGCCTCTACCTCGTGTGCCCGAGGTGACGGCTGCCCTCAGGATAGCTGAGTAGGCAAATGATCACATTTCTCTTGGACTGTGACACCGGGCCAGATTCATTAGCTTGGCTCGATTGAGTTGATAGGGCCTCTCTTTTACTTTCTTTCTGTTGATTTGCCAGTCACTGAGCCCGGGGATCAGAAAGGCACTCTAAAGTCATGACTCCCAAGCACCTGGAGATCATGGGGGACTTTCCAGACCTATTCTTTCCCATAGGGCTTTCTGGATGGTTCCTGAGATCAGGAACAAGAAGGATGGCCCACCAGCCCTATCTACTTTTTCGCTTAGCACTGGGAGTTTGGGGTGGGGATCAGGAATGACTGCTAATGGGTATGGGGTTTCTTTTTAGAGTAATGAACATCTCCTAAAATTGATTGCACTACTTTGTTGACTCTACTAAAAATGACTGAAATGTACACTCAAAATCAGGGAATTGTATGATATGTGAATTATGCTTCAAAATTGTAATAAAATTTATTCATATATCTTATTGTTAATAATTAACTTATTCTTCTAGGAGCCCATCCTTAATGAAACAAATGATATTCATCTCGCAAGAGTCATATGTAGTCACCCATGTCTAAGTGCAGGTGTCAAAAGATATGAGCAGATTTTGTACAAAGTTTGTCCTGTGACAGACTCAGCAACTCATACAGTTCTTGCAAACATTGTGAGGCAATTCATTCATTTCAAAATAGGGAATATGAGTTTTGCATTATATGCTTAGATAGCCTGAGATTAATTTTTTAAATGTTAGGTAAATGAAAGCTCAGAAATAGATCAAATCTTCCAATCACTACTTGCCTGGCACCCAGGACTTCCTGATTCATTCGCTGGAGAGATCACACAAGAACATTCTCAGTGGAACCTCAGGGTCACGTCCTTCAGCATTTTATGAGAACTGCTGCAGGTAGTCAGTGTGCTAGGATGTCACGGAACGAGGGCGTGTGCTCTGCCCACATCTTAGAAAGGTTGTACCATTTGGGGTCCCTTCTTCCACAACTTTGGTGTTCATCTCCGAGAGGTAGCATCTGCATTTCTTTTTAGAAGATTGTCTCCAGTCTGTTGGGGTTGATTGTCTATATGCACAGAGAGCCAGCAGCGCCTGGGAGTTTATGTGCCCACTCACACAGGGAGTGGCTTGAATCCATGACTGAGGGGTGCAAATGGGGAGAGTTGAAATGCCAGCTTCCTCATCTCAGGCCTGGATAACTGTGAGATGTCCCTTATACGCGAGAGCTCTTTGCGAGATCAGGGGAGGCCACCCTCGAGGGGTTCTGCCTGGGATCACGCTCTTGCTTAGCTTCCTCTCCCTCCCTGTCCCGCTTCTCTCTGTCCTTACAGGTCTCCCCAGCACTCCCTTTACAAATCACTTGCACACCAATTCTTGTCTCAGAAGTTGCCTTTGGGGGCCTGACCTAAGCCTGCCAACATCTAGGGTAGTCGTGTGCTTGTGGTAAGCATGCCTTGGCACGCTGTGTGTACAGCTAGTCTAAGAGTCTCGATTGGGGGCCTGTATGAATCCAGACAGGCCTTGCCCTCTAGAATATGGGAGTGCAAGTGCAGGCATGGGAAAGAAAGAGCTAGAGAAGAAAGACACTGGGGGCCTGGTGACACTGTTTGAGCCCTTGGCGGGGCCAGCTTTAAGGGCCCGCAATCTGTGCAGTCACGTGGGGCTCTGGGCTTAGAAAGACGCTGAGTTAGTTTTAGTGCTCTTGCACTGTCATTTTGAAATTCCTAACAAGTTTTGAAAAAGGTCCCTGTACTTTCATTTTGTGTTGAGCCCCACAAATTATGTAGCTAGCTGTGGTGCCTGGATCTAATGATACCTGAAGCTACATTCTCCTGGATTATTTCGAATTTGCAACCCAGGAAATTTCCTTTGGGCTTCCGTCAGTTGCAGTTTGTAGAGCTGTGATCGCCGTCTGGGCTCCCAGTTGCAAACATCAGAAACTCATCCGAGCCAGTTTAAGCAGGAAAATAATTTGTTCAGGAATATCAGATAACTCACAGAATCTCTGGGAGGTCTAGAGGAACAAACTGTGAAGGCCCACTGATAAAGAACCGTGGCCAGATTCTATGCCAAACAGAATATATCCCTGGGCACAAATATCACGTCCGCCCCTGACTCTGGTGCTTGAATGCTACTTGGGACCTCTGTCCCTGGAGCAGAACACTCTGCTGCTCTGCTCAGCAGCATGGACCCCGTGTGCCACCCCATCCTTTAGGGCACTAGCTTCCTGCTCAGAGTCTCGTGTGGGTGTGTCAGATCAGTGAATCCCAAACCTGCTGCCTGCGCCTTAGTGGCAAGAGAAATCCCAGCTTCTGTCGTGAGGAGGCATGGGGACATAAACTAGGGACTTTCCCCCAAATAAGAAAGGGATTGAAAGATGCTGGGAAACCTCCAGTACCTTCTGCTTACTTACATACAGCTGGCTTCTGCTGAGGGCCGGGCAATAGGAAGTACTTCCGAAATAGGGTCGGTGCACATACTTTCTGCTGTTCTCAGCGATTCTGGGGTCTCCCACAGTGCCACCCCAACCAATCCTTGGGACATCCTATCCCTTGTTGCCCTTTGAGGGGCTGCCCTGGGCTCAGTTTTTGACTCCACCTCCCTGGTAATTTACTATTTTCTACCCACCTGGAGTCATAACCAGGGCAAGATGGGTACCTTTCTGCAAAGCAAGATAGAACGCAGCCCTTAGGTTATAAGGTGTCTGTTTACCTGGAGGCAGATGGAAGGGTGTCTGCTAGATTTTGCTGGCTGCCACAAAGCGAGTCCCACACACGTACTGCAGCTGGCAGGAAATAAACCGATTTCTATGCAAAAAGACCTCTTTACTGCTAATAATTTTTATGCCAGCTTCCAGCCCGTTCAGAAGGAATAGTTCTCAGAATCGGGTGTTAACAAAATAAGGAACAAAATAAAATGTACCAAGTTAGTAATTAACAGTTTCCTTGGATGAGTCAGCCCTAGTGTTTGTTATCACAAATCTGATGTAAAAATTAAATAGAAGAACGAAAAGAGTGCCTTTGGGAGGGGCATGAAATCAGCATTTAAAAACAACTTTCATCCAATTTATACCTTTGTCTTGAATACACTGATTTCAAAGGAGTGGCTGGAACACAGAAAGTGGGGATGGGCGGAGGGGCTGCTGCGGACCCCACGGTCCTCAAGGCGGGGCTTCCTGGCTGTTTTGCAAGAGGCTCTAGGTGGTCTATTAGGAGAACGCCTTGGTGTCAGAGAGGCGAGGTTGAGCAGACATCTGCGGAGCCAGATTCATGCTGGTGGGTGTGTGACTGTGCCAGGGGCTTGAGGATGTGCGGGGTTTAGAACTGAGAAAGAGCGAAGATCGTACTTCTGCCCTGGGTCAGCTCACGGACTCGGTTTTTCTGAGGTTTTACTGCTAGATGGGGAGGGGTTGGCATGAACTGGGGCTCCTCTGAAATGCCATGCTCTGTCCCCCGGCTGGAAGAATTGACAACAGGCCTTCATTCTCCCAGAGAGGCATTGCAGGATCCTCCAGAGTGTCCTTGAGGGTGATGTGGCCCCGAACTCTTTATCTGGGAGTCAGCCAGTGGTGTGTAATAGGTACTCAGTAAACGTTCACTATAAACCTTCATCTCTGCTATTTCCACTACCTGGAATATTCTTTCCTTTTCCTTGCTCCCCATTAGTCACTAGAGCATCTTGGAATTTTGACAGAAAGCATTCAAACATAAAATAAAGTGATAAATCTTAAGGGAGCTGTATTCTCCTGAATGCCAGGAGTACTCATGCACCCAGGAGATTGCCTTCTGGTCAAGTTCACCTCCAAATCTCAAGCATTGCTCCTCTGTACTGCACAGGGAGTGTGGATAACCCATGCTGAATTCCGTGTTACCTCTTCGAAGGAAACAGCCTCATCCTCAGAGCCAGTTCCTGAATCACCTGTGTGATATGTTTTCACTGACCTTGAAGCCAAAACAACATAGAGGAAGAACAGTCACAAGGATGAGAGAGGCAGGTTGAGGGTTCAGTTTTTAAGGAATCAGTCACATCTGGGAAGTCTTATCTCTACTCCCACATGCAGGTCTTCACAATTGATAACAGCTCTTATTACGCACCTCAGCCTGAGACCCTCCCTGTCCGGCATCTTTTGGGCTGCGTTCTCACCTCCTGTCATCCGTGGGAGGTGCCAAGGGTTTCTCTGAATTGGAGGGGAGACACAGAACCCACACAACTCAGCTACCATCTCTGAGCTGCCATGGCACACTCTCTCCCGTGCCTACCAGAGCCCTTGCAATGGCTTTAAATTCATAATCAAACTCATTTCTGGGCATTTCTGGGTGGGAGCTCACCTCCTGAACTGAATTCTCTGCCTGCAGCCTCTGGGAGCAGAGTGACCAAGTAGAGCTTCCTCCCCCCCGCCGCACCCAAATTTGGCCGAGACAGGTTCTTCCACATTTGGTAGGCCAAGCTGCAACTCATCACCATGGTGCTTCTGAATCCTTTCTATTAAAAGGATGCATACATTGTCAAAGGTGGCCAAAACATCTTTTCAGAAGAGGTGCCAACACATGCTGGAAGGACACACGCAAAAATAAACAATATGTTGTAGAGTGCCCTCCCCATTCTGAACTCTTTGTTTTTTTAGATTTTTATTTATTTATTTGAGAGAGAGAGAGAGAGTGCGAGCAAGAGAGCAGAAGCAGAAGGAGCAGCAGAGGGAGAGGGAGAAGCAGACTCCCCGCTGAACAGGGAGCCCGCTGTGGGGCTCTATCCCAGGACCCTGGGATCATGACCGGATCTGAAGGCAGACGCTTAACTGACTGAGCCACCCAGGTGCCCCAGCCCATTCTGAATTTTAAAGCAACCCTGGCTTCCTGAACCCAGGAAACAGTATGGCTTACCTGTGACTATGAACCCCAGTTCTGCCACTTTCCATCTGTGGATCTTAGGCAAGCTACTTGACCTCTGGATCTCAAGTTGGTCATCTGCAAAATGGGGATAATAATTGTACTGTCTCATAGGGATGCTGCAAAGATTAATGAGACAGGCAGGTGATGGGCTCAGCACGGGCCCTGGAACATGCAATAGGAGCTCAGTGAGCATCAATCATTACCCATTCCTCGGATGTGATTGGGGGAGGGGTGTGGCCTCACAGGAGTCTGGACGACTGAGAGAGGCTCTCTTGTGGGGTGCAAGAGCATGAACAGGGGCTTGGGGCCAGCAGCGGATGCTGTTGCTCTGTAGAGTCTGAGCCAGGAGCCTTCAACCCTGGCCTCCCTGGCTTGGATGGCTGCCTCTGCCCAGATGAGCTTTAAAATGCACAAACCATGAGACCAGAAAGTTTTGCTCTCTCTGTGATTGACTTGTCTAATTATCACTCCCTGGGGTTTGACTGGCCAGAGATGAGCTCAAGAGGAAAGAAGGGGCCAGATTCCAATAGGACTTTTATCCAACACAAAAGAATTTGGAGTCTTCTGGAAACTAGAGCATACATTCCAAGGATTTTAAGCAGGAGGGTGGTAGGGTCAGAATTATGTTTCTGAAAAAAATCACAAGGAAAGATGTTGTATACCCACCAGTGTCCACAGAAAGCCATACAGTCAGGTAGGGGGTCGGAGGTGAGGGATACCAACTGGGGACCCCCCAGTTGTTCAGGTAAGAGATGACCCATGTAGACAAAGACAGGCCAATGGGAATGGAGAGAGGAGACGGAGGAGAGAATGGACATGAGAGAGACCCAAGGGTAGAATTAGCTGTGTTTGGTGAGTGGTTGGGTGCAGAAGTGGGGCAGGGTGGAGTGTGACTCTCAAGTTCCTAGCTTGAACACACTACTCCAGGCAGGATGAAGGGCAGATGGGGGGGAAGATGAGCTTGCAGACATGCTGAGATTGGAGCAATGTGGGAGGCTCCAGTGGTGGTTCCTTCCCATAGATTCAGGCCCAGAGCGTGGTGTGGTGTGCCCCAGGGTGTGAGCTCCAGCTGTGGATGAGCTGCCCTTTGGAAGACTGACCACAAACACAGCAACAGCTTCAGTGTCAACCCAGCCCCAGCCAGTAACCAACCATCATAAACTCAGCATAGCCATACACTGCCTACCCCAAGGGTCCTCGGCAGTAGAGGCTGCACCCCTGAGGCTGCTGCTTCTGGAGAACTCGGAGGAGAAGCAATAGGGAGATTCCAGGCAGGGAGAGAGGCTGAGGAGATGAGCAGTCTTGGAGGAGTATTACTCCTCCCCTCTGGTTCCGTGGGCTTCCATATGGCTGCCCTGCTCTCTCCTCACGCCTCGCACATGCCACCATCGAGTGGGAGGAAAGCCTGCCCCTAGGAGAATTCTCCAGCTGCCCTGAATCCCTGGGGATGCCTGCCAGAGAGCACTGGGACTCTGGGGAGCTTTGCTTTCTTGCCTCCAAAGCTCCGCAGAGCCCTAGCTGTCAGGGGGAAAGGGGAGGGCAGGTTCCCTGAGGCTTGGTACTACCGTGGAGGAAGCCCATTGGCTACAGGAGCCTTCACTCTGGCAAAGAAGGAGGTGAAAGTGGTGGCTGTGCCTGGTGACAGTTCACAGGTGAGTACTGGAAAGCAGGATCCACAGCTGCCAAGGAAAGAAAGAAACACAGGCTGTGCCCTGTAGAACCAAGTAAAGCAAAGATGGGTAAAGTGACTTAGTCTCCCTGAGAACCTGCTTGAAGCACAAACTTGACCACTGGGTCCTCTGTAATTAGGGATGTTATTTATTTACTTATTGTAGATCTTGGGGATGCCCCGTGGCAAAACAACATCTCTAACTGTATCACACAATGCTGTCTCTCCGCGGCTTGATGTTAGGAAGGGTCTTTACCTAATAATTTCCAGGACTTCGGCTCTGTGATGTTAGATCTTCCTCTGTGTTCTAGAATCAGTTACCAAAGTTTCTGAGAAGAGCCTCCTCCGTGTTAATGATGATCTGATTCGAGCCCCGGAAAGCGGGGCTGACATTTTTTTCTTCTGGTCTAGAGTTCAGGACAAGCACAATCCATGTTGCAAACTCTTTTCCTCTTGGCTTCAACACAAGACTCCAGTTTGATGTTGTGATTAACTGTTCCCTAAAGCACTGTTTCTCAACCTTGGCATTATTGACATTCTGGGGCCTGATAATTCTTTGTTGTTCAGGGATGTCCAGCAGCATCCCTGGCCTCCAGATGCCAGTTGCAGTTCCTCCAGTTGTGGCAACCAAAAATGTCTCCAGACATTGCCAAATACACCCTGGTGGGCAAAATGACCGTTACTTGAAAATCACTGTTCAGAAGGAGGGCCTTTGGTTAGAAACAGTGTCTGACTCTGATACACAGTAGGGAGAGCCCAATTCTGCTCTGATATTTGTCCCTGAGAAAAGTGAGGAGGGTGTGGACACATGAATCTAAACATCATTCCTAATAATGGGATAGCCTTCCTGTCACATCTGTTGGGTGAGCCAGATTTTGAAACCTGGTACCCACCTCACTGGGGATTTCAGATGGGTCATAGATGCAGCCTTAGAAAATGATGAGTCAAAAGCACAAAGCTTGTTTTCTTGATAAATTTCTTTTAGACATACCCAAATCTCGGATTGGTGCTAGCCTCTTTTCTACCTCGGTAACATCCCTTGCTATTTTCCTACTTTTCTTCCATTTTCTCTCTCACATTAGCGTTTCTGCTATGTTTTATAGTACCATTGTTTTAGTTGCTACTCTAGAAATGACAAAATGCGTCTTTAAATTAATGTAGTCTGTCTTGAATTAGTACTCTTACTGCATCCTGAGTGATGCAAGACCCTTACAACAGTTTAAATTCATGTATCTCTCCTGCCTTTTTGTTCTCATTGTTACATATTTTACTTCTATATATGTCATATGTTATTATTACCCTTGGTCTAAACAGTCCATAGTTTTTATATTTACCTTTTTAGGTTCGCCACCTTTCTTCCTGTACTTCGTTCCTTCTATCTGGGACCAGTTTCGTTCCATACATAGAGGTTTCTTTAGTTATTTCTTCTCTTTTCATTGACACAGGGAGAGCAGGCCCCAGGCGAAGACTATTTCTCAGACATTAATATCCGAATTTAGTCAAAACTGATTCCACTGTGTTTACTGTAGTTCCCTTCTATTAAAAAGGGGGTGGATTTTTTTTCTCCGCTTATCAAAGTAATACATTGGGTTGATTTAAAGAAGAATATTAAGCAAATGACTGTCCAGATACCGATCAAAAACTGAGAAGGTGGTATGGAGGTTTCTGAAGATTGGTAGTGATAGCTTGTGAGTTTCAGGTATTTGTATAGCTCTAGGTTGCTTACAGTTCCCTTACAGTTATTCTTTGAAAACTGCCATTTAGAGCCTAAACACCAGGTGTCAGGCAATGTGCTAGAGACCTTTATACTAACCAGAGGTCAGGTTTTTATTATTATTATTATTATTATTATTATTATTATCGACTGATATGCACTTTTCCTTAATTACCAAATTTCCCATACTCGTCAGCTTTCTTCATGTACTGACTTAGTGAATGGCTATTGGCCATCTCCTCTGTCCTGGTCCTGGTTTTGGTGCTCAGCATACTGTGGAGACCAAAAGCTCCAAACTAGCTGAGGGCTGGAAAGAGGAACAATGCTGTTCTGAGGTTCTGGCACCGTCTGGGAGGTTAGGGGGAGCTTTCTGAGGCCTCTCAGCTGAGAGGCTCTCCTCTTGCCCCCACCTTCCTCACCTGGCCCCTCTCCCAGACCCTTCAGGTCCCCACTTATTTCCCCAGAGCCTTTCTCTGATCCATGCATCCAGTTAGATAGTTGCACCCACTGTTAGCCTGCACCCTAGTGAACACCCTAGACTTTTCCTTTTATAGAATGTCCCATCATTATAATTACAGTTGACCTTTGAATAACATGGGTTTGAATTGCATGGGTCCATTTACACAGGAATTTTTTACAGCACAGTACTGTAAATGTACTTTCTCTTTCTTATGCTTTTCTTGATATTTTTTTCCTCTAGCTTACTTTATTGTAAGAATAGAGGATATACTACATATAATACACAAAATATATGTTAATCCACTATTATGTTATCAGTAAGGCTTCCTGTTAACAGTAAGCTCTGGAAGAACTGAAAATTAGACACAGATTTTCCACTGTGCAGAGGGTTGGTGCCTGTAGCCCCTGTGTTAATCAAGGGTCAACTCTAACATAATTATTTGGGTAATCCTTTGTTTGCTATCTGAGAGCTCACTGGACTCTAAGTGTCATGAAGGCTGAGAAAATGTCTGTCATGTTCACTGTTATGTGCTGGTACACAGTAGGCTCTCGGCAATGGGAACGAAACAAAACAAACCTCTCCTGACTTCAGGTTCCTCATCCGTAAAATGAGTGTAATGATATTGAACTCACTAGGATTTGTTTTTGTTTTTGTGTTTTGGAAAAACAAAATAAATGTCTGAAGTACAAGGTATGTAGATAATTTTACATGTTATTCCCTGCCTCATTTTTCTTGCTCATCTACCAGAAGGTGCCTGCTTCCTTGGCTTTTTTTTTTTTTTTTTTTAATTTCTTGCCTGCAATTCTGTGACATCCTGCATTAGCCCATTCTCAGAGCTCCACATTCTTCTCCTCTCTGCCTCCATAAGTCCATCGCCCAGGCAGGCTTCCAGTTTTCCCCTGTGGTTAGGGAAGACTTCTCCCCACCCTGTGGTCTCTGGCAGACATACACTTAATCATGAACAGATTTACAACTTAATTACAGGTCACTTAAGCTGGCCCCAGCCGGACTGGGGATGCTCCAAAACTCACCTTTGATGGGGGGGAGGGATTAATTAAATCCCTTAATAAAATCCTGTATCCCCACCCAAAAAACAAGCAGAAATAGTTCTCACGCACTTTTAGGAAAAGTAAACACACGTGTTCTAGGTCAAAGAAGGAATGGCTGGTTGTCACCAAGCTGGGCAGACCATGGAGCACATCAGAACAAGTCCCTCCATTTCACAGGTAAGGAAACTGAGGCCCAAGGAACATAGTTAGTTACTGGCAGAGCTCAAACCAGTGTCAGAACCAAGACTTTTGCTGTTATTCTGTAGCAGCCACTTAAATGATACATCTTTTCCCTTCTCGCCCACATTTAATGAATGAACATTTTCCTGGGCAACTAGACTGTTTCTTTACGCCACTGAAAGGGGACTAATTAGTTAATTCGTCAACATTTTCTAAATACTAACTCTGGGCCAGATGCTGTATGAGGGACTGGGTAAGCAAAGATAATAGGACAAGCTCACTGAGCCTCACCCAGGAGAATGGTTGAATTCTGGGACACAGGAATATTCTGAGTGAGATGTTCAGTCCAACTCCTTCCAAATCTTTATTCTTGGCTTCATCTTGATCAGAGTGTTCATAAAGAGGGAAAAAAAATAAAAAGATTAAGGACTTGCCAGAAAGAATAGCTTAAGTGGCTTTTTCTTTCTTTCTCTTCCTTCCTTCCTTCCTTTCTTTCTTTCTTTCTTTCTTTCTTTCTTTCTTTCTTTCTTTCTTTCTTTCTTTCTTTCTTCCCCCCTTTCTTTCTTTCTTTCTTTCTTCCCTCCTTTCTTTCTTTCTTCCTTCCCTCCTTTCTTTCTTTCTTCCTTCCTTCCTTCCTTCCTTCCTTCCTTCCTTCCTTCCTTTCTTTCTTTCTTTCTTTCTTTCTTTCTTTCTTTCTTTCTTTCTTT
This sequence comes from Zalophus californianus, assembly GCF_009762305.2. Taxonomy (NCBI): domain Eukaryota; kingdom Metazoa; phylum Chordata; class Mammalia; order Carnivora; family Otariidae; genus Zalophus; species Zalophus californianus. The sequence continues at coordinate 69,441,564 of NC_045595.1, read as the reverse complement.
CTTTCTTTCTTTCTTTCTTTCTTTCTTTCTTTCTTTCTTTCTTTCTTTCTTTCTTTCTTCCCCCCTTTCTTTCTTTCTTTCTTTTGAGAGAGAAAAAGAGAGAGTGTGAGAGAGAGTGCCAGTGGGGAGGGACAGAGGAAGGAGAGAGAGAATCTCAAGAAGGCTTCATGCCCCTCATGGAGCCCAACACTGGGCCTGATCCCACGACGCCAAGACCAGGACCTGAGCTGAAACCAAGAGTCAGACACTCAACCAACTGAGCCATCCTGGCACCCCGATTTTGTTTTCCTTTATCTCTACTTCTCCCCTGACAAGCTTGGACCCAAAAGTATGAGGGTTCCCCTGGAAAAGAGAGGGTGCAGGGCAAATTTATGCTTGTTCTTGGTTGTTACACTCCTCACTCCAGCCAGCTATTCCTATTTACCTCTTTCCACTGGCTGGACTTTAGATCCTGCCTGGGAAGAGGCAGGCAGCCCAGCGGGAACGAAAGTGTGATCCCCAAAACAGTTACCTCATTTGTCCTCTGTCCTCCAGAGATTTCTGTAGGAATTCTGATCTCTGCCATCTGGCCTTGACCTCTGGCGTTTGGTCCTTTCTGCTGCTTATTCGCTTTGCTTTGATTACTAACATGTTCTTGGGTCAGTCCGCTTGTACTGTCGGTCTCTATTAAACTGCCCAATAGAACTTACTACAGTGATGGAAATGCTCTATAATCTGTGCCATCCAAACAGTAATCACTAGCTACTAGCAAGCACTTGAAATGTGGCTGATATGACTGAGGAAATGAATTTTTAATTTTGTCTACTTTTAATTCATTTAAATTTAAAAAGCCACAAAGAGTGGCTACCAAAACTGTATAGTACAGATCTAAATAGAGACTCTGCCTGGTCTGGATCACTAGCAAATCTTTGGGCTTTCATATTCATGGGCCACCTACACTCTTGACACCATCCATCCATCCACCCTTCCATCGATCCCAGAGAGTGCCACTTGTGCCACACTCTCAGATGTGTGTTTAGAACACAGAGGTGAATCAGACATGAACCTTATCCCTAAGAAATCCAGAGCCTGGAAGAGGAAGAGAGATAAACAAACACAGCCACCATTACCTCCAACATTATAGCCTTCCTGGTAGGATTAATAGACTTCAGAACAGTGGTAGGGACACAAAAGTGGGCATGATCAGTTCCACTTAGGTTTGGGCAGGTGGCTAGTCAGAGAGGACATAGTTTTTGTGATTAGTTTTGGAAAAAAGCAAGAGGAATATTTAGCAATATACTATTCTGTGTGTCTCTAACACCTTCCTGAAATTCTAGTAGTTAATCTTTGGTACCTTGAACTAAAGACCAAACTGGAGGTCTCTGGGGGTGGGGCGGATTGAAGAGCAATTGATTCTTTTTAATGTCCTGCTTAGATATCTGGATACTACTTACGATTAGCTTTTCCAAATATTTCAAAATATGAATAAGTGGACTAAATTCCACTGAAAGGAAAATTAGTTTTTTCCAGGAACTCTGATTGTTATCCAAGGAAAGAAAAGGGATGGCCAAAGAGAGTTTTCTTTTTTTTTTTTTTCTACCAATGGGCCTTTATAACTTTTAGGGAAGAGGAACCTAAAATATGGAAATTGTTATCACTCATTTTTATTATTTTTCATAATCACTTGATTCTATTAAAAAGAGGTGTTTTTTGTTTTGTTTTGTTTTGTTTTGGGTTTTTTTGGGGGGGAGAGAGAGAGAGCACATGTACAAGAGCAGTGGTGGGGGGAGAGGGTCAGAGGCAGAGAGAGATTCCTAAGCAGGCTCCATGCCCAGCACAGAGTCCGACATGTGGCTCCATCTCACACCCCCGAGATCATGACCTGAGCCGGATGCTTAATTTACTGAGCTACCCAGGCACCCCTGTTAAAAAGAGTTTTTAAAAACCCCTCATGATTTAAAAGATCTTTTAGAAGTGTGTAGATAGTCAAGAATTCCAAGATGTCAGAAAGAATGAAAGCCTTGCTTCCTTAAGACGCATATTGGTGTCACATGGGTTATCAGTAGTATTTTGTCTGTTCCAACACTCTCCTTCCTTGGTCTGGGGAATTGCACATCCCCAGCTTCAAGCATGAAGGGTGGGGTCAGGCAGTCACAAGACTCTGACCGCGTCCTGGGGAGTCATGTGACCCAAGTAAGGCCAATCAGGATCCTTCTCAGATTTTTCAGGTGGGTTTGGAGAAGGGCCCCATCCCTGGGGTTATGGCTCAAGAAGGAGTTGAAGTTGGAGAATGGTGGCCTTGTTCTCAGCCACCCAGAGAAAGCCTGTCTGCTAGGAGAAGATAAGCCACGCAGATATACGCAAGGAGGAGAGAAAGAGAGAACTCTGGTCTTGTTTCTCACCCCTAAAAGGGCACATAAAAATGAGCACTGAATGGCTCAACAGGATTAGGGAAAATAGGTCAATTAAGAGAATCCAAATGTAAGTGGTTCATTGAGAACACTCGGTGTGGTAGATAGAAACACAAGATTTTTTTTTTCCTACTCATTGCTGTGCTCTGTAATATATGCTTTTTGGATCTTTAATTTTTTTTTGGCAGATTCCATAACTGTCTGGCCACGCCCAATGATCAAACGCAGCCAGGTCCCATTAAAAATACCAGTCTTCTATCCAATGCCATGATTTCTACTCTGCCACTGCAGTCTAGACTTGCGGCTCAGAGAACTTATATGGAGGAAAAACATGGTCTTCCTTTTCCTTATTCCCCCTCCCTCTTATTTCTAGCTTGTCTACACTGAGAAAGTGGGGGAGGGATGGGAAGAAGGGGTCAATTTACGTGACTCTTATGTGGTGAGGTGGTCTTGATTTCTCTCTGGTTCAATCTGGTTCTGTCTGCAGCTTGAGGTCTTTTTGGATATGGCCATATTTGTATAGACAGCATGTGGTTTTCCTGGGACAGTACTCAGTTTTGTTCCATCTCTTTCTATTGCTAAAGACTATTCAGAGGTGACCATGTCTCCCCACATGTGGTTCAGGTCCCAACACCCTTTCAGAGTGGGTGTCTCTTCTTTTGGCTGAGGGACACCTGGGCAGCCCCATACTTCCAGCCTCCCCTCTACCTCTGTGTTTCTTCTGTTGAGGTGGAGGTGCCCCTCTCTCTTTCTTCCTGAGCACCCTTATGAGTCTTTTCTCCAGGTAAGATGAAGATGTTCACATGTGCCCTTCACCTTCAGGAGACATTTACAAATTCCCCAAGCACTCCCCAAACACATTCCTCTTTGCCTGTTGCCAGCACTAGAGAGATCCAGGGAGATAAAATCCTCCCTTCTTGTAGATATCCCAAATATCCATGAGTGATTTTCCTGATCCTATCTGCCCACTGGTGTGAAGAGGAGAAATCCCTCCTATCTCCCCATCATTAGTGGGCAGATACGGGGTTTAGTCTTGCCAGGAACACTGTGCTCACCAAAAAGCCCACAGAACTCTCCACTGATCCCCACTTCCTTTCCTATCCACAGTGCTCTCTTTATAAGTACCACCCAAGGGCAGGGCTGGTGATTGATTATAGAATGGACACTGCTGCTGCCTCTTAATAAGCCATGAAGGAGGTGCCATCTTTTTAGAATGTGAAGGTCCTTAACGCTAGGAGTATCAGTTGTCAATTCTATGTCGACAAGAAGGACCAGTCAGAGCATGTTACAATCATTTGTAAAGGGTCTTCCCACCACTAGACCAAAGACACAAAGGAAGAATCCATCACTCAATGGCTCAGGTCATTTTTCCTGATGGGTGTGGATTTCAGACTGGCTCTGGATGTCTACACAGATATCCATAGGTGGGCAGGAGGAAAAGCTTACCAAACGCTGAATAAGATGCTCATCCCCAGGATGGGTACCTTACCTTCAGGCCAGTATACAAGTATTCTTGGAGAGAGATTCCGTGGTTTGGAAGATATACCCTTACCTGTAAAACTGCCACCAATATGAAAAGATGCTTGCTTCTCCCAGTGACTACCTGTGTGACCCAAGGCAATCACTTTTGCATTTCTCAGCCTCATTTTCCTCATCTGCAAGATGGGATGCGACTGTTGACCTTTCTGTGTGGATTAGAGATGCATCATGAGTCCAGTAAGCAGTAAGTATTGATCGTGTTTCTGTTCCTATTCTCTATAACAAAGATGACATCAGAGATTTACTTCTCAAAATGAGTAGGTTTAGTAGATTGCTTACCACCGAGAGGTATGAGAATTGGCATGGTGAGGGGGAAATACCTAGGAACTGACATAGATAGTACTGGTGTAGCTGCTCAGCTGCTCGGCAGTTGCCATGAGGCCTTGTCCTTGCTATACCCCCATTCTCTTCAGGGAATAGCTCTTCCTTCAACTGATACCTAAAGCTGCATGAGGTTTTAGTAAAGGCTGCCATTCCTGGGAACCCACACTCTTGACCTGATATGGCCAATCGTAGTGCTTCAGCTCCTGACAACAGTGATCAGTCTTGGGGTAGAGAAATAAGGGTCTTTTCTGGGATTTATCTAATTGGAGATTTCTTCTTGGATGATGAAGTTGGCACACATTCTAGAGTTCCAGGGAGCCATGATTTCATCTCATGAAAGGAACTGCAACCTCCTAACAGAGAGCAGAGGAAAGAGATGAGGAGGGAGAATGGGCAGCCATTGGGTCCCTGGTTGCAGGTGACCTTGCCTTCCTATGCTGTGGTTCTAATGTATGGTAATTTTTGCCTCTTTTGCCCCAGCTAATTTAAAATGAGTTTCTGTCACTGTGAACCAAGTGAACCCTGACCAATATAGGTCCCTTCCTCTTGAGATTAGATATTGATTCCAGGTTCACCACTGATGGGGTTGGAAATACCCTGCTGGGCTAGTTGCTCTCGAAGATACTCAAATAATAGGTCAAAGGTGACTTTAAATTGGCAGTACTTCCAGGGTGAGCCTACTAGAATTGGCATGTAAATATTTTCTTCAAATGGGATCCTCTGGATTGTCCCCAGTGACCTCCTAGATACAAAGCAAGTCTCCGCAGACTTGGTCTTGGTCTTGCTCTGGCTCCTGTTTTCCTGGAAAAGGAGAGTGTTTTCTCCTCGGTCTCCAAAGGTTTCTGCCCTGACTGCAGACTGCCCTGCTCTATTGCCTTTATGGATGACACCTTGGCCCCCCAGGCTAGATTCTTTTTTTTTTTTTTCTAATTTTTAATTTTTTTTATGAACATAAAATGTATTATTTGTTTCAGGGGTGTAGGTCTGTGATTCATCCATCTTACACAATTCACAGCGTTCCCAGGCTAGATTCTTTATGAGAAATTCTAACTCTTGAAAATCCATTTGGGTTCCTTGAAGCTTCTTTAGCTGGTTCTGAAAGCTGGTTCCACCCTATGGAAATGCTTGGTTCTTCTACCCCCTCTCTTGTTTGAGCTCAGCGGCCTGAGTTTACAGGGACAATGTGGCCTCAACGACAGCTTCCACTGCATGTCTGTAGCACCCCTATTCTGCTGCTGCTTGTTCCCTGTCATTTCCAAAGAAGAGCAAGGACCTTGGAATCACAAAGAACTGGGTCTGACCCCCGGTCCTATTATTTTCTAGCTGGGTGAATTTGGGCACAAGCTTCATCTTGCTGACCCTCGGGTTATTCAATCATAAGATGGGAATATTATTAGTACCTCCCTCATGGGGTCACTGACCCTGTAATCAAGCCCCCCTCCCTCCGATTGTATGTTTAAAATAGGAAAGGTACAACTGCCCAAAGGAAAGGTACAGAGTGCTAGACAGAAGAAGCACTGATGTCCTTGTGACCCCAAATGTCCTTACTAATGGGAAGGCTTTTCTGGAACATGCTGTCATCTGTTACTACTTTAACAATCAATCACTCCGGCCCATTTCTGAGTCAACACCTGAGCCACTGCTGCCTCTGCTCTAGGATGAGACCTAGATCATTGGTGGTTTCTAAAGGACCAAAGGCTGTGTTCATCCATGAAGGTTGTAATACATCATTGTTTTTTAGGCACCAAAAATTCACTCTGGTCAGCCTGTAAAATACCTTCAACCATTTGCATCATTCCAATGCCTCTAAGGGAAAAGCTATACATTTTAGGGTTATAACTCCCAAAAGAGGGCCTGGTTTCACCCAAGAATGGCTGCTCACATTAATAATTTCAAATATTCTATCTATATGAGATGATGGATAATAACTCAACCTATTGCTGTAATCATTTCATGACGTATGTGAATCAGGCTATCACGCTATATACCTTAAACTTACACAGTGACATATGTAATTATTTCTATTATTATACTGGAAAAAAAAGAAACCATTAAGCTCAGGATGGGTAGAGGAAATGTTGCTGATGAACCTAAACAGAGTAAATGTTGAAGAAATAAGATATTAAAATGTAAAAGAAAAATCTGAAGCTAGTCCCCAGTAGCCATATGCATCTTAATTTGCAAGCAAGTGTGCCCTTTGAATGAACCCTTTCTGTGATTTGATCTCTACTTTCTCAAGTTTGAGATGGAGGATAATGATGACTTTCGTTTAAGGAACGTATTGAGCACAGGCAGCAGACTGGGTACCGAGTGGTACCGGGGACACAAAAGTGATCAAAAGATACCATCCTTGGGGCGCCTGGATGGCTCAGTCATTAAGCGTCTGCCTTCGGTTCAGGTCATGATCCCAGGGTCCTGGGGTTGAGCCCCACATCGGGCTCCCTGCTCCGCGGGAAGCCTGCTTCTCCCTCTCCCACTCCCCCCGCTTGTGTTCCCTCTCTCGCTATGTCTCTCTGTCAAAAAATAAATAAAATCTTAAAAAAAAAAAAAGATACCATTCTTACCATTGATGACTTTGCAAATAATTGTAGTCCCCTATGGTAAATGCGGCACTAGAGATGTTCACAGGATGAGGGCAGTTTGGCCAACTAAGAAGGGATTGCAGGTGGATCTTACAGTCATGCACTGTGAAATCAACCAAGAGCTGGGCATGCATTATGTGTTTCCTGCTGTTCTCTGAACACACCTAGCATGCTTTCACTAAAGAATCTTTGCACATTTGATTTTTTTTTCTTTGCCCAGATTATTTCCCCCCAAGTATCCTTATGGCTCTCTCCCTTACTTTATCCAACATCCATATTCAAATGCTATTTTATCAGAGTAGGTCTTCCCTGACCATCCCATATAGAAGACTACCCTCAGTACATTTACTTTCTATTCCATACCTGGCTCTGTTTTTTTTTTTTTTTTTTCATTATATTTATCACCTCTGACATGTTATATGTTTGTTTGTTTTTATCTGTCATCTTTTGACACACACACACACACGATTGTTAAAATTAGGAAAGCAGGGACCTAGTATTTTTTTTCCCTTACTTCTGTGTCCCCAGTACCTGGAACAGTGTTTGCCACAGAGTAGACATGCAGTAAATACAAATTATAAATGTGTGAATGGGCTAAGATGCCTGGATGGTTCAAACTTGATCCCTTCATTAATATTGCACCGTTTGGGAAGAAGAATAGTCCAACAAAATAGAAGAAAATATGGTTGCTGGTTCAATTAAAATGTGTGTAAAGTGCTACTAGAACTTCGAAGAGAAAGCTATTCATTTCCTCTCTGTGGAGGGACAGTGAGGAAGGAAGTGAAAGCTCAGGGGAGGTCACATTTTACCTGGATCTTGAAAGACAAATGAGTTTGCCAGGCAAAATGGGGATTAAGAGTAGTAGTGTCTTTGTATGCACTGCCCATATCCTGAGCTCACTGTCCACTGTATGGTTCCAGTTATTTATTGCATGCACATAGAGCTCTGGACCTGAGGCTTTCTCCTGGAAGTGTGCTAGGCAGGCTGTGGAAGTGCTGATGAGCTAGAGCCCAGAAGTTGCCCTCAGCCTATGGTGGGTGGGCTTTGGAAGATAGAGGCCCCAACTTTGTTGCCCCTCCATTGGAACAACTTGGAGGTGCACTTTATGCTGTTTGCCCGAAGTCCCTGAGAGGGCTGGGTCCCTTGCATCCATGGTAATATGCTTGGTAACACATTCTTTATTGACTTTCTTTCCTACCCCACCTCACTTCCACACTTCCCTTCAGTTTTTCCTGAGGTCACTTCCCAAACAATTTCCTTTTGAATTCTTGCCTCAAGGCTACTTCTGGGAGAACTACCAAAGGCAGTCACGGTCCCAGAAGCAGCAGGAATGTGGACAAAGGGGGCCGGACTGCACCCTGCACACCTGGGAGACAGAGAGACCAGAACAAGAGGTACAACAGGGGCTGGTTGGCAGCTCAACTGTGAGATGTGTCTACGCATCAGGTTGAATAGCAGCAAGATTATGCTGACAAGCACATGGAAAATCAGCTTGGAGCCAGCATTTCCTTCTTCCTCAGCCACAGCTTTTAGATGCTGACTTAGACTTTCAGTTTTTCATCATTCTGTTTGCTGCCCTTTCAGTCCAGATTTTTCCTTCTCTCTGTCACTGGAAGAGAAATGATACCCCTGCTGTGGGAGCCAAATTTCTTGTGTGGAGTGGGCCTTGGGAAAATGCTCTCTGGGCAAAGAGTGCCCAACATAGAAATGCCACCTGGTAACATATCATGGCCCCAGGGCAGATACTCGCTGGCGGGCGGGTTCGACGAGTGGGTGGGCTAGGCAAAGGGGAGGAAGAAAAATAAGTACAGGAAATAGGGGACATAGATGTGAACTATTAGTTCCTTTGGAGTTACATGTTCACATCAGGCATCATCGTCATTTCAGTGAAGTCTCCTTGTCTGAGTGGCCAATTGTTCTGAGAGATCATTAAACAGTACCCAAAGCAGGGACAATCAATAGAAGGGTTGCTTCTGAATGGGGAAGACAAGAGTAGCCAGGGTTTTGAGATATAAATCCGTTCTCATGATAGCTGTAAATCTTGCAAAGAGGGAGATGCCCAGACCTGGTGGTGCAGGTTCTGGTGGCTCCCAGTGTGCCTTCCCTAGATAAGTGACCGGTGGACCTTTGTCTCATCCAGTAGGCTGAGAGGAAATTGAGCTGCCAAGCCATATGAAGCTCCCGCTAGAGATTTGGAAGAAGATGAATGGTACTTACGTAACAAGAAGACCGTGAAATCAAACCATTAAAAAACAATTTCAAGTCCAGTCAACCTCCCTCACCTTCTTTTCACTGTGATGAAACCCCCAGAAGTCACTGGATGGCTCCTTTGATCTTGTTCAAGTTGGTGTGTTGACTTTCTCACCACTTTGCATTGGGGCATACAGGTCCTCCCTGCATTGAGGAAATGCTGCCTTTGGGAGGGGGTAGGGAGAGGATAGGTTCATCCACCCCCCTAGCCCCCATTTCTCTTGTTGTTTTCCAGCCTGGGGACGAAGCTGGGGTTCTTGGAGTTGAAGTCACCAAGGTTGTCGGCAGGCATTCCTAGAAGAGAGTGTCACTAGGTTTATTGTTCTCTCATTTTAAGTTAAGTTCTTTCATCTCATCTGAGATCTCTGTCACTTTCTACCCCAGAGGGGTGGATGTCCTGAATGGACTTGTGTGGGTTTTCGGCCCATAAAACAGGGTGACTTTAAATCTGGTGGTGGCGACGGTGACAGGGGTGGTGTCACCTAGGATGTCACAAATCTCTCCTGCTCCAAAGTCCCAACTTCCATTTTGCAGTTTTTAATTTAAAAATTAATTATATAAATTTCAGAGAAATGAATTCTCCTTGTGAAAAATTAAATCAAAACCCTTTGGATAAGATGAAAGGCCACTTTGACCAGCAGTACGCCCAACCCAAAGAGGTAACAGCTATTATAGGAAGATGTATACCCCTCTTGTCCTTTTTCTATTCATTAACATACATGTTAATGTATGTATGTCCCCACAGAAAATATAAAGAATGTGTGTTTGAATATATTAAAGTTGTAATATTTTATATACTACACTGCAACTTATTTTTCCATTTGATACAGTCCTCTAGTTTGGTAGGACTAAACTCGGAAGCTACCTCTCTGGTCACATAGCTGGGAGGGCATGAAGGAGGCTGAAACTCAGCCCATCTCTGCTAGGTTGGCCCAAAGGGAGGGCTGCTTTTCTCTATCTGGTTTACCCAGAGGGGGCTATCTTTCTCTAATTAATATGAAGATATGGTATGTGATGTGGTGGTCCTGGATGGATCTTCTATGCTCTATTTAATTGATGGTAGTATTCCACAGTGTGGATAGACTGCATTTTATGTATCCATCCCCATGGTTAGACACTTAAGTCGTTTCTAATTTCTCAGCAATTGTAGGCAGTGTTGCCATGAACAGTCTTGTATATGTCTCTGTGTCCACTTGTGTAGCTGTTTCTCTAGAGAGGTATGGGGATTGCTGAATCCTAGAGATGCACGTTTTAAATTCTATTAGACCATGCTAGCTTGTCCTCTGAAGGGCCCTACCAATAATGCAGTCCCACCAGCAGTGTACAAGAGTGCCCATTTCCATCATCTTCACCAACATTTGATACTGCCAGACTTGGATATTTCCTAATTTTCTTCTTCTTCTCCTCCTCCTCCTCCTCCTTCTTCTTTTAAGACTTTATTTATTTATTTAAGAGTGACAGAGTGAGAGAGAGAGTACTGGGGACAAGGGGCAGAGGCAGAGGGAGAAGCAGACTCCCTGCTCAGCAGGGAACCTGATGTGGGCTCAATCCGAGGACCCTGAGATCATGACCTGAGCCGAAGCAACCCAGCCACCCCATTTCTTCCCCTTCTTAATGTGCATCTGGTCAACCCTGCTGTTCTGAGGTTCTAGCTCTCTAGTTCTGGCCTGAAGAGGACTAACAATTTCACTTAAAAGGCACTGTTGCCCCCATCAGAGTTAGGCACTGTTTGGCTAGGTTGAAATGTTTTACTGTGAGTGCACACAGTCAGACATGAATCATTTGAGGAGGTAATGGGTAGGTACACATTATATTGCTCCAATAATTTATATCACATTCATTTCTGTGTTTTCATGGGTAGGGCCAGGTGATGGAGAAAGAACCTTTTGCTCTTTACCAGGTACTGAACATTTCTCAGATAAATCTGTCCCACTTTCACCTCTGTGATCACTTCCCTCTTGGTCTTCAGGCCACACCTTCCTCATTCATTCAACAAGTATCTACTGAGCACCTGTAATGTCTCCTTTTGGAAGGAGTGAGAGTGGAATATGCAGGGTAGTGGAAAGGGCTGTTATGAGCTCTCCTGGTTCCGTTCATTGTTTGCGATGATAGAAAAGTGCTGCAAAATCTGCGCTCTCCAATATGGACAAACCTCCCAGTGCCTTGGAGGAAGCAATACAATGCTGGGGACTTTGCAGCAAACACTCCAGAATTCAGCCTCTCTATCCTTTCTTTGAGGCCTCAGTCTCTTTATTTGTAGAGAATTGGTTTGGGGATCAAAGGATGTACCTTTGATCAAATGTACCTGGCACAGGGCCTGGCCCACTGTAGATTCCGATTCCCCTATGTGTGTCTTCTTGGCTCTCAGGATTCCCAATAGGCTTCGGACAAGTAAAAGTTTCCACCTGGAGGAGGTGGGAGTCAGGGAGCATAGCCTATGCTTCTGGGAGGGGCAGACTGAAGAGGCCACCTCCCCCTTCAGAGGCTTCCTCAAGGCTCAGACTCGGATTCACCCAGGTGAGTCGCACAAATTTATGGGCACCACGAGTCAGATCACTCTCCTTGTGGGGATTTTCAACGGTGGGAATTTGCCTCCCCCACTACGGCCTACCTAGACAGATGCTGGAATATAATAGGTGCTCAGTAAACAATTGTGGGTGGATTAATCACCCAAAGTTGTCGAGCGGAAGCCAGGACCTAGGAGTTTTAGACAGCCTCCCCGCCTCCCCCGGCCCAGCTCTGCCTCTCCAGGAAAATGCCAGGACTCCAGGGTGGCAAGCTACAGTCTGACTCTCAGCTTTGCTGCTGCCCGGCTCTGTGATCTTAGCAAGTGTTGACTCTGCTTGGTGTCTTGGTTTCTCTATTTGTCCCTGGGTGCCCTCAAATCCTGTGACCTGAATACACATGGACTGCATTTGCTGGGCAGGTCCTGAGGCCGGCATTGGGGTCCCATACGCATTTCTCCTCAGGTTGGGGTTTATCCAGGCCGGTCACTCTCCTGCCTCCCCGGCCCCCTCTCTGTACGGAAGGAGTTAGTGTTTGGCTTCCTGCCACTCCAGCAACAGGCGGGCGGTGTTCTCCTTCCCTTCCCTGACCTCACCCAGCAAGCAGTCCAGAGGCAAACAGGACTTGCTCGACCTGGCCAGGAAATCCAGAACAAAAGAGGGCTTCTTGAATCAGCTGTTTCCTTTTGTCAGAAGATAAATTGTGAGCAATAACCTTTAAAAAAAAAAACAAAACTGGAACAGAGGAGAAAAAAAGTAAGTCATATATACTTTGATGAAATTAAGGCTTTCATTTATTTTTCATCCAGCGAGCATGTGAATATTATGACAGATGTGTGGAACTGTGGCTGTGTAATGGTGCACTGGACATGGAGCATGACCTAGGAGGGGTCACGCTTTAGTGGAGATTAGAAGTGGGAACCAGGGCAGATTACCATATAGTATGACTAGGGGTCACTGACTTTGCCTTTTTCATTACTGTGTCCCACTGTTTAGATTTCAGCTAGGTGGTGATATGTGTTCTTTATCTTTGTGACCATGCTCACAAACACGTATATATATATATATATATATATATATATATATATATATATATAGTGATAAATCAAATTGGGTTAATGGTCAGCAAATATCCATTCTTCAGTGTTAACCTACGTGTGTACATATGTACAGAGTTGGTGCTTAATAATGATTTGTTGAGTAAATGAATGAGTGAATAAGGATGGGATGTTTAGGGAGCCCCTAGAAGGGGACCCTAATCCTGTAACCAAGAAATGACAGAGAGGACAGAAGTCTTGAAAAAAAAATAGGTAGAAGTGAGTAAGGCAGACAAAGTGAGGTAGGGTAGGTAGGGGAATGATGGGGGAGTTGAGAAAGGGTTGGGGCTCGCACACCCAAGATGCAGCACACAGTTGAGGATGAAGGACTTGGGTAGGTTCAACCGTATAAAGTTGCCAATAACTGGCCACTTTTGACTAAGAAAAACAACAATCAAATAGAGTTGAACCAGAGGTGAATAGGGACAAGATCCTGTGGGGCCTTATGAGTCACATAAAAAAGACTAAATTTTCTCCTGAGAGCATGGAGAGGCAATGAGGTTTTACTTTTTCTTTTCCTTAAAATAAGACCATTTGGCGGGGGGGTATGGTTTTGTAACTTATATATGTCATTATTTTTGAAAAATTCCTATTATAACAACAGTATTAAGAAAGAGAATAATAATCATCTTTGCTCTCGCTACACAGATAACCATAGTCACTTTGAACTGACAGGTCAGTCATAAAAATTTGGAATGCCTTTTCTGGACTGTTTGTTTTTTTCCCCCTCAAGTTGTATGTATGAAGAGGAGTAGGGCATGAAGCCGCTCTTTAAAAGTTGCCAGTGGCCTTTGTGTCTAACGGAGGAGGCTGTAGGTTACCATGGAAAAACTCGTTTTTGTTTTGTGAGCAATCAGAGTGGGAGAATGGCAGTAGCTGGACTTTTTTGGGGCCTCGCTGCTGTATCCTTTCATATACGCCTCTGTGAGGCTGCTAGGGACAAGCTGGGCACATTTCTATGAGGCTCAAGGAGTTCCCTGGGATGCAGGGCATGGAGATCTAACATCTTCTCTAAGAAACCAAACCCAAACCAAAAACCTTGGACATTTGAAAAATAGAGAAAAATCCAAAAATGAAAATGATCATCTGTAGTCCCAGCATGCAGAATCTCATTATTGATGTTTTTGGTATATTTGCTCCCTCTTTTTTCTTTATATATTTTCACATACACAGTGATAAATCGAATTGGATTAATGGTCAGTAAATATTCACTTTTTGGTATTTGCATATGTGTGTACATATATAAATATAGATACATATGAAACATGTATATATAAATACACGTATTGTACATATCTACATATGAATTTTTGTTATGTATATACATATATAAATACACACACACACACACAAAATAAACAGTATTGTTTTGTATTTCTCTCCAGCTCTGGCCACTTTATTTTAGAATTCTAGCTTGGAAATTCCCGAAGGGATCTTATTATCCTAAATAATCCTTCACAGCTCTTCGATGATATGCCCTTGACTCCAAGGAAGTCTTTCTTTCCCTAAAATTGGTGGGCTGAAGCTACTTTTGGTATCTCTTCAGAATCAGAGTCTCCTCCTTTTTGTGGTGTTAGGTTTCTTACCTAATTTACCAAGGGTAGGCATACCTGACATTTGTCAAGTGACAAGTCAAGTCCTGCAGCTTTTCGAAATGGTAAGTGGGATGCACACAGCTTCTTTCTGCCTCTGTGGCTGGCTTTCGTGGAATGTGGATGCACGGCCAGGATGTCCACGCAGAGCCCAGCCCTGCTGCCTAGAGTGGAGCGTGAACACCCGAAACTGATCAAGTGGATGGTTATTCATTTGACAGACGCTGCGTCCCTCCCACCACCGCCTCCCTCTTCCCGGGGCCCCCTCCCCTATGTTCCAGCCTGACTGCCTCTCCATCTTGGTTTTGGGGGGTGGGGTAGGGAAACTTCTACCACGGTCCCCACCCTCCAAACCCAAATCCTCTGGGTTGACCAGGAGAGCCAAAACGAATAGAGACTTGTGACATTTCACTGATGTGCTGAGCACTGAATCCATTTTATCTTGGTTTCCCTGTTTCTCCTGGGGACAGACTTCAGCGACTGGAGATGATTTCAGTGCAAGATGGTAAAGCCCTTCTTTAAATCTCCTTCGGTTTTCTGACTTTCTCTAAGGGCCTTTGACTTTTGCAGTTTTAGAGAGGAATTCTCTTTCTGAACCTACTCATTTTGCTTATGCTCTCCCTCCCAGTGGCTTGTCCTGGGCTCCCAGTGTCGTCCCTTTCCCTGCCGGTCCCCAGAAGTGCAGGGGTGACACCTGCAGTTTCAGGCCTCACTGCCCAGCCACCAGGGTTCTGTGGGTTTCCTTGAAGTCCCCTCAGCTGCTGTGTGTTCCTTTTCTATTGTCTTGGGCTTTCAACCTCTTCCTCTGTCTTCTCACATTCATTTTATTAGCTGGAAGAAATTCAGGATTCCCTGTCGTCTGGCAATCAGAACTAGAGTCTTGATAATGACACCTTCTTTGTTTATTGTCTCTTTTTTCACTACTACTTTCCATAACAAACCTTCCAGGCGCATGACAAAGACCTTTTCCACTTCTTATATAATATTAATAACCACTCAAAATCATAATAAAACAATGACGATAATACTAGCTTACATTTATTGGGTGCTTACCCTGTAGCAGGTACAATTTGATGTGCTTTACAGATATGGTCTCTTTTGACCCTAGTGACAATCCCCACTCTACAGGTGAGAAAAATCAGGCACAAAAAATTTAAGTAACTTGCGAAGTGCTAGAACCAACTCCAGTTGACATCCTAAATTAAGAGCCATGGGAATACACCGTGTTTAGAAATATTTGTATATCCCGTTGGCCCCCTTCCCAAAACCTGCTTAAGTGGTCCTGGACATTCAGACATGATTACTGAATCACCGTTTGTCTGGAGGACATGAATTGTTGCATATGTCCTTTTGAAGGCTCTGTGTTCAGACTCTTTTTTTGGTTGTTACTGTCTACACTGGCTGCAGCTGTTCCTATAGGGTCTCAGGGTCATGTTTTATTGGGATTCAGTGTCCCTTCCTTGGACCCTAGCAGCACTTTCTGAGACACGTTTCTGACTGTAGCCCCTCCAGTATGTTCCTGATACCTTTGCCTGGCCTTTGCATGATTCTGTGACATGCTCAGGGCCCCAGCTGAAGGAAGGAAACTGCATGCATCAGCCGGGGGCTCACCCTCTGCTTCAAAGGCGCATCTGTGAGACAGGCATAGCCATTAACTTGCAGATCCCTGGAGTAGCTATGAAGGTCCCTAGTCCCGGACATGAGTGTCACATTCCTGCAGGCATACCTTGCCCCCAGGTACTTCCCCCAAGGTGCTCCCTTGAGTCAATGTGCCTGGGTTTCCCCACAGCCTTTTTGACCCCGGTGATACTAGGGGGTGCACTGGGGCCAGGCTGCTAGGATCGGTCTGCCTGAATGGCCCTATCTATAATTTCACCGTCATTTTGACTGATATACATGACAATGGTGGAAAAAATAATCCTACGTACAGGATGGCTCTGGTGGGGTGGGTTAGCCTGTGGTAGAGTGTGGGTTATGGTTGGTGTGAGGCTTCATTAGAATTTACACAGACCCAGCATCAGAGTCCCAGGCCTCCTGGAAATAAGAGGATTTCCTAAAAGTAATAGTATTACCAGGGGTCCTGAGTGTGCTGTGGGATCACTCCTCCTTCCCTCCTTCCAGTAACTGGATGGGTTAGAAGAGAATGGTGTCTCACCTGCTGGAATTGGGAACCAGAGATGAGGAAGTGGAGGGTGAGAAACTCCTACTGATAGTGGAGGAAGAGCTGATATGAGGGTTTGGGCCAGTGGTACCTGAAGGGGATGTGAAGACATGATCAGCAGCACAGAAGTGGTAGGTCTCAGAGGCCCCCGGCCTCACCAGGGGGAGCTGGGGCCAAGGCGCTCAGATGGCAGCTGACAGGCTACGCCAGAAGGTCTTCTCATGGCAAGACAACTCTGGCAAAGTGCCTCACCTCACTTAGAACATTTATTTGTTTGTTTGTTTAATTTATTTTTTAAAAATTCTATTTATTTATTTGAGAGAGAGAAAGGATGAGAGGCGGGAGAGTCAGAGGGAGAAGCAGACTCCCCGGGCACCCCTGTTAGGATTTTTGAAAATCAGATTAGCAAAGATGAAAACAACTTAATGAAAATGGTACCCTCATAGTCTGCTGGGGGGGAAGCATGAATCAACACTGGTCCGCAGTCCTTTACCTGAAACCCATGGGGCCAGAAGTACATTGGAATTTAGAATTTTTCAGATTTTTGAAAAACAACATGATGTATAAATTGTATATTATATAACACTCCCTGCAGGAACCAGGGAGATACACACATTTATGTGTCTGCCCGAAATGTACAAACATTCATACTTAGTGGGATAAATACAGACTGTCAAATAACCTTGTGTCTATTCAGGTCAGGGTCTGACACCAAATGAGTTTAGATATTCAACTTGTGAAAGCAAGTTTTCAGAGTTTTGTGGATAAGGGATTAGAGACCTTGTAACCTTTCTGCAGGGCATTTTGACAACATGTATTAAGAGTCTTAAAATATACATGCCCTTTCACCCAGCAACTTTACTTCTAGGACTTAGTTCTAAGGAAATAATCATGATTACAAGCAACAATCTAGCAATAAGGATGTTCATTACTGCATTGCTTTTGTTTGAAAAAAAAATGAAAGAACAGGAGAAACAATCTAAACGTCTACCAATAGGGGATTGATTTTTTTTTCTTTAAAGATTTATTTTTATTTTTAGAGGGAGAGAGCATGTGCAGGTTGGGGGGGAGGGGCAGAAGGAGAGAGAATCTTAAACAGACTTAGTGCTGAGTGGGGAGCCCGAGGCAGGCCTCGATCTCACGACCCTGAGATTGAAACTGTAGCCAAAACCAAGAGTCAGACTCTGAACCTACTGCACCACCCAGGGGCCCCAGGGGAACTGTTTAAGTAAATATAGTTCATCCATGCAATGGAATATGAGGTGGTCTTTAAAACTGTAATGTTTGCTTATTGACTTGGAAAGATGTGCACGATTTATTACATAGCGACAAATTTTAGCTATGAGTACGGTCTTATTTGTGTAATGAAACCTCAAAGAGTAGACACACACCAGCAGGGTTATCTTCAGGGCTTTGCAGGGTTTTTATTTCTTTACTGGTAATGTGGATTTTCTCATTTCTCTCTTCTAAGTTCAGAAAGCAATACTTTCAAACTTTCAAAAAATTCAGCTGTATCTAAGCTAAAACAGGATTTCTGCTCCTCTCACCCTTTCCTATCCCCTTGAAGGTAACCCATATCCATGGGTGGGTATCTTTCCAGACCCTTTTCCCGATAAATGCATAAAAACTTTTTTAAAAAGATTTTATTTATTTATTTGACAGAGAGAGACACAGCGAGAGAGGGAACACAAGCAGGGAGCCCGATGTGGGGCTCGATCCCAGGACCCTGGGACCCTGACCTGAGCAGAAGGCAGACACTTAACGACTGAGCCACCCAGGCACCCTGCATAAAAACTTTTAAAGTAATTCTTCCATCCATGGAGTCATACCGTGGATACTGTTCTTTGCCTTCCTCTTTCACTTGACACTATCATTAACCTCTTTCCAAGCTGCAACAGTGTAGTTTTTTCTTTTATTGAAGCATGGTTGCACACAATATTGCATTAGTTTGAGGTGTACAACACAGTGACTCAAGAACTCTATATATGTTATCCTGTGCTCACAAGTGTAGCTCCCATTTGCCACCATACAGCATGAGTACAATGACTAGATTCCCTATGTTGTGCCTTTCATCCTGCAAGGGTGACCTTTAATTTACTCAACCCTTTCCACCTCCTTGGACACTTAAGTACTTTCTATTTATTTACTATCTCAATGTTGCAAAGAACATTCTATTTATTTACTATCTCAAACAATGTTGCAAAGAACATTCTTGTGCCTGTGTTCTTGTGGGCATGGGCCTGCATTTTTGCAGAAGAGTTCTGAGTTTTCGTTTCTCTGTAATGAACGTGTGTTATTGCGATTATTAAAAATAGTCAACATATTAAAAGATTCCATTAGACTGTTTCTAATAGCCTGAAGGCACTCGGTGGGCCCATTTTTTCCCCCTCAGGATAAATGAGCTATTCAGTAGCACCACCTTGTAAATAAATACCACATATTTTGGGGCTACGCATGAGGTGGCTACAGTTGCCAAGTCTGGAAAGGGAGTGTGGGGTGGATTGTCCTTGATGGCTCTGGATGTTCACTGTTCACAGACTGTCTGGTGACCCAAAGGCCTCTCCTTGGCAGTTGGTGGTCGCTGACACTCCTGGGAAGGCTTCAGTCGCTGATCCCACGGGCTGATGGCCTCCTGGGTGGGGCGAGGGGGAAGGTGGGCTGGCTTCTCTGGAGCTTGGACTTGGTGGATTTTCTGGAGATACAAGGGGCTGATAGCTCCAGAGTGGAGCTCCTAGTGTGTGTGTTTTGGGGGTGGGCAGAGAGAATGGGTCCCCATCCTGGACCCAAGCCCTCCAGCCTTTCTCTTCCTCTTGCGCCGGCAAACTAGACACCACATTCCCTCAATGTTCAGATACCCACTTTTATTTTCCATTGTGGTGCTCCCACAATGGGAGGTGGACCTTGACAGTGGGAGTGTCCCTCCCCCTGGCTCTTTCTGAAGCCTGTTATTAAATAGGGGGTGTGTCGTCCTACAGTTGGTGGGGTCCTGGAGTCAGGTAACATAGATGCTCCCCTCCTATTCCCCTTCATGTCCAGCCCCATCACCTGTGTAGCTCTGCTGGCCCACCAGATCAGGGGCTGCAGAATCCCACCCCATGTATGTAGAGAATGAAGCTGTCAAAATCTTTTCTTGAATTCAGACTGGACGCAAGTGCGAAGCAAAAGCCAAGTTTGTCATCTCTCTCCTGGGCTGCTTGGTGCCCATCCCTTCCCATAATGCTGCCTGAACATTTCTGTGTAATTAGTAGGGGCATAATTAATACATGAGAGGAGACTTTCTAACAGATCTGAGCCAGTGTGTCCTCTTAAAATAGGAGGGGAGGCAGAACCTTACAGGCTTCTACATGTCCACCTGAAATGTCCAGTCAGACAATCCCATCATTGTCTCCAGCCATGTGCATTTATATGCTTCTGGGATGGACCAGCCTGTGGAGCAAATCATGGGTTGAGGATGAGTTCTGGGTGCCTGGGGATGGCGGCGGGGGGGCTTCGGGAACGAGCTGGGAAAATCGTGATAGTGTTACTATTTCAATATGAGCATCTTCACCAGGTGGATAATGGACAGTGAGAATGACTGGGGAAGACACTGAGTATTAAACAAGTATTTATGAAACACCTACTGTGTGCCAGCCCTGAGCCGCTGTTTTGTTTAATTCCTGAGATAAGGGTCAAGAGCTCCTCATTTACAGGCTGCAGCAGGTTTCCACAGTGGTGGGGCGACCCTCTGAAAGCCACGGTTAGAGATTCAGGTTTGTCAGGCTCCTGAAGCTTAAGGGAAAATCATTCTTAACCGCAATCTGAAATTCCCTTGCTCTTTTTTTTTTTAAAGATTTTATTTATTTATTTATTTGAGAGAGCGAGAATGAGAGAGAGAGAGAGAGAGAGAGAGAGAGAGAGCACATGACGGGGGGAGGGTCAGAGGGAGAAGCAGACTCCCCGCCGAGCAGGGAGCCCGATGCGGGACTCGATCCCAGGACTCCAGGATCATGACCTGAGCCGAAGGCAGTCGCTTAACCAACTGGGCCACCCAGGCACCCCTCCCTTGCTCTTTCCTTCAATCTTTCCCCGCCAGTCCATCCAGCACAGCAGTGCTAGAATAAACTTTCTAGAAAGAGTCCTGGTGCCCATATTTCCTCCACAACCTGGCTCGTCCTTCCCTCTACAACCTCATCGCTTATAGATGGAAATGTGCTCCCCTTTCAAGGCTTTGGTCAGGTGACGTGAAGATACTGGTCTCCATGTTCTCTGAAGTTGCTTCCAGGCCTACTGGTCATGGTCTTATGGTTGGAAGGGCCGACTCTTTCATAAGTATTTTCCCAATTAATTTTATAAACTCTTGACCGCCAGTAGGCACAAAGCAGCACCCTTGTCCCCCACCAAATTTGCTTTTCTTCTTCTTTTTTGCTTATCCTAGTGACGACCCTCCCCTCAGTTGACCAAGCAGGGCCTGAGTCTCAACCTGGATACTTCTTTTCCTTCCCACCCTTATACCCCAGGCACTGATGCCCAAATAGCTCCTAACCCACCTGCAGCTTTCCAATCCCATGGTCAGAACCCTAGTTCATCACTTGTTTGGAATTGCTTGCCATCTGTCTTGTGTACCCTCATTTTTACCCTCCACTCTTTCCAACATCACATTCTTCACATTGCAGCCGAATGATCTTTCTAGAATATAAAGCTGAGTGTGTCACTCTGCTATTTTAAACCCCTTCGATGGCTCCCTCACGCCCTCAAACTCCTTAACATAACTTACAAGGACTTCATCATCTGGCCACTGATATCTCTCCAGCTTGGTCTCCCTCTTCCTTCTTCTGGTCTTCCTCGCACCACTCTACACCCTAGTTGTGTGGACCACTTAGAGTGTCGCAAAAATACATGTGTGTGGAGGGGGCGGCGGCGGCAACATTTTACATAGTCACTGAGCTCAGCTTTGAAGAAATGAAGCTTAATTTTTCTATAACTAAACTCAAACTATCACATGTCCTCTTCTCTATCCCCTCCCCCTCTGCCCTGCTCGTGCTCTCTCAAATAAATAAAATCTTTTAAAAAAATAAATAAAGTGGGCGCCTGGGTGGCTCAGTTGGTTAAGCATCTGCCTTCGGCTCAGGTCATGATCCTGGAGTCCCGGGATCGAGTCCCGCATCGGGCTCCCTGCTCGGCGGGGAGTCTGCTTCTCCCTCTGACCTTCCCCCCTCTCATGCTCTCTCTCTACCATTCTCTCTCTCTCTCTCTCTCAATAAATAAAAATCTTTAAAAAAAATAAATAAGCAAAGTGTACCATTTTAACCAGTTTTTTAAAAAGATTTATTTATTTATTTGAGAGAGAGCATGAGTGGGGGAGGTAGGGGCAGAGGGAGAAGCAGACTGCCCGCTGAGCAGGGAGCCCGATGCGGGGCTCGATCCCAGGACCCTGGGCTCATGACCTGAGCCGAAGGCAGATGCTTAACCGACTGAACCACCCGGTTTAAACTAGTTTTAGGTGTACAGTTCAGTGGCATTAAGTCACTCACATGGTTGTGCAACCATCAACATTACCCATCTCCAGAAGTTTTTCATGATCCCAAACAGAAACTCCATACCCTTCAAATAACTCTCCCTGCCCCCAGTGCCTGACAACCCCCATTTCCCTTCCTGCCTCTATGAATTGCACTGGTCAATACACCAATACTTGGTGACTACTAGGCAACTTAGGGTTCCTTCCTATTCCTTCTCCCCTCTCTCCTGGGGGGATTTAAGTTTCTAGGTGTCGAGGAAGATTCACAGACTTGCTACTCTGTTGGCATGAACATTGTCTGTGGTTCATGACCTTGGTCCTCCTGTGGCTACTGGTTGACCAGTCCACATACCATCCATGTGTCCACACAGGCCTCACCAGTCCACTGGTCCTCTCAGCCCTTCTGCACACTGCCCCAGCTCCAGGAGTTCCAGAGGCACACCCATGCCTCAGCCCAGGCCCCACTTCGAGGGCTAGGCCCCAGGGGCCTGAATCACCATTGCCTGTTTCAGGGTACTTGGATCTTCTCCAAGACTCTTCCAGCCACCCTGGGTTATACCTGGAAGGCCAAAGGTCAGTCCCACCTGCCCCTCGAGTGGCCTCTTCCTATCTGAGGAATCCATCACCCTCCCATTCTCAGAATTTCAGCTAGGGGTCCTCTCCTTCTCCTACCACTGGCTATGAATTCTCTCCATTTGGGCAGGAGGAAGCTATTTCCTTCCAACCTACGGCATAAGTTTTCTCCCTCTATTTCAGGGCTTGTACATTATGGGAACTCAGAATTTTTTTTTCTCTAGTTCTTAACCATGGAAAATTTGGGTTCTCTAGACTACATCCCTGCTGAGGATTTCTATATTTATTCATTTTTATTTTTATTTATTTATTTTTTTAAAGATTTTATTTATTTATTTGAGAGATAGAGAATGAGAGATAGAGAGCATGAGAGGGAAGAGGGTCAGAGGGAGAAGCAGACTCCCTGCTGAGCAGGGAGCCCGCTGTGGGACTCGATCCCGGGACTCCAGGATCATGGCCTGAGCCGAAGGCAGTCGCTTAACCAACTGAGCCACCCAGGCGCCCCTATTTATTCATTTTTAGAACAACTATTTGTTGAGCATTTACTATGTTCCTGGCAACTTTCTAGTCCTAGTGAACAAAAGAGACAGAGATCTGTCCTCCCCATATAATCGAGTGGGGAAAGATAGAGAATAAACAAGTTAAGTAAAATAAATGTTAGATGGTGGTAAATGCGAGAAAATGAAGCTAAGGAGAGGGATGGGGAGTATTTTTGTGGAGTTGCAGTTTGGAAGGAGGTTGTCAGAGAAGACCTCACTAAGGAGCGATATCTGAGTAAAGGCAAGGCAAAGGTGAGGGAGACAGCCCTGCAGAGAGTTGGGAGAAGAGCTTTCCAGCTGAGAGCTTGGAAAGTGAAATGGTCCTGAGCATTTAGTGGGGTTAATGTGCTTGGGATACAACAGAAAGGTCAATGAGGTTGCCTTGGTGTGAGTAAATAGAAGGTGAAGTCCAAGAGGCAGTGGGGGTTGTGGGGAGGGAAGCAGATGATGCAGAACTTTCGAGGTCATTGTGAGGCTTGGGATTTTACTCAGAGTGAGAGGGAAAGCCTTTGGAGGGTATGAGTACAGGAGAGATGTGGGCTAACAAGTCTTAGATGGAGGATTACCTACCAGATGCAGCCACACTTTCTCTTACCAGCAGACTTTGCTTTCCTTTTGGCCTTGAACCCTCTTCTTCCCCTCCTGGCTGGTGGATTCCTACTCATCTTTCAGGGGTCTCACCTCGGAGGTACTTCTTCCAAGATGCCTTGGAGCCATTTGACCCCCAGATTGGGATTGGGAGCCCCTCGTACAACTTCCTGTGAAGAATGACCTAGCCCACAGAGTTATTCTGTGTTGTTCACCAGTTAACATATGTAAAGGTGATTTTAATCTATAAAGTACCATTCAAGCACATCTCCTGCTCCCCCCCCCCTTTTTGTTCTTCTTGCTGTTCTTTCTTATTTTCAGTCTTCTTCCTCCTCCTTATTTAGCAGAGGTCCTTCATCTGAGGGCCAGTGGAAGGGTAAGCAGCATTTCCTATGTTTGGGTGTATGTATATGTTCCTGGAGGCAGGCTCCAGAGCGTTCATCAGTGTCTCAGGATTACTTGACCCAAAAAAGGTTAAGAATCACTATAAATTTTCTTGGCACAAAAGGGGAGTAAGATGGAGGAGTCTTTATTCTTTAGCCCTTCATCATTCCCTCCACCCTGCTTTGTCTTTCTAGAACACAGACACAACTTAAAATGTTAAACCAAACTCTCAAATCTAGATTGAGGAATTATTTGAAATCTAAAGTTCAACCTCAAAGCAATTTCTTCTCTCAGAGTTGTTTGTCCCCAGGAAGGCAGCTCCAATACACAGGGCTTCCTTTAAATGCTGGGTAGAGTGGAAGGCCAGGTGCCCTGTGGGGCTCTACTTTCCATGGGGGAGCAACTGGGGCAAGAAGGTGCTGAGCAGGATCTGCACCCAGGATCAGAAGCACTGTCTCTACGGTCCCTGGAGAGCTGCCTTCCTGCCTTGTGGGTCATGCTGCCCAGCATCGCCGACTGCTCTGTCCCCATGAGGGCTGAGCCTCCTTCCAGAAGCGATCACTATCACTCAGTTTAATTCCCATTTAATATAGCATCAAGATAAAGACTGAGGATTCATGAATCCAGCCTGTGAAGGTGCAGAGCAAATGTGTGAAAATAAAACATCTCTTGACCTTGCCGTCAGAGACTGAGATTTTATTTATTTTCTTAGGAGTGGAGTGTCTGGTGGGGTTTCCTACCCACCTCCCTTTCTTTGATTGTTGCTGTTGTAGCTCAGTGGGGCATTAAATTTAGGGAGCCGTCTGATCTGTCATATCCAGAGCTGGCGGGAGTGTGGATGATGTGGCCTGGAGCTACAGGTCTATGAGCTTTGTTATAAATACTACAGTCTGTTGCTGGGGCTCTGAGGGAGGGCTCCGGCCCTGGCCTGCTCTGAGCAAGTGCGGAGTCACAAAAGCATCATCATCAGAGTGCATTTTGAGGCCTTGACTGAGTTTGGGTACCCCACCAAAGCAGGTCCCAGGAAGCATTATTGGTTTAGGGAAGTGAGCCAGGGAAAGAAAGGAAGCAGATCCAGTGTGAGTTAAGGAGCAGGTCTCCTCTATGGGCAAATCGGGGTTCTGTCCACAGGGGTCCTTGAGAGATTGTCCTGGGCAGGGGGAGGAAGATGGGATATTTATTCATAAACTCTTGTGTCTTGCTAGCAGGGGGTTGTTCCCTGGGTCATTTTTTAGTTTTGTGACACACTGCTCTGCTACATCTCCATTGGTTTTCAGGCTACTTTTGGGGCTCCTCCTTCAGCTTCCATCATTAAATGTAGAAGTGCCTTAGCCTTGGTTTCCCTGTTTCCTTAGTTATCTACACCATCATCTTACACTATATTATCCGCTCCCTTGGCTTTAGTTCTACCTGTACACTCAGGACTGCAACTGCTGGCTTGGGGAGACTAGTAGCTGCACCCCCGATCTGTTCTCCTTTCTTCCATATTAATTCAGTTGCAGCCAGACCCTGGCCTTCCTAGCTTGATGCAACATTCTCTGTCTTTCTAGTGGCTAGCTGTGGCCAGCTTTGAGGTTTGGCCAAGTTTGAGTCAATTGGTTGTGAGCCGAAGTGATGTGGGCAATTTTTGGTTAAGTCCAAGTTACTTGCCTTGGACCTCCCCCCTTCCCTCCTTCCCAGGGGCTGGGATACAGAAAGAGTAGTAACCTAGCTTTGTCAATCCCAGTGAGGACACACTCTGAGGATGGTAGAGGGAATAGATGGAAGAGCCTGGGCCCCTGAATTACCTCGTGGAGCAGAGTCATACTACACTAAAATTTTATTTTATTAAACATCTATATTTGCAGCTTGTTACATTATAGCAGGTTAGCCTGTTAATGAAGTAATAAACTCGACCAGACTCCTCTTCTGAGGTCCTGACCCATTTACCCAAATTCAACTCCACGTTTCTACTTGGATGACCCTTGTTCCCTCAATTAAAACTGAACTCTTGGGGCGACTGTGTGGTGCAGTCAGTTAAGCATCTGACTCCTGGTTTTGGCTCAGGTCGTGGTCTCAGGGGTGTGAGATCCAACCCTGCATCGGGCTCTGCACTCAGCATGGAGTCTGCTCGAGTTTCTCTCCCTCCCCCATTTCCCTTCCCACTCGTGCTCTCTCTCTCAAATAAAAAAATAAATTAATTAAAAAAAAAAAACGAACTCTTAGTTTTCACTCCTTTCCTCCTGTAATGTCCCTCTCTGATATTCTCCTTTTCTATCAGCGTCATGTAGGCTGAATTTCTATATTACCTGGATGTTGGTGTTTATTTTTAATATTCCTTCTTTAAAAATTTATTTTATTATGTTATGTTAATCACCATACGTTACATCATTAGTTTTTGATGTAGTGTTCCATGATTCATTGTTTGCATATAACACCCAGTGCTCCATTCAATACGTGCCCTCTTTAATACCCATCACCAGGCTAACCCAGTTTCTTAACTCCACTTCTGATCCATCACACAATTCTCATTGATTCTATTTTCAAGATATATCACACGTTCACTCATTTATCCCATATCCTTTCTCCCTATAGGCATTCCGATATGTTTGGTATGTATCTTGGAAAAATACATAGTATTTGTGTATGCAACTATTTTGGTTTAAAGCAGAGATCTCATTCTTACTTTTATAACCAACATTAAGCTTTCTAAGATTTATCTATGTTACTATATGAACTTCTAGTTCATTATGTCTATTGCTTCTGTGTGTTCCATAATGAGTTCGCACCATATTTTGCTTATCCATTCCCCTAATTTTGTATGCCTCAGTTATCACAAAACCCCTGCTAGAAAAGAAAAATTGTTACCAAAAAAAAAAAAAATCCCCAGGCATATTCCTTCATGGACCTTCTTGGATGTGTACCTGAGTGGGATTGCTGGGCCACAGGCTATAACCATACTTAAATAGTGCTAGATTGCTTTTCAGGATGGCTGTATCTGGTCTTCTTTCTTATCTTTAGTCAATAGATGTTCCTTGCCCCCAGATATTTCCCTATTATGCTTAAAGATATTGGTACTGTCTGACTTTTTAATTTTGCCAATTTCATGGATATATAGTAAGTGGTATCTCATAATTATTTTAATTCAGTTAATTAGACTGTTAAACAGTTAAGTAAACTGAATCAATGATTCAGTTCATTGTGTCAGTGTGAGCATCAATTCTCATGCTTGTTGGCCATTCAACCTCCACTTCTTTGAATTGACTGTTCATATTTTTTGCACATTCTTTTCCTATTGGGTTTCCTGTCTTGGATTTGAAGGGAAGTGTTTCCTTTTGTCATGGGAACTATCCTAACCAAGTACTGTCCCTGTTTACATTCATGTTTACGAGCATGATGGTAAAGCTCAAACAAACCATAGGAACGAAGGACCTCCAGTAGTTCCTATAGAGAAAGGAGGTGGGAGGAATGAGTCGTTTTCCATCCTGGATAGTACAAGAGTGTACCACTCCTTGGAGCCTGCGCTGTGGCCATTAGAACCACACTCATGGCACAGGGCTGTGCTGCACAGCCACCTCTTTGTACAAACCAACCTTCAACAGTTCATTAACAATAAGGGTATTAGTAATTGTGCACTGAAGACGTTTTCATTAAATGATGCTTTAAATTTTTCAGCACTCTATTTGGGAATGCACCATTAAATTGATTGGCCCATTAAAAATCAGTGGTTAAAAATGAGTTCATTGTTAAAACAGAAAAATAATGTTAATGATACTGACAGTGACTGAAACAATGGACCATCCTGCTCAAAATCAAAAGAATCAAGCCATTAACACGTGAAATGTAAGACGTGCAAATGAATTTTCCCACTGTTAGGTCCAATGTTGGTGATTTACTTTGAACAAAACAACATCATTAATCATGCTAAAGAAATGTGGTTTGTTTCCATTTCATTCGTTTTAGACTTTGGCTTGTGTTTAATTTGCGAATTGGTTTTTACAGGGTTGGTTTTTTTTTTTTTTTTTTTTAGATTTTGTAACCATGAGAATTTTATAACTATTTTTGTTTCTACATTTTAAATAACATTGTAATAAAAATAATTTTGACAAACATTGGGGGTCTGTAATAATTTTTCCTTTAAAGTTTGAGAAGTGCTGTGTACATTTAGTGTACTGAAAGATTATATAGACTATTAACTGTTTGACAGAGTTGGGGGAATAGTGGTTACCAAAATGAATTAAAAAAATATCAGGCACCACAGACAATTCAATTATGCATGAATCTGAGGGTCAGATCAGAGGCAAAGTTAACATACCTATAGATTTGTGGCAGCCATTCCACTCTTTTTCTAGGATCTTCTCTTCTTGTAGAGGCTGGAATGCCAAGAACTACATTTCCCAGACTCCCTTGCAGGTCAAGTTTTAGATAGGATCAAGACTTAGCCTATCAGGTGCACTTACATGAATGTAGGGAAGCTGAAGTGAGCAGATGATTAGCTTCTGCTCTTTCTGTTGTCAGGCCTGTTTATGGAGCCATAGGTATTGGTCTCAGGGTCCAGTCATTGTCTTTGAGGGTGTCAAAAGGCAGGGTGCGGGTGGGGCGTGCTTCCAGTGTTGTGGATCATGGGATATGTGGTGGTCTCTTGGCTGTGGGACTGATGATGTCCCCAGGGGCTTCCTGACTGTAAGAGACACAGTAGCTTTTTTGGTGACCCAATTATTCCTGTGGCTTTGAGAGTCATTTGGGAAAGCTCAACCTGTTTGTTGAGTACTTCCAGTGATCTTTTAAGCTGTGAGTATCCTATAATAATTCATTCCTGCATAACCTGGCTAGAATAGCTTCTATTCTTCGTGTATAAGACTGAGTGATATAAAGTCAGATCCTTGTAGAATGAGATTTTCTGGCTATTAAAACCAATTTCTGCACAGGATGTGATCACCTATTGTGTGTAGAGGGTATGGTTTTGGTCTTTGCCATCAGGTAGCCAGAGACAAGACTGTGTGTGCTCAGTGGCACATGAATAGCACAAACTATGGTCCCTGAGTTCAGGGATGGGTGAGGTGTGGTGGCACTATCTGTGGATGGCCAGGGAATCCTCAGGGAAAAGATGGAATCTGAAGTGAACTTAATTAATGAGTTGAGTCTAGAGAGGAGGCAGGCAGGAAGAGAGAGGACACGGGAGGAAAGGAGAACAGCAGATGTAGCATCCAGATGTGGAGGGACAAGTTTTGGCTAGATATTGGAAAACCTTGAATACTAGGAGAAGGATGTAGTAATGCTTCATTGTCTAAACATTGGAGAGCCATTTCAGGTTTTGAGTAGAAGTGATGTGATTGAAGCTGTTCTTCTCCCACAATTCCTCCCCCCAACCATTTCATGGGGATAAAGAAAGTGTTAACACAATAAGCTTTTGGAGTGAATGGTGATATTTTATGGGTGAGAGTGGGACTGGATATTCTCAGGTGGCCCATTAGTTTGGAACGTCAGAAAGTGGGATGCATGGGAGATTTAGCATTGGATAAATCTTACCTGGACGACTCTGGAAGGGCTACACAATTCCCAGTGAGCAGCCAGCCCACATGGTAGCTACTAAAGGAGAAATCAAGATTCCACCCAGGTTCTAAAGAGCCATCTCTAAGCTTAGGGGTATGTAAAATGAAAAAAAAAAAAACTGCAAAGGATGTTGTGCAACTTTGATTTCTTGAAATGGCAAAGTGGGGGATATTTGATTGCAAGACTATACTTTCTCTGAGACAACAATGGAGGGCTGATGACATTGTCGGAAATTTTATATTTTCTAAGAACTTTAATTTTTGTCCAGAAGCTTTGTAATAGTCTGGGAGTCTTAATTTAATTTTTATCCTGCTGGTTGGGGTTGAGCTCTTTGCATAACCTTTTCTGATGAGCTAGATTGGATGATGTAGCTGGGGTATAGAATGGGGGCAAATTCTTAAGTAATGGACTTGGGCGTTAAATGAGTGGCCTTTCTTGACCCACTTCAGAGATTTCTGGGGGCAATGCAAATGAGGCACTGCTTATGGAGTGAAAGTATAGACAAGGGACCACAATAATGGAGGAAGAGGTATCCCTGATACTCTGTGGGTTTTTCTCCCCTGAGTCAGATAGTTCAGGTTTGACTGACAATAGACCTAACTATGGAGCCCAATGGTTAGCAAAAGCAAAAAGCATGGGTAGGTTTCTAAAGGGAGAAATACACTCATGGCCTGTTCTCCTACCCATTTTCATTACTTCTTGGAGGAGGAAACACCAACCAGCCTAACTGATTAGTTGAGGGTGAGCAGTATGGATGGGTGGACACTGATTTCCTTGTTCCCTCTTGACTTCATCACGTATCTATGCCACCCTGGATGGTCCCACTTCCAGGTTTAAACTAGGCCTATGTGTTCCCCTCCTGGAATCACTGTGTCATGGTAATACAGGAAGGAGTTTGACTTCCCTGCATCCCTTACTTAGTGTCTGTGTAGTCTTTCTTGGCGACAACTTGATAGATGATTTTCTTTCAGGGCATGTACAAACAACGTTAAGCTTCTGTGACCCAAACTGCATGGGCTAGACTTATACCTTCCATTTTTCCTTATAGAAGCTACTAATGTGAAACTAAACTACCTATCTTTTCACTGTCCTTGTAATTTTGTTTGTGTCTTTTTGGTGCCAGCCCATTTTGCCTCAGATTATTGTCTACTTGTCTCACAAGTATCTCTTTAACCTAAGCATACAGATGCATTTTATGGTCATCTTCCTCCTCTTCATTTTCCTTTCCAACATCCTATTTGAAAGGAGGCTCCCTTGCCTTATTTCTCTCAGTGCTCTGCTTTCTTCCTCTTGTTGCCTGGCAGCTGGAAGAGTAAGTGCACACATTTCTCTATTCTGCAGTCATATGCACATGGATACTGTCCTTTCCTCAGTCTTGGATGCTGGGTCATGGAGAGTTTTTTCTTGAGCTGAGGGGGAGAAGGACATCTTCCTTGTCTGTGGCTCAGACATACTCTCTGGTCTTTTTATCTAATAAGTGCTACGTTAGGATTTTAAGTCTGCAAATGTCAATAGTACCTTGTTTCTCACTTGCCCCTTGTGAACAATGGTAAACTCATCTCAGATTCTCACTGGGGCAAAGGTAAGATTTGGCATTTCTGGGTTCCTTATCCAGATGTCAGTTAAATCCCATCATGCATCTGGCGGACGATATTCCTGGAGCTAAACTGGGGATGGACTATGGTGGTAAGGAGCAGGAGACTGCTGGAAATCACTGAGGCATGCAGTGATGAGGAAAGGTTGTAGTGCAGGAGGAAGAGCAGGTACGGGTGTGAGAGACAGGGGGGAAGAATTCAAAGGGCTTCAAATTGGTGATAAAAATTGGTCTAAGTATGAGCAAGCAAATGATATGGATGACAAAGAAAGGAAAAGATGGAATAAAAAATATGGTTATAGGACAACAAGAATTTAAGAAAATATATAAAAAGATGTCAAAAGCAGTTTTTTGGATAAGATTTTATTTTATTTTATTTTATTTTATTTATTTATTTTTAAAGATCTATTTATTTGACAGAGAGAGACACAGCAAGAGAGGGAACACAAGCAGGGGGAGTGGGAGAGGAAGAAGCAGGCTTCCCGCGGAGCAGGGAGCCCGATGCAGGACTCGATCCCAGGACCCCGGGATCATGACCTGAGCCGAAGGCAGACGCTTAACGACTGAGCCACCCAAGCACCCCTGGATAAGATTTTAGAACTCTACTTGCTCACACAATTTTTCTTCAGTTGGTACTGCCCACATCTACCTGGAGGCTGACACAGGTTTATAGACTTTCTAGTCAACACTAGTTAGTCTAAAAAGGGGGAGGCTTTTTTTTTTTAAAGATTTTATTTATTTATTTGACAGAGAGAGACAGCGAGAGCAGGAACACAAGCAGGGGGAGTGGGAGAGGGAGAAGCAGGCTTCCCGCTGAGCAGGGAGCCCGACGTGGGACTCGATCCCAGGACCCTGGGATCATGACCTGAGCCGAAGGCAGACGCTTAACGACTGAGCCACCCAGGCGCCCAGGGGGAGGCTTTTGAAAGGAGCTGGGCCTTGTGTTTCCAAAAGCCTTCACCACAGAGCAGGTCAGTTGCTCTGAGATTATGGTTTCTGAGGTCTCTGTGCCCTAATCTATCCCGAAGTAATGAGCAGCTTGAACCTTGTCTTCTTGGTGGTGCCTTCCCTGATTCCCCCCATCTTGTGTTCACCTGAAAGCAGAGCCTGAGATAAGGGCCCTGGGAGTGACTCCTGGAAGCAGGAGTGAGGGGCAAGGAAGAGCAGAAGCTGTTATATGGGATGCTTTATGGAGATCTTACTCCTGGGACTGTGGGGAAGGACTGTTCACTGAAGGAGAGGAGGCAAGTGTTTCTCTAGCCTATCTCCTTCCCTCCCTACTGATGGTTAAGTGTTGCCTCAGGGAATGTTGGTGACCTTCACTTCTGGGTTGAACTGAAGGATGTTGACAGCTCTGGGGCAGAAAATGGAAAGACAGTGGCACTTGAGGTAGGACACTGTCAGCTTGTGGAACAGTCCACCGCAGCCATGGTTGAAGTCATAGGCAGGATGAAGGGATGTGGCAGGGCATCCAAGCATCTGCCCAGCTAATAACCTTCTCCTCTGGGACAACCCCTGGCTTGCACCAACCACACCACATTGTACCAGTGCTGCTATTCAGCTGATGTGTGCCAGGTGTCCAAACACGGAACTGAGAACCCCAAGCCCCAACCCCATGCCAGCCCTCAGCCTCTCCCTGAAACCTGAGGATGATCCCATAAGCTAGCAAATAAAGAGTTAATTCCTGGCCCGGTAGGTCCCTGCTCTGTTCTGATTGGTCAGGGACCTGTGCCCCATTGGCTGTAAAATATTTTGAATATCGCCCCTGATTGTAGTCATCTACCCACATGTCTGTCTGTCTCTTTCGCCAGATTGTGTGTCTTCCAGCAAGGACTGTTTTATTTATTTTTATATTCTCATCACCCAGTAAAGGGCATGCCACATTTGGTGGCTCAATACTAGAAACAGGAATGGTATCAAAATAAAAATACCCATTTAATACCAAGGTTACCCAAAGCTTGGCTTAAATCAGATAATGACTATTGTGCATGTGGCTTATGACTACATTGAACAGTGAATATTTCAAGTCTTACTTTAACCTTGGGCATAATCTTATTCTAAACTATAACCTAAATCCATTATAAAGCTGGGTTTTGAAGATAATATCTTGCAAACTTTGGTTCTTTTGAGAGTGGATTTGATGTTTAGAAATGACCCAGATTTGTTCAGAGATAAGTCTGGCAAATTCCAGTAGATTTTCAAAGTGAGAAAGACCGTTTTGGATTATAAGTAAGGTATATGACTCTGAAGTAATGAGTTTTGTTTCTTCTGTTGCTTTAAGCTTCACTGGAATGCACTTCCAAAGGATAAAGTCCAAAAATATTTTCAGTAATGGAAGATTTGTTAAAAATAAATGCATAGCCACAATGAGATGCCACCTTCAACCCATTAGGATGGCTAATATATTAAAAACAACAACAAAAACAGAAAATGACAAGTGTTAGTGAAGATGTTGAGAAGTTGGAATCCTTGTGCACTGTTGGTGAGAATACAAATGGTGCAGCCACTGTGGAAAACAGTACACGGATTCCTCAAAACATTAAAAATAGAATCACCCTATGATCCAACAATTCCACTTCTGAGTATAGACTCATAGGAATTGAAAGCAGGAACTCAAAGAGATATTTGTACACCGTGTTCCTAGCAGCATTATTCACAATAACCAAAAGATGGAAAATAAACCCAAGTGTCCATTGACAGATGAATGGGTAAACAAAATATGATAAATACATACAAGGGAATATTATTCCGCCTTAAAAATGAAAGGAATTCTGACACATGCTACAACATAGATGAACAGTGTGGACATTATTCTAAGTGAAATAGTCATGAAAGGACAAAGACTGCATGATTCCACTTACGT
Organism: Zalophus californianus; assembly: GCF_009762305.2. Lineage (NCBI taxonomy): Eukaryota > Metazoa > Chordata > Mammalia > Carnivora > Otariidae > Zalophus > Zalophus californianus. Next base: position 69,407,558 of record NC_045595.1, on the reverse strand, counting down.
GAGATATCTAAGGTAGCCAGCTTCACAGAGACAGAAAGTAGAATGGTGGTGGTCAGAGGAAGTGGCGGGGCAGGGGTCGGGGGGAGATGAGTTATTGTTTCATGTGTCCAGAGTATTGGTTTTGCAAGATGAAATGAGGTTTGTGGATGGATGGTGGTGATGGTTGCACAGTAGTGTGAATGACTTAATGACCGTGACTGTACACTTAAAAATGGCTAAGATAATAAATTTTATATAATGTGTATTTTCCCACAACTTAAAAAAAAGATAGACTTGAAAAAAAATACAACTATACAGCTTCCCCAGGTGACTACTTTGAAAGGAAACACTTGTTTGGATATTGAAGTATGTTTAATATGATCAGTCACAGGAAATTATGGCCACAATTCATCTATAGGTGAACACACACCACATTCTCAAATGCTGAGACACATCATTATCTTCTCTCTCTCGTGTTAAATGGAGTCTATGTTTGAGAAGCTATAGACTAGCAAGTGGGGAAAGCTGAGCATGATGGCAACATATTCTACTCGCCATTTTCTTGCTTTTAAAGTTGCTAAATATCACTCCAGTCCATTTCTTCCCTTGAGAAGGTGGTTAGGTATCTTTTCTGGTGCAAGAATGTCGTAAGTCAGTGGGTCATTATCACTCCAGAATGTAGAGTGACTCAGTAAATCCAACCAGTCCATGCTGCTAAAATAGAAAGAAAGAGCCAGCTGTACTGCGTGAAGATAAAAATCAGCCACCTAAAATTCAGTGTTCACTGTTAATTTGCGTTTGGGTCACGTGAACGTGGGCAGAGTCTCTGCTCTTCAACCCTCTGTTCTCTTGGACATTCAGCTTGGTTGGAGACTTATTCCGTTAAGTCAAGCTTTCTCAAGCTCAACACTTTTGACATTTTGGGTTGGATAATTGTTACAGTGGGCTGTCCTGTGTATTGCAGGATGTTTAGCAGCATCCCTGGCTTCTCCTTGCTAGAAGCCAGTAGCAATGTCCTCACCCCCCATCCTGGAACAAACAAAAATATCTCTAGGTATTGCTAAATGTCCCCGAGGAGCAACCCCACTCCCACCCACGTTGAGAACTGCTGCTTTAGATGGAGGACAAACCACTCAGCACCTCTTTGAGAATAACATGACTTAAATGGCAGAGAACTTTGCCACGTCTACCATGGCAGTGCAGAGCATTCTGCAAATGGTGTGGTTTTATCAAATGCTGGAGGGAAACCCGGGCTTTTTACCCAAAGGCCATCCATGCCTCTTGTGGTGAGAGGCAGCTGTTAGCTGAAGTTTCCTACCCTTCTGTGACTTTAGTGTGGTTTAAGGACAGAGCACAGACTTCAGGGCCATATGGTTCTGGGCTCAGATCCTGCTCTGCGGATAAGTTACCCAATCCGTCCAAGCATGGGTTTTCTCTATATAAATGGGGATTTCAGGACCCATCTCATGGAAGAGTTGGGGGCAAAATGATGCCTGAGGATATGCTAATGACAAATCCTTACTTCCCCATCTTCTTCCCAAACCACCTGAGTCAGTTGTAGCAGACAGACCTGGTCCTCTGCTCAGGTCCTTTTGAGTCCCTTTTAGGTTTCCATGCACCCCTTCCCTAACATCTGTGTGCTTTGCTTTACGGGGGAGCTCAGGTGACTCTTCAGAGGATTGCCCTTGGGGCTACTGGAGCCACTTTGTGCCATGTAGAGAGAGGGAAGTGTTTAGGGTTCACACCCTCTATGTCTCCCTGTGGGCAACAGCCAATTACTCACAGGTGTAGAAATAGGAGGGCTCCATTCCTTCTCTCAAGTTGGGTCAAACTCTCAGGCATCAACTCCAGCACTCATCTCTGGATTCAGAGTGAGGCTAGAACTTTGCCCCAAATCATCCCTGCTGGGCTTCTTCCTGTTCCCTTATGTGCTCCCCTATTCTCTTACTCAGTTTCTCCTGGGAGCACTTCTTCTATCAGTTGCTCGCACATGAATCATCGACTCAAGGCCTGCTCTGGGGAACTGTTTAGTCTCCAAAAATGGTCTCTGTCAATTCCTTCCTTCCCTATGCATGTCATTCTTTGCATTAAGAGGTAGATTCTAATTTCTCGCCCCTGAATCTGACCTTAGTGAGCAGGACTTAGTGACCTGCTCACCTAGTGGAAAGCAGCGGAATGATGTTCTGAGCCTGCTGAGACTAGGTCACAAGAAGCCCAGCAGCTGCCACTTGGGTCTCTTGCTTCCTCTTTGAACCCAGTCTCCATGCTGTGAATACCTAAGCCACATGGGGAGGACACTTGTAGGTACCCCAGTCAACAGCTCCAGTTGAGCTTCCGGCCTATAGCCACCAATGACCACCAGCCATGAGGGAGACATCTTGGATGTCCAGCCCAGCTGAGCCTTCCAACAGTTCCAGCTGCATCTGACGGTCACTGCATGATGGACACCAAGTAAGAGCTACCCAGCAGAGCCCAGTTAACCTACAGACTCATAAGAGATCATAATAAATGGCTTTAAGCCATTAACTTTTCAGATGTTTGTTTCACAGCAATAGATACCTATAACAGGAACTGGACTGAAGACTCCAGTTAGAAGGAGATTCTCCCGGAGGACATAAGGTTGAGCAGAGATGTGCACACCTGCCCTGCTGGGCTAAGAAGAACATTCTCAGGGCAGTTCTGCATAGGTGAAAGGCAGTGCAAAAGTTGCCAGCTACCTGAGGGATGTGCAGGTAGGATGGACCCTGGTCTATTATGTCCCCCTCTGCAGGAAGGACTGGGGAGTGAGCCGTTGTGCTCCTTGTGTGTTTTGCTCTGCTGAATCTCCCAGCAAGATGTTTATGTGTTGCTCCCTCCACAGTTCAGCTAATTAGCTGCTGTGTCTGATTAACTGCTTGCCTTCTAAAAATGGGTCTGTGAAAATGATACTTCCCTGTTCAAGAGTTTTATTGGCTTTCTGTGAGATGCTAGTGCTTCATGACAATCTTAGATCGAAACCCCAATGATGCAAAGATAAATATCCCCCCAAAACGAGGTGTTGTTAGCTGTACTGGACAATCAGCCCGCACAAGCCACTTGCTCAAGTTGCTGTCTCTCTGCCTGTGTCCTGGCTTGATGTAAAGTAAGCTAAGTTTTAAGCTGCTATTTACAATGTAGTCAGAGATCTGATCAGAATGTAGGCACATGGGGTAGAAGGAGTGGGTATGAAAGGGGTCCAAGGTGAGGTTTTGGGGACCAGGGAAGATGACTCATTTGACCCTGAGTAAGCTCGTGTGTGTGTGTGGGGGGGGGGGTGGGGTTGGGTGGATGTGTGGGTGTGTAACCAAAACAATAAGAAGTAATGGAAAGAAACTGCAACAGAAAGAGTCTCTCTTTACTCTTTCACACCTGTTAATGGCAAGACATATGCTAGAGGCTCAGATGTGGGGAGGAGGAATGGAGGCTCATTGTTTCTCTGCCCAGTCCAAAGAGCCAAGCAAGTCAGATTTGTCATTGGTAGAGGTCACACTGGGTCATGCCATTGTCCTCTGGCTTCTGAAATCACAGGTCATGGGAAGGAGGAAATGAGTAAGAGGGTTTGGAGATCAGATTGAACTTCTCCCTCGCCTCAGGTTCTCCATCAAAATACAGCTCAACCCCCCAAACCAACCTTGTCACAACCTAGTAAGGAAAGTGAGGGCTTGAGCCAGAAGTGCTTAGCTTTGTTCACACATACCAAGATGCGATTAGGCCTAACGGTGCCTCCAGGGATAGGAGGTAATGTAGTCATTACACTTCACAACTCAAGGAACATTATAATAGTCTATGTGAACTGTAGTTAGGCAGTGCACAACCTGTGCAACTGTGCTTAGTGGCCCTGGTGGAAAAGGAAGCTGTATGGACTTCTGTAACCAGCACTGAGCTGGGGCCTAGAAGATGGTTTCTAACATTCCTCAAAGCTGCTTGATCTTGCCACTGTTCTACTCAATAACGTCTTAGCAAAAGTTCTTAATAGCACTCCACGTTCTGGCTCCTTACTACTTCTGTTTTTATCCCCAAAGTCTCATCCCCTCACTTACTCTGCTCCAGCCACACTGGTCTTCTTTCTGTTTTTCATATATACTGAGTGTCTTTCTTTCTTGGGGCTTTTTCCCTTCTACCTAGAATGCTCTTCCCACAGGTGTCTGCATGGCATACTTTATTCTGGTCCTGTGCTCAAATATCAGCTCTTCAGAGAAGCCCTTTCTTCACCACCCTGTCCAAAACATGTCCCTAGCACTCTCCACCTCCACTCCAGCTTGGATTTATATCATAGCACTTAACACCATGAGAGAGTATTTTGCATTCTCTTTGTTTGTGAAGGGCAGAGTCTTGGCTCTATCTTTATCTTTAATCCCGAGAACAGTGCCTAGAATATAATAGAAGTCCTCAAAACATACTGGATGAATAAATGAGAGAATGTTCCTCAGGTCTGCCGATTGTGTACTGCAGGACCTCAGACAAGTCAGTTGGTCCTTTTGAGTAGCCCATCTGTTCCATGAGGAGATGGCAGGACACCCTGTCTCTGCAGTCATGGCTGGGCGCTTTGTTTCTCCCCTCTTTGGGGCAAAGGACAATACGAAGATACTGGACCCTGCATAGGATGTGTGGAAGGATCTAGAAGGGGAAGAAAGAAGCAGCAGGAATAAAGAGATGGAGAGTGAGGGATGATATAGAAAATGCTGGCTCAAGATGACTTCCAGGCCAGATGGCATAAAAATGTCCTCCACGTTGGCTGTGTCAGAAGCAGGCAGAAAAGTCTCACCAGGAAGGGAGGAATCCAGCTTGGGCACGGCTCCAGAGTGGCCAGGGTAGTGGACAGTTGCACATGGAGTCCACAGATCCAGTACTGAATAACACTGAATCACATTATGGTAATTATGTCCTTATCAGTGCTCCCACTGATATGTGAAGGAGAAAGTTCCCAACAGACACTGGTAAGCTTTCTCTCTCTTTTTAATCTCTCTTTGTAGTAAAGAGGTCACAGGCCTTAGGCCCAGAGCCTGAAGCAGGCAAAATTTCCATATAGAATTTAGTAATTTTTTTTACTTGTAGTTATTTTTTGTGATTACTGTCCATTTATGGCAAATGACACCGAATTCCAACTTCTCTTGGAAAGCTGAAAAGTCTGGCAAGCCCAGATCTTCTTTCCCTCATGGCCACAATTTACTGGGATGAGAAGCAGCCCCTCACTTTAGGTGGGCAGTTCTCTAGAATCACCCCCACTCACATTTTGGCTCACAGCTACCACCTCATTCACTTTATAGAGAAATAAAGGCTGAGATGTTAAGGGCTGGCCCCAGTCACATAAAATATGTCCAGGATTGGAGCTTAGGTTTGTTTGGAGAAGGCATTATTAATCATACATGGGCATCAGCATCACCAGGGCAGTTTTTTAGAAAAATGCATACCTGAATTGTTTAGAAGCCCTCCAGGTGTTTCTGATAAGCACTGCTTGGTTGGTTTATATTGTATTGACCTGTAGGAAGACATGTCAAAAAAGGTTAGTCTACTCACCTATACCCTTTCTCTATGGATCTGCTAGGTTTCTTTGATAGTCAGCAACAGAAAGTAACATTTATTGGTTTAATTTAAAAAATAACTTATTGGAAGGATGTTGGGTAGTTGATAGAATCACAGAAAAAGCTGACCAAGTGAGCTATGGGAATCAGCAGAGCCATGAAAATCTTAGTCAAAAACTGGTGAGCTATCTTGTTTGGGGTCTTTCCATCAGATGTCTCAGTTCTGTCTCTCCACTCGAAATTCTAATTTCCAGAAGAACCTCAACAGTCTCAGTTGAGTCATGTTCCTATCTCTTGGCCAAATGGGGTGGTGGGACATTTTGACCCATCAGGACCCCAGAAGAAAAACTGAGTTTTGTTACCAAGGACAGAGGGAGAGATGCTGGGAAGATGTAAACAGTAAGTGTCTACTACATTTTGTGAGGATCTCCTCAGATACAACTGAAACCATATAATGGTTTCCATTTGGCTTGTTTTAGGAGCCCTGGATAGAGGGTTAATCCTACCTGCAGATAGAAGCCTGAGTCTTTGAAATAATGAGATATAATTAGATTTTCAGGGGGAATCCTTGATTGACATTTTAATGGAATCTAAGTTTCTTGACTTTTCTCTAGGACTTTGGAACTGATTTTCTTTTAGGTTTAGGAGAAATCACCCATCACTCCATTTGGAAGATCCACCTTAGTTTTTTGAGGCTCAGATAAGGAGATTTTTTTTTTTCAGGCAAATTGATTCTTGATTTTTTTTATTATGTTATGTTAATCACCATACATTACATCATTAGTTTTTGATTCAGATAAGGAGATTTTTATTTTGAACTTTGCCATGGTTCTCAGAACCTGTGCTAAGCCAGTAACAGGATTGTATATTTCAAGGGATGAGCCCTTAGCTGGTGGGCCCAGGTGCTTCCTGAGTGAGGCTGATTTGAATAGCATACTTCTTGGGATGAGAAATGCACCTAAGCCCTTTCAAGGCAAATTTTCTCTGTAATGCTGGCTCTTGATTTTGGCACATCATTTACAACTAAAACTATGTGACTAATCTTGTTTCCTTTTTTGCTTAGGCTGCCAGGATATCTTGAATTATACCAACCGTGCAGGACTTTGTTGAGATCTATTTCTTCTCAGCCCTTATATCCTGTTCTAATTCCTATGTTTTCCTGTTTCTGTTGCTTATTGCACTATTTTATTATATGCATTTACTATGCCATCTTCATTCCCTTTGTGGAGAAAAGCTGGGTAGAAATAACATGACTCTCCTCTGATGGTTATTAGCTGGGCGTTCTCAGGAAATACGTTCAAAATCTTTGCACCTCAATTTTCTATAAAACATCCTGCCAACTTCACTGGGCAGTTTTAAGGGTCAAATAAGTTTATGTGCATGAGAGGGATTTGTTCTGCAATATAATCCTACAAAGTGTTATTAGGCGTTGTAGCAGCAACATGATTAAGGGTAATATTTGGCTGAGGCTCATGCAGATTTTACTTTAGTTCTGAAATTCAGCCAAGCAAAAGGAAAGGAAAAACCAAAGGGTGGGGTGGCAGGGGGCTATTTCCAAAATCAGGAGAGAGGGGCCTTCAGCTCTGGGCCTCTCTGAATTCACCTCACCCTTGGTTGGCTCTGTCTGCAGCTGCTGCAAAGCTACTCTGGATCAGCCTTCCGCCGTGAGTGCTGGTCTCATGGTACAACATGTGGGGTTCCTCAGCTGAGGAATTACAGCTTTCCTAGCAACACGTCCACCCCTGCCCTGAGAATGCGGGAGGCCTGTGAGATGGACCGCAGCTTCTCTGCACACCAAGTCTGAGCTGGGGGAGGCTGAGTCATGGATCAGGGAGCTGGCCAACTTGGTGCTCCTCTGTCCCCCTACTGTCCCATTGGTAACCTGAACAAATGCCTGGGAATAAAAAGAAGCCGTTTTAAGGGCCTCTTTGCTTCCATAGAATCTATCTCATTCCATCGAAGAAAACATCCCATCTTTACCACGTATGAAAATATTGGAGAGTGACATCTCTCGACCTGTAACAATTATTTGCATTTTCCTGGGGATAGGAATATCATATTTGCCTTTTAGATAACTCTGGGGGGAGATTTTTCTCCTTTAATTGGGCTTGACAGAAGTGTCAACACCTTTGAAATAATCTCTTCCTCCTGGCCTGGGTTGATTTGGGAGATATGCTCCCATCAGTATGGACACTTCCCAAGCCTGCTCTGGGTCACTGTCAGCCACAGCACATCTAAGGGGAGGAGGGCACTGGTGAGTCTGGGGAAGTGCCAGTGGTGAGCTGGTAGGGGGCCATAGCTTGCCCTAACCATGAGCCACAATTCTTCAAAATCACGATTCTTAATTCTGCCTTCTCTCTCTTCAGTTAAAAGTAGCCTTTGCTGGCCGAAGTGGATCACGGCTATGGGCACCCTGGCCTGCCTGTCCACTTAGCTGCCTTTTAGACTAGTTTTCTTAAGGATCTGTTCCATGTTTATGTAGCAGGGGTAGGGGGCACTGATTTCCTAATAATAAAAGCCCTACATAATGAAAGATGAATTTATGCATTCCCACTGGATCAAAAGTTTGAAGAAATTCAGCAAAAATATTTCCTACTTTTTGGTGTCTCTTCTTTGTAAAGGAATTAATTTAAATTTCTTGCAAGTAAATTCTGCATATTAAAAGAAATCAATAGGTTGGAAAAAAAGTCAAATAGGAACATAAAATTTAAAATATTAAAATGGGAATTTGCTTCTTGCCCCCTCCCCACCTTTTCATGACCCCAAGTACCCAAAGGTTTCCACCTGTTTGCCCTCCTAAACAATATATATATTTTATATGCATTAAGTTATTACACTATTTCTTTTAAAAATTTTTGGTTCTTCCTTTTTTAAAAAGGAGATGTAATTGACATAAAACATTGTATTAGTTTTAGGTGTGGTGCTTGCTTCGGCAGCACATATACTAAAATTGTATTAGTTTTAGGTGTGTAACATAGCGATTTGATATATGTATGTATTGAGGACATGATCACCACAATAAGCTTAGTTAACATCCGTCACCACACATAGTTAGAACTTTTTTTCTTGTGATGAGAACTTTTAAGATCTTAACAACTTTCAAATATACAATACAGTGTCATTAACTATAGGCACGATGCTATACATTACATCCCTGGGTCTTATTTATCTTATAACTGGAAGGCTGTACCTTTAGACTTCCTTTTGTACTATATCTTGATATGTCAGTTGGCATGCTATTTATTAACTTCTCTTATGATGGTTGAGAATTAAACATCCTACCACCACTTGCACTATTCCTTCCCCTCAATCTCAATACCACAACTTTTGGTTACTCAAATCCTTGTTTCCATTAAAACTATGAAACTCTCGCTCACTGATGGATCAACTAGTGTAATATGATTATGTTTCAATGCTTGAAAAAGTGCTCCACTTTTCCCCTTTGCTTAATTGTCTATATGTCCAAGGCAATTCCTCCATCCCCAGCCCATGCCCAGTACATCTGCAGATCTGTCAATGTCATCAACATTTCTCTCAAATCCATCAAATAACCTGTCATTCCCCTCCCAACCCCATACTGCTGCTGTCTTCCCTGTGTGCCTCCCCATCTTAAATGCTTTTTAGGACAGTACAAATCCTTTATCCAGTCATGTCCTGTCACTCTCTGCTCTGATTTACTGCTGTTCCTTCTCTCTCTCTCTTTTTTAAGATTTATTTATTTGAGAGAGAGAGAGCACGAGCGGCAGAGGGAGAGGGAGAGAGAATCTCAAGCAGACTCAGAGCTGAGCGTGAAGCTGATATAGGGCTTGATCTCACCACCTGAGCTCATAACTTGAGCCGAAATCAAAAGCCGGATGCTTAACCAACTAAGCTACCCAGGCGCCCCTGCAGTTCCTTCCCTTTATGGGTTTATGATTTTGTCTTGCCAAAACACGTTCTCCGGGAGCTTCCTAAGAAAGGATACATGGCAGATCATTTTTTTTTTTTTTTTTTTTTGAGTCATTGTATGTGACTGTGTCTTCATCCTACCCTCATACTTGATTGACTGTTTGTCTGGATATAGAATCAGTTGGGTATTCTCACCATTCTCACCTTTGTGACCCTGGAGCCTCGTACAGTGTCTGGCACATGGCTGCCCCTCAAATCCTGCGGAGACACCTGAATGGAAAGCTCAGAATTCCAGTCTGGTGCTGTAGAACCCAGAGCCAATCTGTCTACGTGCCTTGCTGCCCCTGCCAAGGTGGACAGCTAGATGGTTTAGGAGTTCCTGACTCTTTCCTCACCTGGCCGTGGCCTCTTTGCTGTCAAAAAGTTCTAGGAAGTGTGCTTTAGATGAGGAGAGCTCACTAGCCTTCAAGCAGGCATGACTACGAGCAAACTTGTTGAAAATGTAAAGACAGAGTGGGGTAGCCTTACTAACTGGATTGTCTGGGTTGGCACCCCAGATCTGTCCCACCCTACTTGCGTGGTGTTGGCAAATTTCTTAACCTTTCTGTGCCTCAGTTTCCTCATCTGTAAGTGGGGAAAATAGTGGTCTCGACCTCATGAGGTTACCGTGAAGATGAAATGAGAAAATTCGTGAAAAACACTCAGAACAAGACCAAGCAGATAATAACTGCTCAATAAATGGTAGTTGATATCTGCCCTCAAATGTCCTGTCCCTGTCCCTGTCCATCTGATGCCCCAACCTTTTGTTCCTCATTTCTTCGTCCTGCCCAACTGGTCAAGTAGCAAACATTTGGAATTTGGGATCAAAGAGTTTGAACAGCTCACTAACAGTGTGGCTGGAGACAAGTCACAGGGCCCTCCCCGAGCCTCTGTGTCCTTGCCAAGACAGTGGACTCCTTCCTCAGTTGCCCACACAGGCTCTGGCTCCTGGGGAAGATACCAGTGTTCTTTAGAATCGTCGCTGCTGCCCTGGTCACATGGAGGGTCCCGTGTGGCCACTGGGAATCCCTGCTGTACTCCTAGCCCGCCCTACTCCAGGGCCTGCTGGCCTGATTCCCAATAGGCAGAGGCTCTGTTTCTCTTCTGGCCACCAAGGTCCACGTGCCAGATCCACGTGAAAGGCTGGACGTGCTAGGAATTAACACCTCCCTTGTCTCTTCCCTCCTTCCCCAACTGGCTCACCTTCAAATCAAGACTGCAGGAGTTGGTGTAAAAATGCTCCAGCTCATGGGCAAATAATCTACATGAGCTCCCGGTTTTCCCAGGGGTTTAAACCCTAGTGACCCGTAGCCAACTCGTCAACACGGTACTATATATTCCCTAACTTCCCCAGTTCTTATATTCCAAATAAACTGCTTGCACTTGAGTCCTTGTCTCAGGAGCTGCTTCGTGGGGAACCCACGTCTGATATAATTTACTAGGTGATGCTTCTCAGCTTCTTGGGGAGACTTACATTATAAATAGTGGCTTGAGGAAACTCTGTCTCCCTGGGGAAAGTTTGCTCCGGCCCTGTAGGAGGGAACGAGTTCCAGCTTTGGGCCTACGACGGCACGGGTATTTCTGATCAAAGACAGGATATGGCCCCCATGTGGGCAGGTACAGGAGATAGCTTCTCCCACAGACACGTGAGGCCTGGACCATGTGAAGAAGGGCCTTGCTCCAAGTGATGATGAAGCTTGGCACAAATTGGAACCATCCCAGAGCATTTTTGCCTTCTGTCAGTGATCAGCCTCGGCACCCCTCATGCCCACCTGTCTATTGGCAAACCCCTGAAAGCAGATGGGCCTCCCAGGAGCCCTTGACCTTCCAGCTCATGCTGGGCCCTTTACAGTGGCCTTAAGGAGCAGGAGAGCTCAGGCTCAGGAGTAGGAGGTCATCATTGTACAATTGATCACGGGGCGGGGTGGTGGTGGTGGTGGTTATTCTTTACTGGCTCCTTCAGGGTTAACAAGAGGGTGTGTGGCTGAGCCCTGCTATTTATTTTAATAACTGTCTTATATCTTGAGGGGGAAAACAGAGAAAGAGTTGAGCTAGGCTGGACTCTACCCAAGCTTAGCTTTGAGCCAAGCGTAGTCTGTGGCATTCTGGGGAGCTTGGTGGGCAGTGTGGAGGAGGCCTGGGATGGTGCAGGAAGGAGTCTCAGGTAAGGGGGATGGGGGAGTGACTCCTGCCTCCCCGAGGTGACCTACATCAAAGAAATCCTCCCCTGTGTCATCTATTGCCTGCCCAATGAGAAATCCTGACCATCATATATCTTTTGATCATTTTGCTCCTTCTTTCTCTCCTCTACTTCTGCACCTTCCTACCAGAAGAACACATCACAAAGTTGTTCCTCAATTCAAACATCGGGATAGTCGGACATTCGATGAGTATTGTTTTCTTATGATCTGTGCAGCTGGGCTGTGTTGTCCTCAGGTCTGATTGCCGGTTCTTAAAAAAAGCAGGGTCCTCGTGTTGTGAGGAGCAGAGCTGGGGAAGGGACACTGGAAGCCATCTCCTTTGTGCCAAGGGCAAGAAAGCACTTCCTGAAAGCAGAGACGAGCTGTCACCTTGGGAAGTGTGCCTGTGTCCCCAGCAGGTAAAGACAGGATGTTCCGCTCAATGACCAGTGCTGAATCCTCATCAAGGAGACAGAAAAGAGTAAAATAGCCAGCTTTTCTCCCATAGTCCAGGATCAGGGGGACCTTTGAAGTGTTAAAAAATGATTAAAGACAATTTAGGTGACATAAATTTAACTTAACACTTCCTCAAGTGGACAATCTCCTTTCAGACAACTGCAAAATGGGGCAGAGGGCAGGACACTTTTATAGGATAAAGAATAAAGAAGTAGGACGAGAAAAATAGAAAATGCCTGATGGGCTGGGGCCAGAGGGTCAACCTTGTTTGGGGTGAAAAGGCCCAGAGTTGGCTTGGCATCTGGGGATTGGCCGGCTGGACAGACTGCATTTCTGGTCAAACAGAGCATTGACAGGGACATGAGTTATCTGAGTTTTGGTTTGCTGACATGGCACCCCAGGCAAGAGAGGTTCCATCTTGGGCCTAGAAAGTTATTTTGACAGAAGAGATGACCAAGCTTCTCACTGGAGAGGATAGCTACAACACACAACAGTCACCATTTCTATGAACTTATTCACCGCGACTCTACCTAGAACCTCAGATCTCCCCTTGCACCGTGCTTACCGACTGCCCCGCCCCCCGCCCCTGCCTGCCTTGTCCTCACACTCTGCCATGCTGGGTCCCAAGCCCATGAGAGCTCAACCAAAGCACTCTTGATGTGGGTTAAGATGCAATTTTAACTAGTTATCCCCTCTCCTGGGAGTCTTGCCCACCTGTTCCCAGCTTTGGGGGAGGCCCCTCCAGCTCTGGAGATCCCATGGCTGGTGCCTGCTGAGCCTGCCAGGCCTAGTTCCAGCAGCCCCAACACACCCTCCTGCCTCACCCTTGCCAGGCCTGCGGCTGCCCATGTCCCCCCCTCCTCTCTGAAAGCCCTTTAGGATGCACTTCTCCAGTGTGCTGACCTCAGCCCAGCCTACTGACTCCTCTGGGCCCCATGCAGCCCATGGAGGACTTTACCCTGCCAACCGAGCCTCCAGAGACCACACTGGCTGTCCTTCAGGGAGAGGTGTGGACAGTTTGTGTTGGGAGGTTACTCAGACACCTCCGTCCACCACTATTCCCTCTGCTTCCTTTGCCTCAGCAGCCCCTGGTGGACTGACAACCTCTTACTGAGGAATTGCCTAGCTGATTTGCCTGTGCTTTGCTTCCTCATTCAGTGAAACTCCTTTGCAAGGATTCCTTTTCTTTTTTGGGGAGAGGTGTCCAAATTATCTTACTTAGGAAAGGAGATTTCTCTGGTATTATTTCAGTTGGGGCTTGCCTTTGTTTAAAAAAAAGGATCCGTGTCTTTGCATTTGTCTATCTGAGGCAAAGAGAGGATAATACTATTAGTCCCTGAGCTTAGAGCTATTGGAGGTATAGGATATGGAGATATATCAGATATATATTGCTACCTATGTCAGTTATCCAATGTTGTGTAAAAAACAATGTCAAGACCTGGTGGTTTAAAACAACAACCATTTGTTTAGCTCATGGTGCTATGAGTCAGGAATTTAGGCTAGGCTCAGTTGGGTGGCTCTTCTGGTTTATTTGGATTCACTCATGAGTCTGTGGTCAGCTAGCAAGCCTACGGATCAAGTATGGTTTCATGCACACGTCTGGTGTTGGCTGGCCATTGGCACCACAGTACCTGTCATCTTCCAGCAGCTAGCTCGGGTTTCTTCACCTGGTGAGTGGGCAGGATTCCAGGACAATGAGCAGAAACATGCAAGGCCTCCTTTGGCTTGGCTCAAAACTGGCTCAGTGTCTCTTCTGCTGCCTGTTGGTCAGAGCAAGAATGAGGCCAGCACTGATTCAAGGCAGGGAATAGGATCTGGAAAGTTTCAGTACCATGGGGCATGGATAAGGGAAGAGTGGAAACTACCTATCACGCTACCTATGCATTGCCTTTTCTCTTCATAAAAGGCATGGTGATATTTAAGCGGTACTGTTTAGTAAGTCCAGAATTTTTTCTACAGCTCCCTTTGTACCTCCAAGCAATGGTCTCCACAATGCACGGAGTGGGTGTCAGAGGAGGGAATGACATGAAACCTTGGAGTACTGGCCCCGCAGGGATCCCGGAATGAATTAGACAGTCCTTGGAGAGGCTTACAGGCTTGCAGGGATGGAAATAAATAAAACAAATATTCCAAAACAATCCCTGAGGTGCTGTGATAACATGAGGTTAAGAGATAGAGTAGGCTGTTTCCCCATATGTTTTTGACATTGTTTTGAAGTAATTTCAGACTTAGAAAAAAGTTGCCGAATAGTACACAGAGATTTTGTCTACTCTTCACTTAGCTTCCCTTAATGTTAAAATCTTACATCACCTAGTACAATTATCAAAGCCAAGAAATTAATGTTGATATAGCTGTATTAACCAATCTACAGGCTTTATTCATATTTTACCAATTGTCCCTCCAGTAACCTTTTTCAATCCAGGAGTCGGCATTGTCTGCCCGAATTTGTCCTGTAAGCCTCCTCTAATCTGGGATACTTCCTCAGTCTTTCTTTGCCTGTTATGACTGTCGCTTTTAGGAAGAAGGCAAGCCAGTTATTTTATAGAATGTCTCTTGTACAGGGTGTGTATGATAGCTTCTCATGATTAGATTGAAGTTATACATTTTTGGCAGCAATAGCACAGAAGTGATATTGTATCCTCCTTAGTGCATCATATCGGGAGGTCCATGATGTCACCTTGTCTTATCATTGGTGATATTAAATTAACTTTGATCACCTGATGAAGGTGCTGTCTGCCAGATGTCTCCACCACAAAGTGGCTATTCCTCCCTTTGTAATTAATGTATTCCTTGTAAGGATGAAACTTCACAAAGTCTTTGAGACTTTGCAAATATCCTGTTTCTCAGCACATGGTAGTCCACTAATTTTAGTATTAGTATATGATTCTTGCCTACAGCCATTATTAATATGGTCATGGCTAAATCACCAAATAGGTGATTTTCTATTCCCATCCCTCCTTGTGCATTTATTAATTAGAATTCGAGTGTAAGAATGAGCTGTCCCTTCTCTGCCATTTAATTATTTATTCACATGTTTATTTACATGAGTGTAAACTCTTGAATATTTAGTTCATGCTATAATCTACTCCTGTCATTATTTCACTAGGGCAGGCCCTTTCAAATGGTCAGGAACCTCACAGTGTTTTAACTATCTGTATGTGCTGGTTACTTCCTCCAGAGTGTGTTACCTGCATGTCCCAGGCCACAGGCCTTGCACGATGTGCTGAATGAGTGAACGAATGAATGAATGAATGAATGATTGAATGATTTTAATCCTGTAAGTAGAGGCAATAATAAGATCCCTAGAGGCCCCGAGCTCCAAAAGGTTGATGGTGACTTTCTCCAAGCTTGATTAGTCAAAACCAAATAAAGCCAAAAACAAAAATAAAATGTATAAGGAAGGCCAAGCCAGATCGGAGCATTTTGCCTATTGGCTACTTGGCTGTCTTTGTTTTTTAGAAATATCAAAACTGTTTAAAAAGAGCTATTGGTTGTCTCTGTTTGCTGGTGCCCCAAACACATGCTAGGTCTGTCTATTTGTTCATCTTGCACCTCTTTGAAGAGTTCAGGATGACTTCATGGAGGAGGGGACATTGGAGGTGGGTCCTAGAGGATTATGAGTAGCCCTTTAACAGACAGAGGAAAGGGGAAGAGTATTCCAGGCGGAGGAAGTAGCACATGCAAACCAATCAGAGTGAAAAGTGGTGACATTCTGGCCAAATGGTCAATAGCTCATGGAGAGGAATGGCATGAAACTTGGGTGGGAAATTGGGGTAGAAAATTGTAAAGGGCCTTGAGTACTTATACGAGGGGGTTTAGACTTGACCGTATAGGTAATGGGGAAACCAAAGAATTTCTCAATTAAGCATTCAGTCGTTCATTGAAGAAAAGTTTATTGACTATCTGCCACCTAGGTCCTAGGGCTGCAGTTCTGGAAGAGGCTCAGGCCTGATCCACATGGAACCAGGAGGGAGGGAGGGTGTCAGCAGACATACCATATAACAGTAAGTGTTCCTATAAAAGCTGTGTGTTTTGGGAAGAGACTCTGATGAGAGGGGAGCTCTGGTGGGGAGGCAGGGAGGGAGTGACTCATCTCCTTCCTCCTTAATGTTCTGTTTTGCTTGGACACAACTCTAGGTCCACAGGTGCCAGAGGAAAGGAGAAAGAATTCCTCAGCTTCAGAAAGCCCTGCAGACAATCTAGGGTAAGGACGGGACTTCATGTCCAGGCAACTCTTCCGGCAAAATGAGGAGAAAACTTTCCTCTAGGTTTGATGACTATGGTGTTGGGGCAAAGACTTCCAAACCCAATGTGACTTGTTGCCTAGAAACCCAAGAAGCACCCATTGAGAAGAGGAGTGGCATGCTAAAGGCAATGTATATCTGCTGAGTTTCGATTCCCACTCTTTATTTTGAAGCTGTAGCCCCAAATAGGAATGATACAGGTCACTGATACCTGCCAAGGGGGCTTACCCTCTAGCTTACCATTGCAATGTACTTCCAACAGTTGGCACCTGCATCTCTTCGCTGGAGGTGTCCTCAGCAGCCAGTGTGCACAAGCTCAGAGTGCCAGAGAATTAACACCCTCCCTCCCGTAGCCCTCAGCGGAGGACTGGCAGGAGCCTGGAGACAAATACTCCAGATCCTTCACCTCCAGGAGTAGTAACTCTGAAGGGTGTGTTCCACACTGTCTCTCCGACTTGTCCAGGCAGTTTAAGCCCCAGGTGCCCACAGTGGTCACTCGCTTGAAGTTACGTCTTTATTGGCTGCCTGCCCTCCCGTCTCACCTCCCACCTCCTACAGGTGTTTCCCGGGATCCCCTCCCAGATAAACTGCCCTCCGTAGAATGCTGGGCTCAGGCTCTGCCTGGAGGAACCTACATGGAGCTAGCAGGCCACACATGAGGTTTAGAGGCAGAGTCTTGTCATTTGCATTTACGTCCTGGCTCATCTCCTCTGCGGTGGGAAGGAGCTGCTGTCAGGAGGGCACAGGCAGCAAGGGTAGGAGCATCCAACCTCTCTCCGCCTCCACTTTCTGATGCTGCCTGCAACCCCTGAGATCTGTCATGAACCCCTCCCTGACTCTGGAGATGGAGGAAGGTAGAGATCACATCACAAGACCAGCTCAGGCAGGGTCTGCTTAAAACAGGTGAGACTGACAGCAGAGGAATTCATGGTTCATCCTTTTCAGTCATTTCCCTGTAAATAGCAAGGAGCACCTTCACTTTTTTTTTCTTTCTTTCTTTCTTTTTTTTTTTTGCAGCCTAATCACTAAGAACTCCCCTCTGGTGGGTACTTTTTTTAGAGCATAATAGAAGGTGTGATATCTTGTGAGAGGCGCCAGAGTCACTTGGAGAATGGCAGCTCAGGGATTGAAGTTCCTGAGAATATTAAAGATTAACACCAAATACTTTGTTGCTATTTAACTCTCTGCCGATTCATGTTCCCGGAGCAGAAACAGAACATTTCTTTCCCTCCCTTCTGTTTATTCCTTCCCTTCTCTGTTCTGGGGATTCAGAAGCTGTCGATGTCATATGCCAACTCCTTAAGGGCTGAAATGGTTTTATATAATAACAGAGAGGGGGAGCCTACAAAATGAAGAAAGAATCTAATTCAGCGCTTGGGCTGAAATGGGAACTGGAAACGCGGGGGAGGGGGGGGCCTTCTTAAAAATAGCTCACTCAGAGGGAAGAATGCAGCTTGTCTGGAGGCAGGCAGGCAGGCGCAACCCTTGGGTGAATTATAGGAACCCACTGTAGGCCTCCTGCGTTTGCTTTTGAAATGTTGATCATGGCTAAGAGGAGGCGGTTGAATGGAGGGCTGCTGGTGGCTGAGGCTGGGAGCCGTCCTTGGCAATGGATGAGGCTGTCAGGAGTGTGTCCACACAGGCAGCACGCCACTGGAATCTGTACGCCCTATGCCGTCCCTGGAGATTTATGCAGCCCCCATCACTGAAACTCCAAACCTGTCTGGAGGGGCACACGAGTCTCTATGGAGGATGGGGAAGGAGCCCAGGGGAGCCCAAGGAGAGGGGGGAGAGGTGCAGAGAGAATGAAGAGAGAGATCTGACAGGAGATGATGAGCACCTTAGAGACCCAGTGGCTCAGAGAGAGAGAGAGAGAGAGAGAAGCCAAATGGGGACAGAAGCCCACAGGGGGGAAGCAGAAAGCAGCCAGACACATACAGAGACAGAAGGAAGGAGGGGGATCAGCCATGGAAGGAAAGGAAGCAATGGGTACCTTACTGGGTAATGAGAAGGAAGGGGGCAGCACAGCACCCTCCCCTAGGCTGCAGATGATCCATCCTTCCTATGCCCCAGTCCCACTCCATGTTTACAGGAGGAGCCATGATTGGTTTGTTTTGTGGTCATCTTTGCTTTGAAGGGACAACTACCAGGAAGAGTGTGCAAATTCTACAATAACTGCAAGCTTTCCCTGCAGTCCTCCAGCTTGGCAAGTGGTCACCGAGGCCTCAGCTTCTGTGCCTGGTGCATTAAGGGATCTCTGGGGTCTGCCCTCTTTCCTCTCTGGAAGGTTGGCCTTTGGTTGATGACAAGTCCAAGTGCCTCATCTGTATCCCCTCAGACTCCCCCAAACTGGGAAGTGACCACCAATTCCTTCTTCCCTACCTGAGATGCCTGAGAAGGTATGCATGCAGACAGACATAGTGACCTATAGCCCTTGCTGTTGCATCTTTCAAATCACAGCCCATAAGGAGGAAGAGGTGAAAGGGCAAGAGCTCTGTCCCAAAATCATGGTACCAGACACAGCCCCATTGTGAGGGGGCACCCTGCCCATATCCCCCGGTAGTCACCACTCCCGTGCCTGCCATCAGGCTCTGATCTAGGCATGTGTGTCTCTCTCTGCCTGAGGACTTCTGTCACAAGTGTTTGGCTTGTCTGGGGCACACTTAAACTGATGGATAAATGCTACACCTTCTTTCGGAAAAACTCTGGGGCATGTCGCACCGTTTCCCAGAGAGCCCCAGGTGCCCCCAGAGGTGACCTGCTCAGGAACACACCCTGTCTTATCTTCCTCTCCTTCCCCATCTCACGTGGCCTGCTACTGTTCTGGAGCTTTCATTCTGGGCCTCCCAGGTAAACCACGTGCCTACTCTTCAGTTCTAATCTCCCCGGAGGAACTTAGCCCAAGACAGGGGCTGTGTGGTTCTAGCAGCTTTTCCCCAGCTCCTGGGAGCTTTGGGAATGTAAAGGGCCGTGTCATCACAGTACAAAGCAGCACATGATTCTTGCCTGGGTTTCCTGGAGACCACCCAGGGAACTTGCTGGAGCCCAAGTGTGTCTCTACAAGGACTTCAGGCAGAAGCTGCCTTAATTAATAAACACAGAAAAACAAGAAAATCGTGGAAAAACAATAAGCACAGTAACTTCTGAGCTTTGACAGACATACTTGGAGAATTAACCACCCAAATCAAATAGAATGTTCTTGAAGCAAACTGGGAGCTTGGAGTGGCCTCTCCTGGGCTTCTCGAACTCTGGTTGCCAGTGGTAATCAGTGAGGTGGGTGTAGGCAGTAGGAATGTGGGCTGTGGTCACTGCTGCCCTGTCCTTAAGGAATGATCTTGGGGAGAACGATCCTCCTAAGAGAGGGGTTGAGGTGTCTGGGAAGAGTCTGAATCCTGGAAGAGACAGGCTGGAGTTGAGCCTCTGCTCCATCACGTTCTAGCTGTGTTACCCTTGGCAAAAGATTTAACCTCTCTGAGCCTCGGTTTCCCCACCTGCAAACCCGGGGCCCTGACACCTCACGGAACACAACATAATGCGTGTCCAGCCTCTGATATTAAGTATAGCTCCCATTTGCCTTCTCTTCGTCCTCCTCCAAGGGAGCCACACATCCTTGGCCTGACAGAGGGCGGGTTGAGGGTAACAGGAAGCGTGTCCTGAGAGAGCCCCGGCCACACGGCCTGGCGCTGAGACGGCTGGACACCACAGTCCCCACATGCAGCCTGTCTGCATCCGTGGGCGTGGGAAAGAGACGTAAACGCTGACGGGCATTAAACACGAGTTAGACATGCCATTCCGCGCCACCAACACATTTCAAAAGTGCACATCACAAGGCTCTTGTTGAAGCCCTGGCGGCCGGCCAGGGTCAGACCACAAAAGGAAGCTGTTTCCCCGCTGGCGCTGCCGGGTGGCCGGGCGTGGCCAGGGCCTCACGTCACTGCAGAGTGTGGGGGCTCTGCCGGGATTTCCTGCCCTGGCATCCGCTCTTTCTCCTGCGGGCCCCGCTGTGAACATCCCAGGTGACGATGCCCCGCCAGCGAGGGAAGTCAGCTTTCACCGGACCCCGTCCCCATGTCCCCAGAAACGTCGGTGACGTTTCCGCGGGGCCCCTCCGCGTGGCCCTGCAGCCTTCTGGAGACCCGCCGCGCCTCCCCCCCCGCAGAGTGCCATGGAAAAGCATCCCTTATCCACAGCTGGGAGACATCACAGTCCATTGGTGGCATCTAGGTGGAACGGCGGCCGCAGGCCCAGGGGTGGCAGGAGACGTGTGACGCGGCTGGCCGAAGTTAGGCCTCCCTCCTGGCAGACGATCCGCAAATATTTATCGAGGGTCTGCCCTGGACCAGCTCCGTGGCCAGGTCTGCGGGGCACACAGAGGCGCCCTGTGTGACACAAGGAGCTTATGTTCAGACTGAGAAGCCAGGCGGGCACACGGGAAACCGGGGGTCCGGTTGATCCCCGAGCTACAGTTTCCTGCTTGGATGTGTAGGACGGTGCAGACTGAATGCGCAGGCGCGGGTCTCACTCCGGGTGGGGTGCTGGGTCCTGCGATTTCTCGTTTGCGGAGGAGGGAGCTGAGGCTGGGCGATGGGTATGCCCAGCTTCTGTCCTGGGGGTCCTTGACCCTTAGGGTCCCCACTGAAAGGGTAGGACTGGAGTAGTGTGTAAAAGACGATGCCGGCAGACCCAGCTCTGTTCTTAGGCTTGCAAAAATGTTGGTCCTTGGGAGCAGGCTCCTTTAAATGTCACATGCACAGACCCTACATCCTACCCACCTGCCAGTGGTTCCTATTTGGATAAACACTGACACATAGTTTCCTATGCATAGAGACACAATGCCTCAAATGATGGACCAGTAGGATGTATTTGTTCATTTTGCCCTGAGTCACTGAACCCTCATTGGCCAGACAGTGTGATTGACTTTTGCTGAGCGCCTATGACTGGCCTAACTCTTTGAGGCCCATCCTTGGCTGGACTCCGCCCATTCTCCATTCCGGCCCTGCATGAAACAATGTCTTTTGTTGAGATTGGAAGGGGCCCAATAAACAGTGTGTCTCTTCTCACCTAAGCACTGAGCCACCGAGGCAGACTGCGGAACCTCTGCATTGGCAATGGCTGATGGTGGAGAGCATTGCATGACTTAGGTGTGGGGCCACTGTGGATCTCAAAATAATGAATAGGACAGACTGACCTCCCAACATATTCCAGTTATCCCCATGTTGGGGCCTGACCTCGCATTAGGGAGCAAGGAGGAATGTGGGTTTCCTGAAAGCAACGAGAGTTCCAAGAGGAAAGGACTTCTAGTAGCCTCTTTCAACCAGTCAGATTTGGGTAGAGTGCAGGGTGGGGAGAGGTCAGGGTTATTAACTGGGTAAATTTCCTCCTGTCCAGCAGTGCAAACCATACCATAACTACACCAACGGTGGGGTCCCTCTCTGTAAGGACACCCTTTCTAGACCCATGTCACTCAACTCCAGCTGTCTTGGAGATGTATCATGAGTTCAGGGGTTGAAGGCCAACTTACTGCTACCTGCCTGGGATTGTTCTTTGGACAGGGATAAGAGGGTGGAGAGAGGGACCTTGAGAGTCTGTTACAACATTTTACTGCACTGAGAGGCTTAGTAATATGGTGATTAAGGGTGTGGCTTTTTGGAGTCAGCCCTGGCTCTCTTCCTAATTTCCTTATCTGTAAAATAGAGATAATATTTATACTTATTGTTTTTATGGATTAAATAAAATTATGACACAGGGTTTAGCACCATCTCTGGCACATAGTAACTGCTTAATGGATATTTACTTTTATTATAGCAAATGGGATCCCTTACACAGACGTGGTCATGCTTTTGTAGAACACTGTCAGCTCCATTTTCTTATTTGTCCGATGATGACTTGGTACACATCTAGCCTTCCATGGTCAAGGGGCTTGGGGCAAGGTGCTGGGCACACAGTAGCTGTTGTGTGGATTAATTCCTCCAGTGAATTCCCTCTCGACTTGGAGCTGAATTCCTTGTGCTGAGGGAATGAGTATTTGGATTAGGGGAAGCAGAAGGAGGTGATTGTGGAGTTGAGTCTCAGTCATGGGGGTGGGGAGGACCTGGGGCCCTGGAAGAAGGGAAAGGTGGTCCTAGCCAGTCAGAGATGAACATGGAAAGGAAGGTGGGGGTGGCCAAAGATAAGCTTCTCTTGCATTTCTACTTTTATCCACGCAGAGAGAATTCCTGGGATCCAGGGCGTTCATGGACAGCCCTAGCCTGGCCATTGCACTGGATGGCTCCTCTTTCTCTTTCTCAATCTCTCTCTCTCTCTCTCTCCCTCCACCTCACTCTCCCACACTTCCTCCCTCCCTCCTACTTTCCAGCCTTCCTTCTCTCTCTCTGCCTCTCAAACTCCCAAACCTCCTGCCCTCTCTAATTACATTAGGCTTCAGCCTTGGATCTGGCACCTGCATTTTTCACGCAATGAGAGCCGGCCCTGACTATGTTGTGATGTTCTTTTTGACAAAACTGCCTTTTAGGTAAATACTTTTTGGGCCAATCTCGCTGAATTAACTATCTGGGTCATTTGAATTTCTTCTCCGGGAAATAATTATGGCCTTTGGGAAATGTAAAGTATACTGCAGTCCTGTGAGCGGAAAGAAAATACCAGCCTCCCTCTTCCCATGCCACCTCCTTCCATTTCTCTGTGACCCAGGGAACCAAATTAGCAGTGACTCCCATCTCTGGGGTCCAGTGTTGCTTTGGATCTCTCTGGGGAAGTCCCTTAAGCATTCATTTACGTGAGGGAGATTATATTCATGTTACTTTTCCTTGTGTGAGAGCAATACTTCCTCCCAGGCAGCGAAAATTTTTTGGAAAAAAAAAAAAAACATTCTGTAGATTCCCTCTCTAATTCTGGAGGGTGAAATAGAGAAGTAAGTGGTGTTACCATGCTCCAGCCTCGGGAGGACCAAGGCTTGCTTCACAGCGCCAGGCAAGAACAGAAGCTCTTAGACCTGAGCTGGGGAGTGGGTTGCCGGTGGGGGTAGCTGAGTAGCTTTGACTACGGTGATGGGATGGTGTCATGGAAGAAGCTGCCAGTCCCTTTTCTGGCTGGGACATGTAGGAAGCCCCCTTCAACTTGAGAAAGGTTCCTCTTCATCATGAAAATGTAAGATAAGGAAGTCTCCTCTGTCCTAGGGGAACGAGGCTGGCTCTTCCCTTCTTCCCTTGGGAGGCAGAGCTGAAAGGAAGGAAGTTGGTGGGAAAGTTTACAAGGGGCGGTTCTGTTCATTTGCCACCAAAACATACCACAGACTGGGTAACTTAAACAACAGACATTTATTTCCTCCACAGTTCTAGAGGCCAAAAGTCTGAGATCAAGGTGTTGGCAGGGTTGCCGTCCCCTGAGGCCCCTGTCCTTGACTTGTAGGTGGCCACCTTCCCCCGTGTCCTCATGTGGTCTTTCCTCTGTGCCAGTGTGTGTTCTAATCTTCCCAGAAAGACACCAGTCCTACTGGGGCACAGCCCACTCAATGACCTCATTTTACCCTAGAGACCCCATGCCCAAATAAGGTCACACTCTAAGGTCCTGGGGGTTAGGATTTCAGCATGTGAATTTTGAGGAGGACGCAGTTAGCCTGCCCCTAATGCCTCCTGGGATGCCGGGTAAGAAGGTGGACGCTGAGCGAGTCAGGATCAGAGGGGAAATGACTGGTGTACCCTAAAATCGCTGATGTTCAGAGACATTAGCACCTCCCTGGTCATCCTGAATGAGGCACCCTGGCCAGAGGACATCAAGAGACCCAATGGTGAGGTCACCAAGGAGGAAGGGAGGTCTGGGTTGGTGACCCAGGCTCACCAGCAGGATCTAGAGTTGGTGTGTGTGGGTTTGGGGAGAAAGGGGAGGGGAGGGCCCCTGTGGGGAGGAGAGCTGAGGCTGGATGATCCTCCAACTGTACCTATGGAACCGGCTGAGCACACGAATGGAAATCTAAAGAACTTCAGCCCCGGAAGCCAAGTGAGGGCAGCACAGGCTGTGTGGAGGCTTGCACAAGCAAGGCCATTGTGCAAAGTTGTGCGAGCAGCACACTGCATGTTCACATCTCATGCCTTGGGGCTGTGGATGGGAACAGCACCCCTGGAGTGGGGCTGCAGCCTGCAAAGCTGGACACCATGGCTCTGACTTCAGCGCAGGAGCATCCATCCATCTGAAGGACCAGTTTTCAACGGTGACCTCATGTGGCAGCAACAGAAGCCATAGCAGGGGGAGGACTGAGCAGAGTCTTGTTCTTTCTCCACCAGGTAGTTAAAAGCAGGACTGGCCTCTTCAGTCTGAGCAAGGCCCAGGAAGGTTGGGAGAGGAAGATAAAGAAGGTCCAAAGAAGGAATCTTCTAGATAAGGTGGGAAGGGGGGAGTTGAATGATTGAACACAAGAAATATAACTGGTTTGCACCAGCTAGCTAGAGAGCTGGTTGAATGCTCACATCAGTCAGATTCGATCCCTTTGGGGAGAGTGGACACCTTTTTTGAGCAAGGCTTTAAAAATCTGCACTTTGGGATTTTGGTTCACATTTTGATTCACTGTACATTTGCATACACACATTTTATCAGTCTGTACTCAGTAGGGCAAAGACTTCTGAGCCAGGCACTCTGGTGGGCACGGGAAGAGAGGAATTGGCCTCCAGTAATTTATTAACGGAGGAGAAGAGACCCACAGGTCACTCAGTCAGCTGGGTCCCAGACACCAGTTGGCTGTCTTCATTGAGGAAATGCTCTGTCTTAGGGGGTTTCTTGGAAGCAAGCCCTGAGACGAGGATCCGTGGGAAACTGATTTCTTGGGAGGTGCTTTCAAAGGAAATGATGAAGGGATGGGGGAGCGGGGCAGGGTAGAGCTCAAAGCTATGCGCTCAGGCAGAGTCTCAGCCTCCTCGGGGGCCCACCAGATGCTCTGGAGCATGTCCCGTCTTAGAGGCTGTCCTGACTCGATGCAACCGAGCTAGGCTTTCATAGCCCTCAGTCAGTCAGTTGCTGGCTAGGGGCCACCTGGGAGGTCAAAAACTTCTAGACACTGCCAGCTCTTTGCTCATGTGAGCAGAGTGCTGTAGGAGCCCTTAGACAATCCTCTCAAGGGAGAGGCTAGGGTGGCTGTTAGCAGCAGAAGGACACAGCCCTGGGGCAGAGGTGCACAGAAAGGGCAAAAGGAATACCTCTGGGGGCTGGCATTCTCTACTGAGCTGCTCGCTGCCTTGTCTTGGCTCCTTCCCCCAGGAACTTTTTGAAGACCCTATTCTGTGAACGAGTGTGAAACTTGGGCCAGCACCACCACTGAGGCTGAAGGCAACTCCTTAAACTCACCAGCTTTGTGACCTTGAGTGAATGGCTCTGACCTTCACGCTCCTCATTGGCATGATGGGAATGGTAATTCCTTTCTCATAGGGCGGTTGTAGAGATAAAAGGGGCAGAGCCCGCTCAGCGCCTAGCTCCCTGCTTGGCTCGCAGCAGGAATTTGTGAAATGCCAACTCCCTTCCTTGACTACTTTTCCTCCCCGTTCTTGGGGAAGAAGTTACGCCTGAGCACAGGGCTGCCGAAAAAAGTCCCTGCGACCTGCTCATTTTGTTTATGTACTGTCCGGCGAAAGGTAACAATTTAGATGGCAAATTGTGCTGCCAGAGTTGGGTAGTTGGTGTATTAATTCCTGACTATTTACTGTGACAGGTTTAAAGCCCAATATTTCAGGGAGTGCTGGGGCTTCCACTCCGCAGCATATAGAATTGCATGGATGCACCATACTGCTTCCTGGCGGTACCAGGCAACACCTCTGTGTGGCGGGGGCGGGCAGGGTCCTGGGAGAACCCAAACGGCTGACTTCATCCTGTCTCCTCTCCCAACAACCCCGGTGAGCCACCAGCTCCAGCCTTATGGGTGTTGGGGGAAGAGTTTTCTCGGACGAGCGCAGACAAACCCCTTCTCAATGCTGCAGAGATCTGTAGCAGTTGGCCTGGGAGTGCATGTGCCATCTCTGTGGCTCTGTTGGTGCCCATCTCAGTCGGGCCACAAAGGCATGCAGCCCAGGGGTGACCTGGGAGGCGGCATTGATAAAGCACCTGTGTCTCTTCGATGTGGGCCCCAAGCACATGTCTGTGTTAGGTGGCGCTGTCTCCAATCTGTAGACCCACATACTGAGGCTTGAGCAAACTCTCACAGCCAGCAAGAGGTCAGCTCCAGCATGGAGCTGACGACATCTTTCTGGGAGACACCTGGCCACACTGCCTCTCCTTTCTCCTTGCACTGCTGCCCTCAGGCCTGTCTGGGAGGGTCCTTCCCACATCCCAGGAGGTTTTTCCAAGAGACTGAAGATCTTCACCTGCGCTTCATGCTCACACCTTCCCGGTGCTACCCTTTCCTAGCCTCTGTTGCCGTCCCTGCAGAGAAAAAAATGATCACAGAGTTGATTCGATCAGCATCTTGTATTCCTTGGGCACAAACTTGGAGACTCACACTTTACCCCGAGCAGCAGAGTAAAGTGTTTCTTCCCAACAGATTATTTTTAATGAATGGGAGAATATCCCCCCCCCCACACACACACCGGAATTTCTCGTTTAAAATAGTTTAAAATAGTACCCACACCTTGGGGTTGTGGGGAGGTGGCTGTGTGTAGCAGAATGCCTGGCACCTAGTAAATCCTCGGTTGCTGTTCATGATTATTATTACTGCCGGCCTCTTTTGGTAGGGTGCTCTTTGTGCCTTCAGTAAGTAGGAAGATATACTTCATTCTAAATCAGAATTGATTTCCGGAAAGGTAATCCGAAACAGAGGTCCTCTGTGACAGCTGAGCGCAAAGAGGAATTGCTTAGCCAGCACGGTCCAAAAGAACTTTCTGCGATTATGGAAAATTTCTGTAATACACACTGTTCAACAGAGTCACATGGAGTTATTGAGCACCTGAAGTGTGGTGAGTGCAAACGAGAACTTGAATATTGTGCTGTTGTTGAATTTTTCATTTTAACTAATTTAAAATTAGGGGGCCACACGTGGTAAGTGGCTACTGACTTGAACAGTACACGTTTAGCCCTAATGTAGTGACTGATGGCTGCTATAAAAACTTTAACCATAGCTCACAAAATGCTCTAAAACAATTTATTGCTGAAGTATACATCCTAACGAAGCTAATAATCATGATAGTGGGTAATAAAGGATTTGTTGATCATTCTTTGGAGGTGACGTACCTAAGACACTAATGCTAATAAGTGATTCCTGACTTGTGGGTTGATGAAGGAGTCCTGCAGGGAGGACCATGATGGTCACATCTGCTTAAGTTAAGCCGATGATCTTCTCAGCCTCTCATTGAAATGGGAGTGAACACATTTGGGTCCTTTTGAATCCAAATACTGCAGGCAATGTTTGCAGATGTCTCTTATAAACGCATTCCAAACTGTGCTTTAAAAAAAACACTACATACAATATTCTTCTCTTTTAGCTCAGGAACCTCATTTCTAGGAATTTATCCTGAAAAAAGTAACCCCTAAATAAAGAAATAATATTGTATGCACAAAGATGTTAATTATAGTGGTACTTACACTAGTAGGCGCATGGAAACCAGTCTCATGTTCATTAAGAGAGGAGCTAAAGGAACTACACAATAAAATAATGGAAACAATTCAAATGGTTAAGAAGAAAATGGCTAAGAAATTGCATGTTATCAGTGTGATGGAATATTCTGTACCCATTAAAGTCATATCTACAGTGTAATACTGAGGTTTTTAAGATTTTATTTATTTATTTGAGAGAGAGAATAAGAGAGAGAGAGCACATGAGAGGAGGGGGGGTCAGAGGGAGAAGCAGACTCCCTGCTGAGCAGGGAGCCCGATGCGGGACTTGATCCTGGAACTCCAGGATCATGACCTGAGCCGAAGGCAGTCACTTAACCAACTGAATCCTGAGTTTTTTTTAAAAGCAGAATTGTTATGTACAGAAAATTCTCAAGTTTTAAATGCATAGAGAAAGATTGAAGGAAATAAATGGAAAGTGTTCCATTAGAATTCTGTTTCTGGGAAGGTGGAGTGGACATAGTTCTATTTCATCTACCTCTAAGTACAACTAAAAACTCTAGATATTATATGTGAAACAAATATAAGGACTCTCAAAGGTGGAGAAAAGCAGCTAGGAACTTCAGGACCAAAGGAACGACATGCTGATAAGTTTTCTGGGTTTTCTTTTTGCCTTATAGACACCAAACTTGGATCTGAAGAAGCCAGCAGCCCCCAAATACCAATAGGTACAGATTCCAAAAGTTCTGACAAAAGCCTATTCTTTTGGGCCAAAAGACCAGGAAAGAGGCAGACTAACAAGACAGAAAACTTTTAGGCAATGACTGCTCTACTCCAGCCAAACATCACAGAAAAAAGTGTGGCTCACCTCTACCCATGCCAGTAAAGGCCAACTGGGATCCTAGACCTCTACCCTCCCAAGGCTGTAGCAAGGCATCCCAACACCCCCACAGGGGTGCTGTCGGAGAAGGCCATTTAGGGAACCAGGACTTTCATCCCCCCAGGTCAGTGATGAGGTCCCCTCTCCCCTAAGCCAACTGTAACAGAAGGCTTAAAGAGGAATTGGACTTATAAAATGAGAATGCCCCAGCATCAATAGAAAATTGCTTGTAATATCAAGAGCCAGGAAAGCCTCTACCAAATGAAAAAAGATAATCGAGAGATACTAACACAGTCAACCAATAGGATCTCATAGACATTTGTGGAACCCTTCACCCAAACACCAGAATACACATTCTTTTCAAGTGTCTGTGGAACACATCCCAAGATAGACTTTATTTTGGACTAGTAAAACAAACCTCAACAAACTGAAAATAATTAAAGTCCTACATAGTGTATTCTCTAATCACAATGAAATCAAATTAGAAATCAATAACAGAAAGATAACTGAAAAATCTCCAAATACTTGAAAATTAAACAATACATTTTTAAATAATCCATGGTTAAAGAGGAAGTATCAGGGGAAATAAAATCATACATTAGACTGAATGAAAATGAAAATGCAACATTTCAAAACTGTGGGACACAGCTACTGCTGTGCTAACAGGAAATTTGTAGCATTAAATATATACACTAGAAAAGTGGAAAAGTCTCAAGGCAGTAATATAGCTCCCAGTATAAGGATCTTGAAAAGGAAGAGCAAAATAAACCCAAAGCCAACAGCAGGAAAGAAATAATAAAGATAAGAGCAGAAACCAATGAAATTGAAAATAGAAACAATAGAGAAAATCAATGAAACAAAGAGATGGTCCTTTGAAAAAAATCAATAAAATTGATAGACCTCTAGGAAGACTGACAAAAGGAAAAAGAGAAGAGACACCAATTACCAATATCAGGGATGAAATGTGAGCTATCTACAGACCCTAAAGGCATCAAAAAGATAATAAGGTCACACGGTAAGCAACTCTCCACACATAAATTTGACAACTTGGAGGAAATGGATCACCTTGTTGAAAACACAAACAATCACACCTCGCTCAACATGAAATAGATGATTTTGAACAGCCTTTAACTATTAAGGAAATTGAATTTCTAATTTTTAAAACTCCCCAAAATGAAATCTCCAGGCCCAGATGGCTTCATTGGAGAATTCTACCAAGTATTTAAATCAATTTTACACAAATTTTTCCAGAAAATAGAAAAGGAGGGAACAGTTCCCAATTCATTCTATGAAGCTAGTAGTGTCCTGATACCAAATGAAAACATTATAAAAAAGAAAATTATAGGCCAATATCTCATGAATGCAGATGCAAAAATCTGTAACAAAATATTAGCAAATGGAATGAAGTTTACTCCGAGGATGCAATGATGATTCAATATTCAAAAATCAATCTGTGTAATCCAACACATTAATAGGCTAAAGAAAAACTTACATGATCATATCAACTAATACAGAAAAGAACTTGACAAATTTCAACAACTCATTTATGATTAAAAAATCCCAGAAAACTAGGAATAGAGGGAACCTTCTCAATTCAATAAAGAACATCTACAAAACCCCTACAACTGACCTTATACTTATTGGTGAAAGACTGAATGCTTTATCCCTAAGATCAGAAACAAGATAAAGATGTTTTACCACTCTCAAACAACTTTGTGTTGTAATTCTAGCCAGCATAACAAATCAAATAAAGGAAATAAAAGGCATACGTATTGAGAAGGAAGAAATAAAGCTGTTCCTATGTGCAGATGACATGATTGTTTATGTAGAAAATCCCAAGGAATCTACCAAAAAAAAAAGAAAGAAAAAAAGAACATCTCTTAAAATTAACCAGTGAATTAAGTAGTAGGATACAAGATGAGCATATGGAAAAACAGCTGCATTTTTATATGTAAGCAAAAACCATGTGACTCTTGAAATTAAAAATACAATCTCATTTATGATCACTCAGTAAAAAAAAATGAAATACTTAAGTGTACATCTAACAAAATACGTACAGGACTTATATGCTGAAAACTATAAAACACTAATGAAATAAATCAAGGAGAACCTAAATATAAGTGAAGAGACATACCCGGTTCATGGACTGGAGGACTGAGCACAATAAATACATTAATTCTCTACAAATTAATCTATGGCTTTAACATATTTCCAGTCAAAATCCCAGAATAATTTTAGTTTTTTAGATATAGAAGATTATTCTAAAATTTTTATGGAAATGCAAATAAGTTAGAAGAACTAAAACAATTTTCAAAAAGAAGACTGAAGTGTTAGGAATAAGTCTACCCAATTTCAAGATTTATTAAGTAACTATAATAATCAAGCCTGCCTGGGAATGGTGGAGGGATAGACATAAAGATCAATCGAACAGAATGAAGAATCCAGAAATAGACCCACACAAACATGCCCAACTGATTTTACAGAGGTGCAAAAATGATCCCATGGAGGATAGATAGGCTTTGCAACAAGTTGAGTTGGAACAACCGGACGGCTATAAGCAACAAAACAAAACAAACCAAAATTTAACATAAGTCTCACACATTATACAAAAATTAACTTAAAAATGGATCACCAACTTAAATATAAAATGTAAAACTGTAAAACTTTCAAAACTAGAAAAAACAAAGGAAAACTAGTTGGAGTTAGGTTTCCGATCCTAGTAATTTGAAGGTGTTGACTAATATACTAGGTAATACCATTCTTGGACAAAACAAGGCGTGGTTTTATGGTGATGATACTGCTTCTCTTCGATGCCTTGTAAATGGTCTCAGAAGGTCACCGCAGGAGGTTTCTCAAAACATCTCCAGCAATGGCATCGGCCAGGTATAAGATGGGTGTGGTTTTCCAGAGCGATGCTTTGGGGGGACAGAGTTCATTTGGGTGTAGAAGTTCTATACCTTGAAAATAAGAGAGCCTTTCTCCTTTATGATCCAATTTGTATAATTTCATATATGGAGTGATATTTGTCTTGCAATCCTGAGGGTCTCAGGCACTGCACCCCTTAAAAAACCAGAAGGGAAGGAGCATCTCTGAGGTGCTGTACTTCTTCCTGAGGATGAGAGGACCCCTCCCCAGGAAAGCTCTCCGGAGAACTCAAACACCTCATGGCTGGTCTGGGCTCAGGGGACTCATGTGGGCACAGGAAGGAATGTCACTCTCCATGCAGAAGCTGACTTTCCCCTCTGTTGGCTGATACCACGTGAAACCTTTTTCTTTTTTTTGGCAGAGGACCCTTGTCAAGCCTCTGCAGGCCCAGGAGGTTTCCAGGCCAATTCTGTCCTCAGGCTAGAGGGAATTAAGCAGCTCCTGCCCCGACCCAGCCCCTGTTCTTGTCGCTCTTTCACTCGTGCAGCTAGGGGACCCTGCCTATCCCTCAGCCTTACAGAGGGGCTCAGCATCGCCCTTGCTCTTGCCTGTGGCTTTCCCTAGCCCAGATAAAGCTATCTGTTCTCAGGAGCTGATTCAGAGCCCGGGACTCAGCTCTTGACTCCAAGCTCACTTAGCAGGGCCCCAGCCACCTACTGGGCTGTCTTGCTTTCCTCATGCCCTGGCTATCTCCTTATTTATTGCCTTACCCAGTGGTTTCTCATTGCCCCTGGCTGACACCTCCTGCCAGGCACCCCACTTTCCCCAGCCATAGTTCAGTTAGTCAGATGGCTCTGGAGTGCTCCCAGAAGCTCCATGCCTGGCTGGGTTATGGGGTACAACAGAGAGCTAACTCCCTTCCTACACCAAGGTTCTAGATTACAGCCAGGTTTTATTCTAGGGAATTCCTTGGAGGAGTAATTGAGCCTCTAGAAATTAGAACAGAGTCAGTCATAGAAGTGGACATGGCTGTGGGTAATGGTTGCAAAGTCTCCCTGGCTCTGTGTTCCACTCCAGGAACCAGACCAGATCTTGGAGGATCTATTCAAACCCAGGTGTCTGCAGGTAGCCCAGGTGATTACAGGAACTCTGGGAAGATAGAATAATCTGAGGTCAGTATCAGTGCATTGGAGGACCATGGTCAAAAACCCACAGCCCAGGGAGTGCTCTGATAATGCCCTAGGCCAAGCCCACCTGTGGACTGGCAGGCAGTCGGTTCCCCAGGTGAGTAATGTCCTGCTGCCAGAACAGGTAAGGGGAAGAGCTCCATATCGGCCCAAATGTTTTCTCTCTTCCAAGTGGCACTTGTTCAGGAAGCAAGGCGCACCTTGAGCTGTGCCTGAGTCTGAGTAGTAGCACTGGAGGTTCCTGTGCCTGATAGTGTAGACCCAACTCAGTCTTCCCACAGGAGGGACCCCCAGCATTCATTCTCAGGCAATCCTACCACATTCCCTAGGAGCCAAGGAGGCAGGCCTTCTGAGGAATGCTAGCAGAGGGGTTCTTAGCTGATTGCCAGGGATGAATTCACTCGAGAGTGTCAAATCTTTGGGGGTAGATTGGAAAAGCCAATTCCTATCTCTATTTTTGAGGCTTCTGTGTCAAACCCTGTTAAAATAGGGAGAGGATTCTTCAGCCAGAAGGCTGGGTAATCTTGTCTCTACCCTAAGATCAATCCACAAGAGGAGTCTTTTAGAAATCTGAATAGCCAGAGACATTTTTGGGAGCAAGTGCTCAGAAAGTGGTGTGTTTGATGACACAGTGACAGATGACTCAGTAAGGTGACCTGCATCATGGAAACTGCTGGTGCTGTGCACACTGTCCTTTATCATGTGGCCAGGGAGCTTGAACAAACTGGCCTAGTAAATGATCCTGGCAGCAGGCAGGGAGGAGGAGCAGGGGAGAGGTGCTCTGCGAACCATGGAGGGAGGGGCAACGGAAGGGTGGCAGTGACCCAGGCCAGGACGGGGGCAGGGCGACAGGAGACAACCAACCAGTTCATAGGTTCCAATTCTCCCAGTCTCTTGAATGAGAAACTGGTCTTTACGTTCAAAAGAGTTTTCCTGTGCACAATTTAGGGAAATTCTGACTGTCCCAGTCTTGTTGGGAAGGCATTGCAGGTGCAAACCCAGTTGTGTAGGCTGGGACACAAGACGCCAGAGCCCAGGCACAGGCTGGCTTCAATCAACAGTCACAGAGTGTGCACTGCACCCCAGCACCATCACGCAGGTGAATTTCCCTTGTTACTTAGCACACAACGTTCCAGGCCCTTCCAGCAAACATCTGTTGCTATCTAGATTTCCAAAGGACTTCTCTTATTGTTAGAGGCACTGGATCACCTCGCCTATTGACTTAATCCTGTCCATTTGTTAGCAGGGTTTGACTCAAGAGCCTCAGGGAAGCAGATAGGAGTGGGTGGGGGAGAAAAAGGTGAGAGGGGCGTGGCTGTCTTCTGGGAGAGAGGGGGACCGGTACCGCGACCAACAATTATAACATCACATGGTGAGTGTTTAAATCAAGCTGAACCCTGTGTGTTTGGCACCCAAAGGTAAGGATGACTAACTGGGGAGCAAGGGGCAGAGGGGGGTAAGAAGAGGTGAGTTGTGGAGTTGCAGCAGCTTGGCTGGTCCTATAAAATAATAGGGTTAGAGAAAGGAAAGGTGGGCTTTCTGGAGAGGGCGCAGAAGTGCACGGGTGCAGAGATTAGCGAGCCATGGTGTATCTGTGGGAGAATGGAGCATTGTGGCCCTGGGCTGGGGGGGTGGGGTGGGTGGTGGTATAATCCTGGGAGCCGATGCTGCACAGGGGGGGCGGTGGGGGGATTACAAAGGGTCTTGTGTGCCAAGTGAAGGAGACCGAGCTCTAACCTGAAGGTGATTGGGAAAAAGCAATGGGAAAAAGCAGAGGGCTTTGAAGAGGAAGTTTTGTGATTAGCTTTGCTCTTTAGGACTAGAACTGGGTATTCTTCCTTCCTTACCAGCCCGGGGGTATAAATGAAGTTACAGTGATAGAGAGATCATGTTTTCCTCCCATAATTTCCTATTCTTCTCCCACCTGCTGAACCGAAGGACCCTATCCCACCTGTGAGATCTCAGGGAGCGAGGGCCCGGAGGCGGAGGTCCTGCTGGGTCTAATTCTGGAGTCTGTTGCTGCCAGGCCACTGCCCAGCTCCCAGCCTTGGGTTGAAGTTGGCATCCCTATCTCCTACTGGTTCTCTTGCCCCCAAT
Organism: Zalophus californianus; assembly: GCF_009762305.2. Lineage (NCBI taxonomy): Eukaryota > Metazoa > Chordata > Mammalia > Carnivora > Otariidae > Zalophus > Zalophus californianus. Next base: position 69,372,680 of record NC_045595.1, on the reverse strand, counting down.
CCAGACCATCCATGCTCACCCCTCCTGCAGGTGGGGATGTTACTTCTTCTCTGTGCTCTGTTCTGTCACAGTGTCCCACGTCAGGTTACTTAGGCCCAGAAGTATCACAGGACTTTTGTCAACCTTCTTCCTTTTTTATTAAGACTTTATTATTTATATATAATCTAAATAAAATATTTATATACATAAATAAAGTATTATATATATGTATAATAAAGATGAAGATTAAGGTTTACAATCAAACTTCTTTTTTATGTTGAGACCTTGAGACCCACCACTTTCTTCCCAGAGCACGGGGCTGGATTTGGGGCTCACTTTTAAAGAAACCTTTTGCTGGATGCTTTTCAGCCTCCCTGGAGGCAGGTCATCGGTGTGAGTTTATGGTTGTGTTTAAGTGAATTCCCGGCAACTCAGAAATATTTTAGAAGGCGAATTGAATTTTGGAAGCTTCTCTGTTGTGATTCTCTTCTTTAGGGCGGAAGTTCCGTAGAGGAAAGCAGGGAACGCTGTGGAGGTGGGCAGGGCCTGGAATCAAACCAAAGGAGCTCAGAGCCCAATTCTGTCACTTACTGTGTGATTTTGGACACATTACTTAGCTTTGCTCTGTCTCAGTTTTGTCGTCTACGAAATGGGGATAATAACAGTATCTACGACATAAAATTGTTGTGATGCTTAAGTGAATGAAGCATAGAGCTGCACCTTTATACTTCTGATGTGCAGCCGCTTTCTGCTTCGGGTGACAAGGACGGGGTGGGGGGCGGAGGGGATGTGACTAGTGAAGTTACAGTGGCACTTTCAGATGGCCGAGTTGCGGGACACTGCTTTGCCTTTCAAATGAGCACAGTCGCAGGAGGCTGGAGACTCTTTTTCTCTGAAGAAGATTTAGGCTAAGGCCGCCAGCTGTTTTTATGGGGGATTTAAAATGTAGCTTTGCCGGGAGTCAGGAGAATAGATAATCTGACCCAGACATAGAATCTCTGTGAGATTCTATGGCTCCCATCATGCGGCATGGAGGAGCTTGGAAAAGTGAGCTGTTAAAAAAGACAAGTTGGAAAAGGAAAAAAATTATGCCCCTTTGACTCTTGCACTCGAGTGGTTCTGAGAGCAAGGTACTGGCGGCTCAGAGACTAATTGAATAATTGCTGGAAGCCCCTAGCTCCCCTCAGGCAGAAGAGGCTCCAGGGGCAATAGGTTCCTGAGCTGCTAAGGAAGGCTGGGTCTTCCCACCCTGCTGCTCACTGCTGAGCCTGGAAGGTGGGAAGTGTCCGTATGAAGTTCATTGTTTCCAAGCGGCTCTCCTTGTTGATAGGCAGGAAATGCAGTATGACTGCTATAAGCCCAAGAGGCCATCCAAACCCAGCGTCACAGCAGTTTTCTGCCCCAGACCCGGTAGGTGGGACTGATGGAGTGCTCATTGTGGCCAGGCTGGATGGTACTGTGTGTAGAGGGCTTGTGTCCCCATGTCCTTTGGCGATTCCCGGTGCTGGGGGATTTCATGGGGCTGATCAGCCACCAAGAGAGGGGATGTCTTTTCTCCACACGTCAACCCTCCATTTTTTGTGTAAAACATAATTGTCTGTTTCAAAAGCCTATTAATATTAAAACTTTAGTAATTGAATAAAGTCGATTTTAGAAAAGAAAAAAAATTCCCCTTTCCACCAGCATGATCATTTTTGCACATTTCCTTCAGACTCAGCCACATTGCAAATATAGTTTTAAAGATTTGCAACCACGTGTAGTCTGGTCTTCACTCAACCTTATGTCATAAGCATCATTAGTGTTGCTATATGATTTCATAATTATTCTTTAGAGCTTTATGACAAATATTCCACTGAGTTAGTAGACCATCATTTATTTAGTCATTTCCTATTAATGAACATTTATATCATTTTTTACTTCGGCTGTGATGGTGACTGCTGTGAGAACATCTTTGTATTAACAGTTGGTTTCTTCTATTAAATTCTTCCTCTGGGTAAAATACGGGTAATGGGCTTACTGGGCTGAAAGGTATGAACATTTTTTTCTTCTCCTTAATACATATTATTTTCCAAAAGGGTTGAACCAATTTGCAAAGTTACCAGCTATGTATGATGCTACCATTTCCTGTTCAACTTTACTCACATTGCCTGTTACCATTAAAATTTGCATTATTAAATTTTTATAGCTAAGACATAGTATCCCACATCTGCTTCAATTGCATTTCTTGAATTATTACTGTCTTCCCTTTATCTGACCCTTTGGTCCAGGAAGACTTACCAATCTGCCCTACCCTGCTGGCCTTAATTTCCCAAGACATCCCTACATCCCCCATGTTAATCCTGAATCTGTTTTCAATGATTCTTAAACTCGGGGAGGATCTCCCTGCCTGCTCCTGGCTCCTGCCAGATTTGATTCTCTTCCAGGCTCTTCTAGCATGCACGTTCTCTGTCTAGCCAACTCCTCCAGTTGTTTCAATTAAGGAATTACTGTTCCATGCTCTCTGGACAGCATCCCTCCCTCTCCTGACGGTAGGCACTGATTTAGACAATTAGTACAAGTGGGGAAGAGCATTTCCCCGTACATTTGATGACAACGTGTTTTCTCTTGTGGGAGTTGTCCATGTTCTCTGCCACATCCTTCCTTCATTTATTAATTCATTGCGAAAAATATTGCTGAGTGCCTAAGATGTTCTGGATGGTAGAGCTAAGACAGCAAAGGTATAATCTCTGCCCTCATCCAGCTCAAATTTTACTGGGGCACACACACACTATTAATAAGCAAGTGAGTGAATGAATAATACATCATGCTACAGGGACAAAAAACCAAATAGGGTAAAAAGACAGAGAAGGCTGGGGAAATGTGGGCAATGGTGTCCTGCTGCTACCTTGCACCAGCTCTTGAAAATTGTGTGCATCCCTCCCAGTCCCTCTTCAGTGACCTCATGTTCGTAGCTGGAAACTGGTCGTGGTGGAAGTATTTACATCACACACATAAAATGCTACAATTCAGGGGCAGCTGGTGTTAAACTTCTATCAGCACACAACTGGTTATGGGGTGGCCACTTTGTATGGGTGAGTCAGGGAAGATCTCACTGAGAAGGTGGCATTTGACAAGGAGGAGATGAAGGAGGGAACCATATGGGTTTTTTGGGGAAGAGCATTCTAGGCAGAGGGAACAGCCAATGCAAAGTCCTGAGGCAAGGTGTGGTTGCATGTTTTAGAAACAGCAAGGAGGCCAGTGCAGCTGGAGCATATTTGGAGGAAGTGGGGAGCAGAAGAAGGGTGGTAAGTGATGGAAAACAAAGGGGAGACTGGTTGGAGACAGGATCAGATGTAGGCCTTCTAGGTTATTGTAAATATTTTGGATTTTACTCCTGATTTGAGATGGAAGTCATTGGAGAAATGACAAGTTCTGATTTATGTTTTAGAGGATTACTCTGGCTGCTGTGTTGAGTATAGAACTGTAGGAGGGCAGAATTCCAACCATTAGCAGGCTATTGAAGTAATCCAGGAGGGAGGTGATGGTTGTTTTGATTGGTACTGGAGGTGAAGAAACGGTTAGATACTGAACACACGGTCGAGGAAGAACCCACAGTATTTGCTGATGGATCAGATTTGCTGCATGTGGGAAAGAAGTCAAGGATGACCCCTTTCTATTAAGACCTTTTCTTATATTGAAATTAAAGAAAATGTTTTAGTTTAAGAAGATTTGAGGTATGGCCACAGAGACTACCACTTAGCTCTTTGGTTTTTCTTTCTTTCTTCTACACAAATTTTGTTCTGGAGGAAAGATGTCCTTTTAACTATGCTTGATTTTGAGCAGTCCAGTCCTAAGCAAGTCAACCAAGCACAACTCAGGGAGAGTGCCAGAGGTCCACAAAAATCCATTCTCCTCCTTTCTCACACACAGTAGCAGAACTGACGTTGGGCATGAAGCACCTAGATGCTTCTCTGGGACCAAGTGTGGCCCAAGGGGAGAGGAGTGGAAGTATGAATTCCAGGTGATCCCCCCACACAAGAGAAGACATTTCTCCTCTTTTGAGCTCATAAGCCAAAACACCGATGTCTACGTGCCACTGGCTTGGCTTTGACCACGGAACCAAGAACCGTTGAGTAAAAGGATGGAGAAAACTAAGATTTTGAGGTGACCATGAAGAGCAGAGCTGCTGCCCCCCAACTTCCCTCAGGACTATTATGTGAGAGAGAAAACACAATCTTTTTAAAGTCATAGTTTACTGGAGGTATTTTCGGTACAGCTGTTTAACCTTTACCCTAATATAAGAGCCCATACCAAAACAAACCAATCAACCAGCAGAAAATCAGAAAGTTGAAAGTGGCATTGTTCAGTTGAGGCATGAAGTCTGCAGGATCAGAACCTTTAGATGAATATAAAATGGAGGACGACCAAGGGAAGAGGGCCATCCAGGAGCCGGGAGCACCTATGGACGGCTGGACATGATTTTGGTGGGAATAGTGTGAACAGATTTGCACTGGGAACAGTGAGGAGAAAGACATTGGGTGAAGGAGAGGAAAGAATGCTGGCATTTTAAGGTGGGACGATCTTCCCAGCATGAGACCAATATGTACTGGGAAGTGGGGGCTGAAGTCAAAAGCCTACAGGGGAAGTTGTTCTGTCGTGAGGAAGGCAAAACATGAGAAATTGTCCTGGGAGAAGACTCCCTTGCAGTCACTGAGGAGGTGGGTAAGAATGATCCAGTAGGTCTTTTGAAAAATATGTCTTTTATTGGCCATGCACTAACCTTGATCTATGCTAAGGGAGGGGGAAATAGACACCTAACAACCTTCTACATTAAAGTTAATGGGGAATCTCCTATAAAGTCTAAGGGCAGAATATGGCATGATGAATCTGTATGATTATTTCATGAAGCTTCCCAAAGATAAATAAGGCTCTTAAGAGACGTGTTTATTGGTGAACAATTTATATCGGTGTACGTAGCATCAGCTGGAATGTAATACACAATTGCTGAGGATAAGGCAGGAAACGATTACCAAGTTTGGTTCCAGCTGGCGCTGGCCCCGTGGGAATGCAGTAAATAACTGCTGAATCACAATGAAGATAAATTGGTGCACTGGGTGAACACTTCCAGAGAGCCCATACGTACCTCTTTACTCTCTTTAAGGAGCTGGTATTGCCTGGCCCTTTGGGGAAGCAGCAAGGCTTCCCTTGAAGACCACTCTGGAGGCCAGGTCAACATCTTGTGGCAGGAGGAAAGGAGCGGTGCCCCACTACTCCAGGGTCCTGTCCAGGTACCTGTGTGAGCCTAAGTTTTGCTAGAGGGATTGTGCTTCCATTTTCTCCATAGCCCTGTGGGTGCCTACTGCTAAAAGAGCTCTGCCCACTTCCCTTCTCTCTATATCTTCCACACTTTCCCACTGCGAGCGGACATTCCTATGGTTCCATTCGTCACCCCCCAAATATATCTATGTCTTCTGTGGTTTGGCTTTTACTCCCTCTGCAGAGGCTGCTCTTGTTATCAATGCTCAGCGTGGTGGTTAATAAACACAGGCAGTGAAGTGAGCCTGCTTGGGTGCAAATTCTGGCCATGCCATGTGAGGACTTCAGTGTCAATGGATACTCAGAGAACAGGACTTTCAAGAGTATGAGAGTGACCAGTAGTTTCCAATGCATTCCCATAAGATGAAGGCTGGAAAAAAATGCCCAAATGATTTGGTAGTTTGGGAGGTAATCAATGAATTTAATTAACAATGGCAAACAGTTATCCAATGCTTCCATGTCCTAGACATCAAGCTGAGCTTTATATTTATATTTTTCAGGTAATCCTTAGAACACCTCTTCAGTTAACAATACCTAACATTTATTGAGTGATTACCATGTGTCATGGATCAGCTAACTCAATCCCCAGCTCTTTGTTTGTGTCTATTTATCCCACTATGAACTCCATGAGGGCAGGTATTGACTCTAGCTTTTTCCTTATATTCTTAGATGCCAGAACACTATAGGAATATCACGGGTACCCAATAAATGCTTTCTTAAAAGAATGGGTGCATGGAGAAATGGATCAGGGTCCAGCTGAGATTAGGTCCCCCAGAGAAGAGGCACCCTCATTAGTTGGGTATATGTGCGGGGGTCTGTCTCCCTAGATGAAAGTTTCTAGAAGAACTGAAGAAACATGTTAGATACAAGGTACAGAAAATGGGGTGAAAAATGGGTGTCAGCATGTACCTGGTTAGGGTTCTTCAAGGTAACCTGAATTGAATAAGATGGGGCAGGAGTGAGGACCATTCTGGAGAAGCATGAAGTAGATACTAATAGGACTTATGTTAAGCCAGTTGTGGTATATTATTTATCGCAACAATTATTCCTCTCTATAACCATGCCTCTTTGCAATATGACTTTGCAGGTCTTCCCATCAGGAAGTGAAGTCTATTGCTCTGCTTCTTAAATCTGAGTTGGCCTTACGACTTACTTAAGCCAATAGGAAGTGGCAGAAGTGACACCGTTCCAGTTCTGATCCTAGGACTCAAAAGGCTTTTGGACTTTTCTCTCTTGAAAACCTGTACAGTCATGTGAACAAGCCCAGGCCAGCCCACTGGATGATGACAGACCAAGTGGACCAGAGGAGCTAAGTCAGCCCAGCTGTCTGGGTAGGCCTCAGAAATGTGAGAGCATAGGGAATGTCAGCAAAGCCAACCAACAACTCATCCATGTCTGACAGCAGGTGCATGAGGGAGCCAAGCCAAGAACAGAAGGCCCACCAGCCGAGCCCAGTCCCAGTTGCCAGGACACAGTATCATGAGCTGGAATAATGGTAAGGTTTTAGGCCACTTAGTACGGGGTTGTTTGTTATATAGGCATAAATAACTAATGCATCATTTAACAAGGTTGGGGGGTGGAATCTGAGAGTCAGAGAAAGTGGCATGTGTCCCTTTCCCCACACTCAGCTTTCACTGCAAACAAATGTCATTTTTGTTTACGCTTAACTTTCCTAGGCATTGCATGGGAAGATTTCTTTTTTCTTCATTTTTTTAAACATCTTTTTTTAAATGTTTTATTTATTTAGTCATGAGAGTCAGAGAGAGAGAGAGGCAGAGGCAGAGACAGAGGGAGAAGCAGGCTCCCCGCCTAGCAGGGAACCCGATGCGGGACTCGATCCCAGGACCCCGGGATCATGACCTGAGCCGAAGGCAGGCGCTTAACCATCTGAGCCACCCAGGTCCCCCCTTTTTTCTTCATTTTTTAAGATTTATTTATTTGAGAGAGAGAGAGAGAGAGAGAGAGAGAGAGAAAACGTGTGTGCACAAGTGGGGGAGAGCAGAGGGAGAGAATCTTCGGCAGATTTCCCACTTAGAATGGAGCCCCATGAGGGGCTCAATCCCACAGCCCACAAGATCATGACCTGAGCCAAAATCAAGAGTCAGACACCCAACCGACTGAGCCACCCAGGCGACCCACAGGGGAAGATATCTGACTGATGTGTAGGTCAGTGGCACAGCTGATAAATCAGTCTGTCGACATCCTGTCTGCAAAGGCCTAGCTCCAGAGCCCTCTGCATCTTTGGACATTATCCCCAAGGAAATTCAGCAGCAATGGCTACACTGCCCACAAAGGACCTATGTCAGCTCCTGTTTCTAGCTCCCTGGAGATGTGCAGTGATGGGTGGGCACAAGAAGGTAAAGACTGTGGCACTGACTAGCCATGGGATTTAAACTCCTGGAGTCTCTGTTTCTTCATCATTAAAATGGGGACAGTACTGCTTGCCTCCTAGGGTCACTGGTAGTCTGAAATGAAATAGTACATGTGTGGGGCCTATCTCCTTGTAGGATTGGGGTGAAGCATGAGAAAAATCCTGCAGGGGTGGGGCCTAGCATAACCGACCTTGGGAAAGATGTCTTCCCCCACATGAATGAGGAGACAGTCTCAGTGCTCCCTTGCTGGCCATAGGCCTCATTTATGATGATCTCAGAGCCATCAGAGGAGGCCCGGGGCAGGTGGGGCTTCCCCTTTGCCTGAGAACTCATGCGCCTGGCCATGGGTCCTGCCTTTAATGACTTAGCTGACAGCCCAGTCAGGACAGGGCTATACTCTTGGCAAAACTTCTCTGCTCTTTGTGCTAGCGATGTAGTGTTTAGTGAATTTCTTCCTGTTTTTGAGCCCAGAAATGATTGTGTTGGGGGCCAGGGCACGTGTTTTCCTCACAGGAGAACATGGAAGTGGGAATGGTTTGGTCATCTGCAGCCAGTTTCCTCCTGCTCCCCCAAGTCCGCACCTCCACCCGTCAGCATTACTCCAATTCCTGTGGGTCAGCAGACTGGGCCCACGGGTGTGGATTTATGTCCATCAGAAGTCTGATTGAGGGTTAGCAAGAATCGTCTGAGATGTGATGACAATCACAGGCCCAGAGCCTACAGGTGTGCCCTACTGTTACTTTTCACGGACTTCCCCAGGAGCCTTCTGTCTTAAGCAGTTGCCAATCTCTGCTCAACAGCTTAGTATTTCCCCATAGCCCTAGAAAACTCTAAAGGAGAAAACATTCAAGCTTTGGGTCATCTACTTTTTTTGTCACCCCATCACATTGCATATTCTTCCAGAATTTTTGTACACACACACACACACTCACCGATATACACCCATACATTCATATATGTATGTATCTCTCCAAATACATGTGTGTGTGTACATATGAAGAGACAATACCTGTATGCTTGTATGCACACACATACATACATATATATATGTAAAATGGGATCATACTGATTAGTGGTCTCTTGTTTTCACTTAACATATCATAAACATCATTTCTGATTAGTAAACCTTTAGTAAAAGATGACAGTATCTTTTATTTATTTTATTTATTTATTTTTCCTTGGGAACATAAAAAATACTTTTATTTTCTATTTATTTTTTAAAATTTTTATTGTTATGTTAATCACCATACGTTACATCATTAGTTTTTGATGTAGTGTTCCATGATTCATTGTTTGTGTATAACACCCAGCGCTCCATGCAGAGTGCCCTCTTGAATACCCATCACCAGGCTAACCCATCCCCCCACCCCCTCTCCTCTAGAACCCTCAGTTTGTTCTTTAGAGTCCATCGTCTTTCATGGTTGGTCTCCCCCTCCGATATCCCCCCCTTCATTCTTCCCCTCCTGCTATCTTCTTCTTTTTTTTTTAAACATATATTGTATTATTTGTTTCAGAGGTACAGATCTGTGATTCAACAGTCTTGCACAATTCACAGCGCTCACCATAGCACATACCCTCCCCAATGTCTATCACCCAGCTACCCCATCCCTCCCACCCCCCACCACTCCAGCAACCCTCAGTTTGTTTCCTGAGATTAAGAATTCCTCATATCAGTGAGGTCATATGATACATGTCTTTCTCTGACTGACTTATTTCGCTCAGCATAACACCCTCCAGTTCTATCCACGTTGTTGCAAATGGCAAGATCTCAGTCTTTTTGATGGCGGCATAATATTCCGTTGTATATATATATACCACATCTTCTTTATCCATTCATCTGACAGTATCTTTTAAATAGCTGAATTGGAATGTCTTAGAGAGGGGCATGTATCCTTCAATCCCTGACTGGCGCTGGGAGTGTTTGATTGCCATCCCAAGTTTTATATCATTATTTATGATTATTAGTATTCCACCATATCAATCATTATTTCTCAGTAGTAACGGGCACTGGGGGCCAGACAATTCCCTGTTTTCTGGGACTGTCTTTTTTTACATTGCAAGACACTTAGCGTCTCTGACTTCCACTGGCTCAAGGCTAGAGTGTCCCCAGGTCAATGTGACAACCCAGACTGACCCTGGGTATGGCCAAACTGGGCCATCTGTCATTATGGACTCTCCTTCCTAGATACGTTTGAGTATGGAGATCACACATCCTCCTTTACCTAGGGGCAGTCCCAGGTACTCTTGTGGTCTTCCAATAAGATGTACTTATTCATAGAACTCCTTTCCTCTCAGAAATGTCCTTGTTTGGATGATAAGCCATTCGGTCACTCCAAGTATAAAGCTGTACTTCAGAAATGGTTAGACAGTCAAGGTCCTGGGCAGGAGACACTAGATATGATGAATGTGCTCAGCATGGCTTCCCAGACTTAATCCATTTGTCTTATGGTGGATGGTTTCCACTGGGCGATGCAATGGACAGATCCTACTCCCTGCTCCAGGGCTGAACATCAGGGCATTCAGTGACAAGGGCACATTAAAAAAAAAAAAAAAAAAAAAAAAGCGAGTAAAGAATTGGCTTAAGGCCAGAGCTAGGCTGGAGAAACAGGATTTCTGGTGACCCCTTGGATTCAAGAAGACCTGGAACTTTACAAGGAGGGACAACCTCTTTTATCCACCCGTTGTGGAACCCCAAACAGTGAGACAGGCTGTGACTATGGTATTAACACTTACGTTATGTACTACATAGATATTTTTGCTTTATATGTAAAGATTAAGCATTTTTCACTGAAGCAATTTTTGTCCCTTAGGGGCGAAACCACTCCTGTTGAGAAAGCATGTCCTAGAGAGGCCAGGTCAGGCTCCACATTTTATAGACTAAACCCAGGAAAAGGAAAGGAAGCAGAACCTCGGCGTATCAGGGGCTTCATGGTCCTTTCTTTCTCTCCACCTTGGAAGCTGGCATCTCCCCTGAGCCCATCCACAGATGGAGAGTTAGCTTTGCCTGAAACCCCCAGCCACGGGTTACAGAGATCACTCGGGGCAGAGCCAGAACTCGGAGCTCCCAAGTCTTGGGCTAGAGCTCATTACTTGAGTCCATTCTGTCTCTCCCTGGATTTCTTCCTAAAATGCTTAAACCTCCACTCCCATTTACATCTAAAAGACGGAATAGGTTTGGAAGGACCAGATGTCTCAGAGTGCATGCTTCCAGAAGCTTCAGGATGTTTGTTCAACAGTCATATACAAGGCATACACAGTGGACTGAGGCTCTTTCTATGGGCTGGTTGGAGAGGTGGGTTCCATTCTATCTGACTTTGGAAACTTTGTGGTTGAACCCCTCATGGGAGGACACATGTTTCACTCTGGGCTCCAGAAAGGTTTTCCCCAGGAGTCATGCCTAAGAGCAGCTGGTTATCTGGGATGTGGAAGAGGATTACCCCAAACCTCGTGACTGCAAAGGAGGTGGGGTCTCAGCACGGAAGGTAGCTGGGACTGACCTGGCTGCAGACCCTGCTTCTGCCTGATGCTGTTTCCAGCTGGATCCTTCAGCATTTAGAGCCGGCCCCATGCAGGAAATATGTCTTGTGTTGAAAGCTGAGGTTCTTGCTATTGTTCATTCTTATTTATGGCCTTTTATGGGATTGGTGCTCCTTTAAAGAGACCTGTTAGCTAATCCTTGTGGGCAGCTCTGTTTATTGACACATGATTTGCTCTGTTTTAGTTATGCATGAATCATGGGCATTGCTACAATCTAGAAGACCACAGAATTTTACAAGAGGTAGTGCCTTTCCTTCCATCAGGTTTCTCAAATGTCCTCTTGGAACTTGTTCATCTAACCTCACTTCGGATTCATGCTTTTCACTAGGAATGGTGTATTGCTACTGGATTTTAAAAATTAAAACTATTCTGAACATTATTGGTAAGAAATATTTGGGGGATCATTTATGTGTTAATATCAATATTAATCTAAATAAGAATAATATTATTTATTGGTTTCCATGGGCCAGATCTATGCTAAGCACTTCCACGGACAAACTCATTTAATCCTCATAGCTACATTGTGATATATGAATTCCCTCCAGGGTAAAACTGAGACTTAGAGAATTTAAGGAATTGATCAAGATTACACAGCCGCTGAATGCCAGAGTATTATACTGGCTTGGAGAACTCAGGGGAAGAGTGTCCCATTTACCTGTTCTTTCTGAGACACATACACTATTAGCATGTCTGCTTACCAGGAATGCGGTGTGGGATCACAAAGACAGCATTGCTCCAAAGTCAGAAGGTCTGGATGTGAGTAGCAACACTTACCCTGTCTATATTAAGTTTATTATAAAGATTAAATCCTACAATTTGCATGACTAAGGTCTTTATAATTGTAGGTTGTGATGGCTTTTATAAAAGATGGCTGTTACATATAGATACATACCTGTCTCTACATGTCTATATACCACACACACACACATCCGATGTTGATAGGCTTATATCAGGTTGCTCACAGTTGGACAAGCTGTTCTTGGGATTAGGATTTCTGGACTCAAAGAGGCCTAAGAGATCACCACACTTTACAAATGAGGACTGAAAAGATTGGTGAGAGATTTCTTTGTTACTTTCCCTAGGGCCAGCAAAATGACAGTGAGGCTTACAGACTAATGACTCAAGTGTAGGCAGGGACCAAAAGAGTTGTAACATGTAAATGTAATGTTAGAAAGCTTGGATCATCTGCGGGAGGAACCCAGTCCAGATTAGGAGGGGAGCAGACTGGAACCAGAGGGACAATCACAATGGCAGGGGGAGCAAGAAGGGACAGTTTTAGGAGTCTGGACAGTGCTATCTGTAAGGCAGGGTATTCAGAAAGTTTTACACCTGAACTGACCTGATGCTGTTTCTTCTTCACATGTCCTCACTTTTCTTTCCATAGGCAATGTGCAGTGCCTGTGGCTGCATATCTACGGGTAATTGGTTTTGCTGGGTTCAGGGAGGCTGGCTTAAGAGCATACATTTGACATCTTACCAGGAGGCTGGATTTTGGAGTGTACTAGAAAGTATCCCCAAGGGCAAGTCAGCTTTCAAGACTAGAAGTGGTCAGGTAAAGGGCCTGCACTGAGTCCACTGAGCCTCAGGTGAAAAGATGAGGGTGAAGGGTTTGGTTCTCAAAGGAGGTCAGGACAGGTTGGTCCTGACAGAAGTGACTCCAGGAGCCAAATTCCTTACTAATCTCACCAACGATGCTCCCACACTCCACATCAACTACTCATTCTTCCCTCTGAGGCCAAGTTGACCCCACACTCATCTTTCCCCATCTTCCTGCAAATGCCTGGTCCTGGTCCAAACTAGATGAAAGGGTACCAACAAATAATCCAAGTCCACAGCTGACAAAACAACCCACAGCACACGTCCTGTGCCCAGATGGGGACCGGGGTCAACTGTGTCATCTGTCTTTATGGAAGAGAGCATGTTATTATACTAATTACAGTGTACTGGGCTTTACTGGGAACCAAAAATAGAGATATGTGGCTTCTAGGGACAGGCACCAACATTCCTTTGGCTTCCTTTTTATGTGAACTTTTTTTTTGAGAAATCTTTGCCATGATTAGAAAAAAAAGGGGGGGCTGCCAGAAGCTGTGCTGCCTTAGGCATTTTGGGAAGGGCAGGTGCATTTGACCTATGCCACGTTCACCCTGGCCCTCTTTAGGATGCTGTTCCCTATAGTCATGTGTGATTGCAAAAGAAACAAAATAGGTAACCCCATTCTGTCTTCTACTCCAGCTTTTCGAATTCCAGGCTCTTCGTATCTCTTAATGAGGAGTTGCACGCCACAACCCAGCTTGGGTGGGCCCAAGAGGCCTTTTCCCTGGAGAAGAAATTGGAGAGAGTTTCGTGCTGACTCTGCAACAGGATAAGAGAAAGAATTAGTATTTATTGAGCTCCTGCTATGTGCTCTTCTGCGCCAGATGCTTTTGCTGAACACTGCAAAATCTCTGGAAGGTAAATGAAGAATTGAAAGCTCTGGATAAAGAAGCCAAGGGTGGAGCTGGAATCTGGGCCCAAGTCTGTTCATTCCAAGCCCAAGTTCTCCCTGTGTGTACCAGGATACAATTAATCCATGGCAGAAAGGACAGACTTAGTGGCCTAGCTGCCTGTGTGATATTTCTTGGGAGATACAGTTGAGGTGAAATGGGACAGGACAGGAAATACTCTTATTATTTCTGTTCTCAGGTAGACATAATCAACTGATGTTCACAAACTCAAATGCCTTTGGCGGCCTGGTGGGATATGTAAATGTGAGTGAAGTGTGGTGCATAGGGAGTTGGGGGACAAAGCTATAATGGAACCAGGACACACACATCCCATCGGAAGACATCAGCATTCTCATTTTTAAAAACACTGTTGGCCAAACCAAACATGTCTGTGAACCAACCAGAACCAAGGACTGCCATTTCAGGACTGCTAATTCAGATGTCCCTCTAAGCATCAAAGGCATTATATAATGTTTGATTTCTTCATTTCTTTTAAAAGGAGAATAAATATATTACGTACACAAATTAAAAACTATATATGCACACATGCAGATATACGCATGTGCATATATATATATATCGATTGGAAGGATTATGATGAATGTTACATTATTATTTATACTTTCCCTTCAAATTCCTTTTACATATTAAAAGAAAATACAGCATGTGAGAACTGAAAGCAATCTTAGTGCTTTAATCTAACTTACCCATTTTATAGATAAAAAAAAGAAAAACTGAGGTCCAGAGAGAAAGAGTCTTCTCAGTTTCACATAACCGTTGGGAGAACCAGACCGGGGCCCCCCCCAACTTCTTGTCCAGTATCCCTTTCACTACAGACTCATCCATGCACAAGCGTGTGTGCTAGACAGAAGTCAAAGCATCACGAATGGAAATGCTTGTAGCAATGGTTTGCACTGCTTTAAGGTCAAGTCTTGGCAGTGTGACTATGTCCAGCCGGCAGAGGAGGACCAGACGGAATTTGCTTGTGAGGCCTCCTGGCTAAGTGCCGCTGTATGAGGGAGTGAAGATGTGAGCCTGTATTCTAACACAACCCCCACTTGGCTCGGGCTATTTACCTTCTGTGAGAGTCCAGGTGGGAGATATCCTAAGGAGGATATCCTTGCTCTGAGAATGGAGCAGTGGAGTCTTCTTTCTGAATGGAGCAAGACGTTCTGAGTGGACAAGAGAAGGGAGAATTTTCTTTAAGCCAAATTGAAAACCCCACCCCCACTAGGTTAAAATTTGTCCTAACTCTAGATGAAAGGTGCTTTGAATTCCTTGGGAAAAGAATCAGAATATTAGAGCTGGAAAGAACTCTGGAGAATAACCAGTCAAATTCCTCATTACCAATGGGGAAACAGGTGCAGAGGTGGAAGGCATGATCGCACTTACAGCATGTGAGTTCTGGGAAAATAGTTTTTTCAGGGTCCCTGTCTGTATAAATAATTTGAAACAATAATAAATTATAAATTTAAAATAATATAATGAATGTTATAATAAATAATAAAATTATAAGTAGGAAATATAATAATTTTCTAATAACTATATTATAAAATTCATAGGCCCATGTAAGGCAATTTACTGGTGACGATTTAGAATAATGAGTAGAGAAGAGGCACATAAGTGTTTGCTTATTGTCCTGTCATGTGAATACTCTTTGTGGATTCTAGGTATTGTGTCTTCCTTTTTTGGCCCATAAACCATCTCTTCATGTTCTTTTTTTTTTTAAAGATTGTATTTATTTATTTGAGAGATAGAAAGAGTGAGCACACAAGCAGGTGGAGCACCAGGGACTCCATCTCGGGACTCTGGGATCATGACCTGAACCAAAGGCAGATGCTTAACTGACTGAGCCACCCAGGAGTCCCTTCATGTTCTTTATTGTGAAATACACCTGGGTAATTTAATATCTCCTGCTATGAGAAAAATGTAGCAACACTCATAGTGCCATGGCTCCTTGGAACCTGTTTGTGTTGAAAAAAAATAGATCTTCTTGCCTCTGTGGTTCCCTAATGCCATCTATTTAATGCTGGCCTTCCCATTACTCATGGCACTGCATCGTGTTCTGCACCACTTATGAATAATGGCTTCCAGTGACTCTTGCAAAGATTGTGACTGTGATTCATTGATGATGACCACTGTATCAGTCAGGCAGAACCAGAGAAACAGAATCAGTAAGATATGTATATATTAAGAAATTTATTGTCCGGAGTTGGTTATGCAATTGTGAGAGCTAGATAGGCAAGTCTGAACTCCATAGGGCAGGCTGTTGGGAAGGTGGGCTGGAACCCTCAGGCATGAGCTGCTGTTCACAGGCAAATTTTCCTCTTGAAACTCTTGTAGGAGATGGCTGCAGCCAACTCTAGAGGGAACAGAGCCCGCAGAGGGGATGGGGTAACTGCCCTGTGTGCCCATAGCAGGGGGTTCACAGAGTAAAATATCCCTGCTGCCCTCAGGAACTATAGACTGGACGTGGCACTGTGGACAGAACATAGTTGAGTGAGAGCCAACCCCGGGGCGCATGCACAGGGCTCAGGGCCAAGAGTTGATGGTGAACTATTGTAAGTCCAGAGCCCTAACCTCATCCTGCGTCTGATGTGAGAGTCACCAAATCAGCACATCAGCACCATTCTCGCAGCCCAATCTCATGCAATCCCTTAACAGAAATACCACACCAGCCAGTGGGGGCAGTCTGCTTGTCAGGACAATCTCATAAGCATGAGTCCTGAAGCCCCTCAGGGCAGTAAGTCAACACTATCCATTGGGATAGAAGGTCAGAGAGCATTCTGAAAGTGAGAAATGGGGATGGGGCCCACATGGATCCCAGTCTGTGCTCAAGATACTCCACTGAAATAGTAGTGTTGGCCCTGGCTGGTTTCAAGTACCTAAGTGTTCTTAGGAATGCCTTGAGGAAGATATTCCAATGCAAGGGGAGCAGACTGGGGGTGCCAAGGCACAAGGATTAGAGTAGGGGCTCCACTTGCCCACATCTGAGTGTGGTGCTAGGGGAAGGAAATTGTTTAGGATCACACAGCTGGTTGTTGGCAAACCTGTGGTATCAGTGAGGTGTGACCAAGAAAGTTGCTACTAGTAATTATTAAGGGACTGAAGCTTATAAATGCTTCACTAAAAAGTAGGACAGATGTAATTCCTATGAAACCCCATTGTTACTTGCACTGGTATGCTTTCTTGAGAGGCAGAGAATTAGAGCTAGCCCAATGGGAATGTAATGTGGCTATCTCTATGAGTGTTTTCTAGAGCTAGATAAGGAAGGAGTGGTCCATTGGGCCTGTTAGACCAGAATGACAGTCTACAGAGGGTGCTAAGACACTAAGCCATCACTAAAGTGTAACATAATGGAGAAAGCTGCAGTTCCCAGAGTTCCTGCAGGGCCGACAGTCCATATGTGCTCCAGGGATGGAGGTATAGAAGTGATGAGGAATTCAAGGGGCAAGCAAAACACACACACAAAATCCAGAAAACGTCAAGAGTTGGTGAGAATATAGAGCACCTGATGCTTTCAAACACTGCTGATGGGAATGTGACTTGGCACCATCTCTTTTTCTCTGCTTCTCAAGAAGGTGCCCAGCTCCCACCTGAGAGAATAAGGACCAAGGGGACATGAGTTTCCCGGATATTTGTCTTCATAGTCTAACAAGAGAAACTTGCGGAAACCCCCATTTCATTATTTTTCTGTGTTGAACAATCTCCAATTAAACTCTGGACAGATAGAGCAGCTGGTCATTCTGGGCTTCTAAGGCTTAGTGCTTTGGCCTTCCTTGGTTACACCAAAAGCTCCACCACTAGTCCCGAGAAATGTCCTCAAAACTGATGCAAGCTCATCAGCAGTTAGTTAGGGAGTGGACTAACTTACAGAGACCTAGAATTTGCCCTAATACTGACACTGGATAGGGATTTCCCAAGGAGATGAGAATGGAAAGCGTTGCAGGCAGAGAAAACAGCATGGGCAAAAGTGTGGTGTCTGGAATAGGCATGAGCTTCTCAGGATTGTAAGTAGATTGAAATGACAAGTGAAACAGGGAGCAGAGTACATAAGGCTGGAGGGGATGGGGAAATGATCATTCATGGATGGTCTTGAATCCTACATTAGAGAATTCTGGGTCTAGCCTCCTCTTCCCTCTGCAAGCTCATCTATAATAATGCAATTTCCTCAGTGAAAACTCTCCCAGGTTTAAGGTACTGTCATACTGTAAAACAGTGATGGATGACCCCTTCCTGCGGTGTTCCACACAGACCCACGCCAATTCTGGTATGCAAATCTGATTATGCTACAGCCCCATCTAAGACCTTCTGCATCTCCAGTCTAGGATTACATGTAGTTTCCTGTGCCTGGCGTTTGAGGCCACGTATGGCCTCTTCTGGCTCACTCTCCAGCCGCATTTACCATCACTTCTAGGTGATGGAGTTCATGTAGAAAGCAGGACTATACTAGACACCTGGTGCTATAAAGATGAGCTAGATAAGGTGTCAGTCTAAGTGGTGGGACTGATAAGCAAACTGAGAACTCTATGTTCTATTTAAGTGTTCAAGGGGTGGGAGAGACCTAGTGGTGGAAATTTAAAACATTGACCATGAGCAGAGAGAATGGAGAGACCTGGTTTTAGAGACTTAAAGAGCCTGGGGCTTAGTGTTACTAGCGGAATGCCACTTGCTCTTCTGAGGCTTGTTCTGTACTTTTTCAAATGAGGAAAAGCATTCTTGTTCTGCCCACTTCACAGGATGATTTTGTAGGATTTAGATGACAAACAGTAAGCATTTTAGAAATGGAAAGCATTATGGAGGGTATGGACACATCTAGGGAGCTGAAAGTCTCTGCGTCTAGGGAATCTGACCTAAGAAGGTGGAAATCCAGTTCCACTTGTGCATAGACTCACATGGCTCTAGTTAGGCTCTGCTACCCTTTTATGCAAAATCAGCATAGAGTTGGAGATATTACTAGTGGGTGCATAGTTTTGGCCCTTGACACCCAGAATGCAATTGGATGTCTCAAGGAGTGAACAGCATGGCTCATCTGCAGGAGCTGGCTGGCAACCTGTTTTGTTTGTGGTCCCTCTGTCAGTTCAGGATGAAGTATCCACCATCCAGAGCCCAGTATTGATTGTGCTCATGATTTAAACATTCAGAGACTAAGGAATTGACTGCTGGATGTTTCCTGATGCTTTATGACAGGTGTGGCCCAGGGACCACTCCTCCAAGCCTGGGAGCATTATCCGCTGCTGTAAAACAGTTTAATCATTTCTCATCCCTGGCATCCTCACTGGTCTACTGGCTCTTCTCTCCCTCCTCTCTTATATACTAGGGCTGCTTCTTCCTAGGCTACAGCCAGGAGTGGCTCTCAGTACTGTGAGCCTTAGGCTGCCAGGGTCAGAGTCAAGAATAGGACCAATATTTAGGGAATATCTTTTAGAGTACTAACATGGTTATCTCATTACCAACTTTTCAAAATAGATATGATTGGTCCCCTTTCACAGATGAATGTATTGAAGCTGAGGGTAACAATGTGGGGGACCCAAATCTGCCTCACTTCACTGCCTACAGAAGAGGCTAGAAGGAGAAAGGGAGGGGGATAGAAAATAAAACTGCTCTTGGGATGGAATAAATTGGAGGCTGGGAACAAAGTTTCTGGGGCCCACCAGGCTGTACTCAAGGTGACACAAGATGCAATAGGTGTGGAGGAAGGATAAGAAGAAGAGTAGGCAGTTTTTTCCTGGGCTGCTTTGAAACAAAGGCCCTGGAGAACAGATATAAATGAGTCTACACACATCTACACTTCTTCTAAACACATATCACCTGTAGGTTGTTATGTGGCATTCTTTCATTTCATTGGGGATGGCAGAGCTGGGTATGTCTCCAAAATGGCTCTGGATGTCTTCGGGTACCTTCAGAAAAAGAACTGAGTAGACTGGATCCCATTAAGTCAGGAAGAGGGTCCAGAGCTCTGGGTCTCTGGCCCAGGGCCACCTATACCTGTCCCAGTCCTGTCATACACTGGCCCCTCTTGGGCATTCCGGCCGTTTGGTCCCACTCTCTCTTAGTCTGAAGATGGTCAGATAGTCCCAGGCTCATGTGCTAAGGAGTCTTTGTGGGTAGGGGCCGGCAGGGCCCACTTACCTGGGGAAGAAAAAGAGTGGGAGAATCCCCACAGGGGTTTGGACAGGCTTTCAATAATTCTGTTGTGTGCTAAGCATGAGCTTACACAGGAGTCCATCTCACTTCGTTGGCTCAGATTCAACCAAGTTCATAAGCACTGCATACGTGATCCTAGGCTGTAACGCCCAAGATAGACAAGACATGCTCACCAGTAACCATCCGGCATTGCAGAACAGCATAAAGACTCAGAAAGAGGTCTTAACAAAAGCCTGAGGGGATCTGAGGGAGGAAGGGGATCAGTATAACATTGCTCCTTCAGTAATGCAGCAGACATTGACCAAACTCTTACTCTTCTCTAGTTGCTGGGGAAATAGATATAAAAGACACATCCTTGTCATCAGGGAATCACACTGTAGGCTTACACAGACACAGACCATTATCAAAGAGTTAGAAAGATTTGACAATAGATTCATGCTCAGTGGACTCTAATACCTAATCCATATGAGGAAGAAGAGGTTCCCTGGAGGGTGTGACCTCTGAATTAAGTCTTGATGGACAAAGGATGAGTAGACCCTAGTACTTGGCATGTCCTGTGAGCTACAAGCAATGGGACATGGTGTGTCTGTACAGTAGGTGTTTATGTGTGGGGGACAGAGGCTGGGTGGGGAAAGGGGATGCAACTGAGAAGTGGTCAGAATGTAGCATAGATGTATTGCATGCCCCTAGTGTTTTGAAGAGATCCAACACATGTTCTACCAGTGTTGCTCTGACTAGTGTGGGCTTGGGGGAAGGCGTCACAATAATGCAGGCAAGAAACCATGAGGGCCTCATGAGTCATGGCTTGCAGTGGCCTCAGATTTAGAAATACAGGACTGCAGGTGACTCCAGGAGGCACTCATAGGGAGAGGCCTTGTGAGCTCCAAGCCATGGCTTGGTTCCATTGCCATGTGGTCGTATCAGTCATAGTTCTTAGTTATAGGCTTCAGAAGCCAACCTTTGCTAATCGAGGCGGAAGACAGTCTGATGAAAAGGACACTGGGTGCCTGGAAAATCAATAGAGAGACAGATGACAGAGCTGGAGGATAGCAGCCTGGAGCAACACTCAAAGTCACATGGCAGAGGGGTCTGGTGAGACTTCCATTCCTGTGGCCATTGAACCCTCAGTGGCATTGCTTCCACCTCCGTGCGAAAACTTGAACCTGCAGCAGAGGGAGAGAAAGAAGTCCACCATTCCTGCTTCCAGCTTCTGGGTCAAAGCCCAGCATGGGCACAGGGTTGGTGGGTCCTGGAGACAGCCTGTGCCCTGGCTGCAGAGGCTGCTGGGAATGCAAGTTTCTGTCATTGTCAGCATCTACAAGGGCAGGTTGACACTGAAGACCATGAAGGCTCATAAAGTGGGGAGTTCTCCTAATACAACAGGGGTTCAGGTAATGGGAGAGCCAAATAAAATGATCAATATTCACAGTTGTAGCCTTAGGTGAGAATTGAGAAGCTGCATGCAGGGTCAGTGTGCTGACGGTAATGACGTTCTCTAATGGGTTTTGAGCAATTACTCTATGTGCGAAGTGGTGTAAATGCAGAATCTCATTTAATCCTCCTGACAGATCCCCTGGCAATTACTAATATTGTACCCATTTTACAAAAAAGGCAAATGTGTTATAGACATGTCCTAGGCACACAGCTAGTAGGTAGCCAAGCTGAGATTCTAGCTTAGGCAGCCCGTCTTCGGAAACCATGGTCACACTTCCATGAGTGAGGCTGGGTGAGGAACTCTAGGTATATTTCTCTAAGTTACAGCATTGTGACCTGCTGTCTCTAAGTCTCACCATTCACCGGGGACAAATTATATCACATTAATTGTTCATAGGAACTCCAGTCTCTTGCAAGCCCCATCTCAAGGTACTTCTGGGAGTCTCCAAGAACAGCTTATGTGGGTTTCTGAGTCAGAGCAAGTAAGTTATTGGTGGCCACTGTGTTGTCACCATCCCCTGCCCAGCCCAGGCTTGCTATGGAGGCTGCTGGCCATGCTGAGAAACTACAGCTTGGGTTGCTGGGCTGCTAGTGGGCAGACACTCTCTTGCAGCCCTTCTTGGTGGCACTGGGGGTGCCCCCCAACACTTTTCCCATCTTCCAGACTGAGCTACCTGCTGTTACTATGTCCCCTGAGTCTGCCACAACTTCCCAACAAGCCAGAGACCCTCTGGGACTGCTGGTCCTCATCCAGGCAAAGTCTTCAGGATCAGGTCTCTGCAGCTTACTGTGAGGGCAGAAGAGGATGAGCTCCTCTTGACTACAGTCTGTGATGGGGCAAGTTTGGCAAGGCTACTTGGGCCCCCAGGAGCCTCAGATTTCAGTAGGAGGCAAGTTTAGTTGCTCTTACAAGCTACACTCCTTCTGCCCCGGAGTCTGCACAGATGTCTGCGCAGTGATGTCAGGACACCCTCCGTCCCAAGGACGCAAACCACCTGGTGTGACATCTCCCCTCTGCTGCTCCCCACTGAAGACCCCACCTTCCCTTTTTGATATTTGGCTCAAACACTCTCCCACCCCAACTTCATATTCATTAACTTACTCGGTCAGCAGCAAATACTCATTGTGGACCAGTTATCTGTAAAATAAAAAGATCTATGTAGTAATAGTATCTATCTGTCTATCTTGGTTTGGGTCTCTGGCAAGCAGAGTTAAGACAAGAGAGAGCAGGGAGAGGAGCAGGGAAGGAGGGAAGCACCAGCACCAGGGCACCTTATCAAGGTCAATGCTGCTGCAGTGGGAGCCCAGTTGTGCTGGGACCTCAGAAAAGTGTGCAGAGCACCCCCCCCGCCCGCCGCCCTGCCCAGGATTGTCCTTGTGAAGGAAAGTGGCAGGAGCACTTATTCACAGCTCCCAGCTCTGCTTGATGGAGAGCTGTCTGGAGTGGGGGCCAGGCACCAGGGGTTACCTACCCTCCCTTCAGAGGACTGAGCTGGCTTCTGCAGCTTCAGTGAGTCTGTGAGCTCAAGAGGCAAGCTGTGGCACGTGCCTGGGGGCCCTGTCCCAGGAAGCTCCCCATTGCAGCTGGATTGAAATCAAGGGTGAGATGAGGGGCCATGATATGGGACCCAAAACATAAGCTATGTTTCCTCATGAGGTTGTCATGATTAAGTGAGTTAATTTATGTAAAATGCCTAGTATAATACCCGATCCTATAAGGTTATGTTATAATGACTGCAACATGCCTGGTGTTTCTCTAGGTCTTGTGGGTGTGTCCTCATGGGACTTACCTTCAGTTCACAAAACATGCCTGGTTTATGTGTCAGAACTCTGATTACTGACTGTTCAAGTCTTTTGCCAGGAGGTTCTTGGGCCCCATGTCAACGGGTTGTTTGGGGATGGGCAGGTGCCATGGCTCTGTCCACCTGTTAATCTTGTTTGTATCTCTGTTCCACTGTGTGCCCTGTGCTCAGGATCCAAACAAAGGTTTGAGAGCTCAGGATCCAAACAAAGGTTTGAGTCCCAAATGTGAAACAATCAAATCCATGTTGTCCACTTTCTGAATTATACCCTGCTGGGAAGAGAAGACTGCTGGAGACCAAAGTCACTTAGCTTTTTAATAATTGATGTATAAGAGATTGCAGCATGTTCAAAAACACACCTTCTAGATATGCTAAGTGGTTCAGAGAAAAGAAACCACTCTGCTATCCCCTGAGGCCTGACATTCCCTCACTAATCTGATGACCTAATCCTTTCACATGGGGGAGGACCAGAGCCTCTGTGTCCAGGCAATGAGTGCACCTTTTCACTGGAGACTTTGGAGGTAAGTCCAGCTCAGCCACTGTTTATCTGTCCAGGCTAGCTGACCTGCTTTCAGTGCCTATGACAGTGCCAAATAGGAATGTCTGGTTCTCCTACTCCCACCTTATTCCTAGCCTAAGCCTTGGCCATGCCATGCCCATACCTGTCTCTAAGAAGTGACACTTGATATGGCTCTTTGAGGATCACCTTGGCCATCTTCTTGCTGGCTGGATCCTGGGGTTCCAACAGTCTCTAGCTTCACAGGGGATCACCTCAACTCAACTCTATGAATATAACATAAGTGGTCATAGGACTCTAGCCTAGCCCAGGCACTGGGGGCCTGGGGCCTTCTCTAGCCCAACCTGGGCTCTCACGAATGGGTACTGGTGAGGTCTCACATAGGATGAGAGCCAGAATTCACTTACTTTTTTAAATGTTAATGTATTGGTATGAAAACATGCCTCTGTTTTTCCTTAATGCCTTAGCCACAATCTCAAGATCCAAAAAGCTCTGAAAACCAGAAGTTAGTTGTAATCTAAAACGCAGCAAAAGCTGATCTAACTTATCTCATTTGCCAGAAATATCTGACCTGCACTAAGGGGAGGCTATTTATAGCCTTTATTGATCTCTCTTGGTGTGAATATGCATACATGCTGCTGCAAAAATATTAATGCCATTGAGTAGGAGAGGTCCCAAAGCCCCCTGAGGGTGTTGTATAAGATGTGGGTTGTGCACCAAATCCACCTTTCTAAAATACATTCTACATTCTGAAATGCAGTTGGCCCCCAGGGTTTGGGACAGGAGACTGAGGCCTCTGTCAGGATTGTCCCAGGTAAGGCTATGCCCTGGGAGAGGTGATCATGCAGGGAACATGGTTAGTTGCAGCCTGAGTTAAATATCATAGGTTCTTTGGTATAATTACAGTGCCAGGACTTCTGAAGGACAGTTATACTGACAGCCCCTCCATTAAAAGATGAGAAAAACATGCTTTCTGTAATCTCTACCCATTAGCTCAGCATCCCCTTCAATGGCTGAAACCCCCTCGGAATGACCAGGGCCTTTTGTAGATAATATTTTGGGGTCTTTGTCTTTCCTTGTTCCCCTTTTCTTTGCACCACCTCTGAACTTTCCCTCTATTTGTTTTTGTTTGTAAGAGAGCAGCTCCCCTAAATTACATGACGATCAACTTCCTTAGGCAATCAAAGAGAAATTGCAAGCCCAAATTAAAATGAGAGGTCGCCTTGCTCTGCTTGTAGTTCTGCTTCTACTAAGAATGTGATTCTGGGGACAAGAAGGAGGAGGAGCCAATGCATGTGAAGGATCTACTAGGTAGTGGGCACTTCCACGTGGAGTGGGCAGAGACGATGTTTGGCACACAAAATTGGTGTCTCTCCTCCAGATCGTTTAGTCCCCTCATGTCTGGGCTACAAAGGGAGACAAGGATGTAGGTTTAACTGGAAGTCTTAGCTCGTGTTCCTACAAAAGCAGACCCTAAGATGAGGATTCTGGAAGGTGAGGGGATTCTGGGGAGGTAGGGAGGTGGAGAAGTGAGCCAGAGGGTGCCTGTAGTTTAAACATATGGGGAAATCTGGGAAACACTGTAGAACACACACCTCAGGGTTATTTGTCCCCCCTCCCCCTCCCCTTACTCCAGGTGTGAAGGAGCTGAGGTATTTATACAACATCTCAGAGAATCATGGGTTGAGGGTTTCTGGGGCCTCGGATGTTAATGCTCTGGCACTTCTGGCCTGCTTTCTGGGGGACAAAGCAGCTTTTCCAGGTTCCGGATAAAGGCGTCAAGCTCAGAGATATAAACACTTGGGTTTGAAGTTGGTTGTTGCATACTGTAATAATAAAGTCCAAGGAATACTGACAGGGCACTGACCACCTCTGCTACAATTCTTTCCACTAAAAATTTAAAGGAATTTTTGTACTACTTTGTCAGATTTACAGAAGAGGGGAAAGTTATTCCCCCATTTTGATGGGAGAGCCAGCAGAGCATGGAGGAGCAGTAATGATAATTGGTGGGAGGGTCATTTGTGCCCAGTGATTGGTTAAGTAAAGGGTATGTGGTCCTTTCAGGGCCAGTGAGACACAAAGGAAAGCCTGTGTGCGGTGGAGGAGGAGGTGTGCCAGGAAGGTTTATGCTCTCCTAAGGAGACTCAAAGAGTTCCTGTGGACTTTGCCATGAGTGCCTGGTATTGCTGTGTCATCTTGCTATCATCCACAGGACAGGCCAGCATCAAAGATGGTTGAGTGGTAGAATGGAAAATTCCTGGGTCTCTAAGGACCGTATCACCTGGCTGCTGATCTGTATTTACCTTCCGATTATATTGCCTCTGGACTTGCTTATTGTTGAAGCCAACTGTGCATTGGAATTCTCTGTTCTTTGTACCCAAAAGCACCTGATACAGTTAGGGTCATGTCCTTGAGGCAAAAGCACCCACTAAGATAAGAAATAAGGGAAGAGCACATAATGGGCAGTGGGGGGCTTGACACTTTTAATAGGATGGTGTAAAACACACCTTGTGCTCCACCTGGAACATCCCAAAGAATCTGTATTAATTAACTAACTCTCAACGAGCTTGTATCAGGCACCTGCCACATGGACGGTACAGGACAGGACTTTCTGGGAATAAAGGAGGCATATAAAGCACCGTCCTTGTCTTCAAGCATCATAAAATTTAGTTGGTGGAGACAAGACTAGAAATAAAGCAAAATAAATGGTTTAGAGAAGGACATGATCAGTGCATGCTAGAGTAGCTAAAGTTTTGTGGAGATGGGGAGAGCTGAGCTGGGTCTTAATCAGGGAGAAGAACGAAGGTGAGGACACTAACAGCCACGTGCTCCAGGTAACACCGCTGGAAAATAGCGGGGCTGAGGTCCACACCCGGGATGTGACTCCTTCCAACACTGAGCCAGTAACTACTATAGTCATGCTCCCAAGATGGCTATGTAAGCCTGGAGTGCTGGTTTACTAATGCATGATGAGAAACAGAACTGGCCAGCATTATAACCCAAAGTTTGGGAAGCTAAGTTATATTCAGAAGGTCCCTGAGGGAGCCTGAAGCAGATCAACACACAGGACACCCCTGACACCCAGATGGGGTCAAGTGCCTGCAAGGGCTGGGCCTTGTCTCCCTGGCTAGCTATAATAGGAGAATGCCAAGTCTCAGGGCTCCTGTTTCAATGCCAGGCTGTTTATACAGTGCTTTTCCAGACATGGTCAAACTCAACCGGTCGGGTCTATTCAATGGTGGACTAGTAAATTGTTTTTTTTCAGGTAAAAACAAAACAAAACAAAAACAACAAAACCAAAACATAACAAAAGAAACCCTGATTTCATAGTATTTGCTAAGTTCCATGGTGTAAATACACCCATCAAGACTGATTTCAAGCTACCAGTGCGAAGAGGTGTATACAGTGGTGCAAAGAACAGTTGTGAACAGG
Organism: Zalophus californianus; assembly: GCF_009762305.2. Taxonomy (NCBI): domain Eukaryota; kingdom Metazoa; phylum Chordata; class Mammalia; order Carnivora; family Otariidae; genus Zalophus; species Zalophus californianus. The sequence continues at coordinate 69,345,682 of NC_045595.1, read as the reverse complement.
CCTGGCACTCTGCTGTGATAATGTCCCAATGCCCTAAGGGAATTATGTGGTGTCCCCAGACTTCTCAGTAACACATTTACCAAATTAGTCACAACCATCGTATGTGAAATTTTTCAGTTTAATTCTTGGGGAAAAGCCTCATTTCCAAGCTCTTGGAGAACATTTTATTTTTACCCCCATACACTACCAACTAATACAGGCGTGAGGTGGCCATTAAGTGACTGGAAACTTGATGGGCTCAAGACACCCAAGATAGATTTCCTTTTCATGTTGACAAAAGTCAAGTTCTATTGGAAAAAAATTGTAAAGAGTGGGGAATGAGGTCTGTGGTGGACTAATACCATGGGTAGCAATAGCAACATTAGTACAGAAGAAGCTTCTGGAATCCCCATCCCCCACTCCACTTCACTTTGCTGTTCTGCCCAATATAAAATGACAGGGAAAAAAAAAAAAAAAAAACCCACCTCTGTTGCTTAGTAACAGCCCAGGATGCAGGGAGAGACCAGTCAATACAATTCTGAATTAAGGCAACAACAACCCACAAAAAATTCCATCTTGAGGATTTATAGGAAAACCAAAGCATACTTATAGTCTCATTGTTGGTGGGGAAGTCTTATTAGCTCTGGTATTGGATTATTTAAGGTGAAATATCTGGGATATGGATGTTTTTTTCTGGGAAGAATAATCTACTCTGAGGCCTTCAAAATCAATAGGCCACTTTGAAGGCTGACTCAAGCCATTATTGGTAATGTTTTGGTTGTGTTTGCAAATCAATTCAGCAAAAAATAGGACCATTTAGTAGTTCCCATGGAGGCACTATCTGTCAATCTTGCAAAGAAGCCTCACCAAGCAGTGAAATTGCCAGCATCTCCCAAGGGCCGTGGGGAGGCTGTAGGGAGCCCGAAAGCTGAAACCAGCATGAAGGATTGAGGGTAGATCTTCTAGAGTGGCCAACTGTCCCAGGTCACTTGGGACTCAAGGGTTTCCTGAGGTGCTGGACTTTTACTACTAACACCAGGATAATTCTGGGCAAACTGGGATGGTTGGTCACCCTAGATCCGTGGTTCTCAACTGGGGGTAATTTTGCTCCCAAGGTGGAGGTGACTTTGCCCCCCAAAATGAATATTTTTGGTGTAACTATGTCCCAAATATAATAAACCAATCCCTTGCTTATCTGAAATTCAAATTTAAGCTAGGCATCTTTTTAATTTTTTATCTTCTAAATCTGGCAAGCCTACTCCCAGAGGACACCTGGAAATGACTGGAGGCATTTTGGGTTGTCCTAATCACAACCTGTGTGTCAGGGGGGCAGTGTTCCTACACTTTGGTGGGTAGAGACCAGGGATGTTACTAAGCTTTCTACACGACAGACTACAACCTCCCCCCTCCCCCCCCCACCCACGAAGAAGTGTCTGGCCCCAGATGTGAGCAGTGCAGAGATGGAGAGAGTTTATCCTAGATCCTCACTTAAGCAAACGGGGCAACCACATAGCTCCATCTTCCTTGGGAGAATACCAGAGGACGGACATGGGCTTCTCTGCTTCTCTCTCTCTCTCACACACACACACACACAAAGAAAGATGTAATACACATGCCTGACCCTTAATGCTATCAGTCACCTAGAGTCAAACAGCCATTAGAGCTTAAGAAATAACTAGCAAAAGACTTTCCTCTTGCAAGGCTGCCTTCCACACTCAGGGAGAGCAAGGCAAGGTGTGCCAGGGAACAATAATGCAGAGAAAAGCTGAATCACTGTGGTCTGCAGGGTGCTTCCATCTCCCCAGACTTTTGTGGTGACATTTACTTGCACTCCTGAAGCTTGTTCTTGGCTTTGAAAACAGAGCTTCAGAATGTCTTCATTGTTTCACACACACCGGTACTGGCCGCGCCTGGAGTTTTCCTGAAGGAAACTGTAGCAGCAGGAATTTTGTGTAATGCTATAATAAGGGGACTTTATCCTTTCAAAAATACATCCTTTCTCCTTGTTACCAGCTCTCCCACAGCCCTCTGAAAAATGCAGCTCAGAAGTTACTGAGGCGTTTTTATGTTTTTCCTGTCTCTCTCTAGTTCATATCAAGTGACAGAGGACAACTATTCTGAAGTTCACACTCAGACACACTAGCTCAATTCAATACATGAGTGAATCATTGAATCCAAGTGTCAATTCTGTACCCATTTCCCTATTATTTAAGAAATTAAATGTAAGGGCACTTAGGTGGCTCAGTCAGTTGGGCAGCTGCCTTCAGCTTAGGTCATGATCTTGGAGTCCCAGAATCGAGTCCTGAGTCAGGCTCCCTGCTCAGCAGGGAGTCTGCTTCTCCCTCCGACCCTCCCCACCATGCTCTCTCTCGCAAATAAATAAATAAAATCTTTTAAAAAATTAAAGGGAAAAAATGGCATCTGCTTAAAGGAATTGGTGAATTTGACTATTGTAGGTACTCATATATATGGAATTCATGTTTAATGGGGACATTCAGTTGGGGAGGCTGAAGGGGTTCTGGTCATGGTGATGGCTGCACATGGTGTGAATATATTTAATGCCAGCGAACTGTACACTTAAAAATGGTTAAAATGGGGGGTGCCTGTGTGGCTCAGTCGTTAAGCATCTGCCTTCGGCTCACGTCATGATCCCAGGGTTCTGGGATCGAGCCGCACATCGGACTCCCTGCTCGTCAGGAAACCTGCTTCTCCCTCTCCCACTCCCCCTGCTTGTGTTCCCTCTCTCACTGTCTCTCTCTCTCTCTGTCAAATAAATAAATAAAATCTTTAAAAAAATGGTTAAAATGGTATATTTTGTGTTAGGTATATTTAACTGTAGTAAAAACAAAACAAAACAAAACAAAACAAGGGACCGGTGGATGGTATTCATCCAGGCATATAGTAAGTATTCAGTAAATGTTTACTGATTGATTACTTACCTCAGGTTGATCTGGATCTGTTTGCATATTTCCCCCCAATACACTTGGCAACTGCCTCGTTATCCTGCACTGTTGTCCTCAGAGGGACATGAGCATTGCCTGTGCCCTTTGCTTTCTATTCTTCACTCCAGCAATTACTTGAAGATAAGAATATGTTTTCTGTTTGGAAGTTACTCTTCATCTTCCAGAGTCAGATCCTGTTAAGTCTTTGTCTCCTCCAAGTATGTATGTGATACTTGGGGACCTCTTGTCTTTCCCCAGAGTGTGGGTAAGGCCTATGCCATTCCAGTATGAATTTGGGAGCACCGATCCATCACAAGACTAAGTCTACATCAGCTGACAGTCCAGTGTGGTAACACTGTTCCATACAGATGATCCTAAAAGGAACTCATTTTGTTTTAAAGATTTATTTATTTATGAGAGAGAGAGAGAAAGAGCGAGCGCATGAGTGGGGTAAGGGGCAGAGGTAGAGGAAGAAGGAGAGAGAGAGAGAATCCTCAAGCAGACTCCCCGCTGAGCGCAGAGTCTGACGCAGGGCTTGATCCCACGACCCTGAGATCATGGCCAGAGCCAAAGTCAAGAGTCTGACGCTTAACCGAATGAGCAACCCAGGTGCCCCACTAAAAGCAAGTCTTATATTCACAAAATGTATGCTCTCCATTCCACTCTACCTCCCGGGAAGTAGGCAGAACTGGGAATTCTCGTCCCTGTTTTACACGGGAGGAGATGGAGACCTGGAAACATAAAATATCTGTCCCACGATCATATCCTGAGTCAGTGCAGAGCTCATGTTCTCTCCAGCACTTCCTTCTCTATTTCAGGCTTTTCAAGGGACGGGGGCTTCTCAGGGACACTGAGCTTAGTTCTCTCTTTCATACTTGACTCTAGATCTCTGCAAAGTGTTTGACCATCAAGTAGAGAAGGGGAAAACCTGGTGTCTGACCAGTCTCCACACCCAACACACACACACAGGCACACACACATACAGAACACATACACACATATACAAACATACACGAACACACATGCACATATGCAAATACACACATATACATAACATGCGTACACACATACATGAACACACACAGAAGCAGACAATGGCTCCAAACTGGAATGCAAGCTGTTTTGGTGACTTTCCGGGTTCTCTCAGGACTTGCTGGTAAAGCTCTGTGTGTGTGTGTGTGTGTGTGTGTGTGTGTGTGTGTGTGTGTGTGTCAGGGGCTGTTTCAGAGGGAACGCCATGCCAGCCAACTACACAGGATTTGAAGTAATTTCTGCTCAGCTGTTGGCTGGTATCCCTCACATCACTGCCCTACACCTACTGCAGCAGTCTCTTCTAAATTTGAATTTAACCATGTTGCTCTCTCTCAGGAACCTGCATTATCACCTTCAGGGTGCAGCTCAGGCCTGAAGCCAGCATGAAGACCTGGCCAGGTGCCCACTGCCTACCAGCAGGCCAAGGCAGTTCTGGCCCAGTGCTCTCCTGCTCCCCAGCTACGTGGAGCGACCGGCCCCTCCCCTCGCTGGGGCCTCTGACCCTTGGATCATTCTCTCTGCACCAGCCTCTCCCTCACCTTCCCCCTTGAGAATGAACCTGGCAGTCTTGCCTCCAGGACTGTCCTGACTCCACCTGTCTTTAAAGTCATCTCATTGTCCATTTTGGTGGTCTGCTCACTTCCATTTTCCCTCAGTGGGCCCAAGCACTGGAGGATGAGGACAGTGTGTGAGTCCCCTCTGACTCCCCAGTTCCTAGCCTGGGCAAGGCCTCAGTAGGCACCCTAGCAAGCTTACTGAATAAACCAAAGAATGAATGGAGTGGCTTGGAGCCCTGAAGGCATCTCTCTACAGAAACAACTTGAAAATGTGTTTCCAGTAGGCCACTGACCAGAGCTGACCTCTGACCCCTGTAAGACTACAACAGACTGGTTCTTTCACCCTCATGGAGAGGCAGCAGCCAGGTTGGGGCCTTGACCTCAGCTCCAGGGGCAGACTTGATTGGGTGGAAAGTCATTCCAATGACCTGGCCTGTGATTGGCTTAGGGCCGATGGACACCCCATTTTGAGCCAATGAAACTCAAGGAGGGAGTGGCTGGAGGTGTTGAAAAAGTTCTCAGAGGAGGCTGATGGCCAGTGGCCTTTGACAACCATCTCGAGAACAGAAAGGATGCAGGTGTAAGATGAAGCTGGCTCCATAGAGGGCAGAGAGGAAAGGCAGAGAGAGCTTGGGTCCCTGGGGAACTACTGGATCAATCCCTCAAGTTGTCCACTTCTGACTTCCAGTACATGCACTAGCAAGAATTCTGCTTCTGGAAGCTCCAATAAGCTGAGTTTTCTGTTACCTGCAGCTGGAAGCAAGGCTGATCTCTGTAAGCTGAAGAAACATAAGCTTTATTTTATTAAGATTGTTTTACTTACACACGCCCCTTCCAAGGCAGGGGGAGGACCTCACAAAGTGCTTGTGGGTGACATGTTTTTGTAAAATTTACAAAGGCATGATAGTTCAACCACAGTCCATCAAAACATACCTCTTCACGCACCCATGTCTCCTACACTCCCCGGGGGTGGGGTGCAGTTGAGACAGACAAAGGCAGTTTGAGGATACAGCCCAGGGAGATAGGAGTCGGTCATTCATGCTGTTGGGTGTGGAAGGGCAGCGTTCACGGTCACTTTGGGGTTTAGCTTAAGTCATGCTGGATCATCCCATGTGGGAACGACTTCCAAGAATTCTCTTACCACCCATAGAGCTGACTCACCAGGGGCACCGAATCTCAAAGGTGCGGGACCTCAGATGGTCACATGGTGTGAAACATGGACCACAGTACACAGCCCAGAACCACATGGAGGGCGGAGGAGGAAGAAGATGTGAAATGTAGTCTGAGGAAACTCCTTCCACTTGCCAGATACGTGTAAGTGTGAGTGAAGGACTCAGTTCTCTGCAATGCCTCATCAAAACAGTTCTCTCCAGGGGCGCCTGGGTGGCTCAGTTGGTTAAGCAACTGCCTTCAGCTCAGGTCTGATCCCAGGGTCCTGGGATTGAGCCCCGCATCGGGCTCCCTGCTCTGCGGGAAGTCTGCTTCTCCCTCTCCCACTCCGCCTGCTTGTGTCCCCTCTCTCGCCGTCTCTCTCTCTCTCTGTCAATTAAATAAATAAAATCTTAAAAAAAAAAAAACAGTTCTCTCCATCAGATGTGGTGGCATCAACCTCCCAGGAGGCCACTCTGGTGATGGTGTGGGTGACAGACTCATGAATGAGCGCTCTGACTCAGAGCATAAAGATGAGCCATTGCATAAGAAAATTGAGGGGGCGCCTGGGTGGCTCAGTTGGTTAAGCATCTGCCTTGGGCCCAGGTCATGATCTTGGGGTCCTGGCGGGAGTCTGCTTCTCTCTCTGCCTCTGCCTCCGCCCTCCCACCTGTGAGCATGCACTCTCTCTCTCCCAATCTCTCTTAAATAAATAAATAAATAAACAAACAAACAAATAAATAAATAAGTAAAATATTTAAAAAACAACCCCTCCCTCCCCAAAAGAAAACTTGAGATGCCCTGGAAGAACTTCCAGCTTAGAAAAGATTCCCCAAGTTTGACAATCATCCTGAAAATGTCTGTGACCTTATCAGTAATGGGTTGTGAAGCTACAAGAAAACTTGATAAACTGTTGATAATAATAAAAAAAAAATCTGCTCAACCATGTTAGAGAAAAAAACTTAAAGATCTTTCTATTGGCTCTGTAGAAAAATATAAAATTGGTGTCATGTCATGAAGCAATCAGAGAGAAAGCAGATAAATACATGCAGGGGAAAATATTTTAGACAGGAGTCAGGTAGTTATTTAATAAAAATAAAATGCTGTTTTTCTGGATTTTGTGATGTTTGTGTTGTCAGCTTTCAATATTTATAATTTGTTGTCATTTCTTTTCTCATTTTTGGTATTCATTGTCATGCCTAATTTTGTATTAGTAATTTTGTGTTGTTTCCTAAAGAGAGGTCCTGAGTTGTGTGAGTCTTAGGCCCCACAGCACATGGGTCTGCTCTGACTGGTGGCCCTGAGGCAGCAGAGTCCACCAGAATGAGGCACTGCCTGCATCCCTCCACCATGAGTTTTGCCAGAGGAATCTATTTGGGGATTCAGAGCCCCCACTGGCTGTGGCCTCTGACAGCCACTCTAGCCACGGAAAGACCATCCCTACAGAATGCCCTCTGGAGCCCAGGAGATGCCTACATGGCAATGTTCCTGGTGTGTAAGGAATGTTCCTAAGGGCTAGCATGAGAACAATCTCATGTTCTAGAAGCAGGGGAACATGGAACATACCCCCAACATCCAACTGTGCCCCAGGCTGGAGGGAAGCAGCTCTCAGGGTGGTATCCCAAAGGTTGCTGACATGGACAGCAGGGCTTCTTAACCTGGACTCCATAGACACCACCCCTCAAGGGTCCAAAGGTAGAAGTCAGTGCGTCTGTGAACTTGGCTAGGCAAACCATCACATCTTTATTTCTACTAACCTCTAGGTAAAATTTAGCATTTCCATCAATTATCAACGTAGGCAACAAAGTGTAGTATTAGCAGGACTGTCACCAAGAAAAATCATGGATGTTTTTCTACCCCATTAATGTTTTTGAAGTTCTCTTGAAATATCATTAAGTTCACCGTTACTTCAAATAATAGTGATTAGACCTGCTGCTAGACTTTATTTAATGTGTCAATATAGAAGCTATACAGCGCCGTGCCGCAAATTATATTTCATATTTTAAGAATGATTTCAATGTAATTAGCTTTCTTTATAATCTATTATTTTACTTAATTCACCCACAAATATTACTCTGAGAAGAGGCCTATGGGACCGGGCTGCCAGTGGGGCCCACAGCACTGGGAAGGTTGAGAATAGCTGTGGTCAAGGAAGTTGCCAAGTCCAGAGAGATAGGGAAAGAAGAAAAAAGTATTACCTAGATGGCTAGCTTTTGGCTCTGAGTTGAATTTTTCAACTCTACGTAGTCATGCATTCATTCATTCAAAGAATAGTCAATGAACATCTACTATGTGGTGAGTTCATCTAATCCGGTACTCCCTTTATGAGGCAAGCAGCATTATTAAACCCATTTTACAGATGGAGCAAGGAAGGATTAGGGAGGTTAAATTACTTGCCCAGAGTCACATGGCTGCTAAGTGGGAGAGCAGGACTTTGGTGAGGTGGGTGTCTATGGCTTGGGGGGGTGTCCCTCTGTAATCTTCATGCCAAGCCAACTCTCCTGGTGAGGGATTGAGTGCCCCGACACAGGGAACATGAGGTATTGTCATCTCAACCAGCCTGTAGAGAGGGCAGGAAGTCTACCTGAAGGAGGTGATAGTGGCACTGAATTTTGATATTTGAATAAGAGTTGGCTGGTGCCTAGAAGGCAGCTGGAGGGCTGAGGCAGGCTGCCCAGGTGGAGGAAGAAGCTGGGAGCAGGAAGAGGGGCATTAGGGAAGAGGAATCATGTTGAGGACTCAGGGAGCATCTTGGACTCCTCCTCTAACACCTCAGAGTCTGGAACTTGTTCTAGCCCCATGGTTGGGGAGGAAGGTTTCTGAGTTAGGGCCCAGGGTTCTCTCTAGGCCACTTGGGGTGACTAACCATCCAAGTTTGTTGGGACTGAGGTGTTTCCTGGGACATGGGATTTTCAGTGTGAAAATTGGAAAGGTCCTGACAAATCAGGATGAATTGGTCACCCTGAAAAGCAGGAAAGACAGCTTTTCTGGCAGGGGAAACATCATTCTCTTCTCTTCAAAGTCAAGCAGAGGAGGTGATGTCCATCTGCAGCTCTTGCAGACAAGTGGTAGTCTGAGGTGATGGCTGTTCAGCTTTTCCCTTGTTTTCCCATTTTGCTCTGCTCTTGGATTAGAAAAGAACAAAACTCCACCCACCCTGGTCGCAACCCAGCGTTTCCTCCAGAATGCTCTGCAGAGTCTGCACACCAAAACTAATTGCTAATTGCAAGAGTGGGGTCATCACCCTTGGGATAGCGGTCTCTTTAGCTATAAAAACCAAGGTGGCACATGTGGTGTCGGTTCAGGCCTTGTGGAGCCCACAGGCCAACCAAGGTACCTACAAATCCCTTTAAGTTCTTTCTTTCTCTTTTTGTTTTTTTCAAGCCAAGACCAGACCAACCTTCTCAAATGTCACTGGGTTGCTTGTGAAAATGCAGATTCCTAGGTCTATACCCCTAGAGATCGGAGTTCAACATGTCAGGGTGTGGTCCAAGGAACTGCACTTGACCCTAGTTCTTTTGGGAATAATGGTGCAGGAGCCCTCAGACCCTGGAAAAGAGAAGTTAAAATGCACCCAGAAATTCTACCTTTTGGAATTTATCCTAAGGACAAGTACACAAAAATGAATTTAAGATAATTATTATTTCAATGTGGTTAAAACAGAAAAACTAGAGGGGAAAACTAGACATTGATTAAGTAAAATTTGGTATTTCTATACAATGAAATGTTAGGCAGTCATCAAAAACTTTATTGTAGACCTCTATTGCACTGGAAAGATGTCCAGCATTTATTTTTTTAAAATACTTTTTATTTTGAAATAAATTTATATTTACAGAAAAGTTGCAAATATAGTGCAGAGAGTTCAAATATATCTTTCACACAAGTTTCCCTGGATGTTAGCATTCTATATAGCCATGGCATATTTATCAAAGCCAAGAAATCAATCAGCATCCACACAATCTTACTTATTACACTATCCACCTTATTCAAATTTTACCACTTTTCCGCTAAGGCTCTTTTTCTGTTCCAAGATCTAATCTAGACCACTATGTTGCATTTAGCTGTCATGTGTCCTTAGTTTTCTCCAATCTGTGACAGTTTTTCAGTCTTGTTTTTTAAGACCTTAACACTTTGGAAGAGGACACTCAGAGAGGTCTCACCCCATGACAAGTGGGAGTTGGGGAATAGCTTCCAAGCCTCCTGTCTTCGAGGGACTGCTGAAAGCATGCCTTATGTGGTCTCCCAGAATTCCCTGGGAGGATTGGGCTTTTGGTTGCCCACAGTGATAATCTGTGGCCACTCTGCATTGGCTGTCTTTCCTACCTTCCTACTGGTATCTCTTGAGACCACCTCCCAGATAAACTCCATGCACTCCAGTCCTAGTCTCAGAATCTACTGCTTTGAGGAGGGGGTTCCACCTACGGTGGTACCATCGTTTCTGGAGTTCAGATTCAATTCTGTGCCCTGTGTTCATATCATCCACAGGAGGGGACTGTCATGATCTGAGTCTTGCACACCTAGTCAGAGGGCTTACAACCAGAATTACCAGGGATGTTTAACTCAGGGAAGATTTTGAAGAGGTGGGCAAGGTGTCTTCAAATGCCTAGAAGGTGCCTCATAAAAGGAGGATATGTTCTCTCTACTCCAGAATGGGCCACAGAACTCCATAAGTCATAATGAGTGACGCTACCAAGCTATTATCTTCCTTAGATTGGGTTTTATTCAACTTGCCATCCTCAGTAACCAACATGTTGGTTGCCACAAAGCAGAAGATTATGGGAGACATCTGTGGCTTCCTCCCCAGGATCCATTCCCCACCTTTCCTGCCAACAGCATCCTCACTTTCCTTTAGAGAATTTATTCCTCCCTCGTTTCAGGTTTTTTGGTTTGGGTCGGATGGATAATACCCCTTTCCCACCCCAAGTCCATATCTCATCCCTTTGGCTGCAGTGATTGGTCCAAGAGAAGGGTACCTGACTCAATTAAATTTTTTTTTATTCAGGTATAACTGACACACATTATATTAGTTTCAGGTGTATAACATAGTGATTCGATATTTGTACATTGTGAAATGATCACCACAATAAATCTAGTTAACATCCATACATGACTCAATTTGAGCCAATAAGACTGAGTCTTAGGACTTGGAGAAAGCTAACAAAAGAGTTGCTCCTGATTCTTCTGGAGGATGAGATAAGAGGCCTGGAACCATAGCAACCATTTTGCTAATACGAAGGATAACCCAGGAGCTACCAGGATTGCTTGAGAATATGTGGGCCAATAACATGGCAGACAAATTGAAATGGGAGCACCACGAGGTCCATTCCAGCATTTTTAAACTCTGAGATAAGCTTCACTTGAAACTGTTTTTTTAAATACCTTTTGGGGGGCAGGTCAATTTGATTGGGGCCTCTGTCACTTGTAAAATTATGTCATACAAAATAAATCTATACTAACACAGGTTTGCTGATGGATGAATGGTGTAAAAATGAAGTGGATTTCAGGAAGGTTGAAAGAAGGCTTATTAAAACTCAGAGCTCTGACATATAGAACAGAATGCCCCCCTGAGGTAATATGTTTCATACTTCCAAAAGTATATGGATAAGCTGCATCACCATTCTGTCAGGGGTACTGAAGAAGGAATCCCCGTGGGAGGAGATGGGTCTATATGAATGCAGAAATAGAAACTTTTCCACTGTGAACATTCTGTCAGTGTGTAAAAGCAGCAAGACCCCACAGCAGATGGAAAGCTGAGAAGTGTTTCCTAAAGAGGCTCCACAATTTAAGGGTGATAATGCAATATAAAACCATGACTAAAGAGCTGATTTGGGGCCTAGCTGGTCCCAGTTACTCCACACTCCTGGAACATTCCAGGCTGGGGGAGGTAGGGGAGGAATTCTGAGTGTCAATGAAGAGAATGTCAAATGGCATCAGAATTGGGTGTCAAGGGGGCCCATAGATTCCATGGCTAGGTAAGACTAGGTGGGGGAAGCTGGTCACTAGCAGCAAGACCCATGTGAAGGTGTAGGCAGCTCACAGCCCCAGTCAACTCTTTGCTTGCTGACAGGTGTGCAGTAGGCCCTAGAGGAGGCCTGTTCTTACCTCTGCATACACATCAGGAGGGGAGTTTGCTCAAGAGGGTCGATTACAAATTAAAGGGTGTATGAAAGAGTAAGCATCTACCAACATTTGTTACTGTTTGATTTTCTTTCCTTTCTGGTTTCAAACTGGTTTCAAAACTTATAAATAATTGATAGTGGAATTAGTTGGTTCATTTTTTTTCTTATTCCATGGGGTTTTATCTTCTTGCAACCTGGTATGTGCACATATATGAAGCTAAGCCCATAGGCAAGGGCTTAGGGACACAGGGGTCGGCCAGATCCACTCTTCCACAAATCCTGGCTCTCCTGCTGGCCCCTGGTGTGATTATGGGCAACAAATTTACCTCTCTCAGCACTCCTTTTCTCATCCATAAAACTGAGCCCACCTCACAGAACCACCATAAGGATAAAATATGAAAGTTAGACAACAATCTTGGCATACCCTAAGTGCTCAAATAGTGAAGGACATAAAATATTGGGTCTTGAGGGGCCTCTCTGCTTCAAAGGATGACACAATTCATCCAAAGCCTCATTCCATGGATTATAGAAGGCCCAAGTCTTTCTCAAATTCCCTGGGGTCTTCTGCTTTTTCCAAATGTCAGTCAAGGAGAGGCCAGAAAGACAGGTGGGTTGAGGCCAAACAGAGAACATGTGTGGTGACAGAGGGTGACAATAGGGAAAGGTGTGGACTGTGGCAATGCAGAGAGGGTAGGCCCTGCCCAAGACAGCAGCTGCTCTCAGCTCCAGCCAGTGGTTGCTAGGCAGTGGGGTGGGGGTGGGGGGGTGTTGAGTGATGTTGGTATGACTTAAAAGAAAAGCCAGAAAGCCACATGATTTTTGTTCCCTAAATTCTTTTGATTTTTAAAAGTCTTCCAGTAATTAAGAAAAATTAAAAATGGTATAGACCGAACAAAATAGAAGCCAGGGTTGAATTTGGCATGCCATCAATTTGTTACATTTGCTTTGAAGTTCTGGAGGTCAGCCTGTGAGCTCCAAATGTTAAGGCCACCTGGCCTCTGGCCCTGCTCTCTGTCCCCATGAATCTCCATCCATCCTCTTGAATACTGCAAGACAGGGACAAATACTTCTGCATGTCAACAGCTGAAGACATGATGTGAAAACCACCAAGGGCAAGAGAAACAAGAGCAAGCAGGGAGATCAAAGTTTCTGACACCCTCCCCCTCCTTGCAGACATTCTGTTTCGTTGGAGGCTGAAAGTCAGCCTGCTTCCATTCAGTTCACGTCAATTAAATTTCCTCAATATTACCACATGGCAAGCACTAAGCTAAGCCTTGGGGATTTTTTTTTGTCCTGCCTACTGTGTGCTTGGGACAGAGTTAGATGTTTTAACCACTTTGGCTCACAACGACCTTGTGTGGTGGAAAGTATCTTCTCCATTTTACCCGGGGAGAAATAAAGACTCAAAGAGTGGTGAGCGACTTGCTAGCCAGCGACAAAGCTGGGTTTCAAACCCCAATCTGTAGGTCTCCAGACTCATTGACTTCGTCCCACCACTGGTTTTCTGGACACAAAAAGTCAAATTTGAAAATTACAGCAAAGGCAATAAGCATTCCAGTGGAGGGGAGCTGGTGGTGTGGTGGGAGGTGTGGAGGAGGGGGAAAGGAAGTGTCCACCCCAACCGTCTTGTGCTTCAGCGTGCACATAGATCACCTCGGGAGGTTGTCAGACTGGGTTCTGGGTCAGCAGCTCTGGGGCGGGGTTCCAAGGTCCACGTTCTGATGAAATGCCCAGGGGATGCCCATGCTGCTGCTCTGTCTGCCACACTTTGGGAAGCAAGGCTCTATCCCATGATCTCAACCTTTTGAGAAGAGCCGCTTGTTAGGAATCATGGAAAGGCAGGAGTGCGGCCGGTCCATGTGAATCCACCACTATTCCTGGCAAAGGAACCTTGCCTTCTGTCTGCCATTGTCCTCTGAGGTGAGGAGAATGGGTCGTGTACACACATGGCACTGTGATGAGCCCATGGGTATGGGGCACCCATTAGAGTCTTGCTGTGATGCCGCTCAGGATGGCACAAAAGTCAGGATGAGGCAGGTGTGCCTCTGAGCCAAGACTTTCTTGCTGGAAGTACTGAAAAGAAGGTGGATGCTGGTGGTGCCCACCTGAATCTCCTTCACCAAGGGGGTGCCCATCCCCAGTGGCTATATGTACTGTTTGCAAGGTGCTCACAGCTGCCTCCTGCAGAGGATTGCCCTCGGCAGAATGGGAGCTGACTCTCCCAGAAGGCTACCCTCCTATCATGCTTCCCTTCCCTCTCTACTGATGGATAGCCTGTAGACAACAACTGACTGATGAAGGTACAAAAGCCCATTGCCCTTGGCCTCTAGGAGGGGCCAAGGCTGTGGTGCAGTTAATGCTCCGGAACTCCGCAGGGGATAAAACTAAAGCTGGGACCACTTCCTGGCTTAGTAGAATCTCCTAGTCCATCCCGTTTCTCTTGTTCCTCTTCTCCTGAGGGCATTCCTCTAATAAACCACATACACCCAAATCCCTGTCTCAGGCTCTGCTTCTGCCTCTGGGGAACGTCTTCTAAGGCAGAAGCTCATGCAGGTGGATCCTGCTGTCCTCACAAAGACAGCATGAATTGAGGGTCCTTGTCCCAATTTGACAAATGAACAAACTGAGGCTCAGAGAGAAGTCCCTGGCTGAATACCTGCAGCTGGTAAGAGTGGGGCCGGGACTGGCATTTAGGTGTGTGCTCATGTGCTTTTGCCCTTGGGTCCACTGCCAGCGCCTTTTTATAGTCAGCCTTTGACCTCTCGTCTGGTGCCTCCCAGTGAGGCCTCAGTATGAGTAGGACATGGCAGGAGCCTTTGGAGCTGGGCTTCTCTGTGGCCCTGCCCTTGCGCCATCCATACAGGTAAAGCTGTGTGGGCTCTGAGAAGGCCCACGGGAGCGGGGACAGAGCATGGGGAGGGGGGGAGACTCTGACTGCCTCCAAACTGATTCCTGCACTCAGAGCTGATTCCTTTCAAAAACGTGGGTGTTTTTTGTTTTTGTTTGTTTGTTTTACCTTTACCCAGTTTCTTTTATCTTCCCCGGGCACATTGTTGCTGGAGGGAACCGTGCCTAGATTTTGCTGCATACTCTGAAGGGAACCAGAACACTTGGGTGAAAGGAGACAAAGAGTGAGTCCATAGACGCCACCTTCTGATGGGAAGGTGCTCACGGTTGCCAAGAACTTCGAGGCTACTGTCCAATTTGGTTCTCAGTTATCATTACACATATTTTAGAGATGGGGCCCAGGACTCCTTAGGGTCTACCCAGTCCAGGATTCCCGATTTCAGAGAGGGGAGGTGGGCCTAAGCTGCAGCAGGGGACACTCATCGCAGTCCACAGTGGCAGAAACACAGCCCCAGACCCCAGTCAAAGGGGATAAAGACCTCAAGCCAGAGACAGCGGGCAAGGGGAGAGGTGACAGATTTGGGAAGCCTGGGCTCCAGTGGCAGGCTTCCAAGAGCAGGATCTTGGCAAGCCTCCCAGGCTAGATTTCACCCGTGAAGGTCCAGGCCAGGAACCTCGCTCTTCAGCCAGGGGAGCTGAGTGAGAAACTTCTCCAGTGGAACCCTCCAGACTCAGAGCCCTGGCCTTGTCACCATCTTGTTTCCAGTTGCTTGAGCTCCCTTGCTTTGTGACATCCTGACCTAAGTGGTGCCCTTTCCCAGAAGCCAAACGGTAACATGAATGGTTACTGTAAGGCTTGCCTGCTGGTTTTATATCTCATCAGTGAGGAAGTGTTGGGAGATTTCAAGGCCAAGACAGGCAGGCATTTGGGACTTTGGGGATTAAGTTTTTGGATCCTTCATCATGGCAGGTATGTGTGCGTGGTCACCCTGGGCCCCTAGCAGTAAGTCTTTTAGGACTGCCAGAGACCTGTGTCTCTAGCTTTCTGAGCCACCCTACAGACTCGGTCTTTAGCAATCTCTACACCATTCTCTGTGGACACTGGAGGAAGGGGGTTTACTGCTTCCTAGTCAGGGCCCATGTTAGGGACAAGATCTGGTCAGCTCTGTAATTCCGGGTTTGAAAAGACACAAGTCACTGTGGAAATCCTGGGTGAGCATAGTTCTGTGGGAACAATAAGTATGTGCTACTTCTTCCAACCTCCCTGAGTTACTAGAACTATGCCCTCCTGCCCTAATGAGAACCCCAGGGTGTAGACATCTCCCCTGGCCTTGTTGGAACTGACTTTGAATGCAGAAGAGGTTAAACATGTGTTTTAAGCTTCAGGCAATTAGAGCAACCTTGCAGAACCCCTGACACCTGGAGGATTTTATTGGATTTCTTCTAATATTAACATGATCAAATGCAGTTGGGCACTGGGGCACCTGATTCTCCGGGACAGAATCTTCTGGTTTGGGACTCAGAGAAGACAATGTGATGCTTGGGGCCCAGACCTTGCCAGGAACATATTATCAGGAGATGAAAGAGCCCAAGAATTAGAGCCTTGTCCTTCTATTTTAAAATATGCCCCAAAGGCAGGTTCTAAATAGAGAGCGGGCACACACAAAACTTTATTCACAGGAGGCCCTGAAGGAGAGGGCAGATCCCAGCAGTCCCCGACTGGGCACAGAGAGAGGCTGGAGAGCCTGATGGTCAGCAACAGTAGTGGATCTCCCGGGGTCGTCCAGGGCCAGCTGCATCAGCATCTCCGGGAACTTGCTAGATAGGCACGGGTCTGGCCTCCACCTGACCACTGCTGGCTCAGAGATTCTGGGGGTGGAGATCAGTATACCTGTTTTCCTAAGGTCTGTGGCAGACTGCGATGCCTACTTCTGTCTGCGAACCACTACTCTGCATCTAACGAGGGCACTGGATCCAGCCCACGGATGCATTTTTATTGACTGGTGGAGCTTTTGAAATTGTTTGAACTGGTTTCCAGTGTTTCAAAATGGGTATTTTTATATGAAAATCCACATTTCTAGCTTTTCTTGGGGGAAAAAATCAGAAGATCTAGCCACAGGGGACTCACGTCCCTGCTTGGCAATAATTATCTGGAGCTGAGAAGAGGCTAGTGCTCTTAGAAAGGGCACCAGCCCTCCTGGGAGCTGCGGCCCCTCATTACCCACCTCTCTTCGCTCAATCCTGTCTGGAGGTATTTGAGCTGTTGGCTCGTGACCTATATAATGTCTAGTGTCATCTTGGGCTAAAACTCATTCCACATGCATTTGCTGACCACTTACTGGATAGGATGGGCTTTCTGCTGTCCTTATAGCCTCTCCTCCTTGACCCTTCCCATTGCCTCCCACCCCCAGCACAGACACACATATCCTCAGCTACCTGAACTTTTTTGCTAAGATGGGGAAAAAAAGGAAAGACTTGGTTAGCATAATACCCAGAAGGCAGCCATACAAGTCAGTTAATATCAACAAAAGAAAAAAGGTTTCTTTGTTTCACCTACACTATTCTCTGACCTCACTGTTGAGAAAATAAACTTATTATCATGTTCAGAAAAGAAGGGACACTGCCCTTCTGTTAGCCCTGAGAGGGTTTTTATCTACAGCGTGGGGGTCATCAGAGGTGGACAAGTTCATTTAGCAGCTGGGATGGCCGGGGACAGGTGACTGTCTTCTCTGTGTCCAACACTGGGCTGGGCTCTGAGATACCAATGAGGCCCCAGGCTGGGGTGTGGATGGTCACTACTGAACTGTGTCAACCCCACTTGCTTCCCAGGGCTGCTTCCTCCCTCTGCTCTGTGCTGACCTTCCTCCTTGGCCCAGGCCTGGCCTCCCTCCTATTCTACTCTGAACTACTTTTTGTATGAGTGGTAGACTTTACCAAAGTCTGGTGGCGGCAGATGGTTTTTTTGTTTTTATTTTATTACAAACGACTTAAAATAATACTGGATATTCCTGATCGTAACAACCCAATCTTCACCAGACCAGCCCCACGTTCTTCTCCTTGAATCTCCGCTTCTCATCTCTACCTGCTCGTTTGATTCTCTCCCAGCCCCACACGTTTCTGGTACCTTTCTTTGTGCAGAGCGTGTTAGCTACCTCCTTGTTTCACTGTCTCCTTGTAGACTATTCTCCAGGTGCCTCTCCCTCACCCAAAGTGGCCCATCACAATAGTTTCCCGAACAAATTCAGCAAAGGGAGGCTGGTGCCCGCCAAAAGAGCAACTTTTTTCACCATGCCAAGACTGTTTTGCAGTTGAAGCTTCCAAGACTCGCAGAAGATAAGCAACCTGGCCAGATACACACTTGCTGGTCCCCATGGTTCTTGGCCCCCAGGAAGCTGGAGACTCAGAGGGCCTGGCCTCGGCTGGCGTGGGTAGCGGTAGGGTGACCTGCCCTGCTGTTCCTCTTCAGGACATGAGGCTCCTCTCCTTCCAGGGCTCCCTCTTTTATTTTTATCTTTTAAAGATTTTATTTATTTGAGAGAGGGAGAGAGAGAGAGAGAATGAGCAGGGAGAGTGGGAGTGGGAGAGGGAGAAGTGGACTCCCCGCCAAGCAGGAAGCCTGATGTGGGACTTGATCCCAGGACCCTGGGATCATGATCTGAGCTGAAGGCAGATGCTTAACTGACTGAGCCACCCAGGCGCCCCAGAGCTCCCTCTTTCAAAACAAGGTCATGGAGGGAATGCTCCAACATGGCCGGCACCCATTAATTTGCTCTTTGAGGAGAATGGCCATGCGTGTTGGGTAGGGCGAAAGTGCCGGCTGTCAGCTGGGTCCATCGCTGAAGTGGTAGCCAGCCCAGCACACGTTTCTCAGTTTAACACACCACCGGGTACATTGTACCTCATAGCTTAGAATCAATAAAGTCAAGGCAATTTCCTTAACATGCCATCAATAAGAGATTATGGAAGGGGGAGGGTTTTCCTTAGAAGCTAATGCCTTACTAAAGTTCAAATGAGGCAATATATAGTAAAATAAATTCCAGCTCTATTTTCACTCCTTGCAATTTTAGTGGAGGCTAAATGAAATGGAACTGTGTTGATCCTAACCCGTTCAATATATCTTCACTTCCTAAGAACCAAGGTCATTCTTACCTTCATGGGAAGGGAGGCAAAATATAAAATACTCACCCATACCGAACAGAAATGAATTTGCAGGTTTTTGAAAGCCAGGTAAATGACTGATATATTATGTAATTCATTTCATGGCATAGCTGAATGTGTTTTATAGATAGTGTTTAACCTTGCCAATTCTGCTCTGAGATAATCCCCCTTCTGAGGATAAAAATCATATATTTAACAGAAAAGGAAAGGTTGGGAGAGGAAAGCAGCATAATGTGTTCTGTTCAACAGATAACCAGAAGTTGCTTACACAAAAAGATGATCAGAGCAAGTTCATTACTGCTTTGCCTTATTAGCTAATCATCATGTTGCTACTAAACAGAAGTGAGGTGATAACCACTCGAGTGGCATTGAATGACAAAATATATCCAGTGTTGTGTGGCAGGGTGGTGTGCGGGCAGCGGCCCAGACCCCAGGCTGATCCTCCGTCCTGTCGCATATGTGTCTGTAACCGTGGGTAATTCGCTTAATGTCTTTGAGCCTCAGTCTCCTTGTTTGTGAATGGGCATGGCAATAACCAGTGTAGCCTTTAATGGTTATCCATTCCCCATTTCCCTTCCTCCTCCTTTCCAACAGAACCCTGATATTTTGTTCAGGTTTCCCAACCCCGAATTCCATAGAGGAATCTCGATTCACTCCAAGCAGTCTCAGCAGTCCCTCCCTGACGAATGTTATTGGTCCAGGGAAGGGCGCATGTTCTTGTTGGTCCAATCCGGTTGGGGGAAACGTATTTTAACTTTCTCCTGGTGTGTATGAACAAAGAAGCACATTTTGCCCAAAGGCCACTGGCTGCTATCTTGTAGCCACACGAGGAACTAGGTTGGTGTGAAAGCAGTAGTGAGAATGGCAAAGCATTGAGACAGAAGGAGCCTGGGTGCTTAATAACCTCATTGATTGGGCTGTGCCTGGAAACACCCGTCTGGTCTCCAAGTAGAAATAAATTTATTATTTATTTAAAAAATTATTATTTAAAAGATAATAAAATTATATTTATTTTTAATGTCGTTTCGAGCCTAGGTTCTCTGTTACAGGCAGTCCAATGCATTCTAACTGATAAATATTTCAGGGGACTATTATAAGGATTAAGGGGAAAAGAGTCTATATACAGGGATGTCCAGTGAAAATTTCTGTGATGGTGGATGTTCTATATCTACACTCTCCAATACAGTAGCCACTACTCACATGGCTGTTCGGCATTTGAAATGTGACCAGAGCAACTGAAGAAATAAATTTTAAATTTCAATTAATTTTAATTAATGAAAATTAGACATTTAAATAGTTACATGTGGCTAGTGACTACTGTGTTGTATAGCACAGATCTATAAAATCATCTGGCACAGCATCTAGAACCTAGTAGTGGACCATGGATGTTGACTTCTCTTCCTGTGTCCCCCGCACCCCCTCTATACTTCTCTGAAAACTCATTCAGTCACCAACTACTGAACAGAAAGCAACAAGAGCAGGAGGTGTTCATTTCAAGGGTAAAGAGAGCCAAAGGTTGCAAAGAGAACCGGATTTAAGGGGCAGACCTAAATAACAGTGTTTGAACTTTATTCCTACCTAGTTACCTAGTAAAGCCAGGACCCTGTGTTGTTGGAAACCCAGGAAAAAGCTGGCCTTTCCTAATGTATGCATGTGGACAAGATTAGATGTCAATGTATAGACTTACCAGAATTTATCAGACTTACCAGAACATTGCCAGACAATTTAACAGCACAGCAAGTATGGTAATGGTTTCCTAAGGTCCCTGGTCTTTTGAGAGCTGATGTCTACAAAGCACCTAAACATTAGGTGGTATGTTCCATGCTGTGACCACTGTATCTCCCATCTTGGCAGATAACGTCACATCACCCAATGGCCTTCAGAAGGAATCCTGGGCTGCAGGAGATGGGCTCCTTCATTGAGTGACTGGGAGCAAGGCTTGTTTTCTATAAATCTTGTTCATTGTCATTTGCTGTCACCTAACCCCACCCTCCACCTTTATTCCTATATCAACCCCTGCCTCCCCTCTACCTCCAACTTGGCCACC
This sequence comes from Zalophus californianus, assembly GCF_009762305.2. Taxonomy (NCBI): domain Eukaryota; kingdom Metazoa; phylum Chordata; class Mammalia; order Carnivora; family Otariidae; genus Zalophus; species Zalophus californianus. The sequence continues at coordinate 69,324,852 of NC_045595.1, read as the reverse complement.
ACCCGGAAGCTGCTTCATTGACAGAGGAGAAATATGAGGGTCCCTATTACCCAGGCCAGTGACTGTCCAGCATGGTAAGGGAAAAAAGCTTACTAAAACTCCCAATCCTACCAAGGCTGGAAGTGTGTTGCACCCAAAGACTGGCTCAGTCCTATGGGCTTTCTAGGGAGGTATGCTATTGTTGACTTCCTAGTAGATGGGAGTACTGGATTCAAAATTTTCTGCATTTTTTTGGTATTTACTCATTTAATTTTTTTAAATTAAGGTGTAATATAAAATAAAGTACAGACATCTTAAATGTACATTTTGGGGAATTTTTTATATATATACACACACATGTGATTCCCACAGCAAAGAATTTTAATCCATATCTTCTGGCAAGAGCAATCACTTTTCTGATTTCTAGACTGGTTTTGCCTGTTCAAGAACTTTACATTTATGGAATCCTAGAGCTTCTCTCGCTCAGTATTATGTCTGTGAGTTGCACCCAGATGGTTGCATGTAGCAAAGTGTATTCTCTTCCATTCCTGTATAGTATTCCATCATACTGAATGTACCAGAATTTATTTATCCATTCTACTGCTGCTGACATTTGAACATTTTCCAGCTTGTGGCTATTATGAATAAATCCACCATAAACATCCTTGTACATGTGTTTTGGTGGATATACACACTTATTTTAGTTGGGTTTATATCCAAAAGTGGAATTGCTGGGTTGAAGGCCATGTAGGTTTAGCTGTAGTAGGGACTGTCAATGTTTTCCAAAGTGATTACACTAATTTATACCCCCCACTAGCAATGTGTTAAAGTTCCAATTTAACCACATCCGCACCAAAATTTGGTAATATCAGTTCTTTTAATTTTAGTCAGTCTTGTGTGTTTGGTGATTCTGGTGGAAGTATATTGCCAGATTTTGAAGTTCCAAGTCAGAGGTTAGCAAATAGGGCCCGCAGGCCAAATCCAACCCACTGCCTGTTTTTGTAAATAAAGTTTTATTGAAACACAACCATGCTCATTCATTTGTGTATGTCTATCGCTACTTTTGCACTGACGTAGCCAAGTTGAATAGTTGCAACAAAGAATGCATGGCCCACAAAGCCTACAATAGCTGGCCAGTTATAGAAGAAATTATATATTTCATTGTTTAAAGCAAGTGGATCATGGAAAAATCGTCTTGGAAATCATCATAAGCCTCTTGTTGCTGTGCTCTTGGCTTATCTGCCAATGGGAACAATGTTATGGTGCCGTGGTGCCTTGATGCCGGGATGGTTACAGAAAGCTGGCATGTTGATCCCCTCAGCCCTCGGGGCAGCTGGATAGGGGATAGGGCAGTTGGAATTCCCGGGCAGGTCTTCTGTGATTTTGAGAGTGATTTTGAGTAGCCTCAGTGGTTTGTCTCAGCGTGTTGCCGGTGTGTGCCGTGACTTGTGAAAGGTTAGGACATCTTCAGACAGGAGTCCATACCAGCTGTCTTCATTATCTCGAGTCTGTACCCTAACACCCTCCCAATTGGCTTTTCTACCTATCTCTGCTCAGGGAAATCACAAATCCAGGGTTTTTTTCCACAGTCCTCATTTTTCTTAATCTCTCTGGGGCATTGGACACCATTTGCTGCTCTTCTTCAAAACATTTGCTGGCCTTGCCTGTATAATAATTATAATTCTGATTAGCATTCACTGAGTTCCTCCTCCAGGACGTAAGATTTACATGGAGCATCTTAACTGTTTCTCACAACAGGCAGACATGGTGAGTACTGTCACCCCAGATTTACATGTGAGGAAACAGTTTTGTCAAGTCTCAGTTCCCATCTAGGAAGCGGAAGAGCCGGGGTTCGAACCTTGGTGTGGAGGACCTGACTGCCAATACTCCCCAGGTCAGTGCTACCTCTGACCGCATGATGTTATAGTTCTTCCTCAGACCTGAAGGATCTCTCTTTTGTTATGGCTTCTGCTCCTTCTGCTGTCCCTTAACTGTTGTTTTCCCCAAGGTTCAGGCCTTAATCTCTTTTTTACCACATACTCTTTTCTCTCATGGTCTGGCTCACGCTTTCAATGTTAACATTGATCCTGAATGTGAATTAATATTGATTTTTCCAAGAGCGCTCCGGGGACTTTACATAGGGTATCTCATTAAATCCTCAACGTAACCCTGAAAGGTCAATGCTGCACCCACTTTGAAGTTGAGAGGAGTCCATTGACCTGGCTGAGGCCACTCATTTGGAGGATGATGAGAGTGGGCAGCTCAAACCCAGCTTTGTGATGATACTAAAGCCCATGAGTGTCTAGGGCACCCCCCTCCCTGACGTGAATGCCAGATTCTGACCCCCAACCACCTAGAAGCTGTGTCTGCTTATATATTTCATTAAGACCTTGAACACTACATGTCTAAAACCAACCTCACTTCTCCTTCATCCTCCTCTATGCTTTCTCTGCCTTATAGATTCCCTATATGTTGACATCTACAAGTGACCTTGGATTACAGATTCCCCATTCTCTACCTACATGCTGCCAGCCAGCCCCAGGCCCATGCAGGTGCTTTCTGTCCCCTGACACCACGCCCAACCATCTAGATCATAGACTCTTTCTCTGGGTCCCCATCCCTCCTTGTCTGCACCGTTCCTTCTGCAACCCAGTGCAATGCCCACATGTAATGTCACCTACCTACTTTCATCTGTCTGCCCTGGATCCACTTGGGCTTCTACATATACCATCAGGGCAGGTAGACCGTTCAGTGTTATCTTTCATGGTAGTCCTCAAACTTGCTTGAGCCTCAGAATCAACTGCAATCTTTTTTTTTTTCCAAGTGGATACCTGACCAAAGCATCCGATTCAGTGAATCTGAAGTAATGTTGAGAACTTGCATTTTTAACAAGAACTTTTGCGATTACAATGCAGGAGGCCCTCTGTGTTAGTCTGAGGAGCACTGGTCTGCTGCAGCCCTTCCTCCACAGATGGGAGCTGCAAGCCAGAGGGAGAGGGCTGGCAGGACAACTGGCTAGAGAGCCCTGTGCTTCTGGCGCTCGACCCTCTTCTCTTGCACCCTCCGTTGGGCCTCCTCCAGCACTTCTTTAGCATATATGCAGGGCTCAGTGATTGTAGAATGAATGAATGGATGAATGAATGAATAAATGAGTGGATTTTAAAGGCCTTTGTCCTAACATCTCAGTTATTCTCTGGTTGTAAAGTCTAGGAAGCCTGGGGAAGTTGCATGAATCCTGCCTTCCAGTAGGATTTCCTAGGTACCAAGTGGTGAGGCTGAGGGACACTCTACAAAACATCTGAGCAGCACTCCTCAAAATGGTCAAGGTCATCAAAACCAGGGAAAGTCTGAGAAACTGTTATAGGCAAGGGGAACCTAAAGAGACAAGGCAACTCAAAATATTGTGGTATCCCGGATGGGATCCTGGGACAGAAGAAGGACATTAAATAAATCTAAACTTTTGTTAAGAAAAAAAAGGGATAGAGTAGGAATCTAGCTTCCCGTCAACATACAGGGAGGGACACCAGCATTTGGGTACAACCTCAGTGTCAACATCTCATTCATAAAGTTCATGATGGATGTGTTTACAAGTATTGACACTAGTCCAGTGAGAGCCCTGTTTCCTCCCCTTGCTCATTTTCTAGGATGGGTGCCTGTGAAGATCTGGCTGGTCTGACCGTCTGGTGACATAGGTGGGTCACTGAGAGCTAGAACCTTGGCATTGAGGGCCGGTGGAAGGAAAGCATGATAATTTCAACAGAACCAGGCACCAAACCCAGCCCTGACAACCATCAGCTGTGTGACCTTAGGTGTGTTACTTTTTCCTCTTAGAAGTGGAGTGGTAGTGATAGTGCCCTCCTCACAAAGCTCTGAGGGACGTTTGGTAAGTAGAGAGCCAGGGGCACTGTAGACACTTAACACCTGGGAGATGGTACTTTACTTAAGACACCCTTTGGTCAGGCGCTGGGAGTTTCAGGCTTGCTAAAGACGACAATTCTGGGACCTCTCAAACGTCTGCTGAACTCATTTCCCAAGTTGGGCTCCATTACACCCCTGCAATGCCACAGGTGCCTCTCGTCCCAGAAGCATCCCCTGCCCCCCCGACCATGCTTGGCTGGGCACCCCCAGCCATAACGGAGACTTCTGGTCCTCTTTAAATGGAACATTCATCTACCCTGGTCCCCGATGTCATTTTTATTGGTGTCTAAAAATAAAAATAATCGTAATTTCCTAAACGGTAATAGCCTGACCCAGCCAGCTTGCTCCCTCTTCCTCCAGGCATGCTGTGAAAGCCATTGACACTGCGTCCAGATTGCAGACCTCTGACCTGTCACCAGCCTGTCACTGTCAGTGAGGCCAGGAGGAGGACATGGGCCAGCAGTCCAAGGAGGAAGCTTCCAGCCTGTGCCCAAGGCTCAATCTCCAGGCTGGGACTCTTCCCCTGCCAGCCACCCCTTCAGCCCTGGTTAAGGGCCCTGGGGAAAGAAGGAGAAAAAGTGGAGAAAGGAGTCAGGGAGGCAGAGAGTGAAAGAGAAAGAGAGAAAGAAGACTCTGACAGCTTAAAGGTGAAAGAGGTAGTTTTGGCAGATAAGTAACAAACGTGGTTTCCTCCTGCATGAACCGTCTATGCAGCTGATTAGATTTAGGATCACCCAGTATCATTCTCTGATGTACTCCACGCCACATGAGGTGGGGGGGGGGGAAGATTTACAAGTGCATTTCTCAGAGATGCTATAGTGGGGAGTTATGGCATCTCTGTACAGTGCAGCCAGGGAGGCCAGGAAAGTCTCATGCAATTTAAAACACTCCATAGATCTTTCTGGACACCTTTCCAATGTATCACCAGACCATTAGCCATTCCAACAGAGGCAGGGAATGGGAGTAGACCAGGGGTGGCAGACCCCTGCAGGATGGAACATTACCATATAGTTGTGGTCCCCACTCTAACGGCTTTGGGTCCCGCTGAGATGCTGGGGAGCCTCCTTGAGAAAAGTTAGTCTCAATCCAAGGAACGTGCATTCCCAAGGGCCGGTATATGTCTTAAAATTTTTTAATTACATAAGTAATACCTGCATGTGTTCTCCTTGTAAAAGGAACATGATAGCAATATACACAATCTGAAGCCCTAATCATGGATAACTCCCTAACTTCCTCCTTCCACCCCAAGCAATAACTATTGTTGCCATTTGAGAGGGCTTTTCCCAGAACTCTTCAGTGCATATCTATGCATACATATGAATGCATAAAAAGATATGGGTTTTTGTGTGTGAGGTTCCCTCCTTCCTTCCTTGATTTTTCTTTTTCTGTTTCTCTGTCTTTATTGTTTTTTTATTATGTTATGTTAATCACCATACATTACAACATTAGGTTTTGATGTAGTGTTCCATGATTCATTGTTTGTGCATAACACCCAGTGCTCCACGCAGAACGTGCCCTCTTTAATACCCATCACCAGGCTAACCCATCCCCCACCCCCCGTCCCCCCCAGAACCCTCAGTTTGTTTTTCAGAGTCCATCGTCTCTCATGGTTCATCTCCCCCCCTGATTCCCCCGCTTCATTCTTCCCCTCCTATCTTCTTCTCCTTCTTCTTTTTTTTTTAACATATAATGTATTATTTGTTTCAGAAGTACAGATCTGTGATTCAACAGTCTTGCACAATTCACAGCGTTCACCATAGCACATACCCTCCCCAATGTCTATCACCCAGCTGCCCTTTCCCTCCCACCCCCCACTGATATGAGGAATTCTTTCTCCGTCTTTAAAAAGATAGTTATTCGTGTAGGCTTGTACTTGTTTGTTTACTTACCTAAATGGTATCTTAGTGCATGCATTGTCCTGAAATTTGCTATTTTCACTCCTCAATGAGTGTGTCAGTTTGGGGTCCTCTGGTGGCAGACACTGAGAACAGTTAGAAGTATAAGAGATGAATTGGGGGTGATACTTAGGAAAGATAAGAGGGACACACTGGGGAAGGACAGCACAGAGATGTGGATCTCACAGGGTCTTGGCCAGCTAGTGGGGAGTTCAGAGACTGCCCCCTAGAGGAGTTCCCCACTTGGCAGAAATGGTGAGGCCTTAGAACCCTACCATGCTCTGTCATTGGCTGGGGGCTACCCAGGAAAATTAGGACTTAATTCAAAAGCTGCAGTAAATTCCCAGAGCTCTGCAGCTGGAGGCCATCCACTCACTGCACTCCTTATAGCCACTGGCAACTCCTCTCTTACAGGCTCATGGCTGCCTCATTGGTCTTAGAGTCTTTTCAGGAGGGGCGTGTATGCTTTTTGTTGGAGAATGTTCCCCGGTATGGGTTGATTACAATTGACTTAGCCATTCCCCTCTTGGTGGACACTTAGGTTGGCCCCTCTTTGCTGTTATGGACAGTGTGGCAATCATCATCCTTGAACAACATTCCATCCACAGCAGGAATCTGATCAGGGCTTCTCTGGGGTAAGTATGAAGAGGAGGAATTTCTGACTGTAAGGATATCCATTGTGAACTCAGAGATTCAGGCAAATTCCCTGCTTGATGGGCTGTATATGATCCCCTGCAGGATGGGAGAACCCGTACTTTCCCATACCCCCAAGACATCTGGGTTTGATGTTGGATTTTTGCCTCTGAGCTTGGCCTCCCTGTGTCAGCCCCTGACCCTGTTTGTCCAAACTTTGCCTCCTGGCACCTGCTGCTGCATCTTCTAAGCATCTTCATCTAAACCTTTATCCTGTTTGCCTGGCTGGCCCCTGAGCTGTCTAAGGTAGCAAATGGAGGGTTTATGATTACCGATTCTGGAAACAACTGATGTGCTTCAATCCCAGCTCCACCAGTTCCTGACTGTGATGCTAGACCAGTTTCTGAACCTCTCTTTGTACCTCAGTTTCCCCATCTGTACAATGAGGCTAATAATAGTACCTGGTTCATACAGCTATTGAGATGAAATGAGTTAGCACATGTGGACCGCTCAGCATCCTGCCGCCAACTCAATAAATATTGGCTATTGGTATTATCTGCCCCCACTGGCTGGGATCCCAGCCCACTGACAATCATAAAGCCAGTATTCTGCTGCTAATTCTTATTTCCCAAGTGTCCTGCCCTTGCAAGTAGACTCCTGCTTCTGTTTTGGCCTGGGGAACATGCTTACACCATTGTCTCCCCTGAGCTGGGCTACTTTCAGCCTGGGGTTCCCCCTCTCCTGACTTCAGCTTGCCAAATATAGCAAAATCCCATGAGTTGATCCTACAACTCATGAACCTTAGCTCCCTCATCCATAAAAGGCCGTTGGCAATGTGACCTAACTCACAGGGCTGTCATGAGGATGAGAGGCAATACCGTGTACCAAGCACTTAGAACCATGCTCAGCAAGTGGGATGAACACAATTATCTCCTCAGAAATGGACATTTTTAGACTCTATTCACTTGCACCTTCTGGTTGACTGAGGATCTGGCATATCCATCAGTCAGGACAGGATTAATACCATCTGATTAATACCATCAGATTTGACTTGTGTTTTGTTGAGTTAGGTGTGTGATAACAGGGGTTGGTGCAAAGAGACAGAACCCAGAACAGGACAGAGATGGCAAAAGCAAAGCAATCGGACTATCCCCAGCAGTGATGACTTTCCTGTCCATCTTCACCACCATGTCTACATAGGTATGCACATCCTATTCTCCATGCTGCAAGGGCATCTCCCTACAAAGAAATGTGAAAGTGTCCCTATTTCAAGGGCACCACCCAGCTACTACCCACCATTACCTTTCAGGATCTTGGGCCCAGCCTTGTCAAATTCAATTTTCAGAAAAAACAAAAAAATGGAAGTTGGGACTTTTATGTAAAAATTCTCAATTTTATGACTTTGACAACTAATCCAAATGAACATGGCCAGCCAGTTCATGCTTCTGCTTTTGGGGCATTTCTGCACAGTTTCTCCATTACCAGCTATGTCACCTGAAAGCTGATGGTATCTCTCTAAACCATGTGGTCTTCAATGGTTGGTAACATTTATGTGGCATTTGTGGACACTTTGGGATTTCAGTGGCCTGCATTAAACACTTTCTCCTTTGGGTTCCCAGGTTTTATTTCTCCCCGGTCCTGCTTGGCTTCTGGTAATTGTGGCTTTTCTTCTCACCTCTCCCCTCCCCCACCTTTCCACAAGGGCAGGTGATCAAGGAGGCTGCCTGGCACATAATATTTGTTGAATGATTGCAAAGTTAGGAATCCAGGCACTTCTTTCCCCCAGCAACTCTTTTAGTTTGTATCTCTCTCTTCTTGGAATGAAATTAAAGCTATTTTTCAGGAACCTGTTTAACCAGATGGAGAGCAAGGCTTCTCTGGGACCACAAATCTCCCTTTGGGCCTTTTCTTTGTATTTGGGGGTGCATTTTTCATTTCCAAGGACTTTATTTACCAGCTGCCAAAGCTCCTTTCTTTTGGTTCTGTCCTTGGTTTATGTCTGGGCACCATCTTATTGCTATGCACTAAAAGGTGAAGTATGTTTTACATATACTTATTCTTAGGACCTTCCACAGAATTCTGTGACCGTGTAGCCAGAGCTGTTGAGGCTTGAGGTCTTCAGTTTGGTGGGATGCACAAGGGCTAGGGGGAAGGTATGCATCAAGGGCTGGGATTACTGCTATCCTAGGGCAGGGTGGATGACTTCTTCCATAGGCACAAGGCTTAATTACCATCTTGATTTACTCTGTTCTCTTTGCACATGGAAGCGTTGAAGAGCCATTGTAGGATGATTTTCAAACTTCTGTTTAGCAGGGGAAGCCTTTCTTTAAATGACATTGCATATGGGAGATCGATATGTAAAAGGAAGGAAGGACGAGCTGCTCTCCTTGGAGATCCAGACATGAGCAGCCCTCCTCCCAATTGGAGTGGTCCCTGAGAAGTCCCTTGAAGTTCCAAAAAGGAAACAGGCATCCAAGTCCAGAGTGTTTCTTCTGATCATTCCTATACCTTCACAAATATTAGTTACTGGAGTGGACATTGTACTCTGCCCAGATCTACTCCCTTTTACCATACCTGTGTGTGTCTCCTTGACTTTGGTGAATTTTTGCTTACAGCAGCTACTAACTTCTGCTTTTCTCCACAGAATGGCCCTCCAGTTCTGGGAGCCCATTTGCTTATGAAGAGCTGGGAGTGTTAGGGAGTTGACACCTCCAAGGGCAGCCAATGACCAATGACTAGCTGGAGAAAGAATAGGAGACCTCAGCTACCTTACCTGAGGGAAGGCCAATTGTGAAGTGTGACAGGACAGAGTTTCCCTATATAGATAGGATCAGGCTAAAGCTGCCTTTGGGTGGGGCTGCCCCTGAAATCACAACCTTGCTTGACTTTCTCCCCTTCTCTGTGCTGCTTTCCTCCCTCCCATACCAATCTCAACTGTGAGCATGTCCTAAATTAACTCCGTGTGTTTGGAATCCTTGTCTCTGGTGCTCCTCAATCCCATAGGTCTCTGTACTTTCCTAGGAAGATGGCCTCCTGTCTTTGGCTAGTCTTCAGTCAGCTTCTTCACATGTACAATGGGGCACATCTACCAATGGCCTTTGGAGACCCAGACAACTGTCTGCTCGGGCCACAGCCACATCTCTTTTCTGGGTTGGGTTATTTCAGGAAAGTACAAACTCACCAGCCAGCATTTGACTTATCTGGGACTTTGTTGCCTTGGAAACATGGGGCCAGGAGACTGAGGAGCCAAGTGGGCCCATATTAAAGAGAGGTGGTTCCTGGGATCCTTTCTCTGGGATGGGAGGAGCAGCATCCCCTTTCACATGGCCACTGGCCCCCTCAAAATCTGATGCTGATTAGAGTTTGGGGATGTGCCTTTCAAGTCTTTGATTAATAGTTTCCTTGATGAATTCAAAATAAGGCCAGTGTCCTTTTCCCATCTCTACTGCTCCAAAGAGTATTTTAGAAAATAGCTTCCCCTCCGCCCTCATCTACTTGGCTTTTACGTGGTTAATGTCTTGTGTGTACTTCTGATTGGGGAGGGACACAAGTAAGGCAGGTATTACCCTTGGGCCTCCAAAACCTTTCTTGACAGCCTCAAGACTTGCCTGGGCCCCTCCAGTGTGTTCCCGCAGACTCCTACTACATCATTTCACACACTATTTTGTAATTGCCTTTTACTTGTCTAGTTGATGAGGGTGAATGAAAACCTCTAGGTCTGAGGGTTTGAAGTCATTGAATAATAATATTTAAAAGCAAATCATGGTGCCTTAATCAAGTGGTAAATTTGTACTTGCTGGCCTTACCTACTTGGCAACAAAGGAACAGCCCCAGGGTGAATATCAGAATGTAATTTGCAGATGGAAGAAAATAGGTCACTCTTCATACTCATAGACTGTATTTTTTTTAAATTAAAAAAAAAGAAGAAAAAGAAAAAGGAAGCCAGGGCACAAGCTGTCCCAAGCACTTATGGGAACAATAGGAGAGAATGGTTGTAAATCCAGAATGTGGTGCCCTTGTCCTCAGGCAGGCCATGCCTGAGCTAATAGCCCCATAGCTCTCAGTCCCAACCCGGGTACTACCCCCACATTCACCAAGGTGGTGGAGATGGGAGCACTTCCCAATCTAGGTCCTCCTGGGTGATCATCCTAATGCCCCATAGCTCCTTGACCTGCTCACTTCTCATGACTGTCCCCTCCCCTCCATGCCTATGGCACCTGCTCGATTTTGCCAACCTGGAGCTGTTGGCCACTCAGTGTCTTCCTCTTTGAGCTCGGCCTCTTGTCCACCCAAGCTTCCCCACCCCCAGTTCCTACCACATCCACTCTTGGACTCCATGTGCCTCCTTTTCCATGCATCATCCTCTTAGGCTCCCCTAATCTCAGACGGCATCACATCATCCTCTCTTTGGCTAACTCCCCTGTCTTCAGCCTGCCCCATGCTCCACAAAACATATCCATCCTTTCCCCACTGGTCTGGCCTGTTAAAGAGAACTGAGCCAGACTAAAGTTAAAGCAGGAAAAACAGACTTTATTCAAGAACTATTGCAACAGAACAGAGGCCTCAGTATAGAACTGGGCTCAATCAGAAGAGAGCAAGAACAAGTGTGGATTGATACCTGAGGGGCAGTTTGGGAGGGTTGGTGGGTGGAAATTATACAGAGAAGGCATCAAATGTAGGGGGAATTCTTGCTAAACTGACCTAATAGGATTCTTGCTGAAGGCAGGCCAGGGTGATCAGGTGTCACTGGGGGGATGGTGGGGGTGGGAATTTGATCAGATATCAAGGGTGGGGGATTTTCTCCAAATTGACTTATCAGGCTTCTTGTCAAAACTGGGTTATGCAGACCCAGCAAGAATGGGGGCCAAGGTCGAAAGTTGAGAAGAGGGCTTAGAGGAACCTGACTGAAGTTTGATCAGGTGAAGATTTTTGTCAAGCATATGAGTGCTGCCAGGGGGCAATTACACATCTCTGTTCCTTGTGCCCTCAACATCGCTCAGCATCTATCTCTCTGAAGTCCCTAGCTCCTTCTTCCCTTCCTCTGCAGCTGTCCCAGAACCCCTTCTCAAGCTTTCAATAGACTGTGCTAGCACAGAAGGAAAGAGAATCCTGGCTTGAATTCCTCTCCTCCCGGCCTCATTTGCTGGGCATTTTGTCTCTTCCTTCCCTCTCTTTCATCACCCTGCTGCCTGTCTTCTGTCTATGGAAACTAGGGCTAAGGCTAGACATCACTTCTTCCAGGAAGTCTTCCTTGGATCCTCCCACCCGCACTGGTCAACACCAGGTTGGAGTCCCCTCTTGTGGATTTCTACACAGCCCTGATTTTAACTCCATCATATCACACTATAGTGGTTGAGTCACTGTTTGTCTCCCCTTCTAGACTGTGAGTTCCTTGGGGGCAGAAATACTGCTTTGCTCATTCTCTTTTTTATCTCTAATCCTTGGCGGAGTGCCTGACACACAGTAGGAGCTTGGTGTGTGTTGAAGGAATGAATCCCTTTTCTGTACAAAAAATTAGTCCATTCACCTGTAATCTGGATCTTTTCTCTTCCTGCCTCCTCATGCCATCAGTTGCTCTCTTTCCCCATGGTGTTTTGCATTCTACTATCATTATTGCCATCATTAATAATAATATTATTATAGTGACTATTTACTGGATACTTACGAAGTTCCAGGCACTTTGCTGAACACAAATACATGCTCTAGTTTAATCCTTATAATAGTCCTATGCAGGCACTATTATTATCCCACTTTCCAGATGACATTTAAATATAGTCTCCTTTATTTAAAGCATTGCCCTTCCTAGATGCTGTATTCCCTTCCACCTGATGCCGTTATGCTCTTTTATTCCATTCAAAGTGCCATCTGTACCAGCTGCCTGCACACTCTGACCTCTCTGTCTTTCCTATCTCACTGGAACTGAGCCCTGCCTTGACTGTAACAGCTCCCGCTGACATCACCAGTGACCTCCACGAGGCCAGCACAGTGCCCGCTTTCACGCTTTGTCGCCCCAGTTTCTCAGTAGCAGATGACACTGATGGCCGCCCCACCCCCACCCCCGTGCCTCTCCTCCCTTTCCAGCTCGCATTTCCTCTGCCTTGCAAACTATGTGTTCCCGAGGGCTCCGTTCTCTACTCTTTCCTTTCTTCCTTCAGGCGCCCTCTCCAGCATTCTCTGGAGCCTCATTCTCAAGTCCCTCTCTGCAGCCCAGACCCCTCCCCCCGCCCCTCCAGCCCCTCCGCACCGTATGACCAGGGCTTTTCCCCCCCATCCCCATAGGGCCACACTCAGTGTGCCGGCGGAACCTGCTCACTTGCTGTCTCTGTCCAAGCCTGTCCCAGCACCTGCTTATCCTCTGGTATTCCCTAACTTGGCCAGCAACAACATCACCTGCCCTGAGGCCCCAGTAAACACATCTTTGAGAGTTCTGACTCCTTCCCTTCTCTTCCAGCCGCCAAATCACCGTTTATTTTTTGTGCCAGGCTTCTCTCATGTCTGTTTTTCTTCCCTTGTGTCTTCTTTGATGTTGCCCCAGCAATTGCGAGCCAGGTGCCCCAGGAAGAATCAGCCACGCTCTCTCTCACCTCTGAATCTTTTTTTAACTTAAAAAAATTACGTATATTTAAGGTGTAAAACTTGATAATTGTACGTTGCTAAATAATCATCACAATCAAGCTAATTAACATATCCATCACCTCACATAGTTACCTTGTGTGTGGGGGGGGAGGGTCTCTGTGTGTGTGTGTGTGTGTGTGTGTGTGTGTGTGTGTGTGTGTGGTGTGATGAGAACACTCAGGGCCTACTCTCCTAGCCAATTTTGAATATACAGAACAGTGTGGTTACAATAATCACCATACTGTACCTTAGATCTTCGGAACTTATTCATCCTGCATGACTGAGACTTTGTACCCTTTGACCAATGTCTTTCTATTTCCTTTACCCCCAGCCCCTGACAATCACCATTCTACTTTCTGGTTCTATGAGTTTGACAATTTTAGATTCTAGATGTGAGTGAGACTATACAGTATTTGTCCTCCTGCATTTGGCTTACTTCATGTAGAACAGTGTTCTCTAGGTGCATCTATGTTGTTGCAAATGGCAGGATTTCTTCTTCTCTCATGGCCAAATACTATTCCATTGTATGTATACACCACATTTTCTTTCCCCATTCATCTATCAATAGACATTTAGGTTGTTTCCCTATCTTGGCTACTGTGAATAATACTTCAGTGAATATAAGCATGCAGATATTTTCTTGAGATTCTGATTTCAATTCTTTTGGATAAACACTTCAAGGTGGAATTGCTGGATCATAAGATGTTTCTATTTCTAATTTTTTGAGGAATCTCCATACTGTTTTCCATAGTCACCGAACTAGTTCACATCCCCACCAACAGAGCACCAGGATTCTCTTTTCTCCACATCCTCACGAACACTTACTGTGTTGCCTTTTAACACAATCGTTACCCATCCTAACAGGTGCGAGGTAATATCTCATTGTGGTTTTGATTTGCATTTCCCTGATGATGAGTGATGTTGAGCATCCTTTTGTGTGTCTGTTGGCCATTTGTATGTCTTCTTTGGAAAAAGGTCTATTTAGAGTCTCTACCCTTTTATTTTATTTTATTTTATTATGTTATGTTAATCACCATACATTACATCATTCGTTTTTGATGTGGTGTTCCATGATTCACTGTTTGCGTATAACACCCAGCGCTCCATTCAATACGTGCCCTCTTTAATACCCATCACCAGGCTAACCCATCTCCCCACACCCCCTCCCCTTTAGAACCCTCAGTTTGTTTCTCAGAGTTCATAGTCTCTCATGGCTCATCTCTCCCTCTGATTTCCCCCCCTTCATTTTTCCCTTCCTGCTATCTTCTCCTTCTTCTTCTTTTTTTAACATATAATGTATTATTTGTTTCAGAGGTACAGGTCTGTGATTCAACAGTCTTACACATTTCACAGCGCTCACCATAGCACACACCCTCCCCAATGTCTATCACCCAGCCACCCCATCCCTCCCATCCCCACCACTCCAGCAACCCTCACTTTGTTTCCTGAGATTAAGAATTCCTCATATCAGTGAGATCATATGATACATGTCTTTCTCTGATTGACTTATTTCACTCAGCATAATACCCTCCAGTTCCATCCAGGTCATTGCAAATGGCAAGATTTCATTCTTTTTGATGGCTGCATAATATTCCATTGTATAAATACACACATCTTCTTTGTCCATTCATCTATCGATGGACATCTTGGCTCTTTCCATAGTTTGGCTATTGTGGACATTGCTGCTATAAACATCAGGGGGCACGTACCCCTTCGGATCCCCACATTTTATCTTTGGGGTAAATACCCAGTAGTGCAATTGCTGGGTTTTATGGTAGCTCTGTTTTCAACTTTTTGAGGAACCTCCATACTGTTTCCAGAGTGGCTGCACCAGCTTGCATTCCCACCGACAGTGTAGGAGGGTTACCCTTTCTTCCCACCCCCACCAACATCTGTCGTTTCCTGACTTGTTAATTTTAGCCATTCTGACTGGTGTGAGGAGGTAGCTCACTGAGGTGGATTTGGATTTCCCTGATGCCGAGCGATGTTGAACACTTTTTCATGTGTCTGTTGGCCATTTGGATGTCTTCTTTGGAAAAATGTCTGTTCATGTCTTCTGCCTATTTCTTGACTGGATCATTTGTTCTTTGGGTGTTGAGTTTGATAAGTTCTTTATAGATTTTGGATACTAGCCCTTTATCTGATGTGTCATTTGCAAATATTTTCTCCAATTTTGTTGGTTGTCTTTTGGTTTTGTGGACTGTTTCTTTTGCTGTGCAAAAGCTTTTTATCTTGATGAAGTCCCAATAGTTCATTTTTGCCCTTGCTTCCTTGCCTTTGGCGATGTTTCTAGGAAGAAGTTGCTGGGGCTGAGGTCAAAGAGGTTGCTGCCTGTGTTCTCCTTTAGGGTTTTGATAGACTCCTGTCTCACATTTAGGTCTTTCAACCATTTTGAGTCTATTTGTGCGTGTGGTGTAAGGAAATGGTCCCGTTTCATTCTTCTGCATGTGGCTGTCCAATTTTCCCAACACCATTTGTTGAAGAGACTGTCTTTTTTCCATTGGATGTTCTCTCCTGCTTTGTCAAAGATTAGTTGACCATAGAGATGAAGGTCCATTTCAGGGCTCTCTATTCTGTTCCACTGATCTATGTGTTTGTTTTTGTGCCAGTACCATACTGTCTTGTTGATGACAGCTTTGTAATAGAGCTGGCAGTCTGGAATTGTGATGCCACTGCTTTGCTTTTCTTTTTCAATATTCTTCTGTCTATTTGGGTTCTTTTCTGTTTCCATACAAATTTTAGGATTATTTGTTCCATTTCTTTGAAAAAAGTGGATGGTATTTTGATAGGGATTGTATTAAATGTGTAGGTTGCTCTAGGTAGCTTTGACATCTTCACAATATTTGCTCTTCCAATCCATGAGCATGGAACGTTTTTCCATTTCTTTGTGTCTTCCTCAATTTCTTTCATGAGTATTTTATAGTTTTCTGAGTACAGATTCTTTGCCTCTTTGGTTAGATTTATTCCTAGGTATCTTATCGTTTTCGGTGCAATTGTAAATGGGATCGACTCCTTAATTTCTCTTTCTTTTGTCTTGTTGGTGGATAGAAATGCAACTGATTTCTGTGCTTTGATTTTATATTCTGCCACTTTACTGAATTCCTGTATGAGTTCTAGCAGTTTTGGGGTGGAGTCTCTTGGGTTTTCCACATAAAGTGTCATATCATCTGCAAAGAGAGAGTTTGACTTCTTCTTTGCTATTCGGATGCCTTTTATTTCTTTCTGTTGTCTGATTGCTGTGACTAGGACTTCTAATACTATGTTGAACAGCAGGGGTGATAGTGGACAACCCTGCTGTGTTCCTGACCTTAGGGGGAAAGCTCTCAGTTTTTCCCCATTGAGAATGATATTCATTGTATGTTTTTCATAGATGGTTTTTATGGTATTGAGGTATGTACCCTCTATCCCTATACTCTGAAGAGTTTTGATCAAGAAAGGATGCTGTACTTTGTCAAATGCTTTTTCTGCATCTATTGAGAGGATCATATGGTTCCTGTTCTTTCTTTTCTTAATGTATTGTATCACACCAATTGATTTGCGGACGTTGAACCAACCTTGCAGCCAAGGAATAAATCCCACTTGGTCGTGGTGAATAATCCTTTTAATGTACTGTTGGATCCTATTGGCTAGTATTTTGGTGAGAATTTTTGCATCCATGTTCATCAAGGATATTGGTCTGTAATTCTCCTTTTTGATGGGGTCTTTGTCTGGTTTGGGGATCAAGGTAATGGTGGCCTCATAAAGTGAGTTTGGAAGTTTTCCTTCCATTTCTATTTTTTGGAACAGTTTCAGGAGAATAGGTATTAATTCTTCTTGAAATGTTTGGTAGAATTCCCCTGGGAAGCCATCTCGCTCTGGGCTTTTGTTTGTTGGGAGATTTTTGATGACTGCTTCACTTTCCTTAGTGGTTATAGGTCTGTTCAGGTTTTCTATTTCTCCCTGGTTCAGTTTTGGTAGTTGATACATCTCTAGGAATGCATCCATTTCTTCCAGATTATCTAATTTGCTGGCATAGAGTTGCTCATAATATGTTCTTATAATTGTTTGTATTTCTTTGATGTTGGTTGTGATCTCTCCTCTTTCATTCATGATTTTATTGATTTGGGTCATTTCTCTTTTCTTTTTGATAAGTTTGGCCAGGGGTTTATCAATCTTAGTAATTCTTTCAAAGAACAAGCTCCTAGTTTCATTGATCTGTTCTACTGTTCTTTTGGTTTCTATTTCACTGATTTCTGCTCTGATCTTTATTATTTCTCTTCTCATGCTGGGTTTAGGCTTTATTTGCTGTTCTTTCTCCAGCTCCTTTAGGCGTAGAGTTACGTTGTGTATTTGAGACCTTTCTTGTTTCTTGAGAAAGGCTTGTATTGCTATATACTTTCCTCTTAGGACTGCCTTTGCTGTATCCCAAAGATTTTGAACAGTTGTGTTTTCATTTTCATTGGTTTCCATGAATTTTTAAAATTCTTCTTTAATTTCCTGGTTGACCCATTCATTCTTTAGTAGGATGCTCTTTAGCCTCCATGTATTTGAGTTCTTTCCGACTTTCCTCTTGTGATTGAGTTCTAGTTTCAAAGCATGTGGTCCAAAAATATGCAGGGAATGATCCCAAACTTTTGATACCGGTTGAGACCTGATTTGTGACCTAGGATGTGGTCTATTCTGGAGAATGTTCCATTGGCACTAGAGAAGAATGTGTATTCTGTTGCTTTGGGATGGAATGTTCTGAATATATCTGTGAAGTCCATTTGGTCCAGTGTGTCATTTAAAGTCTTTATTTCCTGGTTGATCTTTTGCTTAGATGACCTGTCCATTTCAATCAGGGGGGTGTTAAAGTCCCTTACTATTATTGTATTGTTGTCAATGTATTTCTTTGCTTTTGTTATTAATTGGCTTATATGATTGGCTGCTCCCATATTAGGGGCATAGATATTTACAATTGTTAGATCTTCTTGTTGGATAGACCCCTTAAGTAGGATAGAGTGTCCTTCCTCATCTCTTATTACAGTCTTTGGTTTAAAATCTAATTTGTCTGATATAAGGATTGCCACCCCAGCTTTCTTTTGGTGTCCATTAGCATGGTGAATGGTTTCCACCCCCTCACTTTCAATGTGGGGTTGTCTTTGGGTCTAAAATGAGTCTCTTGCAGACAGCATATCAATGGGTCTTGCTTTTTAATCCAATCTGATAGCCTGTGTCTTTTGATTGGGGCATTTAGTCCATTTACATTCAGGGTAACTATTGAAAGATATGAATTTAGTGCCATTGTATTGCCTGTAAGTTGACTGTTACTGTATATTGTCTGTATTCCTTTCTGGTCTATGTTGCTTTTAGGCTCTCTCTTTGCTTAGAGGACCCCTTTCAATATTTCTTGGAGGGCTGGTTTCATGTTTGCAAATTCCTTTAGTTTTTGTTTGTCCTGGAAGCTTTTTATCTCTCCTTCTATTTTCAATGACAACCTGGCTGGATATAGTATTCTTGGCTGCATATTTTTCTCATTTAGTGCTCTGAAGATATCATGCCAGTCCTTTCTGGCCTGCCAGGTCTCTGTGGATAGGTCTGTTGCCAATCTAATGTTTCTACCATTGTAGGTTACAGATCTCTTGTCCCAAGCGGCTTTAAGGATTTTCTCTTTGTCTCTGAGACTCGTAAGTTTTACTACTAGATGTTGGGGTGTTGACCTATTTTTATTGATTTTGAGAGGGGTTCTCTGTGTCTCCTGGATTTTGATGCCTGTTTCCTCCCCCAAATTAGGGAAGTTCTCTGCTATAATTTGCTCCAATATACCTTTCTGCCCCTCTCTCTCTTTCTTCTTTTTCTGGGATCCCAATTATTCTAATGTTGTTTCGTCTTATGGTATCACTTATCTCTCGAATTCTGCCCTCGTGATCCAGTAGTTGTTTATCTCTCTTTTTCTCAGCTTCTTTATTTTCCATCCTTTGGTCTTCTATATCACTAATTCTCTCTTCTGCCTCATTTGTCCTAGCAGTTAGAGCCTCCATTTTTTATTGCACCTCATTAATAGCCTTTTTGATTTTGACTTGGTTAGATTTTAGTTCTTTTATTTCTCCAGAAAGGGGTTCTTTAATATTTTCCATGCTTTTTTCAAGCCCAGCTAGTATCTTTGAAATCATCGTTCTGAACTCTAGTTCTGACATCTTACTAATGTCCGTATTGATTAGGTCCCTGGCAGTTGGTACTGCCTCTTGTTCTTTTTGTTGAGGTGAGTTTTTCCATCTTTCATTTTGTCCAGAGGAGAATAGATGAATGACAGAATAAAATGCTAACAGGGTAACAAGGACCCCAGAAAAATATACACTAAACAAATCAGAAGACACCTGAAGCTGGGGGGAAAGAAAGGGAAAGAAAGAAAAAGAAAAAAGATTTAAAAAAAAGAATATGATCAAATATGATCAGGCTGGTGAATAGATCAGTGACACACACTAGATTTTGGGCGTATTTTGGTCTGTTAGAAAAACTGCCTCCCAAAATTTTAAAGAAAGAAAAGCTTATATATGTACAAAAATAAGAGTAAATACAATGAAGAGATGGGATATGACTTAAAGATGAAAATTATCAAGGATTTTATAAAAGGAATTGATAAGAATTTGGTTGAAAAAAGAAAGAAGAGGATTTAAAAAAAGGGGAGAATGTGATCAGGCAGGAGACTAGAACAAAGCCATACACTAGAGATTTAGGGTATATTTTGGTCTGTTAGGAGAAACTGTATCCCAAAATTTTAAAGAGAGAACTATATATATATATATATATATATATATACCAAAAATAAGACTAACTACTATGAAGGGATAGAATATGACTCTAAAAATGAAAAATAAAAAAGATTTTTTTAAAAAAAAGGGATTGATAAGATGTTGGTTGAAAAAGGGAAAAAGAAAAATTCAAAAAAAATGAAAAGGAAAGTTTAAAAAAAATTTACTTTCAAAGACTAAAGAATCATGGGAAAAAAGCCATGAATTCAATGTGCAGTATACCCCTAGCGCTGGAGTTCTGCCGTTCTCACTGATCAGTAAACTTGGTCTTGGCTGGTTGTTCTTGCTGATCTTCTGGGGAAAGGGCCTGTTGCTGTGGTTTCCAGATGTCTCTGCCAGAGACGGAATTGCCCCGCCCTTGCTGGGTTTGGGCTAAGTAATCTGCTCAGGTTTGCTCTTGGGAGCTTTTGTTCCCTGCAAGCTTTGGGTACAGTTTGGAGGACGAGAGTGAAAGTGGTCGCCTCCCAATCTCCGACCCGGAGGAGCCGAGAACTTGGGGCCCCACTCCTCAGGGCGCCCCCAGAGAAAAGCAGTCACTCCCATCTCCCCGGTCTCCGGCCGCACTCCATGCTCACCCAGCCTGTGACCGAGTGTTTCTATCTCTGGCACACGACCCGGTGTGGAGTCTCCAAACCCAGCAGAGCCCTGCGGTGCGCTTCCATGCCGCTCCTCCCGGGGGAGGGAGGGGAGTCTCTCTGGATCTGCCGCTTGTTGGGTCCCTGCTGGAGGCGCAGTGGCCCGACTGTGCCACGGATCATGATTTATGGCAACCGCGAGCTGAGAACCTGCGCCTTGGCTCCGTCTCTGCAGCCGGCTTCCCGCTCCGCTCCAATACCCAGGAGCTGTGCTGCACTCAGGTACCCCCAGTCTTTCTGTGACCTCCATTTGTTGATTTTCACCTCTGAATCTTTACCCTTACTTTTCTCTTTCCTGCTTCATGACTGGTCCTTCTCCCCCTTTGCTCTCACTTTGGCATACATCATTATAGAAGTTATCTCATTGCTTTGCAAATACTAGAATATCTGTTTGTAGTCTCTATTAGACCATGAGTACCCAGAAGTCAAAGATTTTGCCGCTCTATTTTTGTAATGCCCGTGCCAGTGCAGGAATTAGCATGACTAGGATGTAACCTAATTTTTTTGCCTCTATGCCCATCATTTAAATGAATGATCAATTCTTGGAGTCAGAGGCAGATCATATAATTTCAAAAGCCAGTTGTAGGTGACACTTAGGGCTAAAGACCAGAAATACCAGCAAAGGGCATTCCTGGTTCTCCTTTCCCCTACCTACCTCCCAAGGACGGGCTTAGGCGCTGTGAAAAATCACGGGGATGGTGTCTGAGAAGAAGAAAGGGATGGAGTGATATATTTGAGGGACATTTTCATATTTTGCCATACTGGGTATCTCAAAATCTGCAGGTATTGGATTTAGTTGAGGAGTGGAGGTCACCAGCCACGAAGGCAGACCTGAATGTTAATATCAGTATTTGTAGACAGCCTCTCTACTTGACAGCTCAGGTGTTTGGCAGGACATCAGCAGGACATGCTGCTCAGCCATTACTTGGGCTTGAATGAAAGTTATTTTCTAATTCCTCCAAGCTCTCCTCGTCTCCCAACAGGACAGAGTACCAGGTAGTTATTGGGGTCTGGGATAGAGGTGAGCAGGAACATCCAAAGTCTGGGTAACATATTGCAGAGGATCTGTCTGAGGAAGATCTGTAGGTCCCTCGAAAAACCTGTGTCCCTTTGGACAAGACCTTTCCCCTCTCAGGGGTGAGTTTCCTGGCTGGCAACAAAGACAAAAAAGGGGAGTTGGACTAGATGTTTCTGAGGAGCTAGGAATCCATGGTATGCGTGACAACCTCTGCAAACCATAAGCTTGTCTGGAGACGTTGCACAGGATGGTAAATTATAGGGTGGGGTTTCTTCTTTCTCTTTACTTGAGAATTTAGTGCCTGGAAATGGCCTGTTAACCACCTTATACAGGTGCCACCACCATGTGAACGTGCTCAGGCTAGCCAGCTGCAGGATGAAAGACACGTGTCCCAGCCACCCCTGTCACCCGGCTGATAGCAAGGCCATTCTGAAAAGCAGAACCACAGGCATGACTTGGGAGTGTCTGCAGGCCCATGAGGGAGCCCAGCTGAGACCGGAATACCTGCCCAGCCAAGCACAGCCCAATGAAGGGCCCTCGCAATGGTGAGCTCCGTAAACAGCCATTGTTTTAAGCCCCAAGGTTTGGGAATAGTTTGCTTTGCGGTAAAACTGGGTTATGGGCAGTAGAGGGCCCGTAGTATTCCTGCTCCTGGCCTTCATGCACAGCTCAGCAGACAAGAAATTGGGAGTGGTAAATAAATGCACAAAAATAAACAACAGGGAATGGAGCCAGGTCTCTGGGTCATAGGTCACCCAACAAGAGGACGGGGAAGGATAGAGGAGTGGACGGGTGTCACCAGTGAGTTCAGAGCTGAGTGGAACTAACAGGCAGCAACTGGTGTGCCTGCAAAGGCCCAATCCCACCTTGTTTTCTTGCTGGGCAGGTATGTACCTCCTTGACTCCTATTCTGGGCAAAGCCACAGATAGGGTTTTGTTTTGGGGTCTAAAAGGAACTTAACACTTTTTAAGACAGCTGCTGAATCTTACCACAGGGGTGCTTAATTTCTGGAGTTTAGAGGACAAGTGGGAACAATGACAGAGGGAAGAAAAGTGTCTTTGGAGAGAACCTACTGAGTTGCCAATGCCTTCTAGCTCTCAAAGGCACCCCATGAGAAGTAGGAATTTGCTCCGGCCCAGCCAGGGGATAGACTGGTAAGTGGAAACAGCTGTTGCCCTGTAAGGGTCTGGTCTGGAAGGCTCCATGACAGGGATGAGTGGTGGAAGTTTACATCTGCAAAGGGTCTTAAAGGTTGTCTTGTGAGAAATCTCTGTCCTCCACTCGAATGCTTCATTTTATTTTTATAGGTATTGTTTTTATGGACACAAGCAATACCTGAATATATTCTCCTTGGAAAGTAGTCCTACAAGAGCAGCATTGCTTCTTCATGCCATGGCGCCCTGACCCACCCTTGCAAAGGCAGCCATCTCTATCTGTTTACATTCATATAAAAATGGATATATATTCATGAATCTACTTTCCTGTTGCTACATTATGGGATCATGCCAAGCACAATGTTTTTTGATTTGATTTTCTCACTGACCAGTATGTTTTGGAGATCTTTTTGTCTTCATATATGGTGGTCAAATTCATTTTTAAAGGCTGTATAGTATTCCATCATGTGGATTTCCATGCTCCCTTGACTACTTCATAATTTTTAAAAAAATTTTGTACTACTTCATAACTGATGGGAAATGTAGACTGCTTCCACTTCGTCGGCTATTATAAACCTCAAAGTAAGAAACACCTTGTGCATAACTCTGAGCATATATGTGTGTTTCTTTAGGGCAGATCCCTAGAAATGGAACTGCTAGAACAGAGGGCGCACGTATTTTTCAGGTATGGCATAATATGCTTTTAAACCATCTCCACTTGCTCCCTGCTGTAGGGAAGTTATTCAATTAACTTTTCATTTCCTCTCCAATTGATATTGGTCTCTTCCGGTTTGGCCTCTTCTTTAGTAAGTTTTTAAAATTTGCTTTTTCCCCTGGAAATCATCTATTACACTTAAATTTTCATATTTCCTGGTAATTATGCTTTCTATTTAGCCCTTTTAAAATTAATTTTATTTATTTATTTGAGAGAGAGAGAGCACGAGAAAGATCACGAGCAGAGAGGAGGGGTTGAGGGAGAAGCAGACTCCCTGATGAGCAGGGAGCCGGATGCGGGCCCTATCAAAAGACCTGAGATCATGACCTGAGCCAAAGGCAGCTGCTTAACCCACTGAGCCACCCAGCTACCCCATTCTGTATTTTCTCTTCATTAGATTTGCCAGAGGTTTATCTGTTTGTCGGTCTTTTCAAAGAATGAGTTTAATTCTTACTGATTATTCTCTCTTTGGTTTTCTGGCCTATTAATTTCTTTTATCATTATTAAATACCCCTACATCTTTGGAACTGTTCTGTAGAGCTTTTGTATAATTTTTCTGGTAGTGTGCTTAATTCATTTAAAGATTTTTAGTTTTCCAATACATGCCTTTAAAGTTGAAACTTTTCCCTTGAGAACCACTTTTGATGTACTGCATTCTCATTTTTGTTCACTTTTAAATAGTAATAATTTCCATTTTAATTTTTTTATCCAAAAATTATGTTTAGAAATTTTTTAAAGTTTTTATTTAAATTCCAATTGGTTAGCATACAGTGTGATATTACTTGCAGGTGTACAATATACTGATTCAATACTTACAAACATCACAAGTACACTCCTGAATCCCCATCACCTATTTCACCCATCCCCCACCCACCTCCCCTCTGGTAACCATCAGTTTGTTCTCTATAGTTAAGAGTCTGTTTCTTGGTTTGCCTCTCCCTAACTCTCTTTTTTCCCCTTCGCTTATTTGTTCTGTTTCTTAAATTCTACATAGGAATGAAATCATATGGTTTCATATGATTTCACATTAGTTTCAACTAATTTCTTAGTTTATAGCCTTGTGGTCTGAGAATATAGCCTGTATAACTTCTGCTTCAGGGAACATTTTTTCTAGATTTTATTTGTATAGAGTGTGTGTGTGTGTGTGTGTGTGTGTGTATTTGTATGAGTGACTTAATATATGGTAAATTTTGTGAAAATTTCATGTTGGTTTGAAAAGATGCCTTCTCTCTGTGTGTGTGTGTGTCTCTCTGTCTCTCATCAAGTTTATTATTATGGAACATAAAGTATGTCTTGAAAGTTATTTAATGAGGGGGATAAACAAATCTTCCCTTCTTTCCCACCCCTCCTTCAGCTTTATTGAGATATATTGACATAGTGTCGTATAAATTCAAGGTGTATGATTTCATTTGATATGATATGATTTGATCTGATACACTTACACCTTTGATACAGTGATATATTACAAAATGATTACCATAATAGCATTAGCTAACACCTCCATCATTTCACATAATTACCTTTTTTTTTGTGGTGAGAATATTTAAGATCTAGTCTCTTAGCAACTTACAAGTAAATAATACAGTATCAGTAGCCATAATCACCATGCTGTATATTAGATCTCCAGAACTTGTTAATTTTATAGCTGCAAGTTTGTACCCTTTGGCCAATATCTCCCCATTTTCCCCACCTCCCGTCCATGGTAATTATCATTCTACTTTCTATTTCTATGAGTTTGGCTGTTTTAGATTCCACATATAAATGAGATCATACAGTATTTGTCTTTTCCTATAAGATTCATCCCACTTAGCACAATGCCCTCAAGTTTCATCCAGGTTGTTGCAAATGGCAGGGTTTCCTTCTTTCTCATGGTTGAATACTATTCCATATCACATCTTTATCTATTCATCCATTGGCACTTAGGTTGTTCCTATACCTTGGCTATTGTGAACAATGTTGCAATGAACATGGGGGTGCAGACATCTCTTTGAGATTGTTTTCATTTCCTTTGGATATATGCCCAGAAGTGGGATTGCTGGATCATATGGTAGTTCTATTTTTAATTTTCTGAGGAAACTTCATGCTGTTTCCCATAGTGGCTGCACCAACTTACATTCCCACCAACAGTGCACAAGGGCTCCCTTTAGACATCCTTGCCAACATTTGTTATCTCTTGTCTTTCTTGATGATAGTCATTCTAATAGTTGTGAGGTGATATCTCATTGTGGTTTTGATTTACATTTCCCTGATTATGGAGTGATATTGTATACCTTTTCATCATGTACCTATCGGCCATTTGTGTATCTTCTTTGGAAAAATGTCTGTTCAAGTCCTTCACCCATTTTTAAATTGGATTGTTTGGGGTTTTTTGCTATTGAGCTGCGTAAGTTCTTTATATGTTTTGGATATTAGCTCTTTATCAGATACATGATTTACAAATATTTTTCCCATTCCACAAGTTGCCTTTTCATCTTGTTGATTTTGTTGATTATTTCTTTTGCTATATAGAAGTTTGATGCAGTTCCACTTACAGTTGACTCTTGAACAAAGTGGAGTTATGGGCACCAATCTCCATGCAGTTGAAAATCCATGTATAAACTGACAACCCTAAAACTTAACTACCAGTAGTTTATTGTTGGCCAGAAACCTTACTGAACCATAATGATTAATACATATTTTATATATTTCTTATATATTGTATTCTTATAATAAAGTAAGCCAGAGAAAAGAAAATGTTTTTAAGAAAATCATAAGGAAGAGAAAATACGCTTACAGTACTGTAGGTATATTTATTGAAAAATGTCTGCACATAGGAAGACCAGGCTGGCACTGGAATGGTAGACAGCAATAGACCTGGCCCCTGGGAGACGATATGCTGAAGTCTGGTGGCTTTGGTTTATTAGTGGCAGCCACCAGGCAGGCTGTGGATGGCAACAGTGGCTTGGAGGTACAGTATGGCTGCCCCATCTGCCTGGAGGTGCACCAGTTAATGTGGTATATCACATTTATTGTTTTGTATATGTTTACCAATCCTTGCATCTCAGGGATAAATCCCACTTACTCAAGGTGTATGATACTTCTAATGTACTGTTGGACTTGGTTTGCTAATATTTTGTTGAGAATTTTTGCATCCATGTTCATCAGGGTTATCGGTCTGTAGTTTTCCTTTCTTGTAGTATCTTTACCTGACTTTGGATTCAGGGTAATGCTGGTCTTATAAAATGAGTTTGGGAGTGTTCCCTCCTTTTTAATTTTTTGACAGAGTTTGAGAAGGATTGGCATTAATTCTTCTTTAAATGTTTGGTAGAATTCAACAGGGAAACCATCTAGTTCTGGGCTTTCCTGTGTTGTGAGGTTTTTGATTACTGATTCATTCTCTTTATTTTTTATGGTATGTTCAGATTTTCTATTTCTTCATGATTCAGTCTTGCTTAGTTGTATATTTCAATGAATGTTCTCATTTCTTCTAGTTTAATCCGGTTGGTGGTATATAACTACCCATAGTAGAATGGCAATAATTAAATATTTTGCCCATTTTAAAATTGGGTTGAACATTTTCTAACTCCTTCTATTAGGTCAGTATTCCCCTGATACTAAAGCAGACAAAGACAACATGAGAAAAATAAAACTATCAATCAATAACTCTTATGAATATAGACACAAAAGCCCTCAATAAAATACTAACAAATGAAATCCAGCAACATGTAAAAAGAATTATACACCATGACTAAGTAGGATTTATCCTGGGAATGCAAGATTGGTTTAACATCCAAAAATCTATTAATGTGATACAACATATAGATAGAATACAGGACACAAGCCATATGATCATCTCTATAGATGTAGAAAGGGTATTTGATAAAATTCAATACACTTTTATAACAACAACAACAACAAAAATTACCAAAGTAAGAATAGAAGGGAATTTTATTAACCTGATAAAGGGTGTCTGTGAAAAACCACAACTAACAATACTCAATGGTGAAGGACCAAAAGCTTTTCCTCTAGGGTCAAGAACAAGACAAGGATGTCTGCTCTTGCCACTTATATTCAACATTGTACTAGAGCTTTTGATAAGCAATTAGGCAAGAACATGGGTGGGGGGAAGGGCATCTAGATTAGAAAGAGAAAAGTAAAACTACCTTTATTTGCAGATGACATGATCTTGTATATAAAATCCTAAGGAATTCACTGAAGAACTATTAGAATGAATAAACAAGTTGAACAGGTTGCAAATGCAAGATCACAATTTTAAAGATCAATTGTATTCTTGTATACTTGCAATGAACAATTCAAAAATAAAACTAAGAAAACAATTCCATTTACAATAACATCAAAATGAATTTAAAACTATAAAATATTGTTGGGGCACCTGGGTGACTCAGTTGGTTAAACATCTGCCTTGGGCTCAGGTCATGGTCCCAGGGTCCTGGGATCAAGCCCCGTGTCAGGCTACCTGTTCAGTGCGGAGTCTGCTTCTCCCTCTCCCTCTGCCATTCCCTCTGCTTGTGCTCTCTAAGTAAATAAATATAATCTTTAAAAAAACTATAAAATATTGTTGAAGTAATTAAAGTTGGATTGTCTGTCTTTTATTATTGAGTTGTAAATGTTCTTTACATATTCTGAATAAAAGTTTTTTATCAGGTATATGATTTGTAAATATCTTCTCTTGATCTGTGGCTTGTCTTTTCATTTTCTTGACGGTGTTTTTGTAGTGCAAACATTTTTCATGTTGATGGAGTCAAATTTATAATTTAAAAAAATGGATAGTTCTTTTGGTATCATATCTAAGTAATCTTTGCCTGACCCAAACATGAACATTTTCTCTTATGCTTTTTTCTAAAAGTTTTATAGTTTTAGCTCTTACATTTAAGTCAATGATTTATTTTCTGTTAATTTTTGTTTATGGTTTGGGATAAGGATTAAAATCATCTTTTTGCATATGGATGTCCAATTACCCCAGAATCATATGTTTAAAAAACCATCCATTACTTTGACACATTATACAAATATCAATTGATATAAATGTAAGGGTTTGTTTTTGTATGCTTAATTCTGTTTATGTCTACCCTTATGTTTGTACTATACTGTCTTTGTTACTGTAGCTTTATAGTTAGTTTTAAAATTGGGACTTCAAACCCCTTCGATTTTATTCTTCTCCTTCAAGTCCGTCTGGTTATTCTTTTTTTTTTTTTAAGATTTTATTTATTTATTTGACAGAAAGAGAGAGAGACAGCAAGAGAGGGAACACAAGCAGGGGGAGTGGAAGAGGGAGAATCAGGCTTCCCGCTGAGCAGGGAGCCCAATGCGGGGCTCGATCTCAGGACCCTGGGATCATGACCTGAGCCAAAGGCAGATGCTTAACGACTGAGCCACCCAGGCGCCCCCCGTCTGGTTATTCTGAGTAATTTGCATTTTCATATAAATTTTAGGATCATCTTGACAATTTCTCCAAAAAAAAAAAAAACAGCTAAAATTTTGACAGGAATTGCATTGAATCTATAAATTAATTTGGGGAAAATTACCTTTTTGAGTCTTTCAGTCCATGAATAGAACATAAATATTTATTTATTTAAAATTTTTTTAGTTTCTCTGAGCGACATTTTGTAGTTTTCCATGAACAAATCTTGTACTTATTTTGTTAAATTTATTTCAAAGTTTGTAATGCTTTTTGATGTTATTGTGCATGGAGTTGTTTTCTTAATTTTATTTTTGGATCGTTCATTGTGAGTATGTAGAAATACAATTGATTTTTGTACATTTAACTTGTTATTAGTTGCTGAACTTGTTGATTAGTTCTACTATTTTAATTTTCTACATATAGGATTATGTTGTCTGTGAATAAAAACAGTTTTAATTCTATTTTCCAACTGGGATACTTTTTATTTTTTTTCTTATCTGATTGCACTAGCTAAAACCTCCAGTACAAGGTTGAATAGATGTGGTGAAAGCAGACATCCTTGTTTTTCCCCCCAGTCTTAGGGGGAAAGAATGTAGTCTCTTATCATTAAGTATGGTATTGGATGTAGGTTTTTCATAGATGTCCTTTATCAGGTTGAAGAAATTTCTTTCTGAGTTTGCTGAGAGTTGTATCATTCATGGGTGCTGGATTTTGTCAAATGTTTTTCTGCATCTGTTGAAATGGCCAAATAGTTTTGGTCTCTTGCTCTATTAACATGGTGTATTACAATAATTGTGGGGGGGTTTTGGGTGTTAAACCAACCTTGAAATATTGGATAAATCCCATTTGGTCATACTATATAATTTTTTATATGTTGCTGAATTCAGTTTGCTAATAATTTCCTGAGAATTTTTTGCGTATATATTCATAAGGGATATTGGCTTTAGTAAAGTTTTTTTCTCCTCCTTTATTTTCTGTAAGAGTTTCTGAAGGATTGGTATGAATTCTTCTTTAAATGTTTGGTAGAATTCACCAGTGAAGTCACCTGGGCTGGTGCTTTTACTTGGTGGAAAATTTTCAATTACTAATTCAATGTCTTTACTTCTTTAAGTCTAGTCAGTTTTTTAAAACTTCTTGAGTCATTTTGTTAAATTTTTGCCTTTCTAGGAAAGTATCCATTTCATCTAAGCTGTCTAATTTGCTGGCATAAAAGTGTTCATATTTATTCATGATTTGCATTTATTTAACATTTAAACATTTAACATTAAAAGTATTTCCTGGGCATGGAAGTCTTTGCCTTCTGTTGCAAATAATGTCAATGCCTTTCAGCAGGAGAGCTGCCAGTCTTGTGACCTGTCCCATCGAGATAGAACCCCTAATGCTACAGAACTGGAGTTGGGGGAAATGGGAACTGCTGAAAACTAAAATGTCATAGATTCCTCCCTTTTTATAAGCACATCCAATTTTTTGTATGCTTTGGCCAATCTCCAAAATTATTAAAGGGTTTATTATTACAATTGTGCTCAGTTTTATTACTTCTTTTTGGTCAAAGGATTTTCCAAGTTTGTCCTTCAGCTATTTCAGAAGTCTTCCCTCCCACTTCCACCATTTGCATTTATTGCAGTTATTTACACAAATGCAAAGTTATTCCTGCCATCTTATTTTAGTTTTATATTTACCATATTTTATGTTCTCATTCCCCTCATGTTGCTTTTTAGTGAATTGATTGCATTTTCTTTAATACTTTTCCTTCTTAATGATGTAAGAATTTAGATACTATTTCTTGTCTTCTAGCAGTTACCTTTAACTTTTAGATAAATGCATGTAAACACATTTTTCTATCTGTACTTAAAGTTAATAAGTGTTTCTATCCCCTTTCCAAATAAAACATGACCTTGGCACATTTTTATTTTTCTACTCTCTCTACCATCTCCCTTCCCACCCACTGCAGTAACTTCCCATGTTGAGACCGTTTGGCATTTTATCTTTAATCTTAATTTTTATTATTTTTGTTAAGTAATCAATGCCTTTTTAGGTAGCTGTGAATTTTGTTCATTTTTTTGCCACCATTCTTTCTTCACTGCCCCCCAGCCATCCATGGTCATTGTCTAGTCTAGACTTTGCCATCCATAATAAATGAATCAGCACCTAATTCTCCATTTTAAATATCCCACTATCTGACCACCATTGCCATTTCTTCTGTCTCATTACTCTGTTTTCACTGTCTATTTCCCTCCCTACTCCCTTTAGGTTACACAGACAATGCAGTATAACTGTCTCCTTGTAAACACCCTTTGCTCCTCCCTCCCTTCATAATTACTCCTGGAAAAACAACCCTGTTAAACCCTAGTTTTCTGCTTACTCTATGTTTGTACCCAAGAAGCTGAATAATACTGGGGAAAATGACATTAAATCACTTCAGATTTGTGACCTTACATCTCACATGGGCACTCAACACATTCAGACATGCCTACTACTCTCCCCCAATAAATTTATCCTTCTACCCTCTCAAACAGCTATTTTACTTCTCTTCTACACTTAAGCCTCCAATACCCTCTCACCTCTTAATCTCAGCTAAGACCTCAACTCCAACTTCATAGAGAAAAACAACTTAATTAGAAGGAGAGTGATCTTGTCCTTCTACCTTTTGTCTGACATTCTGCCTGCATTTGTACCCCAATTTATAATAGAAGATTTGCATCATGTCCTGTCTGAGTTCTGCATTTCACCCTGGTTCCCTCTCCCCTCAATTCAAGGATTCCCTACGCACATTACCTCCTTTCTGTCCTGTATTAACACTTTTTCCCTTTCAACTAGGTCATCTCAGACATACATACTTCAACATCTCCCACCTTAAATAAGACCTTCTTCATCTAGTATCACCTTCCAGCTTTCCCATTTCCCTGTTCCCAGTCATAGTTGAATTCATCAAAATATTTAAATATAAGCAAATCTCTCAAATTCCTGCCTCCCATTTTCACCCCAGCACAACACATTGAATCCACACTGACAGGGCTTTTTTTAAGGTTGCCTTTGACAAAGCTTAAGATCAATTTTCTGTCGTCATCTGACTTCCCAGTGGCATCTGATCCAATTGACCCTTCCCATCTTTGAAACACTACTTCATCTGATTCTGAGATAACACATTCTTCTTTTTTCCCCCTGTGCCACTGCCCACACTTCCTCAGACTCTTTATTTGGCTGCTGCTTCTGTTCTAGATCTTGAAATGCTATGATGCCCAAGGCTCTTTACTTGGCTCTCTTCTCTATCCAGACTCAATGGGTGGTCTCCTACAGTCTCAGGTATATAAAAAAACATGTATGTGTTGATGACTCAAAGTTTTAATTAGCAGACCAGACCTTCCGAGTTTTAGACTTACATATTCAACCATCTACACAACATTTTTACTTGTTTGCCTATCAAACATCTCCCACTTCATATATTCAAAGAGATCTAATGGCTATTATATTATCCCCCATACTAGCCCCAACCATTCCCTCTAGGTCATCCCCATAGTATGACATGTCACCATCCTGTATCATTTTAGTCCAATTTACCTTCCTCTTTCCCCTGAACAACTTTAATAACCTCCTTAATGATCTTATTGTCTCACTTTTGTCTCCATAATAGTCAGAATAAAATACTGAAATATTTTAGATCTAGAGAAAAGTAACCTCAACATATCCATAATCCAACATAAGAAATAAAATACTATTGACATAGTTGAAGTCTCCATGATATCCTCCTTCTCTCTTCTGTCTGGAAGTTACTGTCCTCTTTAATTTGGTAGTTATTCCCACACATGTCTTTATATCTTTATACTCTAAATATATATATATATATATATATATATATATATATATATATACACACACACATCCCTAAGTAATACGTACTTTTGTTTTTCATGCTTTATAACTCTATAGAAACATCATGTGCCTAGAAAATAAGAGTACAGTTTGCTTCAGAAAATAGTGCTCTGACTTGGGAAGCTTTTAAACTGCTAAACTTGAGGCACTGTGTGGAACTTCTCATCCCTTGGCTTCATATTTTTTTCTTAGGGATGACTGTGATGTTTCCAAATGACTGCAATTCCCTTTTTTTTCTGACCTCAAGATAACAGGATCCAAATGTGAGCAATTTGCATATAGACTTTTGATTCTTATTGTATGAACTGACTCACCCCTTGACTTATTCTAATTTTTCCTTTGTCCCCACTTTTCACTGACATTATTTGAAAGCATGTATATATTTGTGTAAGTGACTACAAAACTTTTTCTAATAATTGGGCAAGGCCTAGGTAAGTAAATAAATAAGTAAATTTGACACATCCTAGAAGAAAGAGAAGAGTTTGATACAGACCCCTTGCATGGTTCTGGTAGTAAGCCTTCTTTTTTTGCATTCAGGATTTTGTGCTACCACAACTGACCAGGTCACCTTGTATTATCACAGAGGCTAATCTGATGTTTTAATAACATTTTAGGGTTAACTGCATTATTCAAAACTGTATTGTAGAGCACCACAAGCCATAAACCAGCTGCTCAAACACTTTATCATGCAATGTCAACATAATGACATCCCATATCTCCATTGGCATTGGAGTAGGGAGGTACAATAAGGATGTAGGAAGTTTCTCTCAGAATTCATATTTATAGCGTATTTAAGGTCACCTCCATAAAACCTTATGCTTCTTTGAAATAATTCTAATGTTCACTTTCTGGGAGAGGTGTGTACCAAAGTAAGTTGTTGTCTTGTCAGAAGGTGAGTCTGTAGGATGAAAAGAAACATGGCAATTGTCTTCAGATCTGAAAATGGCTACCACAGGGGAAAAGGACCAAACTTTTTCTGCGTGGCCCCAAGAGGCAGAAGCAAGCCGGAGGGCTGGGATCAGTAACAGAAAGAAACTTTCTCATGGTCAAAGCCTGCCAAAGATGGAATGGCTTAAACTGTTTGTTGTTATTTTAGTCCTTGAGACAAATAAAATTGAGAATGTTAGTGCAATCAGCTGTGTCCTCTGGTTGTCAAAAACAAAGACTCCATCAGCTGTGAAATAAAAAGATACTACCAGTGCTAAAATGTTTACAGATATTCCTATTATACCTCTATGAATTAAAGATGACAAATTCTGAAAGTGCTTAAGAATTTTATGAAGATTAAAAAAAGGAATTTCGTGAAGATATTATAAGAGTTTGGACATTTGTGGGAAGGGCATGTGACTTCTCAAAGACAGTCTCATTATCCTCATTTATTCTGTTTGGATTTTTCTGAGGTGACAGATGAGGAGTCTTGTATGCTAACAAAAGGGGCTATGAGCAGACAAAGTTCGAGGACTCCTATTTGACTCTGCTATAGCTCACTTGGAGCTCAGCCTCCTACTCGGAGTGAACCAGTGGAAGGGATGAGAAAGAATTTATCCATTCTGGTATCTGAAGTGCTAACCAAGGGCAGCATGCCCAAGAAGTGAACAGAAGTGAATAGACACTGGGTGTCTGAGATACTAGGTGAGTCACTGCCAATATAGTTCATTCTGATTTTTGTATTTATGGCTAAATGTGTACCTTACCGTTCAGTAATCTGGAATTTTGGCAGTCCTATTTGAAAGGCAATATTTCATAGTAAGCATTAATACTTGTGAATTTGAATTCCATATTCTAACCTGCCTTTCACCCTTTGCACATGTCCAGTGGCCATGGCCTCCTTATTGATCAGTGATGGCCAGGAGTGGTGGAAAAACACCAAAGCAGCTCACCTCAGTGGCACTGTGCACCTCTCCCGTCTGCCCTGGGTCAGCCTGGGGCACCTGCTCAGCCATTCTGATACCCACTGTCCAGGATATCCCAGAGGGAATCCCTTGACCATGAGGGGGACAGAAGCTGGCTTTCTCTCCTTCTCCACTTTGCCCTTCCCAGTGCTCTACTCTTGTTCCTTAGGATAATTTCCCAAAATGTGCCACTGGTATACAAGCCCTGGTCCCAGGCTCTGCTTTTGGAAATAAACTAGGTAAAGATAAGCACTAATTTGTTTTATTTGGGAGCAAGTTCTTTTTCATTTGCTGGACTTCTGTTTCCTTTTCATTAAAATGAGAGAATTTGGCTTGTTCATTTCTTCCAGTTGTAAGAGTCTATAAAATAGAGGAAAATTGTCAAGAATTCTGGGAAATCCCATCTTTCTCAATAATTCTTTTATCAACATTCAAGTGATTTAACCACAGTTCAGTTAAAGTTTCCATAATTTTAAATATGTCCCTTCTTCCTTGTGTGGATGCCACAACAACTGCTTTATGGCTTTTTATCTCCCTAGCCCTCAGACCTTATCCTAAAATAGCAAGAAAAAAAGCTTTTAGGGACCTTAGCAATGCCAAAGGCTATAGGTCCGCTCCAACTACTTTTCTACCTTTCACAATTACTGCCCCACCAGAGAAGCTTGGAATGGGGTTGGGTCTCCATAAATGACCACACATTGCTGAGCCTAAGAGTCATGAAGGGCGGGGATAGAGATGATGTGCTGTCAGCAAACACTGGCCTCGGATCACATGGACCAATGAAGGAATGAAGATGATCAAGCAGCTCTCCACTCAGCAATTCCACCCTGAGGGCCCAGACCTAGGAAAATTGGAATGAACACATTTTAGGAAATAGCAGATTCCCAGTCAGAACAAATTTTAAGGCAGTTTAAGGTTGAGACAAAATACTTAGTACTAATAAAGCAGTTTGTTGCTTATTGATTGGTTGTTCCTGTTTTGAGTAGCAGACATCAGGAGAAAGGTGGATTGTGGTCAGAGTCAGATTTTTTTGTGCTCAGATGGAAGGGGGCAGTCTCATGGTGCCTGGACACTGGGAAGAACTTCCAGCTTCTAGAGAGCTTGGGCCTACAGCTGATGACTTGTGCACTAAGACACCTTTGC
The DNA here is from genome assembly GCF_009762305.2 of Zalophus californianus. Lineage (NCBI taxonomy): Eukaryota > Metazoa > Chordata > Mammalia > Carnivora > Otariidae > Zalophus > Zalophus californianus. Next base: position 69,289,213 of record NC_045595.1, on the reverse strand, counting down.
AGGAGTTTGTAAGGGTGAGGTGGTAAAGATGTCACCCAGTGGAGGTTTCCATGAGGTTCTTTGTCCTAATTTCCAAATCCAGCCACTTTCCTCAGTCCAGGCCACCATCAGCTCTCTGGTGAATGACCTTCTCATTGGTCTTCATGTTCCCATTTTGACTTTGCACCCTCCTCCTCCAACCTTTCTGCATGTAACAGCCAGTGTGTTCTTTCAAATGTAAGTCACTTGAAAAAAAAAAATAAATAAATAAAACATAAGCCATGTCATGTCTGCCCCTGCCCAAAATCCCTCTAGGGATTCTCACCGCATTAGAGCAAACTACAAGGTCCTACATGATCTGCCCTGGCTCTTCAAACCCACCCCCTCCTTTTCTCCCATGCTCTAACCATGCTGCCCGTCTCTCTCTTCCTAAAGCATTCAAAGTGTCTTCCCTTCTTTGGGACTCTGTGCTGGTGACATGCTCTGTTTTGCCCCCGGGTTTCCATGTGGCTGGCTCCTTCTCACTATTCAGGTACCAATTCAAATTGGTACCAAATCCAAATTAAAAGCTAGGCTACCAAGTTCGTGCTGTAACAAATTCTGGTTCACAGCCCACCCCAAGGCTAGCTCTGTCCAGCCCCAAAAAAGATGGTGGGTGGGGACAGCCAGATGGTCACTTCCCTCACTCAACCTCTGGGGACCAACTCAATGTCCAGCTGACTGTCATTCTCTTCCTGACCCCACAGGTGCTGCATAGGAAATATCTGGGAATTGGAGATAGAGCACCCCGTGCATCTTCAGGGTGTGCCTAACAGCACAGCCTGCCAGGTAGTCAGCCTCAGAGTGAAGCTGTTCCTTGATCCTTTGAAAGCCTTGTATCACGTCATCTTGTTTAATTGACTTTACAGCATCATCACTATCTGGAAATATTTTAATTATGTATTGACTTATTTGTTTTCTCTCCTCACCTAGTAGAATTGTGCTCTAGGAGAGCAGGGGCCTCTGTGTTTTGTTGGCCACTGGGTCCTCAGCAGTATGGATAGTCCCTGGGATTTATTAGGTGCTCAATAAATCTGGGTTGAATGTGCTGACTCCCAAATGTCCTCAAGGGTCATCAGTTGTGTTCAGAAGAAACCAGAGTCCTCCTGAGAAAGAGTGCGCCCCATGTCCAAAGGGGTGCATCAGAAGGAACTCAAAAAATGAAAATCTGGCTGATGTTGGCAATGAGGAGGCACTCTTAATCTCAGTAATTCATTCTGATGAAGGTTCTTGTGCAGTAAGAAGCCACAAAAAAGGAGGCCAAGCTCTTTTTTACATCTGATACTACTCAATATATAGCCTATCCCATCAGTATGGATTTGTTGCAGAACTTCTGCCAGCAGGCTGCTCTGAGGCTGACTACCTGGCAGGCTGTGCTGTTAGGCACACCCTGAAGATGCACAGGGTGCTCTATTTCCAATTCCCAGATATTTCCTATGCAGCATCTGTGGGGTCAGGAAGAGAATGACAATCAGCTGGACATTGAGTTGGTCCCCAGAGGTTGAGTGAGGGAAGTGACCATCTGGCTGTCCCCATCACCTTTTTTGGGGCTGGACAGAGCTAGCTAGCCTTGGGGTGGGCTGTGAACCAGAATTTGTTACAGCAAGAACTTGGTAGCCCAGCTTTAATTTGGATCCATGAGAGGGTTGGAGTGATTGATGTCGAGGAAGTGGAGCTTGAAGAGTGGGGCAGACACCCAGGTGTGCTGGTCCTTTCATCTTCACATCAAATGCTACCTGGAGAGTTACAGGGCACAGACTGGGGGAGGGGGGCTGAGGGTAGGCAGCTGCTGCTCAAAGCAGAGATGGGGCCCTGTGGCTGAAGATAGATCCTGGCTTCCTGTCAGACAGCTGGCTGTAAATAACAGGCTGCAATTTCCTGGGAGGGGCAGACAGGTAAGAGTCTCCTAGGAGATGAAAGAGCAAGAGCTGATGATATACATAACGGAAATTTAATAAATTCATTCATTCATTTGTTAATCCAACAAGGATCTATATAGCCTTGCTCCTCAAAGTGTGGGCCATGGCCCACAGTGTCAGCATCATCTGGGGGAGCTTGTCAGAAATGCAAATCTCGGGCTCCACCTCGACCCTGCTGAACTTGAATCTGCATTTGGATAAAACTGCCAGAGAATTCTTAACCATAGATAAGTCAGAAGGCCTGATCTACAGGATAACTATAATGGGCCACTATGGGGAAAGCCCTGCAGGGATGCTGGGAGGGTGCATCTGGCAAACATCACGTCCCCACTGTGAGGTGCTCGGAGGGGGGACTCCTTCTTCAGGTGTTACTTCTGAGAAGACACATTCCATACTTGCTTTATGCCTTTCCGAAGTCCCTATAACATCTGTCCACTTTAACAGGGTAAGAACCTAAGTGACGATAGCTCCCAGCAGTGACAATGCCGCAAGGGGGGTATGAGTGCCATTTCTTGATGGGGTTTGAGATAAAGCCACTGCAGGCCCCAGTCCCTTCTCTTGTATCCTCTTCCCACCCCACTGAAATTCCCAGGATCTGCCTACCAAAGAAAACCTGTTCTTCCTGAATGAGTCTGTCAAGTATCACTTACAGCTCTGCATGAATTTGAATCAATGAGTATTTGCATTTCTACACTCTAGATGACTGTTAGAGCTACTAAGCTGAAGGCAACAAACATGTTGGGGGGGTGGCATTTGGGACCAGAGAGGTCACATTGTTCAGGTAAGTTCTGTCATCTTAGGAGGCAGGTCCTCAAAATGACCCTCCCAACAAAGAAGTCTGAAAAGCATATTACAGTTTACAAAAGTACTTTTTCCCTCATGCACCTGTTTTGTATTGAAGAAACTGAAGTTCAAAGGGATTGTGACTTGCCCAAAGTTGTATGACCAGGAAGTGATAAAATTGAGATTCCGACCCAGATCTTCAACTAAAAATTTATATTCTTTATGTACTGTTAGGCTCCTTATATAGGCAGGAGAATTCTTGGTTATCCAGGAAACCCCAAGTCCCTCATCTCCTTCCATTTTCCATTAATTCACACAAAAAGAAATTTATCAAGCACCTTCTTCATGCTGAGGAAAGAGGACAGTTACAAGAATAACATCTATCTATCTGTCTATCTATCATCTATCCATCCATCCATCCATCCATGTATCCAGTTGCTGCCTTTAGCCTCAAGAAAATTACAGACCAATAAAGGAGAAAAGACATACTGAGAAAACTGTATCACATCCAGGCCCCTTTGGTAGAAGCTAAACTTGCTTCAAGACCCAATTTCTCGGCCCCATAGACTCATGTCCTCTCAGCGATGAATGCCAATTCTAGAGTTCACCCTCTCTTGAGGCTCTTTACTGCCAGCTCCTGAATCAAGTGTGCTAACAACATTTCATTCTGTGCCAGTGGACACATGGAATTAAGCCACTTTACCACAGTCCAGAAGAAAAATCCACTCGTGCATTTTGTGAGCTTAGATAAGGCATCGCAAGTGGAGAGTCACAGAGTAGCAATGCCATTGTGGGGGTGCAGTCGCCCCCCAGCCCCGTCTCTCTGCCCCACACCCCTTCACCACTCAGGGAAACTCCAATGCTTCTCTTCCTCTTTTAGGGTGAGTCATTCACCCAGCTCCTAACCCCAAAGCTGTACAACCACACATATCATAGTGTTCAGAGGAGAAAAGGACTTTCTCTTTGCCACCAGGACTTTAGATGCAGTTGGTATTTTATCTTTAAATAAACTCTTTTATTGATAGACAACATCCAGGCAGAGTGTACACATGAGAAGCATACCGTTTGATAAATGTGCACAAAGAAAACACACCTGCATACCCAGAGTCCAGACCAAGGAACAAAATAAAAGCAACATTTCAGAGCCCCGAAGACAATTGGCAATTTAAATAGCAAATTTTTTTCGTATTATAAACACGAGAGGAACATGGAAAGTGCCATGAAAAGGGAGAAATGCCCTACCAGAAACAGAGGATACTTTGTTCTGGCAGGAAGGAGAAAAGGAGACTTCAGAACTGTGCCCTGCAAGATGGGTGGTGTTCGGTTAAACAGAGAAAGGGGCAGGTGTGCCAGGGGGGGAGGGGCTGGGATCCCTTGAGTGTAAGAAGGGGCCTGCAGGGCTTCAGCAACCAGCAAGGAGCCCCATCTGGTCCCTGTCTGGAGATGGGGGAGGGTGGGGAAGAAGTGCTGGAGAACCTCAGGCTGGGACCACTGGTGCACAGTGTGGAATGGCAGAGTAGGCGGCTGTTGTGGGATTTTAGATATATTTTTTAAGACTCCGTGTTGCAACTGCGGAAAAAAAAATCAGACTTGTTTAAGCAAAAATAAATAAATAAATAAATAGCAACATATTGCCTCAGGCTTTGCTTGATCTCCAGTTCAAATGATGGCTAAGAATAGGTTTTCCCACTCCTGTTATTTTATCTCTGTCCTTGAAGTTGTCACCTTTTAATTTGTGTTCGCCCAAAGTGGATCTCGAGGCAAGGATTTGACTATAATTTGGGAAATGCAGAAAGTACCAGTGGGGGGCTGGGTGGGGAAGGGAGACAGGGAAGGGAAGCAGCTGGGAAATCTCCATGCCCCAAGCTTGATCCCAGTGTGAAGTTATGGGAAACCATGTAAGCATGGGCATCGGTGCTCCCTGCTCCAGGGATGAGGCACTGGTAGAGAGCTGCTCATAGGGAGAAGCAATTCCCAGGCACTTCTAGCTGCTGTGTATTCAGGGAGCACAGTCTTCTGAGATTTTTGAGAAAACCCATAGGCAGAGATGCAGCTGGGGTGGCTAGTACCCTTGAAGGTTAAGGCCCCATGGATAATGGCAGGGCTCCGACAGCACCAGCCTCATCTCCATTCTTAGCAGGCTCTGCCTTCCCACTCACAAGTGACAACCATTTCTTGGGGCTGGAAAAGGAGAGATCTCTCTCCTCCAGTACATAAGCAGAAAGCTTGATCTTGGCTTTCATTTCCTCCAACTTGGGCCACTTGAATCAATCCTTGGGGGAGGGGGGCGGAATTGATATCTTAGAAGAGAATTCCCGTACTGTTAGTTGAGAGCAGAGGAGGTAGGAGAAGCAAGTTCACACTCAAATGAGGAGTCTGGTGGGGTGTGATGGAGGTGTCCTGCAGGCAACTAACTGGTGCGTGGTCTGGGAGCCTGAGAAAGAACTTGATTGAAAATGTTTACATGGGCATCTGTCTTCATTTGGGTCTCCTCAAAGCAGACCCTGAGAGAGAACCTGTGTGCAGGTGGAGGAAAGGAAAACAATTCGAAGGGTGTTAGTGAGCATGGGCTCACTATGGACACCTGGGACTCAATCCCACTGGGTCTCTGAGAACCAGAGAAAAACATACTTCAGAATTTCTCACCGGTGTGTGATGCTTCTGCTCACTAGCTCCCATCCGTCATTGGCTGAGAGACTTTCTGAGACATTTTACTCCTCACTCCTTCTAGCCTGACTGGTCTGTGGACACAGCGTGTGCCCATGGCCAGAGAATGGCCTAAGGCCAAGAGACACAGTGCAGGCATCAGCTGGCTGCAGAAATCCTCCAGGACCAGCTGGGGGATGTGGCTGGGACATTATTAACATGTGCTCCTGGGTCCTCTCTGTTCTTCTGCTGCCCCGGCTCTTTGTACCCATCCCTTTTCCAGTCTTCGAATTCCCTGCTCTGTTCCCAGGCAGCCCCAGAGCCCCCATCTCCTGTAATCCCACTATCTGTACCTTCACTCTGGCTCTGGATATGAGTGTTCTGGATGGAAAATATAGTTCTTTGATAAACTCCTACATTACAAAGAACCAAGGAATAAAGGCTCAAATGTTAATCCAAAATTGTCCCTGGGAATGGAAATGGCAGTTATGTGGGCAGGAAGAAAATTATGTGACCTTGGCCTGGATCTGTTAGTTTAATTGAATCAGTGATTCTCACATGGCTTGGAGGGGACTTCAGGATTTCTGAGGTGCTTCTTTCCAACCAGACACACTACCTCCTCTGAATCTGATGGGGTCCCCTGCAGGGAGTTGGGGGTGGAGATAGGGCCTCCTCTCTACCTCCCTGGTAAAGAATCCCTGTGGGAATCTGGGAAGTAACTGATGAGCAAGCCTTGGAATGCAGATGATGTGGAGGCAGAGGGGAGGCTGAGAACCGCTGGTTTGAAATATAACCCTGGATCCCCAAGTGCAGTAGAGTGGGAGGGGCTCATGGAGAGAAGACGTGGGTCTGAATTCAGAACTGACTAGACACGGAGTTTCTCTGTACCTGTTTCACCATCTGTAAAATGATAATGAAAATGCAAGCTGCATGGGAGTGTTATGGGAATTAACAGAGTTTCTGGAACATTGTGTTTTTTTTTATTTTTATTGTTATGTTAATCATCATACATTACATCATTAGTTTTGGATGTAGTGTTCCATGATTCATTGTTTGTGCATAACACCCAGTGCTCCACGCAGAACGTGCCCTCTTTAATACCCATCACCAGGCTAACCCATCCCCCCCCGCCTCCCCTCTAGAACCCTCAGTTTGTTTTTCAGAGTCCATCGTCTCTCATGGTTGGTTTCCCCCTCCGATTTCCCCCCCTTCATTTTTCCCCTCCTGCTATCTTCTTCTTCTTCTTCTTTTTTTCTTAACATATATTGCATTACTTGCTTCAGAGGTACAGATCTGAGATTCAACAGTCTTGCACAATTCACAGCACTCACCATAGCACATACCCTCCCCAATGTCTATCACCCAGCCACCCCATCCCTCCTACCCCCCCACCACTCCAGCAACCCTCAGTTTGTTTCCTGAGATTAAGAATTCCTCATATCAGTGAGGTCATATGATAGATGTTTTTCTCTGATTGACTTATTTCACTCAGCATAACACCCTCCAGTTCCATCCACGTCGTTGCAAATGGCAAGATCTCATTCATTTTGATGGCTGCATAATATTCCATTGTGTATATATACCACTTCTTCTTTATCCATTCAGCTGTCAATGGACATCTTGGCTCTTTCCACAGTTTGGCTATTGTGGACATTGCTGCTATAAACATTGGGGTGCACGTACCCCTTCGGATCCCTACATTTATATCTTTGGGGTAAATATCCAGTAGTGCAATTGCTGGATCATATGCTAGCTCTATTTTCAACTTTTTGAGGAACCTCCATACTGTTTTCCAGAGTGGTTGCACCAGCTTGCATTCCCACCAACAGTGTAGGAGGGTTCCCCTTTCTCCACATCCCCACCAACATCTGTCATTTCCTGACTTGTTAATTTTAGCCATTCTGACTGGTGTGAGGTGGTATCTCATTGAGGTTTTGATTTGAATTTCCCTGATGCCGAGCGATGTGGAGCACTTTTTCATGTGTCTGTTGGCCATTTGGATGTCTTCTTTGGAAAAATGTCTGTTCATGTCGTCTGCCCATTTCTTGATTGGATTATTCGCTCTTTGGGTGTTGAGTTTGATAAGTTCTTTATAGATTTTGGATACTAGCCCTTTATCTGATATGTCATTTGCAAATATTTTCTCCCATTCTGTCGATTGTCTTTTGGTTTTGTGGACTGTTTCTTTTGCTGTGCAAAAGCTTTTATTCTTGATGAAATCCCAATAGTTCATTTTTGCCCTTGCTTCCCTTGCTTTTGGCGATGTTTCTAGGAAGAAGTTGCTGCGGCTGAGGTTGAAGAGGTTGCTGCCTGTGTTCTCCTTTAGGATTTTGATGGACTCCTGTCTCACGTTTAGGTCTTTCAACCATTTGGGGTCTATTTTTGTGTGTGGTGTAAGGAAATGGTCCCGTTTCATTCTTCTGCATGTGGCTGTCCAATTTTCCCAACACCATTTGTTGAAGAGACTGTCTTTTTGCCATTGGACATTCTTTCCTGCTTTGTCAAAGATGAGTTGACCATAGAGTTGAGGGTCCCTTTCTGGGCTCTCGATTCTGTTCCATTGATCTATGTGTCTGTTTTTGTGCCAGTACCATACTGTCTTGATGATGACAGCTTTGTAATAGAGCTGGAAGTCCGGAATTGTGATGCCGCCAGCTTTGCTTTTCTTTTTCAACATTCCTCTGGCTATTCGGGGTCTCTTCTGGTTCCATACAAATTTTAGGATTATTTGTTCCATTTCTTTGAAAAAAGTGGATGGTATTTTGATGGGGATTGCATTGAATGTGTAGATTGCTCTAGGTAGCATTGACATCTTCACAATATTTGTTCTTCCAATCCATGAGCATGGGACGTTTGTCCATTTCTTTGTGTCTTCCTCAATTTCTTTCATGAGTATTTTATAGTTTTCTGAGTACAGATCCTTTGCCTCTTTGGTTAGATTTATTCCTAGGTATCTTACGGTTTTGGGTATAATTGTAAATGGGATCGACTCCTTAATTTGTCTCTCTTCTGTCTTGTTGGTGTATAGGAATGCCACTGATTTTTGTGCATTGGAACATTGTTTTGATTGCAAACTTACTTATGACTTGTTTTGGAATCTACCTTCTGAATGGTTTTTGATTCAAAACCACCCAGTGAGATTATGGAATAGCGGTCTCCTGGGACCCTCCCTTCTGCCTGTATTACTGACCCTCCTGTCGAGCTCCTGGTCAGCATCTGCCCTTGGAGCTTGAGCTCCTCCACAGTTGCTAAAGGGTTCTTAAAAGTGGAGAGATCAGGGTTGTTTTCCCTCATCTCTTGCAGAGCCACCTCACTCTTTTGTCTGGTAGACTTAGGAGATTAGGGGCACTCTGGAGGTCAGTTCAGATGTGTCCCAGAGGGCCACAAAAGAGTGTAGAAAACGTCTGCTTGTGAGTCTTGGGACAAAAGGTGGATATTTAACAGGAAAGGCAGGAAATGGAGGGTGAACACCCTCCCTGGCAGAGACAGGGGAAGTGACAACCATGACAAGATCACCTCCTCAGAGACTCTTTCCTGACCCCCCACTCCTCCTCCCTAGGTGAAACTGGAGACATTCCTCCTCCTCTTTGAGCTCTACAGGGCACACTTTTACCAAAGAACTGCCAGTCTCATCTATTACATGCATGTGTCTGCATGACTATTTCTGCCTTTCCTATGTGCCTTTAATTAGTACTGAAATCATTGCCTCAAATATTCAACACAGGGGTGCCTGGTTGACTCAGTTAGAAGAGCATGTGACTCTTGATCTCAGGGTCATGAGTTGGAGCCCCATATTGGGTGTAGAGATTATGTAAATAAATAAAAATTCAACATAATATTTTTTAAATATGATAAACAAAGAAAATAGCATACACACAAAATAGCACATACAAGAAAATTTTATTTGCATTCCTAAAAAGATGCTAGTTGTTGTGGATTCTCCAAGAAACCTGAGTGAGTTGACAATTTATCCTAAACCGAAATGCAAACATAAATGCTGTCAGAGTGAAAAGCCACCTGCTGCCATTTGGAGGGGAGGAAGTGGGTGGAAATTCCCAGGAATTCCCTGGGTGACTCCTGCAGAGGCATTGCCTCAAGGAGACTGACCCCAAATATAGCAGGTGCAGCTGGCCCCAGGCTGGAAAAGTATTCCTTGGCTATTCTTCACCCTTAGCCAGGAGGGGCTCTGCCCAGTATCAGGCTTTCTTTTTTTTTTGCCTCCTGGATTAGTGTGACATGCTCTGAGACTTTTTTTTCCTTAGAGTTCCATGTGGCAAAATGAAAAGAAAAAATTGCTGACCCCTCCTCTTTCCCCCAGTTGCTTTACCCAATGACATCCAAGGACACATTTTTGGCTCTTTTTCTGTGCCTGCTTCATGCACCTACTGAATACACCAGGAACCCAAGCAGAAAGCTCTTGCAGCAAGAGCCTGTCCAATTAAGGTCCCACTAGTGTGGGGCCTCTGAGAATACCTGATGTACAAGAGCTCTGCCAATGAGACAAAGATAATGCAAAGTCAGTCCATTTAGTATATTCCAGTGGTCCCTTCTAGTGCTGAAAGAATGGTACAAACCTATGCACAATCCCATCTGGAATAGGGTAGGAAATAAATGAAGAAATAATTACACAATGTTAGTTACATATTAATGTTTATATATGGAGTGTATTTTCAGAATAGTTTGCAAATATTCCACATTCAAGGATTCACTGTGTATAGTGTAGACTCATATTTTAATCTTTCTGTAATAGGATTTGCAGAAGAGTGGAGAAATGATTGGACCATTCAATAAAAGGTATTAAAAAGAAATGATATACTTTTACACCATAAGATACACAGAAAAACATTGAAAGAGCATTAAGAAGTTAACAATAAAAGTATGAGAGTATTAGAATAAAATACAGGATAGTTCATTTTAAGAAAATGTTTGGGGGGTGCTGGGTGGCTCAGTCGTTAAGCATCTGCCTTTGGCTCAGGTCATGGTCCCAGGGCCCTGGGATTGAGCCACGCATCAGGCTCCCTGCTCCGTGGGAAGCCTGCTTCTTCCTCTCCCACTCCCCCTGCTTCTGTTCCCTCTCTCACTATGTCTCTCTCTGTCAAACAAATAAAATATTAAAAAAAAAAAGAAAAGAAAATGTTTGGATGTGGGCTTCCTAAGTAAGAAACAAACTCCCAAAAGCCATATAAGTGGAAAATTAAGAAATTTTATGTCATAAAAATGAAAAACTTGTGAATAATAAAAAAACCATAAGCAAGGTTAGATGGAAAGTTACAGGCAGAAGAAATATTTGCAATATATTTAATACAGAGGGATTATTAGCTAGAATGGAATGTGTGTGTGTATGTGTGTGTGTGTGTGTGTGTGTGTGGTTATGTGTTACAAATCGATAAGAAAAACTGTTAGGATGGAAAAATAGACAAGCGATATGAATGGATACTTCAAATGCAGGTATACAAATGGCCAAAGATATATGAAAATGCTTTAGACTGCAGTCATAATTAAATAAAGATGAGGTACCATTTGACACACACAGAATTGGAAAAATTTAAAAGATGGATCTATCAGTAGAGGTTCTTAGTTGCCAAGAGAATTCAAACCAGAGACTTTAAGCAAGAAAGAAATTCTTAGGAGGGAATTTCTAGGAAGGCTAGAGATAAAATTGTAGAATACAATGCTAGAACAACACCAGATCACTCCACACCACCTGTGGAGGTCATTCTGACTAAGATATCCCTGCTACCCACACTCGATCCAGACTCTGAAACTTGCACCTGTGATGTTAGGCACTGGACGCCACCAATTCTGCCTCTGAAACTCCTGTAGAACTAGACACCTTCACAACCAACCTTGTCAAAAGAAGGATTTCATGTTCACCTATTTCTTCACATTTCCCACTTCTGAACAGAAGACTTGAGTGGCCATGTCTGATTGGTGGAATGTATGTCACATGCCAGCAGCTTAGATACAATGAGGCTGAGAAAGCAACACTTGATTTCTATAATGGGACAAAGGACTCATTATATTTTCAAACACAGAAAGGATAATCTAAAGATGGTGAGGTTCTAAGTTTCCACTTTGCGAAACTAGAAAAAGACAAGCAGAAGGAAAGAAAAATAAAGATAAAAACAGAAATCAGTGAAATTGAGAACAGAAAAATAAAAGAAAATGTCAATGAAACTAAACTCTGGCTCTTTGAAAAGCTTAATAACACTGATAAACATCTAACCAGACTGACCAAGGAAAAGCCCAGAAGATATAAATTACAAATATCAGGAAAAGAGGTGATATCACCACAGACTCCATGAACATTCAAAGAACAATAAGAGAATACTATGAATAACTTTCTGCCCATAAATTTGACAACTTAGATGAAATTCTTTGAAAGACACAAACTACCAAAGCTCACTCAAGAAGAAATAGATAACATAAATAATCCTATACCTTATTAAAAATTGAATTAGTAGTTAAAGGCCTCCCGAAAAAGAAAACTCCAGGCCTAGATGTCTTCATTGGTGAATTCTAGCAAACATTTAAGGAAGAAATAATATCAACTATACACAAATGCTTAGAGAACATAGAAGAGGAAGGAATACTTCCCAACTTATTTTATGAGTCCTGTATTACCCTGAATAACAAACTGGACAAAGATTTCATAAGAAAAAAACATTATAAACCAATATCCCTCATGAACATAGATATGAAAATCCTCAACAAAATACAAGTAAAATAAACCCAGGAATATATAAAACAATAATACATTATGTCTGACAAGGATTCATCCTTGGAATGTAAGTTCGATTCAACATTTAAAAATCAATCACTGGGGCACCTGGGTGGCTCAGTAGGTTAAACATCTGCCTTCGGCTCAGGTCATGATCTCTGGGATTGAGCCCCGCATTGGGCTCCCTGCTCAGTGGGGAGTCTGCTTCTCCCTCTCCCTCTGCCCCTCCACACCCACCCCCCGACTTGTGCTCTCTTTCTCTCTCAAATAAATAAATAAAATCTTTAAAAACAATCACTATAATTTACCATGTCAACAGACTAAAGAATTACCATATGATAATCTCTACAGATGCAAGAAAAACATTTAACAAAATTCAATATTGATTCATAAGCAAGAGCTCTCAGCAAACTAGGAATTACCTCAACCTGATCAAAGATATCTGCAAAAAAATCTTTTAGCTAATGTATACTCACTAGTAAAGACTGAATATTTTCTCCTAAAGTTGAAACAAGACAAATATCTCTGCTCTCACCACTCCCATTCACATTGTATTGGAGATCCTAGCCAGTGCAACAGTCATCTCTATTGGAAAGGAGAAATGACAAACTCTCTCCACTGACAGATGGCACGATTATCTACATAGAATATCCAAAATAATCTACAAAGAGCTACTAGAAATAGTAAGTGAGCTTAGCATTATTGTAGAATACAAGGTTAATAAAAAAATCAATCTTATTTTCATATGCTAGCGATGAACAATTGAAATTTGAAATTTAAAAAAGTATGCTAATCACACCCAAAAATATGAAATGCCTAGGTACAAATTTTACAAAATATGTTCAGAATAGGTGTGCTGAAAAGTATAAAACACTGGTGAAAGAAATAAAAGAAGACCTAAGTAAATAGAGTTATATGTTTGTGAATTGGAAGACTCGGTATGGTTTAGATGTCAATTATCTCCAAGCCGACTTCTAGATTAATGTAATTCCAACCAAAATCCCAGCAGGATTTTTTAGACACTGGCAAACTGATTCTAAAATGTATATAGAAAGGCAAAGGAACTAGAAAAAGCAAACCAGGGGTGCCTGGGTGGCTCAGTTGTTAAGCATCTGCCTTTGGCTCAGGTCATGATTCCAGGGTCCTGGAATCGAGCCCCGCATCAGGCTTCCTGCTCTCCAGGGAGCCTGCTTCTCCCACTTCCCCTGCTTGTGTTCCCTCTCTTGCTGTGTCTCTCTCTGTCAAATAAATAAAATAAAATCTTCAAAAAAAAGGAAAGAAAGAAAAAACAAACAAATTTTGGAAAAGAACAAGTTTGGAGAACTCACACTACTGGATTTCAAGACTTATTATAAAGCTACAATGACAAAGAGAGCATGTTATTTGTAAAAGGATAGACACAAAGATTAATGAAACAGAATAGAAAGTCTAGAAATAGATCTACATATATGCTTGTTTGGTTTTGACCAAAATTGCAAAGGCAATTTACTGGAGCAAAGGTAATCTTTTCAACAATTGGACATTCATATGCAAAGAAATAAGAAACAAAAAACCTTGGCCCAGTTTAAAATACACACAAGAATTGAACAGATGCTTTACTAAAGTAAATATATAGATAGCAAATATGCACATGAAAGAATGCTTGGTATTATTAGTCATTAGGGAAATAAAAATTAAAATCATAAGATATCTCTACTCGCCAGTCAGAAGGGGGAAAAAAATGAACGAAGAGAAAGAAGAAACACCATTAATACCAAGTGCTGATGAAGATATGGAGAAACTAAAACCCCTTTCTGTTGCCTGGGGGAATGCAAAATGATATAGCCACTTTGGAAGATAGTTTGGCAGTTTCTTATAAATACCATATGACCCAGCAGCATCACTCACTGATGTTTACCTAAGTGAAATGAAAGCTATGTTGACCTCTACACAGATGTTTATTCATAATCATCAAAAACTAGAAAGAACACATATGTTCTTCACTGGGTGAACAGATAAAGTGTAGTACTTCCAACTCAGCAATAAAAATAAATGAATTGTTGATACCCAATAACACGGATGAAAGCCAAATGCATTTAAAAAGCCAGACTCAAAAAGTTAACGTATTCTATGATTCCATGGCAACTTGGAAGAGGCAAAACTACAGACACAGGAAATGTACTAATAGTTGCCAGGGGCTTGGTGTGGGGGAAGGCTTGAGTACAAAGAGGCATGGGTATATTGTTGGGGGTGATGGACCTGTTTTTTTATCTTAATCCTGGTGGTAGTTATATGACTGTATGCATGTGTTAAATTTCACAGAATTCTTTGATAAATTTACATGTAGTAAATTTCACCCTCCCTCCAAAAAAGTTGAAGACCACAACATAACCAATTTCACTGTAATAGGGAACATCAGTATCCCACAAAGCAGGATAAAGGGAATTCAGATGACCTTTTAGCAAGAATATCAATTGGTGAGCACTTCTTGGAGTGCAATTTAGCAGTATATCTTAAAATTGGGAAATGTGCACTCCTTAAAATAGGCAGTTCTGCCTCTGAGAATGTATCCCACAGACATCCTTGGGTAGGGTAAGGCCTATGGGAAATGCAGTCTACCTGGTCTCCTCAACTTGGGGACAACGAAGAAATGCCATCCTTGCTGTGGGTACTTGGGGAGAAAGATGTTGTGAGCACCCCACTCATCTTCCCCGGGGCCATACTATCTTAGTGCACACCAACCAGTCTGCCAGTTGCTCTAGGGCTTGCTGTGGCCTGAAGACCTCTATCCCCAGCAGCCCTCAAATAACGACTTCTGGGAGTTGATATATAAACATCCCTTTTCTCTCAATCAATTCCTACATTGATTTCCAGAATTCCTCATCACAATTAACTTTCAAAGTTCAAACATAATGACTGGTTTGGTAACACCTCTCTTATTTACTTCCTTTTCTTCCCTGCTTGGATTATGTCTCAAATAAGGGATTGTGTCTGTGATTATGTCTCAAATAAGGCAATTCTGCTCAAATCCTGTCTTGTGGTTTGCTTCAGGTGGAAACCAAACTAAGAAAATGGGGTCCTTCTGGAAGAAAGGCAGTAGTGACACCACCCTTGGGTGGCTTCCTGATTGGTGAGCACCAATGAAAGGGCCAGACCACCAAAGGACAACTGCTCATGAGCATATGTGGGACTCTTGAAGTCTGGAAACATAGGGCATGGCCAGATTTTGCATGAGGTGTAGGCTTGTGCCACTGAAATGTAGATTATTACTGTGGTTTGGATCCCTGCTTTGCTCATGTTGCCATCGGTGGGACAGAACCACATGCCATTTGAGAGTTTCTCACAATCGGTGCTTTAAATTAGATGAGGACAGCTGAACTTGTGGGCTTACTGCAGAGGCACTTTTCCCAAGCACCATCAGTCACTGTTCAGAGATTTAAATTTCACAAATGGAATCTGTAGCCTGTGAACTACTGCTATTTAAGTTGGGTATTAATAATTTGTGCCTCTTCTACTACCAAGAAAGAGTTTTGAGAAATGACTGCTTATGTTGTGCATTTTAGAACATCCTGGGTCAATTCGTCTTCTAAAGTTAACTGGTCAAAGCAGCTGCTGTTCACAACATCAAACATTAAGTTTTCATAATCCATAATGGACTGGCTCCAAAGACAAGTTTCAAGCCTATCTGGTGAGGCTTGATTCAGATCTTTTTCTTTCACAAATAACAATCATTGTTGAATCATTTCAAGTCAGCTGGACTCCTTATGAAGACCAGACTGTCTGGAAAGTGATATAAGGTCAAGACAGTCCTTGAAGACACTCTGAGTCTCTGCAAGTGCACTGCATTCTTACTATTGGCAATATCAGAGTGTCGGGCTTGATAGAGGTCAACTAGCTCATGTTGGATCAAATGTCATTGAGCCTCCTGCCATACCAGTCCCATATTACATTGGACTATCTTCTCCAAGACACAGCCTACAGGATGATTAATTAATGCCATTAACTGTGTTTCTTGACAGAATCGACTGTGTTAATTGACAGGTGCCTTTATAGGTGTGGGTGGGCGACAAGTAATGAAACTTGTCTCAGCAATTCAGTTTATTCATAAGTTGTAGAAACTGCTTCTTTTCTGAAAAATGACTTGTAAGAGAAAAGGCTGTATTACTATAGAAGATAATTTTTTTGTGATATGTGGACCCTATAACTCACCCAGGTATTGCTCATCTGTTAATACTGCCAGGTGGTTTAGAATAGATCCTAACATTCAGCATGACTGGTCAAAAAATTTCGACGAGAAATCCATATAGATTTCTGCAAAATGAGTGCAAGGGAAGAATTTCTTGATATAAATTTATCTTGATACATATTTAGCCATCTCCTTAGAGAAAGGATGTAAGTCCTTGTTAACAGTAGTCTCAAGCAAATATTTAGAGTTATAAAATTTGACAGTGTGTATGAGGACTGTATCGCACAAACCAAAACTTTCAGAAAGACTCAGATCCTTAAAAAAGGTTGTTCAGTGGCTGGGTCAACTGGGACAGAGGAATGCAGATGGTTGCTCAATCCTACAAGCTCTCCTTTGAAAAATAACCTTTTATTTTCCCTTAGTTATAAGTTTCTTTGCTTATAAAAATCCAGATGTGATTTCATCCCTTTATGTCACCCAGCCTGGATGTAGAGCAGGGTGAGGGTGGTAGATGCTCACTTGTAAAAATTCAGATGGGCTTGGGGTAGGACACATGGAGACCTAAGAAACACAAGCTTGTAGGAAACAGAGAAAGCCAGGGAAGCATGAGAAGAATGAGGGCTGAGGTAAAGGATAGGACTCTAGGGTAGAGGCTTCCAGGGTGACCAGATTTTGGCAGATGTTATTAGGGGGGCCCCAAACAGCAGAAGCAGTAGGTGGTCCTCTCAGCAGTGCTAAGCCCACTTGAAGATGAGTCCACTAACCAGATTAATGGAATCCTGCTGAAGCCACAGTGGGCCATTTTGTTCCCCTCTGGAATGAGGGTATGGTGGGCACTCAGCCACTTCAGGCCTCAGGTCAAGAAGAATGAAGCTTAGCACCAGGCTTATGGACAAGAGAGGGTGGGAAGCTGACCCAACACCATGGGTATGAGTGCAAGGTTGATACAGGGAGCCCTTTGGTGGTCTGAGGACTCATCATAGCAGGTATTAAGCTTGTGGCTCAGCAGGAGTCATTCTAGCCCCACATGCTGGGGGACTGGGCTGCTGAGATGCAATTTGCTAAAAGGTATGTCGCTGACTTGGTCTTGCATGTTGAATGATGCAACCTTCCCATAAGAAGCCCAAGTATGGCCCAGATGCATGTAGGGATGTCTGATGAAGCAAGCACAGCACAATATGCTAGCCCTCAGACTTTTCCCTGCCCTGCTCTGCTCCCTTGTGCAACCCCAGGCACACCAGCTTCTTTGTTTTTCTTTCACAAGTCCAACAACTTCCTGCCTCAGGGCCTTTCTACTTGCCATCCCCTCTGCTTGGACAGCTTTTCCTCCACACATCCTCTTGGCTCACTCCCCCACTCTATTCTGGTTTCTGCTCAAATGAACTTAAGAAAGGTCTTTCCAGACCATTTTTACTAAAATTGCACTTTTTCTTTCTCTAACCCTTTACTCTGGATTTATTTATTTTTCTTCATAGCACTTATAATTCCTTGATATTATATCAACTTGTTATACACGGTCTCCCCAGTATAATAAAAATATTATAGGGGTAGAACTAACTGTGCCATCATATCTCCAATGTATAGAACCAGCTTCTGTACAAAGAGGTGCTCAAGAGACATTTGATGAATGAATGAATGAATGAGCTGTACTAGTGTCCACCATATGGAATGACTGGCAATGGTGCTCGCCACCAGCCCGCATGTGACATAGTCAGCAGTTAATTAAGTCAGCACAGTGGGGCTGCCTAAAGTTGTCAGTGGTCCTAAGAAAGGACTGTAGGGCTCCAGAAAACTTGGGTTGCTCAAGTGTTGTGAAGAGAAGCTTTCAGCTTACGGTGAATCTTCCCATTGCCTGGTTCTCTCCCCAGCGGGTTCTCCCCGTCTCCTGTGGACAATGGCAGTCCTGACTGACACCAGCACCTCCTGCAGGGGCTGGAGACAGCCAGTTTCCAGGCAAGTCGCAATCTTGGAAGCAACCTGGGAACAGGAAATAAATTCCTCTAATTTGTATTCTCAGCAAGATTCAAGATGACACGGCACTGATGAAAAGGGAGAAATTTGAAATCAGGATAGATTGCTTTCTGATGAAAACATGAATTCCCTAATTTAGAAAACCATCCTGGACAGCATGAATAACATAGTGGATAAGGCAGAAAAGAGACTCATTGATTTTGAAGGATGGTTTGATAAATTATCTGATTATTCAGAAATGTAAAAAGATTTCCTATAAGTGTAAAAAGATTGAGATCATGAGCAAAAAATAAGAGTCATGAAAAATTGATTCAGGAGGTGTTATAAAAGCCATTTTCCAGAGCTGAAAAGACTAAAATCTTTAGATTAAAAGGGCTTACCAAGTATCAGAGAAATTAATAGAAAGAAAGAATACACACTTAGGAATCCCCTGGAAATTTTTTTTTAAATTTGAGAATAAGGGGAAAAAAATCTTACAAGTGATCAGGTAGATAAAACGAACAAAATGATCAAGTTCACAGCTTACTTTTTTTCTGCAACTCTAAAGATCAGAAGGAAATGGGGTAATGTTATACATGACGATTGAAAAATTTGAGGCAAGGAAAATAGAGAAGACCCAGACAGACAAGGTCTCAGGGGGAATGCAACAATCTCGTGTCTCTTCCTCATTCTTCAGTAGTCCAGTGATCTTAGAAACAAATCACAATAGAGAACCCCAGTATGAGGATAACACAACACGAAAGAAATGAGGTGAGCAATGATAGAGTCTGAAGTGAAACTATTCTCTAAATAATTAAATATATAAATAGCACATTGAATATAAATCATTAAATTCTTAATTTTATAAAGAAACAATGCTAATGTAAAAATAATCATGAAAAGAAAAAGATTGACAGTTAAACAATATTTTTAACCTGGACTTAAAAACCGAGGTTATACCAAAAAACAACTTTGGGAGGTTGGAGGTGGACATGGGTGGGAAAGAAAGGAAGGTGTACTAGGTCATCCATTGTCTGTGCAGAGGGCCTATAGGTCCTCTCTCATTCTTGACACTGATAAAAGACTACAGGATCAACTATTTTTTGAAATGTAAGGGTAACCACTAACCCAGGAAAAACAGAATTCACAATGTTCAAATCACTTGGGTAAATAAAAACAAATAAGCCATTTGGCAAAAGACAGGAAACAAAGAAGCAAAGAGGCATAAAAATCCCAAACAGTTTGCAGAAACTACAATGAAAGAAATAACACCACCTATGTCTATTGTCGAAACAAATAAAAGCGAAGATCCCCAGGTTGGATCTAAATGTGGATTATTTCTAAGAAACATATCTAAGACAATGACAGAGAAACTAAAATAAGTAAGTAAATAAATAAACAGACAAATAAATGAGGTGCCAGAATACACCAGGGTAGGACACACAAATAAAATAATCTGTTTAAAACACAAGGTAGGGGGCGCCTGGGTGGCTCAGTTAAGCGTCTGCCTTCGGCTCAGGTCATGATCCCAGGGTCCTGGGATTGAGTCCCACATCTGGCTCCCTGCTCAGCAGGGAGTCTGCTTCTCCCTCTCCCTCTGCCTTTCCCCTTGCTTGTACTCTCTCTCTCTCATTCTCTGACAAATAAATAAATAAAATATTTAAAAAGAAAAAAAGAAACAAGGTAGGGGAAGGAACCCTTGTTATTCCCCATAGTTTCTTTTATTTTTTTAAGATTTTGTTTATTTATTTATTTATTTATTTATTTTAGAGATAGAGGGAAAGACCACACACCACAAGCAGGGGTAGGGGCAAAGGGAGAGGGAGAGAATCCTCAAGCAGACTCTACACTGTGCTTGGAGCCTGACATGGGGCTTAATCTCAGGACCCTGAGATCATGACCTGAGCCAAAACCAAGAGTTGGCCACTTAACTGATTGAGCCATAGTTCCTTTTAGCAAGAGCATCACATTTATGTGAAAGAAATGTATTGATGAGCCACTACGGTGGCATTGGGAGCCCAAGGGCAAGCTTAGGCCTCAGAAGATGCTCACTAAACTGTTGTATAGGACCCTGTAAAAGACTTACCTGTGATCCTCAGACACGGGTAGAGAGAGAAGGCAAGGAACCAGCAGGCTGCTGGTGGGCTGTGCTCTGCTTTGTTACCCTCTTCCTGTGCTCCAAGCAAGGTTAGTTAGGGTAGCCAAAACTCCTGCTGAACCCTGGGCACCCATGGGCTCTTTGTGGAAATGGGTAAAGGAGCTTGTTTTTCCGTCCTCTACCCAATAGATGCCAATAGCTTCCCCCTCTCCCCTCAAGTTTTAATAATGGAAAATGTCTTGGACATCACCAAACATTCCCTGTGAGAAAAACTGCCCCTGGATGAGAACCACGCATCTACACTGGCCCCCTGGGGCTGTGGCGGGTGCTAGCACCACGCTCTCCGGAATGAGGACCCACTTTTCTCTCCTCTTTCAAGGCCAGGTTTATTAATGGTGTGAGGTAGGGGTGTTTTGCTTTGAAAACACAAGAGACTTCAAAGGCTGAGTCTCAAAGCCAGCCTATCAAGCTGGCATTTTTGGACTTGGCTATCTCTGACTTCAGTAGCTCTCTCATATACCCTAGCCAAGGTTCAAAACCTTTGTCACTGCTGCAGAGGGAGCATGCTCTGAATAGAGTCTCCACTGTTATTTTCCATTTCTTTGGTAATAGGAAGAGTGATTTACCCAAGGTGTTCTATATTGTTGAGGACCACCCATTGGTCTGGTGAGAATGGGCTTCTAAGTCTGCAGATGGATCCCCAGATGCACTCATTAATTTAGCTTTCTCCCTCAAGGAATGTGATTCCTCCATGCTGAGGAACCAGAACTAGAACAGGAGAGAACCTCTTTCATGAGCAAGATTTATAACATACCTGACAGAAAATGTGATCCAAGGCAATGTAGCTATTTGTCATTTCCATTCCACCCGAAGCTGTTCAGAGTGTTCTGTGTAATTCTCCTTGGCCATGAGGGGAATGTAAAAAGCACATCGAGTTTGCTGCTAATGGACTTATTATAGCTGTGTGACTTGGGAGAATTTCCTTAACCTTTCTGAATTTCATTTTCTTTATCTAAAAATGAGTACCTATTCATGAGTAGGGTGGTGTTTTATTTTTTTAATAAAATGAGATAAAGTATGCAAAATCACCAGGTAAAATACCTATCACAGAGTTGTCAATCAACAGATGGCAATTACTCTGTTCTTTATGACCCTGACCATGTTTCTTCATTCATCTGAACTTTGATTTTCTCATTTGTAAAATGGGAATGATAATACCAATTTCACTGGGGTCCTATAGAGATGAAGTAACAATTTAGATGAAAATCTTCTTAGAACCATGGAGTTCTATAAAAGTATGATTATATCCACTACATAACCACTATGGATAACACTGGAGCTTGTAACATGGTGATGAGCACTGGCAGGTTGTCTGTAAGCTCTGGTGGCCAGCATGAGGTAGTTGTGCTCTTTGACCACCTCCAGGCACCTGCTCTTCTCACCTTAATATTAATGCAGGTATTGACGTTTCCTAGCAAGCACTGGTCCTGAGTGAAGCTTCCAAAGTACCCCACCCTAAGTCAAGGGGCCATCCTCTGGTTCAGATTCCTGAAGGGCTTAGCTCTTCTGAAGGGGAGAAGGGTCTCACAATGTAAAATATCTTCTCTTTGATGCTTAGTGAGAGCTCACATTTTTAGAGCGTTCACTCTGTGTCAGTCATTGTGTTGCACTAAACATATTGTGTGAATTATTTTATGTGATCTTCACATGATCCCCTGAAGTGAGCACTATTATTATCCTTAATTTATAGATGAGTTAATTGAGGCTCAGAGTGGTAGCTCAAGTGTGGGAGCTGGAATTCTAATCCAGTAGTCTAACCATACAACTGGCAGCCCTCTAATTTCAAATACTGGAAACATTGTCATCCTAGAGCTTAGATTAGGACTTGGCTTTGCCGGGGGAGGCGGGGGGGCAGGATACAGGGAGGAAGACTTTTTTCCCTCAAAATAAAAGAGAATATTTTATCAACCAGAGTTGTCCCAAGTGAAACACAGCACCTTTAAGTATGAAGGCCCTCTATTATTGCAGATATTCAAGCATAGTCTGAACAAATAGCCATCAGAAACATAGAAGGGAGAATTCTATTTGGATAGGGTTTTGGTTATACAGGAATGTAAATGTTCCAGAAACATCAGGTTTGGGATTTTGGCAAAACACAAACCATATGTGGAATATAGTCTGTATGGGAATGGTATCATAAGTAGGAAGTCAGGTTCTCTCTCAAAAAGAAAATAGGATTGACTATAATGGATCGTGGGTAAAATCAAATCTAATACCAAAAGATCCAAGATAGCTCAGGAAATGGATGGATTAAGGAAGAAAAAAATGAGAGCTAAAGTGAGCACCCAGAAATTAAAAAGAGCTAGGTAAGTCTGAACAGACAAGCAGCATTGTGAACCTAGGAGATCAATTTAGATATGTAGGTCTACATTAACTCTCCAAGGGTGGGCAGGAGCCAGATCCTACTTTGTATGTTAGGCCCTGAAATCCAAGCTTCATCCTACAGGCAAAAAGTACAGCAGAAGGGCTGTAGATGGGTGGTCCCATGTTGATAAAGTTGGGGGATGATCAGAGAAGGTCTGATCCTCTGGCCAGGCAGCAATGCTTAAGAGATTGGTCACAGGACTTCTACCTGACCCCTCATTGACCAGTCTGGGCTCGTCCTCCACCATGCCACTGATCTGCTTCTGTCAAGTTCATCAATAGGTTTCATCCTGAAAAACTAAAGGTAATTTTCTGTCCTCAAACTAGTTTATTTCTCAGCAGTATTTTACACAGTAGCACTCTCCTAGCTTGGTTTCCATGATACCACACTCTCCAGGGCACTTTTATTTTTATATCACAATATTTAAAACATACAAAAAGCATAGAAAGTTTACACAGTCATACACCCACTACCGAGATCAAATAGGTGTTTACATTTTGTCATGTTAATTCCAACTTCCAAAAAAATTAATTCCTAATTTTTTTTTCTTCTGGATTCAATTTTCTTCATCCTAAAGTGCATCCTTCTTTCTGGTAGATCCTCTTGATTTTGGTCTAAATATGTCATTTTTTGCCCTTACTCTTTTTTTTAAAGATCTTATTTATTTATTTCACAGAGAGAGACATTGAGAGAGGAAACACAAGCAGGGAGAGTGGGAGAGGGAGAAGCAGGCTTCCCGCCGAGCAGGGAGCCCGATGTGGGGCTCAATCCCAGAACCCTGGGATCGTGACCTGAACTGAAGGCAGACACTTAACAACTGAGCCACCCAGGCGCCCCCGGCCCTTACTCTTGAATGACATTTAGCTGAATATAGATTTTAAATTAAGAGTGAATTTTCTCTTAGTTATTTCCTTATATAATGCCAATCCTCTATTACTGTGAAAAAGTCTATTGTCATAATAAACCCTCCTCATAAACACTGTTTTAGAAAACAAACAGCAAGACGAAAGACCTAAAACTAATAACAACAATAATCAATTAAATGTAAATGGTTTAAACACTCCCATTAAAGGCAGTGATTTTCAGTTTGGATAAAAAGATGAAGATACCACTAAATGTTGCTTAAAATAAATGCACTTTAAATATAAAGATATGAACAAGTTAAAAATAAAAGGAAAATTTATACCATGTTAACACTACCTCCTCCCCTATGTCCCCTCAAAAAAGATTGGAATGGCTATATTAAATGTTAGACAAAGTCAATTTCAGAACAAAGACTATTCATAATGATAAAGGAGTTATTCATAAAAGTCATTCACAAACCTAAATGTTTATGCACCTTACAACAGAGCCTCAAATACATGAAGCAAAAATTGGTAGAATTTCAAGGATATAAAAGATACAATTCACCATAATAATTGGAGATTTCAATAACTAAATAATTGACAGAACAAACAAATGGAAAATTAGTAGGACATAGGAAACTTGAACAACACTGCCAACCAGCTTGACCTAACTGACACTTATAGAATATTCCACTCAATGACAGAATACATTTTTTCAAGTACACACAGAGAATTTACAAGATGGATAATATTCTGGGCCATAAAAGAAGTTTCATTAAATTTTAAAAGATTCAAAGCAGACACAGTATTTTCTGATCACAATAAAGTTAAATTAGAAATCAATAACAGAAAGATATCCGGAAGATTCACAAAAATTTGGAAACTAAGTAACACACTCTAAATAACCCATGGATCAGAGAAGAAACCAAAAGGGAAATTAGAAAGCATATTAAGTTGAATGAAAATGCAAAAAAAAAATAGCATACCAAAATTTGTGGGAGGCCACTAAAGCCATACGTAGAGAGAAATTTATACACTAAATACCTATGTTTGAAAAGAAGAAAGGTTTTAAATTAATGATCTTAGCTTCCACATCAAGGAACTAGGAAAATGAGAGCAAATTGAGACCCAAAGTAGGCAGAAGAAAAGATGGAGTGGAAATCTATAAAGTAGAAAACATAAAAAAATAGAGAAGATCAATTAAATGATAAATAGTTTGAATCGCCAACAGTAAGAATGAGGGAGATGCTATCACTTCAGATTCTACAGATATTAAAGCATAATAAATAAATATTATAATTCACTTTATGCTGAAAAGTTTGATGACTTAGATGAAATGGACAAAGGCTAAAACAACCAAAGCTTGCTCAGGAAGAAATACATATTAATAGCCCTAAATATATTAAAGAAATTAAACTTATACTTGAAAACATTTCCCTAAAGAAAATTCCTAACCCAGATGAATTCACTGGGGATTCTACCACACACGTAAGGAAGAAATAGTGCCAATTCTATACAAACTCTTTCAGAAAATTGCAGAGAATGGAATACTTTGCAACCCTGACTCTACGAAGCCAGCCTTACTCTAAAGCCAAATTGAGACAAAAACTTTCAAGAAAAGAAAATGGCAGACCAATATCCCTCATGAACGTACTAGCAAAAACCCTCAAAAGAATACTAACAAAATGAATCTAGCAGCATATAAAAAAAGATCATCCATCACAAACAAAAGATGTTTCTCCCACTTGGGTTATTGTCACTAACACTGTTATTCAACATTTGAAAACCTTAAGGCTACTCCTACACCATATGTGCCCTTGAACTTTATTTGTGAAAAACCATCAGGTCTTTCTATGACTGGTTACACCTTTCGTCTTCTTTCTTTGCAGTACTGTTGGGTTATTAGACTTGGACTTTTGGCATTTTCTGAGGTATCTATGTTGTATACACCTTTTGGTTCTTTCCAGTTCTGGATATCTAAATTCAGAGTGCAGGACCAAGAGCCTCAAGCCCCAAACTCAGCTAACCAGAGTCTAATCCATGTCCATCCTGTAAGGGTGGTTCAGATAGGAATAAGTCCATCTTAATTTACAAATGCAGGGCTTTGATAAACAATACATATAAAACACCTACCACATGGAAGACACCCAAGGAACACGACTTTCCTTTTTCTCTTCTAGGGGAAAGGTCTAGATGAAATCTGAGTGAGGCAAGCTGCCTATTAAGTTAAGCTTCCAGCTCTATGTTGCAAATCTAGATGTGGGGTGCCCATTGCTCTTCTTAAACATCAGGCTTGCTGGATAAAGTTGCAAAGTGCTTTTTGGGCTGTGCTAGAGGAGGAGGACTATTTTTGGTGGAGAGGAATTTAATCTCATTACCACCAGCAGTCCATTTAGGGCTGATGGCACTGCCATAAGATTTCAGACCCTATCAACAAGATAAGGTGCATCATTTCCGGGAGATGTGGGATTGCCACTGCAAAATTATTTTTAGGAAGCTGCCTTTTTTTTTTTTTTTTTTGGTCCAGAACATCTACCTGAAAATAGCTCTGAACATTGTGGAGGGAGCACCTTGCAGACTAGTGAACTGAAAGTTCAAGCCTAAAAATTTATGGAGCAGATTTTACCTCTAATTCCAGATTTTGTAATGATACAAAACCTGTTGATAATAAATAAAAGCCATAGGAGGCTTGAGGATATGGTCCAAATTCAATTCACTCCCTGCCTTTTATCCAGAAAGAATCTAAGTATCCTGTTCCTCGAGTCAGGGGTGGGGTGGGAAATGACTATTTCTTCCCCTCTCTGCTAATAGTGGATCTTTCAATTGTATTCCACTCACAGGTTGCTTTCCTTTTCTTCCTTGCTGACAGAATCCTAACTTTGTTCAGGCAGCAAGTCATGAAAGCCAGTCTTGGCAATCCCACTCCCTTTTGCTAGTCTAGGGAGCCAGGGAGCCAGCATGGGAGCGAGGGTTGGCAAAGGAGAAGGAAGGAGAAGCTTCTAGGACTTCTGCAGGAATACAAGAAAAGCAGTACAAGAAGAAAGCCCTCCCCTGCCACTTCCTCAGTCTTAATTTTGGAGCAGGATTGGGATTTGATGCTTGAGGCTGCAGCAGCTATCTTGACACCAGAAGACCACAGCCTGGGGAAATGAGAGGCAGAGGGGAAGCATGGGTACTAGGCTTGGACTACCTGCCTTTGGATTTTTGATGACTGAAGAATAAAAGTCCTGGTGGTCTAAACCACTGAAGCCTGGGCTTTTGCTTAAACAATCCTGAGAGGCACACCCACTGGTTTTCCCTTAATATGTGTTCCCCCATCTTCTTTAGTATGTAAATCGCCCCCCCACCACTACCACCATTTTCCTCTGGGCATATGGCCCCCCGGAAATGTTCCATTTCCTAGCCTCCATTACAACTAAGTATGCCCATGTGACCAGTGAGATATTAGCAGATTGTGTCAGGTGGCAGCTGTTGGGAACCATCCTTAAAAAGAATTGGTTCATATATTTCGCTCCTTTTTCTTCATCCCCTTCTTTATGCAGACACCTGGAATGAGAACATGACGGCTGGAGCTTCAGCGACCATCTTGGTCTGTGAGGATGAAAGCCTCATCCTAGGGACGAAAAGTGGCAAGGTGAAAGAACCTGGGTCCCTGAGGGGTTTGCAGGAAGGAATAGCCTTAGGATTTACCCACCTGCAGACTTTTGTACAAGAGACAAGTTAGTCTCTATCATGTTTAAGCCATTTTTATGTTAGTTCTCTGTTCATGTGGCTGAATTTAATCCCAAGTGATACACTAAAAGGGCAGCTGCTGGGAGGACCCCATAGCCATTGTACTTCATACTCCAGAGTCTATAGCAGCTAGTTTCTAGAAGAAATGGAAGGAATTAACAGTGAATGGCAGTTACTCAACTCTGGCATTGTAGCACAAAAGCAGCCATAGACAATATGTTAAACAAATGGGTGTGGCTGTGTCTCAATAAAACTTTATTTATAAAAAGAGGTAAGTTGGTTAGGTTGGGCTTGTGGCCAGCTGTTTTAGATTCCAACCATTGTGTTAGATACTTATTTGTCAAGCATCTACAATGTGCCTGACATTTGTCCAGATGTTTCAAAACACTGCCCCTCATTATTCTGATCAGATTCTGAAAGTCTCATGCATGGGGACACTGACCACATAGCCACACTCACAGTCAATAACAGTGCTGGGATGTGGACCCAGATCTGGTCTCTAAAATCCATGCACACTTGAATATATTAGTCTCATATTCTTTTCCAAGAATGAAATTTCTCTTCTAGTAGCTGTGTGCATTGTGCCTGTGAGACTGCTGGTGGGCACACCTGACCACATTTCAGATGCTCCCCAAGGACCAGAACAGAGGCACATGCCAGCAAAGCTCGTGGAAGGAGGCGCGAACACAAACATTGTCTCATTTAACACATTTCCTGCAGACAGAACAGTCAGCTTCAAATTATGGGTGGGAGAGGAAGGGACAGACAATAGAAGGAAAAAAAGAGAGGCACAAACCTCTGAAGAATTCCACAGCAGAATAGCCTAATTATAGTGCCTCTTCCCTGAGGCCTGAGAACCCAGTGGGCAGGAAGTTGGAAATACCAAACCTACCAACAGGGACCTACCATATGCTGACCCCTATATTAAGGGCTTTCTTTCTGTGTCTTATTGAATCCCCACAAAAAGCCCCACGAAGTTGACACCAGGACCCCCTTAATGGTATCAGAGGCTCACAGAGTTCTTAGTGGTACCAGAGGCTCAGAGAGTTGAGTACGTGGTACAAGGCCACCCAGCTTGTGAGCAAAGCTGTGAATTATATGGGCATCCATCTGACTCTGAAACCCGTCCCCTCTCCTGTCCCGTGGCTTTCCAGAACCATTCTTGCAGTGACAGAGCAACAAGGGCTGCTCCGGGAGTGGCTTATCCCTCTGGCCACACTCTGCTAATCAGAGTGTGGGCGAGTCAAGTCCCCCGGTTCTCTCTGTTCCTTTCTCTTTGGGCAGAGCAGCAAAATATGCAGGAATGGAGAGAGCAGTGGCTTCAGTGGAAGTGAGCTACATCAAATCCTGGCTCTTCCACAATGAACCATATGAAGGTGCTTCAACTCTTGGGATCTTGATCCTTCTTCTGTGAAAATGAGAAGAATAAAGACCTACTTCACCAGGTTGTTGTGGGAATAAAATACAAACATGAACAGAAACACTGTGCACAGTGCTTGGTTCATACATGGGGACTTAAGGGTTGGTCAAATCTCAAAATACATTGAATACCAGTGAACACTTGGGAGACAGGGTTGCCTATGGGTTATGGCCTCCAACAGACATCCTGGTTCTGCCAGTTCCTAACATCTGAGCTAAGGAAAGTCACCAAATCACCAAGCCTTGATTTTCTTCTTTGTAAAATGGAGCCAATGCTAGTAATAGCATCATGGGGTTCTATAGAGGACTAAATGGGAAAGCAAAGGACTGTGCCTAACAAATTGCAAAAGTCCCATTAATGTCATTATTATTATGTCATAGACTATGATGATTACATATGGGTCTATTTGCTAAATTAATAAAGGAGGAAAGGAGGGAAGGGGTGTGGCTCATGACCCAGGGGAGGGATTTGCCTTGCTTCTCTGAGTTGCCTGACAGCATACGCATCCTGACACAGCATTAAATTGTGGGCTCAGAGCTAGCGGTGGATGGGGACAGAAACTGGAGGGGAGAAGGCCAGAAGCTCTGTTGAGAGAACAAATTAGTTTGCTCTGTTTTAAAATTTATTCGTTCATTCAGCCATTATCGATGACCACATCTTTATACACCAGACACTGGACTGGGCTCTCAGGATATAGGGTAAACAGAACAGACAGGATCTCTGTCCTCGTGAAGCTTAGAGTCCAGCAGAAGGGCCAATCATTGAAGAAGTAAGCCACATACATACATGATAGCAGACCTTGATATTTCCTGGGAAAGGAAACAACTGGGTGCTCTCTGAGAAAGAAGAGCAGGAAAAGGACCTTCTTTTGATTGAGAGTCTGGAAAAGGCTCTGGGAGGTCTCAGGTGGCACTTACCTGAGAATGAATATGTAAGAAGGAGCAGCCACTGCAAAGGTGGCAAAGAGGGAGGAATTCCAGGCAGAGGGAACACCACGGTGTGAAGACCCTGAAGTGAGAAAGGATTTGGTCGCTTAGAGGAGCTAAACAGACCAGAGTGTGGGAAGTGGGAGAGAGGGCTTTGAGGGGAAGGCTGGTGATGTAGCTGGCACCATCTGAGTTTAGATTCTGTTCTGAAGCCATTGGATGAGGTTTTGAGCCAAGGAATGATGATCTGCTTCATGCTCTGGTAAAGTCATTCTGGCTGTTCTGTGGTGACAGAGATTCATTGGAAAGGCCAGTGCAGGTGTGAATTTGATGATTTGGGTAGGAGGTGGTGGGGGCTAGGCCCAGGGAGCCAGTCTTGAAGATAAAAAGAAGTGGATGGATTTGAAAGCACAGTAGCACACAGTGATGGGCTGAATGTGGGAGCAAGGAGGAGAAACTCATGGACAATGCCCAGAGCCTGGCTTGTCCCCCATGAAAGAGACAATTTACAAATTCCTTTTTAAACGAGTTTGAGATTTCAATGACACATCCAAGTATGTAATATCAAAGAATGACTCTAAAGCTAGGAAGTAGAGTCTGGGCTGCAAATACACATTTGAGAGTTGTTGGCATTTACATGAGTTTTAAAGCCATGGATCGGCTTGGAGTCCCAGCCTCCAATCAACATTCCATCCTTAGGCTCCCCTTCTTGTGCTGACTGACCCCGAATCTTGACAGAGTCTGACTGCCTGCAGACCCCAGAACACCATCATGCTGCTTCTGCAACTGCCTACTGCAGTGGGATGGACCTGGAAGCAAACCCAACCACCTCTGTTCCACAAAAGTCTTGGTGAGCAGGAGCAGTCCAACAAGGCCAGCACAAGAGCCCTGACCTAGGATACCTTTCTTCTTAGAAAGACCCCAAGGTGCCGAGCACTGTCCATGAGGACTGAGGGCTGGAAAGGCAAGGGCGGAATTGGGTGAGTGTAAGCGTGGAGTGCCAAGTGTGGCACGTGAATCTTTGTGTGGTTTCTGCCCTGCCCCTGCCCCTCCCCTCTCCATCCTTGACCTTACCTCCTTGTCTCCTCCTAGCTCTGGAAGAGCCCTCATCTCCTTGATTTTCTTTTCCCAGTTACAGCCTTGCATGTTCAACGGCCCTTGAGCAATGCTCGACTCCCTCATAGTTTCTAACTTCATCTAAACATTCACCTTAAATGTTCACTTTCTTTCTTCCAGATGTTAAACAGAGCTAACAGAACCAGGCTGTCTTTGGGGAGACAGCTGCTGTTTCTCCAAGTTGCACATTATCTGCAATGGTCATCCACGTGCTGGGAATGAGGGGTAAGCATCTCCGCTCAGGAGACAGAGGTAGGGCTAGGGAGGCTGGAAGTAACCAAGCTGGTGGGAGTTTGCCAGGGGGTCTTAGAAATAGTTTGGTTTAGGCCCAGACAACCCGAGTTCAGTGCTGGGATCTGCCTGCTTTGAAGTAGGGCGTGTCACTCAACCTCAGTGTGCCTCAGTTTCTGCATCTATAAATAGTGATAATAATTTCAGGATTGTTGTTAGATTATAGGGAATATGGGGAAGGTGCTTTGCACACTGTAAATAGAATTACAAATGTAATATGCGATTTCCTGTGCATAACACTTAGCAATTTGGGTAATTAGAGTCGTACATTTGTGTAGCGGGCAATGCTTTTGATGGTGAACAGCCCAAGGACTAGATTAGACAAGCCCAGGCAGCTGCTAGAGGCTATGAAGAGCACAGAGTTGAAGCAGCTTCTGTTCAAAGACACCTCATTTCTCTGGGCTTTTGTGTTTTCAAGAAGAAGCAGTCAACTTTTCTTTATTTTTCTTGATTCACATAGTGATGTTAATTGGTGCATATTCTGTGTAATGGGCAAGTATTAGGATTGTCAAGATGTCAGAGTAGGGAGAGAGGATGCAGGGAACAGAGAAGGGAGGGAAAACTCACAGTTTATGGAAGTATGAGTGCTCACATCTTGGGTTTTTTTTTGGTTTTTAACCCAACAAATAAATAAGAAAAAGAGCCCACTTGAAGTGGTCCTCACCCCACGGTCTTTACAACCTGCTCTTGACTCAAACTGAAGAGTTGCAAGCTGAAGTGATTTCAGCTGCATGCACTTGTGAGTGTCTGGGAGTCCATGGCTCCGTGTGGCCTTTGGCCAGAGAAGGTTGCAGAAGCCTCCGGAAGCCTCCATCATGTCTGTGTTGACTGCGTTTCTCTGGCGTTTTTCAGCCTGTTTCCTCTTCACCTCTGTCCTCGGCAGTTTGGTAGGCCTGACTCACTCATAGGAACCACAGCCAAGTCACCTGGTGATCTGAGTCACTGGCCCTTGGAGCATCTCTTTCTTAAAAAATAATAAAAGCTAAAGTAAGTGCCTAAGTAACTACTTCGTTTTGCAAGAGATTTCATCTAAGTAGTGCTTTCAATGGTTAGCTCTGGGAATTCCCCGCATGTGTCAGATGACTTCTCTTTGGCAACTGTGATATAAGCAAATAATTTTATCTCCCAGCAACGGACTTCCCTCCTCCCTCCCTCTTCCCTCCGCAAGTAGGTCTTGAGTGGAGAAATGAAGACATGGAGTCCTGCTCCCCAAGTTCCTTGGTGCACACGGGGACAGACCAGTAGACCCAGGAAAACAGATGGGACAAGTTCACTGGTAAGAGGCCGCACAGGGCCAGGTGTGAACAGGCCAGGTAAGCTGCTCAAGGGAGACATGCTAGGCAGGGTCAGATGATTCTTTGCCACCCTCTTTCATGGTCAAGTGACATGCTCCCTTAAACAGCAGCTTTCCTCTACCCCTGGGACCTGCTAAGGCTGCACGGCTCCTCACCATCCCATAAAAGTGCTTTGCAGGAGGGAGTGCAGACAAAGGTATGGGTTGGAGGAAAGATGGAAGAGGGCCATCCTTTACTTAGGGCCCCTAAACCCATAAGGGAAGTTACTAACAGCACCCTTCCATGCCAGTGTCATTGGGACTAGACTAATTAGTCTTTTTTTGGAAAATCCTTTGCTTTGGAGAGCACCCACATGGGCACAGTGGGGACCAGAAGATGCAGAAGGGACAATATGTTTACAGACAATGGTTTTGGTACCTTGTGACACATCCCCTCAGCCCACCTATGAATTCAGCTGTAGTTCTGGTGGTAAGTTCAAGTATGGACCCACATGATAATGTCCACCTCAAACATGAGGTGAGCCTTCCTGTTTTTCTGCCTCAGAGCCATCTATCTCTGAGGCTGGAGCCCACTCAACCCTCACACAAGCACAGCATGGAAGTGTGGGGAGGTAACACTCCAGGAACCACCATCAACTAGTGGAGAATAAGAGCCAATAGACAAATGCCCAGCCTCTCATCCTTTGGATGGAACATTCTGGAAGGAATTTTGTACACTTGCCAGAGGTCCCAGAATTGAGACCCTGTTGCCCACAAGCAACCTTGATAATGCACATAGAGCGGCTTTTACTCCTTCTTGGGCTTGCTCACCCCCTTTCCCTACACCCCTGCTTCCTGGGATCTCCTCCCAAATAAACCAGTCTTGTCTCAGGCTCTGCTTCTGGGGGAGACCAAACTAAGACAGAAATGACATTAACATCTGAGGATTTGAAATAAAAGACATTTGAAGGTCTAGTACCAGTCTCCTGGGAATGCCATCTCTTACTTTTTGGTATTGCCATTTATACCTAAACCAGACAGGAGGAGAGTTCCAAAACTGGCTTTGAAACCCCTCTGCCCCACAGAAAATGGCTGTTGTCAAGTCAGGCTGTGAAAAGGAGTTAGTGATACAGAAAGCTCAGAGGACCTGGGGGGGGGAGGGGATTGGTGGGGTGACTCAATTTAGCATATGACAAGAGATTCTGGCTTTCCTTAGGGGAAAGCTGCTGGATATTATTATTTTTTCCTCAGTCATAATGGTTCCATTTTTTTACAACCTCACAGTTCTAGAAGAATGAATGGCTGAGAAAAGACTGGGGAGAGTAAAGTTGTATGCGAACCTAAAAACACTGATAAATATCTTTACATTCATAAAGGCACATTAAATTAAGAAAATAACAGTGGAATTTAAACTTCAAAAAATGAAAATAAAAGTTAATAGACAATTAATTTTTCATGTCTTTAATTTCAAGATAATGTACTGAGGGAATGATGGACTGATGTACAAAGGAGAAAGATTATTTTGGGAAGAGGCATTCTTAAGATTCCTTTTATCCTCTGAGTCACTTTTGATCTTCATATACTCTATTGAAATTCTTTCTATTGCAGAAAGTAAATACATCGCAGATGGAGAAAGACTCATGTATTTGGTAAGGTGTGGTAACTCCCACCCAAATATTTCTTTTCATTTTACTCTGCTCATTAAAGGGCCAGCTAACATGTTAAGTGTGCTTTGTGTGCTGGAGACCAGGTTTTGATTCCTACAGTATTCACATGTTTTGTGAGACACTTATAACACAACAGTTCTGAATGTACGTGATATTGTCCAGTTTTATAGACAAGAAAGCTGAGGCTCTGTTAGGCATGCACTATGATCTGATTTGGTTTTAAAACTTTGAAAGGTTTTTTTTTAATTTTTTAAATTTTATTATGTCCTGTTAGTCACCATACAATACATCATTAGTTTTTGTTGTGGTGATCCACGATTCATTGAAAGGTTTTTCATATGGATCTATTCTTACATTGGGGGAAAAAACTTGTCAGACTAAATGAATTGCCTTTTGGTTAAAATCATGATCATTTTAAAGCCCTGGAATAAATGCTGTTAAAAAAAAAAAAAACCCGACTTCAATCAATTTTGTGTTTGAGAAGGCAGTATTTATTCTCAGGGAAAAAACAATTCTTTTCTTTAAGGAAATGCTTTAATGGCTCTTTGGCTATAAATATAAGCTCCCTGTCTTTTGTCAAGACAAAAAGAGGGAAACTACTTTGCTTAGATCGCTTAGTATTAAGAGATTTTAAATTTTTCCCTAGTGAGCTCAAGTCAGAAGTTAGAGTGCCAGCGGTAAGATACGCCCAAGGCAGGGATGGTCAGTTTTAAGTTGTTTTTTGTCTTGTGCAATAATTCCCCTTTGTTATTCTCAAACCTTCAGTGAATCCCATTACCCACAGAGCACTCTATTAGCAGTGTCTTGGGAAACGAGGGGGGAGAAAGAAGCCACGTCAGCATCTGGGCAAAGCAATGCCAAGAGAACACACAATAGCCAGCAGAAGCAGAAAGTAGACCGTCAGAAGTCAGTAAGACAAAGCTGGAAGCAGTTTAGAGCGAGAAGAGGCATCTGTAATTCTCCACCTATAGAAATATTCAGGAGGTGCTGAATTTCTTACAGAGTGAGTCTG
Source organism: Zalophus californianus (assembly GCF_009762305.2). Classification (NCBI taxonomy): domain Eukaryota; kingdom Metazoa; phylum Chordata; class Mammalia; order Carnivora; family Otariidae; genus Zalophus; species Zalophus californianus. Next base: position 69,254,206 of record NC_045595.1, on the reverse strand, counting down.
GATGAGGTTTCAGTTTTCCTTGTTGGTTTGCTTTTTCCTGGAGATTATATGAAACAGAGACTTAGTGAGGTCATGAGGATTACCAAGGGAGCATGAGCCAGTTGATTCAATTCCCTAAAAAAGGTAAAGAAATGGACATTTTGTGGGAACTTCCTGAGCTCACTCATCGTCTACGTTGCCTGAGAGCCCATTAATTTGGAGGCATTTTTATATTCAAGTTTATTAGATAAAGGGAATTGAAATTTGATTTTACTTCTTTTCTTATTCATCACCTTTGTTGACCAACTGTACAACTATGATGACTTCCAATGGGTTACCCAGCCTAAATTATTGGTAAATGTGTTCTAATTTTTCAGATCCCCTCAGACTATTTATTAAAATTACTGGAAGTGTCCGACAGGATGTAAATGGAGTTCTTGGAGCTTGTTCACAGTGTTCCATTAAAACCTGGACCCTTGTAGTCCCCATCCCAAGGCATTGATTGTGCTGTGAATGCACCAGCACCACGAAGCAACTTATATGGGGGTTCCAGGAGCACTAGTAATGCCAGTTTTTAAAATCCAAGGGGGAAGTGTTTCTGGAAAGATGGAGCAGATGTGCTTTCTGTTATATGCCTCCTGCTAAGTCTAGCTAAAATCTCTGACATGGCATATAAAAGAAACATAAGGAGACTCTGAAAGGTGGACCCTGGCTGGGGACATTCATACCCAGGAACGACAAGGTGATGTTTCCCTGGGTGTTCTTTTGGCCTCATAGATCCCAGACTGGGGACAAAGGAAGCCAGAGACTCAGAAATGTCAATGGTTGAAGACAAAAAGAAGCCCCAAGAAAAGCCCACTCTCTCTAGCCAAAGGACCAGGAAAGGGGCAGTCTTAAAGACAGAAAACTTTTAAGCAAGAACTGTCCTCCTCCAGCCAAACATCACAGAAAGCACTGTAGCCCCACCCCACCCCTTCTAGCAAAGGCCAAGTGGAGGTCTAGCTTTCCACCCTCACCAGGCTGTGACAAGGCACTTCAACCCTCCTGACAGAGTGGTGTCACAGAAGGTAGGGAGCTGGGACTCTCATCTGTGAGGTAAAAACACTGCCTGCCCCCATCCTCTGTCAGTGGAGATCATCCAAGAAGCCTAGACTTCTACTTCCACTGGGCGATAATGAGGTACCTTTTCCCCTCCTCACTGGGGGGTGTCAGAAAAAACCTGGTGGAGAGTCAGGACTTCTGCCACTGCTCAGCTGTAATGAGCTCACCCCTGCACATTGGGAGATGATGGGGAAGAGTAACAAAGTGCCACCCCCATCCCTTCAGTCAGGATAATAACAGCAGAGACCCAGTAAGGAGACTGAACTCCTACTCCTGCCCAGGAGCAAAAAAGAACTTCCTCCCTCCTTCTGTTTTGACTTTCACCCCTACTGGTAGTAATGAAGTGATGTTCCCCTTCCCCCATGAGAGCAGTGTGAGAAGAATCCTTCTAAAATACAAAATTTAAATAAGATCTAGAGTCTTTATAGTACACCAAATGTCCAGGTTTCAACTGAAAATCAATTGTCATACCAAGAACAGGAAGATCTCAAATTGAATGACAAAAGAAAATCAATAGACAACTATAATACCAAACACTGAATACAAATATCAACACAAAATACCAATACAAATACCAACACCAGCACCAAGATAACACATTAGAATTAACTGATACAAATTTGAAAACAGCCAATATAGACATGCTTAAGTGAGAAATTATGAATATACTTGAACAAGTTAAAAATTAGAAAATTTAAAAAAAATCTTAGAAAATCTTAGCTAACAAAGAGAAGCTATAAAAAAGCCAAATGAAAATTTGGGAACTAAAATATACAATAACCAGAATAAAAACTCAATGGGTAAGTTCAACAGCAAAATGGAGAGGACAGAGAAAACGATCAATAAACTGAAAGGTAAAACAATAGAAATTAAGAATCTGAAACACAGAGAAAAAATAGACTGATAAAATAAAGGACAAAATCCACATGATCATCTCAGCAGGTACAGAAAAAGCAGCCAAAGGAATTCAACACCCCTTCATGATGAAAACACTCAAAAAAGAATAGAAGGGAAATTTCTCAACCTGATAAAGAGCATCTATGAAAAACCCACAACTAACATACTTAATGGCAAAAGACTGAAAGCTTTCCTCCTAAAATCAAGAACAAGACAAGTGGTTCTTACCGCTGCTATTCAACATTGTACTGCAGATTCTAGTCAGGACAATGAGACCTGGGCAAGAAATAAAAGACAACCATATTGAAAGGAAAAAAGTAAAACCATTTTATTTGCAAAATACATGATCTTGCGTACAGAAAATCCTAAGGAATCTAGTAAAAAAAGAATAGAGCCTCAAGGACACATGGGACCATAACCAAAAAAGCTAGTATTTGTAGCACTGGAGCCCAAGAAAGAGAGAAGAAAAGGAGTGGAGCTGGAAAAGTATTTGAAAAAAAGTTACAACTGAAAATTTCCCAACTTTAGCAAAAGACATAAACCTATATAATCAAGAAGCTGAGCAAATCTCCAATAGGATAAACCCAAAGAAATCTGTGCCAAGATTTCTGAAACCTAAAGACAAAGAAATCTTGAAAGCAGCCAGAGACAAATGAGGTGTTACCTAGAGGGGAAACAATTCAAATGGCAGTGGCTTTCTCATCAGAAACCATAGTGGTCAGAAGAAAGTGGCGCAATATTTTTCAAGTGCTGAAAGAAAAGAACTGCCACCACTGAATTTTATATTCAGAGAAAATAGCCTTTAGGAATGAAGGGGAAATCAAGACATTCACAGATGAGGGAAAACTAAGAATGTGTCACCAGCAGACCTACTTTAACAGAATGGCTAAATGTAGTTCCATAAAAAGAAAGAAAATAATAAAAGAAGGAATCTTGGAACCTCAGGAAGAAAGGAATAACATAACAACAAAAAAATATTGGTAAAGAGGCTTGCCTGCTCCTCTTATGTTTTCTAAATTATGTTTGATGGTTGAAGCAAATTACAACATCATCAAATGTAGTACTCAAAAGACATAGATGAAATTTTGGAGGAAATTATAATACCAATGGGAGAGAGTAAGGTGACACAAAGTGAGGAGTATGTTTTATACACTTCACTTGAACTGGCAAAATGTCAACATCAGCAGACTGTGACGATTATGGATATACAATATAATACTTAAAGCAATCATCCAAAAAGGTATGTGGAGAGATACGCTCAAAAACACTACAGAAAAATCAAAATGGAATTCTAAAGAAATGCTCAATTATCCCTCAGGATGGCAAGAAAAATAGAACAGAATAAATAGACAACAAAAAGTGAAATGGTAGACTTAAGTCCTAACATATTAATAGTTACATTAAATGGAAATGAACAGGGGTGCCTGGGGAGGCTCAACCATTTAAGTGTCTGATTCTTGATTTCAGCTCAGGTCATGCTCTCAGGGTTATGAGATTGAGCCCTGTGTCAGGCCGCGGAGTCTGCTGGAAATTCTTTCCTCCTTCCTTTTCCTCCCCCTCTGCTCCTCCCTCTGCTCTCTCTCTCTCTAAAATAAATAAATAAATAAAAACAAAATCTTTTAAAAATGTAAATGAGCATATACACCAATTAAAAGACAGATTTTGGTGGAATAGGTCTTTTTAAAAAATTGTTGAATTAATATACACTATAAGAAACTTACTTCAAATATGATGGTATAGGTATGTTGAAAGGTTGGAAAAAGATATGCCATGCAAACATTAATCAAAAGAAATGAGGAATAGTTATATAAATTTACCAGAAAAGTAGACTTAAAAGCAAAGACAATTATTACAGATAGAGAAGGACATTACATAACGATAAGTCAATCTACGAAGAATACAGGCCAATTCTAAATGTGTATGCATCAAACACCTGAGCTATCAAGTATGTAAAGCAAAAACCGATAGAACTGAAAAGGGAAATAGACAAATTCATAGTTTTAATCAGAGACTTCAACATCCCCCAACAATGATAGAAAACCACACATAAAATCAGCAAAAATATAAAAGAACTCAACAGCACCATCAACCAACTGGATTTAATTGACATGTATAAAACACTTCACCCAACAATAGCAGAATGCACATTTTATGCTCAAAGAATACATACCAAAAGAGACCATACTGTGATCCATAAAACATAATATAAACCTGAGATCATGCCATTTGGGACAACATGGATGGACCTAGAGGGTATTACGCTAAGTGAAATAATAAGTCAGACAGAGAAAGACAAATACCACATGATTTCACCCATATGTGGAATCTAAAAAACAAAACAAAACAAAAAACAGAAACAAACTCATTAATACAGAGAATAAACTGGTTGTTGCCAGAAGGGAAGGGGGTAGAAGGATGAGCAAAATAGGTGAAGGGGTTTAAGAGGTATAAACCTCCAGTTATAAAATAGTCACAGGAATGAAAAATAAACCTCAATAGATTCCTAAAAATAGAAATAATACAGAGTATATTTTCTGGCCTCAATGGAACCATACTTCAGTTCAAGGTCAAAAAGGAAATATTAAGAGCAATTTTAAAATTCATTAAACTGAATGAAAATGAAAATACAACATATTAAAACTTGTAGCTAAAGCTGTGTTAAGGGGGAAATTTACAGCAGCAAATGCTTACATTAAATAAGAGAAGAAGTCTCAAATCAGTAATTTACACTACCCACCACGAGAAATGGAAAAAGAGCAAATAAACCCAAAGATAGCAGAAGGAAGGAAAAAGTAAGGTTAAGAGCAGAAATCAATGAAATTGAAAGTAGAAAAACAATAGAGAAAATCAATAAAACAAAAACCTGGTTCTTTGAAAAGATCAATAAAATTGACAAACCTCTAGCAAGAATATCAAAGAAAAAAAAGAGGGAAGAGGCAAATTACTAATAACAGGAATGAAACAGGGGCTATCACTGTAGACTCTGGAGACATAAAAGAATGACAAGGGAATACTATGAACATGTCTACACACATGATTTAACAATTTAGATGAAATGAACCATTTCCTTGAAAAGTACAGTCTCACCCAGCATGAAATAGATTATTTGAATAGCCCATAACAATTATAACAATTATGAAAATTAAATTAATAATTTTAAAATGCCCAAAAAAGGGGCACCTGTGTGGCTGGGTCGGTTAAGCGTCTGCCTTCCACTCAGGTCATGATCTCAGGGTCCTGGGATCCAGCCCCATGTGGGACTCCCTGATCAGCGGGGAGTCTGCTTCTCCCTCTCCCTCTCCCTCTGCCTTGCTTGTGGTTGGAGATATGACTCTTGGTTTCAGCTCAGGTCATGATCTCATGGATCATGAGATCAAGCCTGGCAGAGGGCTGCATGCTCAGTGGGGAGTCTGCTTAAAGATTCTCTCCCTCTGCCCCTCCCCCAAGGGGCAGCATTCTCTCTCTTTCGCTCTCTAAAATAAATAAATCTTTAAAACCTTTTTAAAAAATCAATTGTATTTCTATATACTAGTAAGGAACACATAGAAACTTAAATTAAAAAATATAATACCATTTAAGTTTTAAAAAAATGAAAATACTTAAGTGTAAATCTAACAAAACGTACATGGGACTTGTTTGCTGAAAAATACCAAACACCGGAAAGAAATTCAAGAAGATCTAAGTAAATGAAAAGTCATATTGTGTTCATTAACTGAGAGGTTCAGCAGAATAAAGATGCCAATGTTCCCAAAACAGTATGCAGGCTTAACTACCAAATCCAAGTGAGTCCTTTTTTCTAGATATTGGCAAAATTATTCCAAGCTTTATATGGAAAGGCAAGGAACTAGACAGCTAAACCAATTTTTTTCATTTGTTCTGACAAGTTCTTTTTAAAAAAATTTTTGTATTTAAATTCAACTTAATCAACACTAGTGTATTATTAGCTCCAGGGGTAGAATTTAGGGATTCATCCGTTGCACATATAACACCCAGTGCTATTTACATCAAGTGCCCTCCTTAATGCTCATCACCCAATTACCCCATCCTCCACCTCCCTCTCCTCCAGCAACTCTCAGTTTTGAAAAGGAAGAAAAAGTGGGATGAATCACCCCATCCAGTTTCAAGGCTTATCACAGAGGTGTAGTTAAGTCCTCAAGACAGGGTGGCATTGGTGAAAGGATAGATAAATGAATGGAATGAGATAGAGAGTCCAGAAATAACCCCACACAAGTAGAAGCAACTGATTTTGGAGAAAGGGGCAAAAGCAATTCAGTGAACAAAAGACAGTCTTTCCAACAAATGGTGCTATAACAATTGGGTATCCATAGACAAACAAACCAAAAACAACAACAAAAATGAACTTTGACTTAAACATTACCTTCATGCAAAAATTAACTGAAAATCAATTATATATTTAAATGTAAATAAAATGTAAAGCCATGAACTCTTAGAAGGTAATATAAGAAAAAATATTTAGGACCCAGGTCTTGATGAAGAGTTCTCAGACATGACACCAATGCATGCTCCATAAAAGAAAAAAAATCAATAAATTAGACTTTATCAAAATTAAAAATATTATAAAATATTCCATTAAGAAGATGAAATGACAAGCGACCAACCGGGAGAAAATATTTGCAACCGCATAGCTGACAGAGGATTCATAGCTAGAATACATGAAGAACTTGTGCATATCAATAGTAAAAAAAAAAAATCCTATTTAAAAATGGGCAAAAGCAGGACACCTGGGTGGCTCAGTCAGTTAAGTGTCTGCCTTCGGCTTGGGTCATGATCCTGGGGTCCTGGGATCGAGTCCTGTGTTGGGCTTCTTGCTCAGCGGGGAGCCTGCTTCTCCCTCTGCCTGCCAATCCCCCTGCACGTGCTCTCTCTGACAAATAAATAAATAAAATAAATCTTAAAAAAGTATAAAATGGGCAAAAGACACAAGTCATTTCATCAGAGAGGATATGTAGTGGCAAATCAACACACAAAAAGATGTTCGACGTCACTAACCGTTAAGGAAATGCATTTTAAGAACATGATGATTTATCACTACACAGAAATTGAACTAGGTAAACCAAAAAATGGTGACAATACCAGATGTCAGCAAAGATGTGGAGACACTGGATCTCATACACGCCTCCTGGGAATGTAAAATGGTACTGTCACCCGGGAAAATAGTTTGAAAGTGTCTTAAAAAACTAAACATGCATTTACCAGAAATTGTACTTCCAGAGAAATGATAGCTTATGTCTACACAAAATCCTCTACACGATAGTTCATAACATAGCTATTTATTTGTAATAGGCAAAAACGAGAAACAACCAAAATGCCCCTCAACAAGGGAGCAGTTAACTGGTAAACAACAACAGACCCATCATCAATAAAAAGGGATAAAATATTAATACACACAGCAAGCAGGGCAAATCTCAAGAGCATTATGTGAATGAAAAAAGCCAACCTCAAAATATTACATATTGTATGACTCCATTTATGTATTATTCCCTAATGACAAAATTATGTCTGAAAACAGATTAGTGGTTTCCAGGGGTAAGGAATGGTGGAAGGTAGGGTGGGGATGACTATACAGAGCAGTAGGAGGGTGATCTTTGCAGGGATGGAACAGTTCTGTATCTTGATTGTGGCGGTGCTTACAAAAATCTACATGGGTGATGAAATGACATAGGACTATACATATACATTGTACAAATGTCAGTTTCCCGGTTTTGACATTGTACTACAACTATGTAGATGTAGCCCTTCGGGAAAATGGATGAAGGGTACACAGCGCCTCTCCATACTATCTCTGCAAATCCCTGTAAATCTATAATCATTTCATAAAAAGTTAAAAAAAAAAGATCATTCAAACTTAAATCAACTCTACAAGAAACCCAAAGGGGTTGGTATTCTGAGCCTGAGTGCTATGTTTGCCACGTCGCTTCTCCATTGAGGAATGAAGTGTGGCACCTTGCAAAAGTGTCAGGGACTCAAGATTCGATGCTTTGTGCTCCTGAGATTCCAAGCAGCTTTTAAGTGTTTGGTCCCCAGCGGGGTCCGAAGTTCTGCATACTGCTGCCTCACAGCGCCACACCTGTCTGCACACCCAGGGGCAGGCTGGCTGCCCTCTTTGGAACCCTCCTGTTGAGAAAATTCCTCGTGTAGAAGAATAATTTCCAGTAGAACAAGAACCGGGAAAAGTGAAGCGTGACTGCAGCTTCATTGAACAACGTCTCCCAGTGGAACAAAGCTTTCCAGCCTCTGGCCACATTCCACCTCCTATACTCGGGAAATTCTCTCGTAGGTGCACCTGGTTCCGATAAGCTGTGCAGATTTTCTCCAAGCCACACCTTGGTGTGTCACACCCTGTAAACTTGGAGTTTCGTGGCTTTAGGTGAGTAATCAGTTGGCTGAGCCATGATGGTTACAGGGCACACTATACTTTAAGCCCTTTAACTGAAAGGGAGAATAAATGGAGAATTGTGTACCGGTGCTCTCGCTGTCTGAGTTACTCTGTTTCACTCAGTCCCCATTCTGGCAGGCCACGTGCTAGGCAATGGAATACAGAAGTGGATAAAGCACTTGCTGTCCCGCCTGCATGGAGCTGGGTAGGGAAAACAGACATTAAGCAAATAAACACAGAGAAATGTGTAGCAGTCCATGCCTTCCGGAACTTACTGCCAAGAGAGCAGTAGCAGAAAAATAAACCAGGCAAGTTCCAAGGAGATCGGGAAAAGCTCCTCTGGAGGTGTCCCTTCAGTGAAGAGAGCCGTGATGGATGCAGAAGGATGGAAATGTGCTCCGGGTGGAGAACCAATGTGGGCAAGGAGTAGTTCGAAGCTTTGCAGGACTGAAAGTTGGCTGGCTTGGGTGCCTGCAGGCTATGGTGAAACCCCCTGGGCTGAGCTACACTTCTGGTGGGGTGCAGAATAAGGTTTGGGCCTGCCCTTATGGAATTGCCAAGCCCCAAGGGAAAAGGAAAATGGACTTCAAGGAGATGTGCTGTTTTCAATCTACGAAAGGGTTAGCCGGTGTTGGCAGACTGAAAATATCACCAAAAGGTCTGACCAGCCTCTGCAGCTGTTATACATTACCGAGGTACAGAGGTCTGGCCTTGAATATCTTATTTTTTTTCTCTCCCAATAGTCTTGCTTTAAAATAGAGGAGGCGAGAAAAAAACCAACAACAACCAAAACAAACAAACAAAAAAAACTTAAAAACAGTCTTGTTTACTTTATCCAAGATTAAAGAGCTTGAACCGATTTGGACAGTCTAAATGGATTTTTAAGTGCTTTATGGGCAAGTACTCTTAATTGCTAAAATGCTAGACTGCGCTTCCATGACTCTGTGCAGTGCTTCTGTTGGCTGGGTTTGCTTACTTCTCTCCTGTTAGAGGTCAAAAGCTAAATCTCAAATTAGGTTTTAATTTCTGAAGCTGAGGATTGAAGCAAATTCTCCAGAAATGTGTCATACTTAATTTTTCTTCCTCGGGTAGGCTAGTGCGAAGCCTGACAACGTCTTTAAATCAACATTCAACCCATGAGAAACCAGTATAGTGGGTGAAGGGCAGGAGAGGGACAGATCATGGTCCGTGTGCTTTGAAGAAATGGAACCACCACAGAGAAGTGTAGGAATGGGGCAAATTAGAATGACTAGCCTCTGCCTCTGCTTCCTTTCACCCATCTTGGAAGCAGCCTGGGATGGTGGAGACTCGGGTTCTGAGTGCCGATCCTCATGTGGTGCTAAGGGGACTATGTGACTCTGGGTGGGACACTTTACCTCTTTGAGTCTCAGGTTCCTCACTTGCCTCAATGCTTGGCTACCAACTCTAAATCACGGCCTTGAAAGCTCAGGCAGTCCCCAAGTTCTTAGAGTCAACAGATTTTTGTGAGAGTGCCTGCGCGAGAGATACAAGTCCCAGATGGCTGGCTCTGTTGGAGGCTGGAGTCACCCACCAGACGGGGCAGGCATTCACTCTGGCTGTCCAGGCAATGATTCCTGAGCAATTTCACTGACGGGTGACTCAGCGTTCATTGTTCTCTGGAGAACAGAGCCAAGGCCTATCCTAGAAACCTCTAGGGGACACCAAGGGAGCCAAAAGCCAAACTAAGAAGCAAGCACGGCTTTGTCAGTTAGGCACTGGGGGTGTACGTGGTGGGTGGGCAGTGCTTCCGGCCCTTCAGAGGGTCTCGCAGTCTAGCAAGGAGGCAGACGCGACTCTAATCAGAATGTGAGATGTGGTGGGGGAGCAAGGCGGCAGAAGACTCGTTCCCATAACCGAATGGGCAGGGAGCTGGCTGAGGATACAGTCTGAGCCAGGCCTTGAAGGATGAATGAACCCAAGAGGATTTCAGAAGAGGGTTGGGGAAGGGGCCCTAAGCTGAGGCAGCTGCATTTCCAGGTGTACATGGTGTACAGACAGATGTTGTGTCTGGGGCAGCGAGTTCCGTGTGAACGAGCTGTTGAGTATTGTGGGTACGACCCAGAACGAAGTGGGGATTGAACGACCTGTATTTTGTGTGTAGGCACTTGTCGGACGCTTTTTCATCATCAGGGTAACTCCGTAAAACTGACAGAACACATATTGATATGGATCTCTTTTCATTTCTTTTTTCATTTATTTAAAGTGTAGCATGGGATGTTCGTTCAATCTTTGTGTTCAGATCAGGAAAAATCAAGAAATTTGTCTTCAGTTATGAGTTCAATTTTTGCCTTGGTTTTCTGCCCCAGGGAAGGCAATGATTCTTACCATGGATTTTAGTTCTGTATCCTGGATTGCTACCGTCCCTCTTAGCATTTTCATCTCTTCTCTTAACTTTGTGTTTTGAAAGCCAAACCTGTCTGCCACATCATGGATGTGATTTTCTGCAGTGTTGGCTCCTAGGGGTGGATTAGGGATGGGGGAGAGGATCGTGAAGGGACAGAGCAGAAATTCTTGGGAGATTTTTTCTTTTTTTGGTAAGTAGGAATACTGGGATTTATGCCAACTCCAACCCCAAAGGGCATTTCTGAACCTCATGAGACAATTTCTCAAGTTTGCCCTCCACATCACTGATCTCATTTTCCATAGTACTTGATTTTTTCTTACTGTCCCATTCCTCTATTTCCTTGGAAGCTCCTTGAATCTCCTCAGACCTGAAATCTGGCAGTGGGTTAATAATGACAACCCATAAACTAGTGGTTCTCAACCTTGACCACACGCTATGTTTGCCTTCATTTACCTAGGAAGATTAAAACCCATCAATATCCATCCCCAACCTAGACTTTGCCGGGGTGGGGCCTGGGCACTGGTATATTTCCAGAGTGATTCCAGAGTATTGCCAAGACTACGGAGAGACAGTGTACATGAAACACGACCCCCTTCCATCCCAGTCACCATTCCCACCAGCAGCATTCCATGTGGGGACCACGCCTCCCTACTCACACCAACACCACTGTCTCCACTCTTCCATCCAGCTGCTCTCAAGAAGTCTTCATCTCTCCAAGCAGAATATAATGAAGTGGAGACAACAGTCGCTTTAATGACTGTGTAGTCTGAGGACCGCATCCTAGTTTCCTGAGCACTTGTGTTTTTTGATCAGAATCTCACAACGTGAGAAACACAAAAGTTTTTGTTGGCTGCATTTTTTATGTCTTTTTGTACAGCATTCTGTATCCACAAATGCTCCTCCTTTCTTGCAGATTTATTTGGTCACACTTGAACACTTCTGGGTGTGTCAGATTTCAAATCCATGGCAGGATCTAAGAGCAATCTGGAGAAGGTCATCATATTCATGTTCAACATTGACCATCACCCCTCACAGAGTGCTCTAGCTGAAGATTCATGTGAGAAAGATGATTTTGCCCATAATGATTATGTCTGGTTCCCCCAAATCTTTAGGCTTATAAAAATTTGGACTTATGCACTCTCCTTACTTTTCAGCTATATGATATCACATTATTTTTGCTCCCTTTCTATTGACTTTTACTCACTCATTTCAGAAAAGATTTACTGGTCACTAAATCATGCAGGGCACCATTGGGGATACCTAGCAGTATCAACAATATATCTGCTTCCAAGAGCTTCCAAGTTTCTTTAGGAAGATACACACAGACACATAGAACAAGTTAAACTCACAGGTACCACGCTTAGTCACCAGCAGTGTATGGTATGCCTTGTGCCCCTGGGGAAGCCTGCCCCTCTCTGTGCCATGTCACAACTGTGAATTTTGGCTATGTGGGTATGGGAGCCCTGAAACTATGTAGTCAGTTTTTTAGGGCTATGGTCTCACAGCCACAGTGCCATTCAGGCAGACATCTCAAGAGTAGGTTAGAGGTAAGGGAGTTGCAGCAAGGCATGCATCTTTAACATTTCTAATAAGGAAATTCTAATGTTTCTTTTCTTCCCCATTCTTATAAGAATGTGTGTCTATACTCCAAAGATTCAACAGAGTCTATGCTAGAAGTCATTGAGCAATCTATTCCTTTTCAGCTCAGTGGAGTGTTTGATGATAGAGCCCTCCCTGTCCTCTAGGAAGGGAGAAAATTATTTTTGTTTGCTAATGATCTGAGATGTGGTTTTAATAGCTTTTCAAGGTTTACTGTGGAAGTAACAGGTGACGTTTCATATGACGAGAAGGGAGGTCAGAGGATGAGCAAGGGAACAGAGCTTTAGACATGGGCCATGATGGTGGACAGTTGTCCCTGAAGGAGATCTTCTGTTACAGAGTCCTTACCAGTCTCCTGCCAGCACATCTATCAACTCTCCTGAGAGGAGAAGTCAGGGCAGAAGAACACAAACCAGATGCAAATCAAATGAGATCCAAGATCTGTAGAGGACTAGAAATAGCAGTGAGCTTCTAACTTCTAATGCATCAAGTAAAACCTAAATGGATGGACTTCCAATTAAAGTTGACCACATGTTTACTATTTCTTTTTCCTATAACCCCATCAAAGGATTGTAAATGAATTTTAAAAAGGAAAAAACCCACCAGGTCCAAAAGACTGTAGAAGAAACAGCAGCAGATGAGAGTTCAGTAGATACTTGGAAGTCAAAAAGTGGGTGGAGCATGGTAGAGCCAATTCACTCCACAGAACTGGACTCATAGGCACCAGGGGCAGCACTGTGGCTGGAACCAGATGGACTGACTAAAGCGATCTCCACCTCAGCTGTATTCCTCTCCATCCCACAGTGTCTGGAGGAAGCCCGGGAGATTGATTTGGAAAGACTTACACCAGAGACAGCCAAGGGTGGGAAGTAATGAGCTTAACTAGAGGAATTAAGTGAAAGTTTTCATCCTGCACAGAAGGACTTCCCCCACAGCCTTCCTCAGGGGGCTGGTGGTCAAGCATGGACTCCTCAGGACAGACTGAAGCAATAACTTCTGGAGAGGATAAACAGCCCCAGACTGAAGAGTTAACATGAAGTAAAGTGGGAATGTATTGCTGTTGGGTCTCATTACTCACACTGCTATCATATGGGTATTATTGATTTGTTCATTGCACCAATAATGAGTACAGAAGTGAACACACACCAAATTTAGAAGGTACTGTTTGACCCTGGGTCAAGGGGTGTTGAGGCTAGAATGACATCCTAAAAACGACTTCATGAAGATAGCTCAAGGTCACTCAAATGGCTTTTTAGATATATATAAGAACTGTGTGACCTAGAGAATTAAGTATAAAGGACTGTGAGAATGTTGCTTCCCTATGTTTTGGAACCCATGATATAAATGTTTCAAGTTAAACCAATACTCAAACATCTTTGATGCTATAAAAATGGTGATTTCATATGGTTCAACCTACTGAAGAGGGGCTCGATATGACAGTATGGGTGGAGAAAGGGATTTTTCTGGTTTCTGCAGCTCCAGGTATCATGCCCTAGCAAAATCCCTAACAAGAAATAACCTTGGTTACTTGGGGCAGAACTGGACTTTTAGTGGGTATGCACTTTAAACCACAATAGGATTTAGAAATAAGGATAGAAAGGCTTAGAGAATAAAAAATCATTGTATTGATATTTTTTCTTAGAAGGAATATTTTGTACTTGGTATTTTAGGTATTTATAATGCTGGAATTTTAGGTATTTATAATGATAGAAATTGAATTTATAATTAATAATTATAACTAATAAATGAAAACCTTGAACTCAAATTTACAATGTATATTAAAGGATGTACACTCTCACCACTTTTATTCAAAACAGTACCGGAAGTCCTAGCCACAGCAAACAGACAAGAAAAAGGAATAAAAGGCATCCAAATCGGTAAGGAAGAAGTAAAACTTTCACTCTTTGCAGATGACACGATACTATACATAGAAAACCCTGAAGACTCCACTAAAAAACTACTAGAACTGATAAATGAATTAAGTAAAGTTGCAGGATACAAAATCAATATACAGAAATCCATTACATTTCTATACACTAAAAATGAAGCAGCAGAAAGCAGGAAACAACTTCATTTACAATTTACAATATTTTTGCACCAAAAATAATAAAATATCTAGGGATACCTTAATCAAGGAGGTGAAAAACTGTACTCTGAAAACTGTAAAATACTGATGAAAGAAATTGAAGACAACACAAACAAATGGAAGGACATCCCATGCTCACGGGTTGGAAAAACAAATATTGTTAAAATGTTCATAGTACCCAAAGCAATCTACAAATCTAATGCAATCCCTATCCAAATACCAACAGGATTTTTCACAGAACTAGAACAAAGAATCCTAGAGTTTAGTGTGGAACAACAAAAGACCCCAAACAGCCAAAGCAATCTTGAAAAAGAAAAACAAAGCTAGAGGCAAAACAACTCTGGACTTCAAGTTATATTACAAAGTTATAATAATCAAAACAGTATGGTACTGGCACAAAAATAGACGTATAGATCAATGGAACAGAATAGAGAGCCCAAAAATAACCCACAATTATATGGTTAATTAATCTTCAACAAAGGAGGTAAGAATATGCAATGGGGAAAGGACAGTCTCTTCAACAAATGGCGTTGGCAAAACTGGACAGCAACATGCAAAAGAATGAAACTGAACCACTTTCTTACACAAAAATAAACTCAAAATAAACTAAGGACCTAAATGTGAAACTATAAAAAATCCTAGAATAAAGCACAGACAGCAAGTTCTCTGATGTCAGCCATAGCAACATTTTTCTAGATATGTCTCCAAAGGCAAGGGAAACAAAAGCAAAGATGAACTACTGGGACTACATCAAAATAACAAGCTTCTGCACAGCAGAGAAAACAACCAACAAAACTAAAATACAACCTACTGAATGGGAGAAGATATTTGCAAATGACATATCTGATGAAGGGTTAGGATCTAAAATATATAAAGAACTTATACAAGTCAACACCAAAAAACTCACAGATAATCCAATTAAAAAATGGGCAGAAGACACTCTGGAAAACAGTATGGAGGTTCCTCAAAAAGTTGAGAATAGAGCTACCATATGATCCAGCAATTGCACTACTGGGTATTTACCCCAAAGATACAAATGTAGGGATCTGAAGGGGTACATGCACCCCGATGTTTATAGCAGCAATGTCCATAAGAGCCAAACTGTGGAAAGAGCCAAGATGTCCATCGACAGATGAATGGATAAAGAAGATGTGGTATATATATATAAATATACACACAATGGAATATTATGCAGGCATCGAAAGGAATGAAATCTTGCCATTTGCGACAACGTGGATGGAACTGGAGGGTATTATGCTGAGCGAAATAAGTCAGTCAGAGAAAGACAAGTATCATATGAACTCACTGATATGAGAAATTCTTAATCTCAGGAAACAAACTGAGGGTTCTAGAGGGGAGGCGGGTGGGGGGATGGGTTGGCCTGGTGATGGGGATTAAAGAGGGCACGTTCTGCATGGAGCACTGGGTGTTATATGCAAACAATGAATCATGGAACACTACACCAAAAACAAATGATGTAATGTATGGTGATTAACATAACATAATAATAAAAAAAATGGGCAGAAGACATGAACAGACATTTCTCCAAAAAAGACATATAGACGGCCAGCACACACATGAAAAGATGTTCCACATCACTGATCATCAAGGAAATGCAAATCAAAACCACAATGTGATATCACCTCACACCTGTCACAATGGTTAAAATCAACACCACAAGTGTTAGAGAGGTTGTGAAGAAAAAGGAACCCTTGTGCACTGTTGGTGGAAATGCAAACTAATGCAGCCACTATGGAGGACAGTATGAAGGCTCCTCAAAAAACTAAAAATGGACCTACTATATGATCAAGTAATAATGGCACTACTGGGTATCTACCCGAAGAATATGAAAACATTAATTCAAAAGGATACATCCACCCCCAAGTTTATTGCAGCATTATTTACAAGAGCCAAACTATGGAAGCAGCTCAAGTGTCCATCAATAGATGATTGGATAAAAAAGATGTGGTATATATATATACAATGGAATATTATTCATCCATAAAAAAGAATGAATTCTTCCCATTTGCAACCACATGGATCAATCTAGAGAGTATAATGCTGAGTGAAATAAGTCGATCAGAGAAAGACAAATACTATACGATTTTACTCATATGTGGGATTTAAGAAACCAAACAAAGGAAAAAAGGGAGAAAAAAGAGACAAACCAAAAACAGACTCTTGACTATAGAGAACAAACTGATGGTTACTAGAGGGGAGGTGAGTGGGGGAAAGGGTAATATAAGTGATGGGGATTAAAATGTACGCTTATGATGAGCACAGCGATGAGAATTGCTGAATCACTATATTATACACCTGAAAATATAACACAGTATGTTAACTATATTGGAATTAAATAAAATTTAAAGAAGGAAGGAAGGAAGGAAGGCAGGGAGGGAAGAAGGAAGGAAAGAACGAAGTGAGGGAGGGAGGAAGGAAGGGAGAAAGGTGTATTAAATATTTGTTTTAAGTATGTGATTTTTAAGTTGAATTGAAACATTTAAGATAACTTTAGATTCAACATAATTATAAATTTAATATTTTAAACATAAAAATTATGTGTTCAGGAAAGTATTGTTTGTTAATTCAGGAAAATAAAGAATTTAAAAAGAAAATTGAATGTATTAATTTGTATATGCATTTAAAAATATTTGACGGTATCTAATGAATGGTGTTTAAAATGGCACCAGACATCATTCAAAAACTCCTTAGAGGTGATTTTTAAGACCTATAAGGCTTACAGGACACTTGAGTGGCTCAGTCGGTTAAGCGTCTGCCTTCAGCTCAGGTCATGATCCTCGGATCCTGGGATCGAGCCCCATGTCAGGATCTTGCTCAGCAGGGAGCCTGCTTCTCCCTCTGCCTGCTGCTCTCCCTGCTTGTGTTCTCTCTCTCTCTGACAAATAAATAAATAAAATCTTAAAATAAAAACCAACAAGACTTGTAAGGCTTATAAATAGAATAATAACAACATTTGTAAATATAAGTCAGAAGTTTAAGAATGAGATTTCAAAAATTGTAACTTTAATAAATTGAATATTCATTCTTAACAAAAATGAAAACAAATCTCCAAATAATATTTTCTGTGAACAAAAGCCATTCTTGGGCACCCAGTTGGCTCAGTCAGATTTCAGCTCAGGTCATGATCTCAGCATAGTGAGATAGAGCCCTGAGCCTGGCTCCACGTTCAGCACAGAGTCCGCTTGAGATTCTCTCTCTCCTTTCCCTCTGCCCCTCCCCCCATGCGTGCCTGTGCTCTCTTTCTCTCTCAAACAAATAAATAAATCTAAAAAGAAAAAAAAAGTCATCCTCAGGGACTCTAGAAAACTGACTTTGTCAGAATTATCAGGTTATCCAACTGATCCAACTGATCTACAGCAAAACTCTCCAGTTAACAATCCTGCACATGGACAATCAGATTTTAGTGTCTTACTTCTAAATATAAAGTCAGCAAATGATCACTAGACACTGCCAGTTGCTACCACCCATTCTCCCTTCTTTGATAAGAAGGTTCTGTTTGGGCAGCTATGTGCCTACACTTCCCTCCCCAGACTTCCTGCAGTTAGAGTTGGTCATGCGGCACATGCTTAGTAAATGAGATATAATAGCACATTTCCCTGCAGGGGCTTCTACGAAAGGTCTTTGAAAGCACATATACTAAACCACATCCACATCTTGTCTTTTAATCTTTCCTCTGTTCTACCTCTATCTGGAATGTGGATGTGATGCCTGGGGATGAAGCAGCCATCTTGCAGCTTAGCGGGGTGGGGCAGGCAGTTAGAAGGAGCCTGGATGTTTGATCATCTCATGGACAAAATGTAAGCCCTTAAATTGTCCTGTGTGAGAGAATAAACCCTATTTAATTAAATCACCACAGGTGGCTTTCTGTTGCTTTCAGCCAAGCCCAATTCTAACCGACTCAACTTGAAGAAAGATACCAAATGAAATCAACAAATAACAAGAATCTGGAGATCAAAGATAGTGCCAGGAATGGACAAAAACTCCAAAATAATTCAAATAATTATATTACCCCCAGAGGTTCATTCATTTAACCAATATCTATAGAGTGCCTTTTAAGTGCCTCTTATAAAAAAACTGGATAAGAGATAAAAATAAAATGTTACAGCTACAAAACAAGAATAGAACCTTGTGAAAAGAGATGATAAGAAAAATAGAATAAAAGATAAGAGACCTAAAGGATCAATTTAAGACATTTAGCATTAAATGATGGGTTCCAGAAAGAGAGAAAATGGTTGAAGCTAAAATGTCAAAAGAATACTTCAATGAAATTTCCCAAACATGTAAAGACCCGAGTTTCCTTATTGAAAGAGTACATCCAGCAAAAGTGAAAGAAGATCCCACTGAAAGCAAAACATGAAATTTCAGAGCTACCGAACTCTTCCAAAGGAAAAGAAAGTCAGAGAGATTAAAAGTCAGGCTGGCATGGGTCTTCTGAAGAGCAACGCTGGGTACAAGACGCAGGAGAATCATCTTCACAAATCTGAGAGGAAGTAACATACCACTTAGGAGCCTATTGGCAGCCAAAATCTTATTCAGGTGTGAAGGAGAAAATAAAGACATGGACTGAAAAACACCCTGCAAATCACCTTTTCCTAGGAAACAACTGATGGATGACCTCCAGCAAATTCAGGGAGTAAACCAAAGAAGAGGAAGGCGTAGTGTAGGGTCTAAGAAATGTGCCCCCATCAAGAAGAGTCTCTAGCTGAGGAGTTTGTAGCAGGCCCTAGGAGCTGGATTGGAGAACACGGGCTGCAAAAGAGAGAGCCAAACAAAGAGAATGAAGGGAACTGTTTACACAAAGCTTATCTGATATGAAGGAGCACTCCGAAAGAAAACGCTGCTTGCCATATGGTAGATCAGATGCCGCGTGTGGGTAGGATACAGGTACATAAAAACCAGGAGACCATTAATTTCAGAAAAATGAAAAAAAAATTGTGCAGGAAAAAAATATAACCTTCTCCTTGCCACTGCAATGAACATTATTTTTATAGCCACAATATGTAAATGTTGACTGTTACCCAACAAACAAAAAACAATTCTGTAAACATTTTTGGAATGATGAGATCAGGGAAGTGGGTTTTGGTGGCATTACAATGAAATTTTGACTCATTGTAACAGGATATTAATAGGTAAATTCTAAAAATTGGTGAATAAGAAACTAGGGTTATGAAAGTATTTAGAAACCTGCAGGCTAAAACTATGGAAAGAGCCAAGATGTCCATCAACAGCTGAATGGATAAAGAAGATGTGGTATATATATACAATGCAATATTATGCAGCCATTAAAAGGACTGAAATCTTGCCATTTGCAATGACGTGGATGGAACTGGAGGGTGTTATGCTGAGCGAAATAAGTCAATCAGAGAAAGACATGTATCATATGACCTCACTCATATGAGGAATTCTTAATCTCAGGAAACAAACTGAGGGTTGCTGGAGTGGGGGGGTGGGAGGGATGGGGTGGCTGGGTGATAGACATTGGGGAGGGTATGTGCTATGGTGAGAGCTGTGAATTGTGTAAGGCTGATGAATCACAAACCTGTACCTCAGAAACAAATAATACATTATATGTTAAAAGAAGAAGAAGATAGCAGGAAGGGAAAAATGAGGGGGTGGAAATCGGAGGGGGAGATGAACTATGAGAGACTATGGACTCTGAGAAACAAACTGAGGGTTCTAGAGGGGAGGGGGGCGGGGGATGGGTTAGCCTGGTGATGGGTATTAAAGAGGAGGTATTCATGTACTGAATGGAGCACTGGGTGTTATATGCAAACAATGAATCATGGAACACTACATCAAAAACTAATGATGTAATGTATGGTGACTAATATAACATAATAAAATTTTAAAAAAAAGAGTATAGACATGAGCCCACATCTGTCTGGTTGATTGCCAGTACTGACACTAACTAGATATGTGTCCTTGACCAAGGGGAAAAAAAAGAAAGAAAGAAACCTGCAGGCTAATATCGGAAGAAAGCAGTTCAGGATATCAGGAGCAGACTTGAGGAAGGGTTGGGGTGTGGGGGATAATTCTAAATCTTTTGGTGTGATGCGATTGTGGGATGATTTGCAGGTACTACACTTACACTGCAAGCCCTCTATATACTGGTTCAGATGGTCCCAGCCTCACCTGTTACTGGAATCTCGGCTGCAGAGTTGGGTCCTACATAGGATCTGGCCAGCTTCCTGCAGGTGCTGCCTGACAGTACCTGGCCTTGGGCCCACGCGTGTGCTTCTTACTTCCCCCTTGGGTTTCTCTGCAAAGGTCCAGGCAGGAGCCACCTCCCTTCTGATGGACGTTCAACCTGGAAATGGAGTGGAGTTAACACACGCTGAGTCACATATTTGACCAACTGGTGGTGGGGGGCAGATCCTGAGCTGGCTGAGGCATCCTTCCCTCTTTCTTCCCGTGGGTGGAGAGTGCCAAGACATAGTCCTGCAGCTCTCCAGGCTGTCCCCCTGATAGAACAACCGTTCACCTGTGGCCATGGCCAAGCAATAGTGCATCTTTGAACTGCTCTCCCTCCTTCCCTGCTTCACCTCCGGTCACTTATCCCGTCCCCTGGATCAAATCCCCAGTTTGCCTTGGTCCCAGGCTTTGCTCTCTGGCAAACCCAGGTGAGGATGACACTGATTAAAAGCTTTTAAATAAAGGCCAAAAGAAATGAAAATGAGGTGTGCCTGGGTGGCTCAATCAGTTGAGCGTCTGCCTTCGGCTCAGGTCATGATCCCCGGGTCCTGGGACCGAGCCCTGCATCGGGCTCCCTGCTCAGCGGGGAGCCTGCTTCTCCCTCTCCCTCTGCCTGCCACTCCCCCTGCTTCTTTGCTCTTTCTCCCTCTCTCTCTGTCAAATAAATAAATAAAATCTTTAAAAAAAAACCCACAGAAATGAAAATGAATCAAATAAACAATTTTTTAAAATATATCTAAGCAGAACACGATAATATAACCAGGAAATGTAAAGTGTAAACGTGGGATTTTTGAAATGAAGGTAAATACTTGAAGGGGAAAGCTGAGGGTTTGGAATTTATAATTATGGGCAATCTCAGCAAAATCCAAAGGTGAAGGAGGAAGGGAATAACAAGTAAAGAAATACTCTAAAGTTTCCTTCACCATGGGGGCTGAGCTGGTAAAATGTCTTGTGGGAACTGAGTGGCCATTATTTAATTTCATGTAGCACTGGAAGATAGAGGATTAAATATGATGATATTTACCCACCATCAGAATGGAGCACAGGAACAGCATAGGTGAATGGGGGCAAGGGAGATAGAATAGGAAAAAAAAAAAAACCAAAACACAGCCCGGCCACATACTAGGAAAAAAGTAGATAAATCAGGACCAACAATGAATGAATTAAAAACATTAAAAATAAATATGTCCCATAAGCCAATAATCATAAATGGGCTGAATTCTCCCTTCAAAAAATAGACCCTCAGGTTAAAAAGAAAAACAAAAACGAAATTTCATCTACCTGCAGTTTCTAAGAGACATCTCTAAAAATAAATGCTAATGAGGAAATGTTGATTTTAATACTCATTGCTATACCAGGAAAATGTGAACCATTAAAAAAACAAGAAAGGTGGTATTTCAATGTAGAGATAATTCAAGGCCTGAACCATTAAATGAAGAAAAGAAATATATTTTTTCTCATTAAAGATACAATCCTTGAGGAAGATGAAAACAGCCATGGACTTTTGTGCAATGAAAAACATAACAGCAAAATACGTAGGATGAAAACTCTTAGAAATATAAGGAGGACTTGACAAAATCGTCGTGGTGGTGGATTTGATTACATCTCTCTCCTTATTTGGCATACCAAGAAGTATTTAAATATCATAACCAACAAGTTCATCTACTGACTCTACATGAATTTTTTTTTTCTTCTCTGGAAAGCATGTTTAAAAATCAACATTCACTTGACCTCAAAGAAAATAGATTCTCTCCAATAAGGGATTTCATAGGTCTCACTTTGGAACCACACCCGTACACCCCTTGCAGACCGAGGCCATTTTTGTCCCTCCTTGTCTGGCCCTGGGAGGGTGCATGGATCAAGTGCAAGCGTGGTACTGAGCAGGAGCAGAGCTGGGGGTGGAGGAAAGGGAACCGGTGTTATCCAATGCCTACCACGTGCTGATCTGTCTGTGTGTCCCAGTTTTTTCTCTGTTTTCTCCTTCAGTTCTGAGCACAGCCCTATAGAGGCATTGCCAGCCATTTTGGGGGTGATGGACAGTTATTCTCACCGTTCCCTATTTGGACTATCAGATCCCCATCAATTGCAGCAAGTAAGGTCCCTGCCCTTTGTTGGAAGGAGGAGCTACACGCTCTGCCTCAGATTCAAGGTCCCTTTCTCATCTCTGGGTGGCTCTCTTTCACCTCCGTGGTAAAATAGGGACTGTCACACTGAACCACTTCCCAGAAGGGCTATGAGATGTAAGGACTAATTACAAAGGCTAATAAAATATTTACAGAGCCTATGGCACACTTTGGATGTGCAAGGGCTTACTTAATAAAAACATTGACAGTGCTGGATAAACACTGCACAGAGCCTAGTACCACTCTGGAGAAGAGTAAACAACTTGCCAGGGTAATTTCAAGCTCTATTAGACGCTTGCAGCAAATATCACTGTTATCCAAGAAGAGAGAAAATCTGCCACGCAGGAAATCTTGACTGAAGGCCACAGCCCAGCCATGCAGAGCTATGTGGTTTGATTAAAATGAGCAGTGACCTTTTGTGCCAGCACTGGTATCTCTGGGCTTTTTCAGAATTCGGGAAGGTAGAAGTGAGTCAGCAGCGGACAACCTCAGGTTCAAGAATCCCCTCTGCAGGAATCTGAGGCAGAGGTTGCTCTGGACTGGCCGGGCCCCAGAAAGGGAGGATGTCTTGGTGAAAAGTGTAGCGGCATTTTGGATCTTCGCAGGGGATGGTAGAAAGAGCAAATAGCATGGCCCATTTATGTAACAAAAAGAAAGCCAGTGTATCAGGGGATGCAGACCTGAAGACAGAGCCCATGCCAGGAAGTTGGTGCAGGGGAATAAAGGAAGAGAAAAAGTTGAAAGGATACCTGGAGGACAGTGGGGTCACCCTGAGATTGGCAACAGTGGCCATCTGCTACCACCCTGGGCCGGGGAAACAAAGCCAGAGCCCAGATGTGAGCTGGACCCATGAATAAGATGTAGCCACGGCCAGAGACATGACTCAAAGCAGAGAAAGGAGGGCAGAAATCCTAGTATGTGTAGTTTGCATGGTGGGCACCCTGGCACAGAGCAGAGCAGGGGAGGGCTCTGCGGGCCAAGGTCAGGTGCCCAGCACAGAGCAGGGCAGTTGAAAGTAGAGCCTAGCAAGGTTGGCTAAGCCAGATAGGATGCCAGACTCCCACTGAAGAACAACGGGAAACATTTGCCGGTTTTTAAACCAGGAGTAACTTTCCCCATTGCACACACTAGATAAACAGCAAAGCAGCAGCAAAGCAGGAGCAAAGCTCTGGCCTCCCAGCTGCCTGTCTAGCTCATGAGTTGTCACCTGGTGAGCCCCGTGCCTGCAGCACCCACTCCCCATGAGAAGAACAAGTCCGTGGGTCAAGGGATAGGATTCTGATCACTTAACACAAGTTGCAAACTCCCAAGGCTGGTGGCCTCTGGGAGTCGGTGAGTGCTCTCTATCTCTGAATTTGAGTTCTAGCTTTTTACTGCTTCAAGGACCTGGTGCCAGGGACAACCTAGTTCTAAGCGGTTAACCACATTCTCATACCATGTAGGCCTAGGAATTCCAGCTCCAAAAAGTCACCTTCACTTCCACCACAAATTACTAAGCTGACAATAGGGTCAGTGAACAGGGAAATGTGTGAAAAACATCAGAGTATGTGAATCAGTCGGTTGACCCCAGGAAGCAATCTAGAAAGTTCCAGACAAGCTCTCCTTTTGTTTTTCCTCAGTAAGAATGGTGTTTAAAATTGTAAACTGCCTTATGAATCAAGTAAGGAGAGGTAAGTTCATGGGGTGTTAATTTAATGGCTCGCTTGGGCTTTGACTAATTTTGCTCTGTGACAGCACGATAATTTTAGAAACTTCAAACTAGGAAGTGAAAAGTAATTCATTCCCATTCACTCTGTGTCAACAGAACTGAACTGCTGGGAACTGAGTGTTCCTTTAGGCAGGCAGGGAGATGGGGGTTCAAAAACTCACAGAGCGTCAGGGAGATAGTTTACAGAAGGTTGGCTGATTCATTGGTGGTGGGACTGGAGCCCTGAATCCAGGACTCAGGCCAGAGGTTGTGTCTGGGACTTGGGGAGAACTATTTGGTTAATAGTGCCCTCCCCCTACCCTCACATTCTGTTCTGAAGCTCCTTTTCTTTCCAAATAGCTTGACAAGAATATTTGTTCCTGCTCCCCACCCCTCCACCATGGACACAACACTGGTTTTGTTTCTGGAGCTCCAGGAGTTTTGACATCTGATTCTTAGCCAGGAGAAGGTCATGTGACTCAACCATATTATCTGAGGGTAAAATGAGGGAATGCATTTCCTGGTGCCTAGCACAGTGCCTGGCTCACAGGAAGAGCTCAACGACGCACCCTTCTTTCATGGTGTTGTTGTTCATCAGCCATTGTGCTGGATAGTCTCTATTTGCTCTTCCCAGCAGACATAGCAAGGATCCCTGTCATCCCTGTTTTCTGTTTATCTATGGGAGGCACTAGCAGATGTGGAGACATGTGTGTGGGTGCTGGGCTCCTCCTCCAAAGGCCAAGGCTCTTGTGCAGATCATCGCTCCTTCCCTTTGCCACCTCAGGACCCCACAGTTACTAGACACAAGTACTTTACCTGCCCCCTTGGCTTCCCACCCTCTCCACACCTTCAAAAATAACCCTTTCTTACATTCTCATTTATTACCCCATTTGAGTGTGTCCTCCTTTTTTTCTGGGCTGTTTAGTAATTGATTAAACTATATTTCATAGTAAAAATCCAGTTTGAAAATTCTCAGGACCTCTTGTGGCTTCTTTGCCCGGTTGTGGTCTGGGCACACCTGTGCCTTTGCTAGTTCACCTTTTCAAATTCCTCACTAGACAGGTTATGGGAGAGGAAGTCAGGGAGAGTTAACATCAAGAAGGGTGATCAGACATTTGACTTATGGCCTATCATACAGATTTTCTGGAACATAGCTAATCAAGGATATTCTATTCCACTGTGGCCACAAGTATGCTCATGTACCAGTGCTGCGCTCGAGAGTCCCATACACCTTTCCTGTAGCCAGAGAGTCTTAAGAGAAATGATGGACCCAGACCGTTCACTATGATTTCTGGGAAACTGAGCATCAGATTTCAGCACCCAGAGACATATTGAGCACATCATGGGCACTTGATACCTGTTTGAGGACTAATACATGAATTCTGACATATATCCACATTCCCCTATGGGGGGATATGGGACCGTCAGAAACCATCAGCTTCTTGAGTGTAAAATGTGCCCTGTGTGTCCACTCCTATGTGTCCAGCCATTATCTGTAGAATGCAATCCTTAGACCTTTGGCAGACACTGACAGGAACATCCAGTTGGGTCTCTGGTCTTAAGTTGTCTTTTCTAAAGGAATACACCATGCATTCTTGAGGTTGGCATTCCATTGCAAACCTCAATTCCAGCTTCTGAATTGACTAAAAGACAAAAAGATGAGAGGACTCAAAATCTGCAGCTACCTCTAGAGCTCTTGGCTGAAGAACCTTGACTAGAAGTTGTCCCCAGGATGACTCGTACTGAAATAAGAGCCTTTCCCTTGGAGGATATGTTTTGTAATGCTGTTTGAACAGGAGGAAATTACTGAGGAAACAAGATTTGCTTTAGGTGAAGGATCTTTGGTTAAACTGGCCTGGTAATGATGAATTAGCAAGCTTTCTGGAGCCAAAACTCTATGTAAGAAGCTGCTCTGATGGGTGCCTGGGTGGTTCAGTTGGTTAAGCGACTGCCTTCGGCTTAGGTCATGATCTTGGAGTCCCAGGATCGAGTCCCACATCGGGCTCCCTGCTCAGCAGGGAGTCTGCATCTCCCTCTGACCTTCTTCCCTCTCATGCTCTCACTCTACCATCCTCTCTCAATAAATAAATAAAAATCTTTATAAAAAAAAAAAGAAGAAGCTGCTCTGTTGCTATGGCTTTGTGCCCTAAGCTAACGGAGTTGCTGGTGGAGAAAGAAGAAGGTTCTGAGCCCTGGAGCAAAAAATGGATGTGATCCCACCCTGCTCTGTGACAGTTTTCAGGGAAACACTTATAGCAAATTACCCTCATGATCACAATTCCTGCAGATAAACAGGACTTTACCATTGAGTACCTGAAACTCTTGCCCGGACTCCCCACCCCATCCAACTAAAGCAGCCATTTCTATTCTATGGGTGGTTAGGAATGGATCTAAGAATTTTGGCAGAACAAACTGGTAAACCAGGGGCCCTCAGAAAGCTGAATCTTACCCTTGGCCATTTTCCTCTGCTTGCTAGAGTCAGCACCAAGACCTTCTAGTCCGGTTGGCAGACTTCACTCTGACAAGCTTGATCGGTCTAGCGTCCTTTTGTGACGGTGGTTGGTTGTGATGTTCTAGACCTTCTTTTAAGAAGAATGTTGTGTTAGTTAGGGTTCTCTGGAGAAACAGAACCAATAGAATATATATGTGGGGTGGGAGGGAAGGAGAGAGGAGAGATTTATTTAAGGAATTGTCTCATGAGATTGAGGGGGCTAGCAAGTCCAAAGTGTGTAGGGCACGCTGGCAGTCTGGAAATTCAGGCAAGAGTTAATGTTGCAGTCTTGAATCCAAAGACTGGAAATAGGCAACATTTCTATATTGTGCAGTCTTAAGGGGAATGTCTTCTTTCTCAGGGGACCCCGGTCTTCACTCGTAAGGTTTACAACTAACTGGATAAGGCCCACCCACGTTATGGAGGGTAGTGTGCTTTATTCAAAGTCTACTGATTTACATGCTCTTGGATGGCTCAGTTGGTTAAGTGTCTGACTCTTGATTTTGGCTCAGATTGTGATCTTGAGGTCATGAGATTGAGCCCTGCATCAGGCTCCATGCTCAGCAGGGAGTCTGCTTGAGATTCTCTTCTTCTGCCCCTCCCCCCACTCTCTCTTGCTCTGAAAAATAAATAAATCTTTTTTTTAAAAAAAGGTCTACTGATTTAAATGTTAATCTTTACTCGAATTGTGCAAGACTGTTGAATCACAGATCTGTACTTCTGAAACAAATAATGCAAGATATGTTAAGAAAAAAAAAGAAAAAAAGAAGATAGCAGGAGGGGAAGAATGAAGGGGAGTAAGTCGGAGAGGGAGACGAACCATGAGAGACGATGGACTCTGAAGAACAAACTGAGGGTTCTAGAGGGGAGGGGGGTGGGGGAATGGGTGAGCCTGGTGATGGGTATTAAGGAGGGTACGTTCTGCATGGAGCACTGGGTGTTATGCACAAACAATGAATCATGGAACACTACATCAAGAACTAATGATGTAATGTATGCTGATTAACATAACAATAAAAAAATTTTAAAAAATGTTCATCTTTACTCAAAATCAAATGATTGCTAATGTTAATCACATCTAAAAAATACCTTCACAGCAACATCTAGACTAGTGTTTTACCACACAACTGGGCACCATAGCCCAGCCAAGCTGACACATAATATGAATCATATTATCTGACACAGATTGCTCCAAACAGGTGTACATTCCAACAGATATGTGCCCTTTACAGAGAACTGTCATTCTGAAGAGAGGTGGCAGAAGGAGATATGCATGAGAGAATAAGAAGCAGAAATGTGACATTTGATAAAGTACAGCATCATTTCTTGATCAAAACTCTTCAGAGTATAGGGATAGAAGGTACATACCTCAATATCATAAAAACCATCTATGAAAAACCCACACAGAATATCATTCTCAATGGGGAAAAACTGAGAGCTTTCCCCCTAAGGTCAGGAACGCGGCAGGGATGTCCACTATCACCATTGCTATTCAACATAGTATTAGAAGTCCTAGCCACAGCAATCAGACAACAAAAAGAAATAAAAGGCATCCAAATCGGCAAAGAAGAAGTCTCACTCTTTGCAGATGATATGATACTTTATGTGGAAAACCCAAAAGACTCCACCCCAAAACTGCTAGAACTCATACAGGAATTCAGTAAAGTGGCACGATATAAAATCAATGCACAGAAACCAGTGGCATTCCTATACACCAACCACAAGACAGAAGAGAGAGAAATTAAGGAGTCAATCCCATTTACGATTGCACCCAAAACCATGAGATACCTAGGAATAAATCTAACCAAAGAGACAAAGAATCTGTACTCAGAAAAATATAAAATACTCCTGAAAGAAATTGAGGAAGACACAAAGAAATGGAAAAACGTTCCATGCTCATGGATTGGAAGAACAAATATTGTGAAGACGTCAATGCTACCTAGAGCAATCTACACATTCAATGCAATCCCCATCAAAATACCATCCACTTTTTCCAAAGAAATGGAACAAATAATCCTAAAATTTGTATGGAACAAGAAAAGACTCCGAATAGTCAGAGGAATGTTGAAAAAGAAAAGCAAAGCTGGTGGCATCACAATTCCGGACTTCAAGCTCTATTACAAACCTGTAATTGGGCACCTGGGTGGGTCAGTTGGTTGGGCGACTGCCTTCGGCTCAGGTCATGATCCTGGAGTCCCGGGATCGAGTCCCACAACGGGCTCCCTGCTCAGCGGGGAGTCTGCTTCTCCCTCTGACCCTCCCCCCTCTCATGCTCTCTCTCTCTCTCATTCTCTCTCTCAAATAAATAAATAAATAAAATCTTAAAAAAAAAAACCTGTAATCATCAAGACAGTATGGTACTGGCACAGAAACAGACACATAGACCAATGGAACAGAATAGAGAGCCCAGAAAGGGACCTTCAACTCTATGGTCAACTAATCTTCGACAAAGCAGGAAAGAATATCCAATGGAAAAAAGACAGTCTCTTCAACAAATGGTGTTGGGAAAATTGAACAGCCACATGCAGAAGAATGAAACTGGACTGTTTCCTTATACAACACACAAAAATAGACTCAAAATGGTTGAAAGACTTAAATGTGAGACAGGAATCCATCAAAATCTTAAAGGAGAACACAGGCAGCAACCTCTTCGACCTCAGCCGCAGCAACTTCTTCCTAGAAACATCGCCAAAGGCAAGGGAAGCAAGGGCAAAAATGAACTATTGGGACTTCATCAAGATAAAAAGCTTTTGCACAGCAAAAGAAACAGTGCACAAAACCAAAAGACAACCGACAGAATGGGAGAAGATATTTGCAAATGGCATATCAGATAAAGAGCTAGTATCCAAAATCTATAAAGAACTTCTTAAACTCAAACACCCAAAGAACAAATGATCCAATCAAGAAATGGGCAGATGACATGAACAAATATTTTTCCAAAGAAGACATCCAAATGGCCAACAGACATATGAAAAAGTGCTCAATATCTCTCGGCATCAGGGAAATCCAAATCAAAACCTCAATGAGATACCACCTCACACCAGTCAGAATGGCTAAAATAAACAAGTCAGGAAACGACAGATGTTGGCGAGGATGTGGAGAAAGGGGAACCCTCCTACACTGTTGGTGGGAATGCAAGCTGGTGCAACCACTCTGGAAAACAGTATGGAGTTTCCCCAAAAAGTTAAAAATAGAGCTACCATACGACCCAGCAATTGCACTAATGGGTATTTACCCCAAAGATACAAATGTAGTGATCCGAAGGGGTTTGTGCACCCTGATGTTTATAGCAGCAATGTCCACAATAGCCGAACTATGGAAAGAGCCAAGATGTCCATTGACAGCTGAATGGATAAAGAAGATGTGATATATATACACAATGGAATATTATGCAGCCATCAAAAGGAATGAAATCTTGCCATTTGCGACAACGTGGATGGAACTGGAGGGTATTGTGCTGAGCGAAATAAGTCAATCAGAGAAAGACAAGTATCATATGACCTCACTGATATGAGAAATTCTTAATCTCAGGAAACAAACTGAGGTTTGCTGGAGTGGTGGGGGGTGGGAGGGATGGGGTGGCTGGGTGATAGACATTGGGGAGGGTATGTGCTATGGTGAGCACTGTGAATTGTGCAAGACTATTGAATCACAGACCTGTACCTCTGAAACAAATAATACATTATATGTTAAAAAAAAATAGAAGAAGAAGATAGCAGGAGGGAAGAATGAAGCGGGGAAAGAATCGGACAGGGAGACGAACCATGAGAGACAATGGACTCTGAAAAACAAACTGAGGGTTCTAGAGGGAGGAGGTGGGGGGATGGGTTAGCCTGGTGATGGGTATTAAAGAGGGCACGTACTGCATGGAGCACTGGGTGTTATACGCAAACAATGAATCATGGAACACTACATCAAAAACTAATGATGTAATGTATGGTGATTAACATACCATAATAATAAAAAAAGGAGAAATGTGTACGTTCTATCATGATCTGGGTCTTAGTGCCCCATTTTTTTCTATTAATCAAAGTCAGAGCTCATTGGAACTGTTAAGTGATGAGTTTCTTGCACACAGCAATTAGCAGTACCCCCTGAAGCCCTAGAGTCCCCTCTCATTTTCTCCTTGCTCCACACCCCTCTCCCCTCTCCTTGGGAGGAACAACACACCAACTGGGCTGTGTTCCCTAACAGGTGAGGTCACTGTGCATTAAATCTGGGGCTCACATATATTATTTTATTTTTTAGTTTTTGGTGCTGCAGTCAATGCTCTTTTATAAAAAGTAATTCGTATTCTTATTTTACAGATCTATATTCACTTTTCAATTAAATTAAAGGTGGCCTTTCTTCTCTCCCATCCATGACAAAGAGCAGGGACCCTCTTCCCATGCATATATACATCATAATGTTAAATAAATCATATGTTTTCTTTCCTGGGTTATCTTTAACTTTTCTACTTAGAACCAACATATGCAAAATCATTCAGGTTGGCCCACTGTATTCATCTAGGATCTAAAAAAATCAACACTACCTTTTCTGACATTTTTAATAAAGCCAACAAGGCTCTATATAAAGTTCCATCACAAGGGCCAACTGAGAGCATCTGGGTGCATTAAATCTGGGGCTCACATATATTATTTTATTTTATTTTATTTTTTATTTTTTGGTCCTTCAATCACCGCTCTTATAAAACATAATTCATATTATTATGTTACAGATTTATGTTCACTTTTCAATTAAAATGAAGGCCTTGATTCAAAAATGTTAACACAAGCAGATACTAGGTATTTATACATTGACTCTAATTTGAATAGATTATAGTTTTTGCTTTATAAGATAATATCACAACATATAACATTAACATTTAAAGTATTCTATTATGTTATTGTCAAATGCCATCATTTTTTAATGACAAGCTTCCCTGCATTTTCTTACATTGCATAATTATATATAAACAGATAACCTACATTCAAGTTAAAAATTTTAACTCTTTGCTGATCACTAACCTGTAAAGTGATGGCAGTTGCTCTTCGTGAAGCAGTAACAACAATCTCTTCAAACCAGAAATTTTGTTGTTTCTAAACAAAATTTATATTAAAATGTAACATAAGTACAGAGAAGTGCACAGATCCTGTGTGTAACTTGATGAATGTTGGTTTTTATTTTAATATTTAATTTTAAGTGATTTCGGGTTTGCAAATTATTCTAGTGCACTTTTCTAAAGCACCAGTAGAATTAGACTATATTTTGCTTATTCAAAAATATAGAATGATGAATCTTGAAAACTGTTCTATCATATGTTATCCTTGTGTCTTTAACTTCTAGTGTCTGGGAGTTAGAATATCCTAGAGGACACCTGTCGGCTGCATAGGATCACTCACCCTGACTGCTATGCATCTGAGAAGTGACCTTTTATTGTGTCTCAACTGTTACATGTTTTTTGTTCCATTTGTTACAGCAGCTAGCATTATTCTAATGTATAGGTGGTGCCATGGAGTTTTGATTTTACTCTCAAAATTTTATTTTGAATTCTATTTTGCTCTAAGTGTAGTAGAAAGTCCCTGAAGGATTTTAAGCAAGAAGATCACATGACCCAATTTCCACTATAAGATGATTACTCTGCTTGAACAAATGGGAAGGTCTAAAATTCTATAGTAAATAAGGCAAGAAATGATGATGGCTAAGATTAGTGATCACAGTCAAGAAAGAGAAATTTGGGTGTGTGGGATCACCAGGATTCAATGATGGTGGGTGGGAGAGAGAGGGAGAGGGAGAGAGAGATGTTGAATGTCTGTTCTGACTGGAGCATGTGGGTGCTCTGATGATGAACTCTGGGAAGAGTGCTGGCTGGGGGGTGGGGGTTAAAAGGGAAGGTCCAAGTGAGTCAAGCAGAAGCAGGGGCACTTCTGTAGCATACCATCTTTGACCCTGTTAAGTCTTCACTGTGGAGCTAATCTTCATGGGATCTTGCAGTCACATTAGCAGATGGAGTGTGGTCTGTATGGTATGGGGCATCTTTCCATTCTATGTAGCAAATGCATCACATCCTTCATTCACTTGTTCATTCATTCACTCAGTTGGGCACTGGGCTGGGGACACAGTCCTGCTC
Organism: Zalophus californianus; assembly: GCF_009762305.2. Classification (NCBI taxonomy): domain Eukaryota; kingdom Metazoa; phylum Chordata; class Mammalia; order Carnivora; family Otariidae; genus Zalophus; species Zalophus californianus. Next base: position 69,221,159 of record NC_045595.1, on the reverse strand, counting down.
TCAAGGAACTCAGAGTCCTCATGTTCTCTGTCTCTAATTATTTATGTAAATCTATCCAACGCAATCAGTAGCCAGAAAGAGGCGGCCAAAGAAACCGACAATAATGAAAATATTGTTTCTGATAGAGAGAGGGTGGTATGAGGGACAAAGGTGGAAAGAGCAGATCTGAGAGCAGAGAGGGCAAGAAAGGATGGTTTCCCTTAGAAATTTACAGGGTTTCCACCCATGCAACTTTATGGGATGCTTAAAATATGGGAGGGAGAAATCAAGGCCCAGATGCACATGGAACCTCCCCCCAACACAAATATTACAACAAGAATGGCCTTTGACCCAAGGTCCATTCGCTCATCACTGCTCGCCACCATGATGCTTCCTTAGAGTGGGAAAAGTGCTGTTTACAAACTAGATCAGAGAAAAATGGTAGAGTGTGGGGATTAGAAGAGGCTTCAGCTGCCGAGAGATAGAGTGACACCTCTTCACCTGAACAGGTGCTCAAGGTTGCCTGGCTGTCTACACTGGGTAAGGTCCCAGTGGCTGGAACTGATTTGGTCGGGTTCCCAGGACTGAGCCAGAAGGCCACGGCAGGCTGTGTCCTGTGGAGCCTGATGGCCAAATTGTGTCTCCAAGTCAGAGAGGAGGGTGTTGGGCTGGAAACAAGGACGTGCTAACAGGGTCAGAAGATGGACAGGCCAACAGACAAGTGGTGTGTGGGAGACAGAGCTGGCTCCCAGACCACAGGACCCAAGTGGATGTATTATGGGGCCTGTTAGATCCAGTCAGAAGCGATGTCATTTCATCAGAGCCTAGAGAGCTTAGGAGGCTAATCCTGGCATGTCTGTGCTCATGTGAATGCACATGTGTGTGTGTATGTGTGTGTGCCCATGAGCATATATGCATGCTCACACACACACACACACACACACACACACACACACACACACACACACACACACATGCTCAGGGCATGCTCCATGCTGGTGTGGGATTGGGAATGGGTAGAATGAAAACAGGGGACTATTGGAAACAGAAAACAGACTCACCACTAAGCTCGCCTGGGAAAGCACTCGTTTTTGCCCCAGCTGGCTCTCTCTGCTTCACTAAGTCTTTCTGTTTTCGTCCCAAGATTCATCACATGCAGTTCTTTTTTGCACTAGTCTTACAGCTGAGGAGGTATATTGAAGACTTGGGGCTGCTTCCAGCTTTCCCCAAGATAGAAAGGGCCCCTTAAGCCTTTGGTAGAAAGAATCAGTGGCAAAAACAGATACTGTGCTCATATCAAACACTTGGATTCTCTCTGTGTAGGGTGGTCTGTTAAATACAAATATGCTTTAATGTTTCCACCTTCTGTAAGGCTTTTCATGAATATATGCTTATAAATCAGGAAATCCCTACTTATATATTCAGTACCTTGATTTTCAGATTGGAAAAGGGGGTGTCTCAGCCCATAATGGATTCCTTAAGGATTATGTGCAATTTAACACCAAAGTGCTATAATATGCCAACCACTTAAAAAAATATTCTTTTTATCCTCTATCAACCCCACCAGGTAGGAACTATTATCATCAGATGAGGCCACTGAGGCTCAGTGAGGTCAGATAACTTGCCCCAGGTCACACAATAGGGTGTGGCTCAGGCAGGATTTGAATCCAGGCCACTGGGCTCTAGGGGCCTTGCTTCTAACTGTGCTCCTCCTTCCAGGAGCAGAAAGGGCCTCTGCTCTACCTCTTTGCCACTGAATTGTTACTAGGTTGTCTCCTGCACTAAATGGGGAGCTCAAAGGCAGAAGTTGTTTCTCATTTCTCCTCATTCCTCCACCTGGAGGGCACAGGGACTGGATGGCACATGAAGGAAGCCTACTGAGGCTTATTATCTGCTTGTTGTTGGACCTGGGAAGGCCTGCCAAGGTGATCTGACCCATTCCCCTGCCTCTGGCATCATTGTCTGGGATTCTGCACACAGCAACCTCACCCATTCCTCCTCATCCCCATGATGGCTTTTCCTCCATAGTCTAGTCCCTTCTACACAAGCTCCCCTGGCAGACCAAGTCCTGGTTCACGACCACGGGCATCTGTCACTTCTGTGCAGGGCCAACAGGAAATGTGCCACATCACTGAACAGTAAACAATTCTGAGTCTCAGCCACATTTTATCTGGGCTGGACACCAAAGCAGGCTGTGGTGTCTTGTCACCTCCACAACAAAACTCCCTCTAGTTCCAACAATGATTTATCAAGTGAGCCTGCTGCCGGGTCCACTGTGTTTCTTTTGTTTCATGGGCATAATAGGTAAAATCCATTGGTGAGGCAGAATGGCAGATTGGACTTACAGATTTGAACATAGACACCTCCCTGAAAGGGAAGAAGCATTCCATGCTGCTTGGGTTTCTTCCAGAATATAGCCCTGAGGCCTAATCCAAATAAGAAAAATAGATCAGCCTTTTCCATTTCACTAATAAACTTGGAAGAGAAGAGAATTTCATCATAAGGTCCTAACCACATTTTCAAAATGGCAGACCTTGACCCAGCAGAACAGCTGACCAAAAGAGGGGAGTGAGTGACATTTATTGACCTTTTACTTTGTGCCAGACTTTTGCATATGTTCCTTAGAAAGTCATAATTTTACAGTGATTGTTGCAAGGCACAGTCAAGGAGGAGACTGAGATTTGTAGGTTATGCGACTTGACCAAGGTCACATGGCTCATCGATCACAGAACTTGGATTTGAACCCAGGTGTGTGTGACCCCAAAATTTATGGTGTTCACACCACACAGAGCTACCACAGGCCTTTACTGAGCCACCTACAAAGAATGATTTCTAGATCGCTGTAATAGATGTCTCTAACCTTTAAAAACAGCACAAGCTTATAAAGAAAATTTTCCTATTCTGAACACTTCACATCTGTCCCAAGATTTATATGGTAAATAGCATAGTGGTAGATTATATTTTTGAAATATCATATTTTTGAAAAGCTATCCTAACCTAACTTAATAAAAATAAACTGTACCAAGTAAAGGTGAAGAAAGGTAAATGTTCAAACAGTTCCATCCCATGTTTCAGGATTTTTCTTTCTGATCAAAGTTAACAAGCAATGTAGTCAAAGAGACAAAGTTAACTATTAACTTTGGGGTGAAAAGTCAATGTACATTCTTTGTACTACCCTGCCCACACTCCAGCAAATATTAACATATACAGGCAAAAACACTTTCCTGTGACTATACAAGTGTGTTGTATACACTTGAGAAACACCTGCAGTGAAGGCATTGTTCAGGGCTAGGCTATTCTATTACAGAGGCCCAGAAAAGGGACCTGCTTAAGGTCATGGCCACTTACAACTAGGAGCACAGAGGAGAGTGGTCCCTGGCATTCCCACCCTTGTGTGATGGTTGGATAGTTTCATCCCGGTTGCACAGAATTGCAGTACATGAAATGACTGCTTCCAAGAGTGATGAGTTCATCATCCTCCTAGATTTAACACCATACCTGAAATGAAAACCAAAGAAAACGTGGTCCATATATACAATGGAATACTACTCAGCCATCAGAAAGGATGAATACCCAACTTTACATCAACCTGGATGGGACTGGAGGAGATGATGCTAAGTGAAATGAGTCAAGCAGAGAAAGTCAATTATCATATGGTTTCACTTATTTGTGGAACATAAGGAATAGCCTGGAGGACATTAGGAGAAGGAAGGGAAAAATGAGGCGGGGGGGGGGAATTGGAGGGGGAGACGAAACATGAGAGACTGTGGACTCTGAGAAACAAACTGAGGGTTCTAGAGGGGAGGGGGGTGGGGGATGGGTTAGCCTGGTGATGGGTATTAGGGAGGGCACGTTCTGCATGGAGCACTGGGTGTTATATGCAAACAATGAATCATGGAACACTACATCAAAAACTAATGATGTAATGTAGGGTGACTAACATAATAAAATTAAATTAAATTTTAAAAAAAGAAATGAAAACCAAATTCTCAAAGACCCTTTTGCCTCCAATGGTATAATCTGGGGGCCAAAGGGTGGATGACCATTGATGTCGTTACTTTCTAGGCTTGAGTTTGCAGATGGGTTTATAGAAGCAGCATGGTGTAGTAGAAAAAGCATGGATTTGGCATCAGACTGAACTGAGCCTACAACTTAGCTCTGCCAGGGGGCAGATGAGTGATAGGTCAAGTGGCTTCCCCTCTTGGTTCTCAGCTTTCCCACTGATAAAATGGAAACACTATTATGTAATAATCCCCACATGTAGTGGGTTGAATACTGCCCCCTCCCAAATTCACTTCCATTCAAAACCTCAGAATGTGATCTTACTTGGAAATAGGGTCTATGCAAATGCAATTAGTTAACAATCAGGATGAGATCATACTGGATTAAGGTGGACCCTGATTCCAACGACTGATATTCTTATAAGAGGAGAGGGCACAGAGAGACAGAGATGAAACCCACATGGAGGCAGAGGTTGGCATTATGCTGCCACAAGCAGAGAAACTCCAGGAGCCGCCAGAAGCTGGAAGGGTCAAGGATAGATCCTCCCCTAGAGCCTTTGGATGGATCACAGCCCTGTCAACCCCTTGGTTTTGGACTTCTCGCCTCCAGAACTATAAGAGAATAGAAATCTATTATTTGACACCACCAAGTTTGTGATCATTTGTTATGGCAGCCCAAGAAAGCTAATACACTATGCAGAGGGGTCAACAGTGCTTATCACATAGAAAATAATTGAAAAATGCCACCAACAATTATTAGTCACACATCATAACGTTCAACCAGCAATTAGGGTACTCTGCAGTAGGTGGCAGAAGTGTCACGATCCCAAAGTCTAAATGAGCAAGACTAGAATCACTGGTTTGATTTTTTAAGATTTTTTATTTATTTATTTGAGAGAGAGAGAGAGAGCAAGCATGAGTGGGGGTGGGGAGGGGCAGGGGGATAAAGACAACAGGAGCCATGAAATACAGCCCCCAAAGGTATATCATGGCCCACCGGGCAATGGTGGAAAAAGTCAGAATATGTTTCTCAGGGGCGCCTGAGTGGCTCAGTCATTAAGCATCTGCCCTCGGCTCAGTCATGATCCTGGGGTCCTGGGATCGAGCCCCGCATCAGGCTCCCGGCTCAGCGGGAAGCCTGCTTCTCCCTCTCCCACTCCCCCTGCTCGTGTTCCCTCTCTCGCTGTGCCTCTCTCTGTCAAATAAATAAATAGAATCTTTAAAAAAATAAAAAAGAATATGTTTCTCAGGCCTAAAAGCCTGAAAGCCTAGAATTTCCCCAGAGTCCACAGCTTACACTCTGTTTAAAAAAATCAATGCCATCAATATCAAGTAGGCTTGAGGATCTGGGCCCCTCAAGGTGATGATATTAGAACTGAGGACCACCCCCCCCCCCCCCAGGATGAATGAGATCAAGACTATCAATGAATATCTGCAGCAGCCCTTCTGGAGGAGAGGGGTTACCTACTTCAATAACCCCACCCGATCCCCTGGTCACCTCCCTGACCCCACCTGTGGAAACAGGCCATGTCTCTACCTGCGCCTTCACTTTCTTCTGCCCTTAACTGTTGTTCAGAGATCCACATGTAGATGCTGTACCCAGGCTGAGCCAATCAGAGTCTCTGTCCTGGAAATTTGAAATCTGGGACATATACAAATATGGACTGGCAGTCTTTCAAGCAGAGTCACGTTAACAGGAGACACTTAAAGAGATAGCTCTGAAACTCCAGACTTAAGCTGTGTGCTCCATGTAGCTCTGATCCCAGGCTTCATGGAGCTAGGGCTTTCCCTGGTTTCTTGGATTCCATGAGCCACCTTAGCATTCTTCCAGTAAATTCTCATAATTAATTAACTAATGGTTTCCATTGCTTTTGCTCATACGATAGCCTGCAGGTCACACCCAAGGCGTGAGTTGTGTGGATGGCCTCTCATCACCAGGCAAAGGTACCAAGAGGGAATGTTGGCAAATAAGCCAGTAAGAAAGTGGGGAGGGTGGGAGTATCTTAGCAGCAGGCCCAGAATTTCAGGTAACACATCTGTGAACATCACTAATGAAATGAATAGGGTAATATTGTCCTTAGTAGCTGGCACCAAACTTCTCTTACTTAGAGAACTATCTTTGTTTTTAAAAACAAAACAAAACTTTCATAAGGACACAGGGAACAATTTTAAAAGCCCCTCAATGTTCAGAGCATCTAGTGGACAAGTTTGCTGAGAGCAGCACTGAGTAACAGAAGGAGAACATTTTTGAGTTCCCGCGACATTCTTAAAGTTACTTGTGGTGGCAAAAGATGGGAGGGGGAGACAGAGGAAGCAATAAGGTGTTTGAATTCTATGTGAAATGGGGTGAGACCCCCTTCTTGAGATCCACGCTCCCCAGCCTTTAGTGAAATTCACCAAATACACACATGCTGGATGTGAACAATTGTTTGTTTTCAGAACGAAACCGAACTTGAGCTTCTCATTGGGATTGGTGTGTTATAAAACATCCCATGAAGTTGGAGCCTGTGAGGCAGTGGACCTAGAAGAACAGAAACTCCCAAGAATTAGCAGAAGTCTAGGCTCTTTGTGGCAGTGGAATTGGCCTGGAGGAGATGGGAAGACAGTTTCAAAGTAATTTTTCCCAGCCTTCCAGGTGTAAAGAGGATCTCGAATGCCAGCTGGGATTCAGGTAACAGTGATACCCCTGAGCGAGTGAGTTTTAATCTCATTCTCTGGAGCATGTGGGGCTATTCCTTTGGCTTCCCTGTACCTCACATACCCTTTTCTGAGAAGAATGTGATTCAGAAATAAAAGCCTTCCCAAAATAGTGTGAGTACCTCAAGGTAAAGAAAAGGTAAACCCCTACACATTTATTTCTCTCAGAGGGAAAGCAAGTGTGATTGAGTGGAATCAGGATGGGAATTTCCTGGCTCTTTCCTCGGCATTTGGCAATGAGCTGGCTAAATGGCCTCCGGTGAGCTACAAGAACAAGAACTGAGATAAAAACTTTTGCCTCTGGATAGAAAAAAAATGGCTGCTGGAAACTGACCCAGATGCCTCTAGTGGCCCAGGACACAGCCGCCAGCCACAGCTACAGAGGACAGTGCTGGGCAGGCTCAGACTCACTTGAGCTGACAGCATCTTGCCATAGCCTAGGCCCTTGTGCTTTCTGCCCCAAGGCTTCTCCCAGGCCAGGCTCACTCTCTCTCTGCCTGCGCCTGTGTACACAGTGAGCCTTGCAGGGGCAACCCCCAATGAGGGGGAAGCTTGTGGATAAAAGCCTGACTGGATAAATGTCCATCCTTTGGATGGACAGCTCCAGGAGATATTTTTTTGACTCCTTGGAGGTCCCAGTGGAACTGAGACCAGTTGCACACAGTGGTGCCTCACTTCTCAATGCCTCTTTCTTGGCTCTTTCTCTTCTTTGATCTCAGTCTCCTCACTCTCTCCCTTCTGACTCTTGGGGTCACCTCTGAAATAAATATTCTTAAGTTCTCATCTCAGGCTCTGCTTTCAAGGAAGCTCCAGCTAAGATAGAAATATGAGGTCATTTTGGTAAGATAGGAGACAAGTGGATTTGTTCTGATATCAGAGGAACAAGGAAGGTGTCAAATGTTCTGATGTCATATGAGATTTCCAGTCAAATGTGCCAGAAACTCTAAAAATAGGAGGCCCCAACTTCAGAAGTCCACATTCATCAACAAAGAAAACATACACAATTCTGAGTTCACACCAACCCTCTCAGGCACCTGAATGCTTACTCCGTAGTTGCTGCCCACCAGTGGGTAGACTTGCTCCTTTGTTTTAGATGGCAAGCAGAGCCCCCTCACTCCACTCATGGCCAACGTCTTGCCACACGAGAAGTGCAGTGGAGAAGTAAAGGTGTAAGTAATTTTGAAAGTTTTTAAAGTAATATAGAGCTCTTAGAATGCAAACTCTGGGAGAAGCCAACTATCATGTAAGATCTCCAGCTATTCTAAGACTGCTATGGTGTGGAAAAGCCTAAGCTAGTCTGCTCAGCAGACCCCACGCTTCCAGTTGTCCTAGCTGAGTCGCTGAGCATGTGAGTGACTAAGCCATCTTGGATGTAGGCCCAGTCAAGTCTTTAGATGACTTTGACTTTAGCCACCATGTGACTACAACTGTATGAAAGAGCCCAAGTGAGCACTGCCCAGCTGGTTCCAGCCAATCTGCCCAGTAATGAGAGGTAGTGATAAATTTTTGCTTTGAGCCACGTAAAAAGCGATTTAAAGTTCTTGTTTTGGTTTCAGTTTTGGTCTCTGACTGCCATGAGAACATGCCTTTGGCTAGCCTACTGGAGAATGAAAGGTAGTTGGTACAGAAGCAAGTTGCACCAGCCAAGATCATTCTGATCAGCCAACAGCCAGTTGCCTGTGCTAATGTGGAAGATAGAAAAAGTACCAAATGGAATTCTGAACATGTCCAAAGCATCTCCAGGCAGAATGTTGAAAGTGTCAACTGGCTCTTAACTAGCTATATACGATAACCTACCACAAGAAGAAATAGATTCTCTTTTGAGTTTGCAGGCCAACTTTAGAGGGAACATAGCAATACTTGATTTGAAAAATAAAATCTTTTCCATCTCTAGCCACTTGAGTGAGGAAAAGATCAAATTAAGACATGCTGTCTAGATACTATCAAATCAAGGATGTGGTTATGAGATGCTGAAAGAATTAAGGTAGTTCCTGATAAGTCCACTCAACTAGACAGGAGGGCTTCCAGGAATTTTAAGGGTGATGTCTTACAGCAAATTACATACCCAAAATAGCAGTGATTAAGTCTATAGAGAGAGACTCAGATTGAAAAGGATTATGGATATGACCTTGTCTATTCTGATTACTCTATAAACAAAATAATACCTAGCAGACAATATATATTTGTTCAGTGAATGAGTGAATTAATGAATGAGCTTGAAGGGGAAAAAAGTCTAATATAAACAATCTATCTGCTAGGATTCATTCATTCATTTATTTGTTCATTATGCAAATACATATTGTTTGCCTAATATGTACCAGACACTGTTCAATTTGTTGGGGACACAGCAGGGCACAAATCTCCTGTCCTCTTAGAGCTTACATTCTAAGTGGAAGAAACAGACATACACATAAACAGTGAAAAATGAGATTTCATATAGTGCCAAGTGGTATGAAGAAAACAAAGGTGAAAGGGATAGAAATTGACCAGGTTAAGAGGGTGGTGCTTTGTATTACATAGACTGGTTAGGAAAGACCTCTCTGAGGAGGTGACATTTGAGCAGAGCCCCGAATGATGAGAGGAGGGAGCTAGGCTCTCGGAGTGGGGAGGAGGAGGGTCATGGAGAATCTCCAGGTAGAGGGAATGGCAGGTCTAAATGCCCTGAGGTAGGATCAAGGATGAGTCTTGTAGTTTATCTCCTGCAGGGGCAAAGTCAATTTTTTATTATCTATTTTCCAGAAGTTGATGAAGACCATCCTGTTGTCTGAATACTTTGCAATATGTTTCAGTGCAGTCAGCTTTCTGTGGTGAGTGAAGGTGGCTTCTGACAATAGGAGAGGAGGAGCCTGGAATAAGGGAGGAATTTATGGGATGGGGAACTGAGAAGGATGTTGCATGCATTTAGGTTTATAATTCCAGTATGAATAGCTGGGGTTTTTTAAAATACCCCACTTGGTTTGGGATTACTCAAGCTTCAACCTCCTTCCACTAAAGCAGGCGTTTAAGAATGGCTGGTTCACATCTTCAAGGATCTGATCTAAGAGAAGCACCCAGCAGGACTGGCTGTGCTTCCCACTTTAAAGATGGGTAACTAGATGTTTCTTTTTTTTTTAAATTTTTTATTTAAATTCAATTTAGTTAACATATACTGTATTATTAGTTTCAAGGGTAGAATTTAGTGATTCATCAGTTGCATACAACATCCAGTCCCCATTACATCACGTGTCCTTCTTAATGCCCATCATCCAATGACCTTATCACCCCACCCACCTCCCCTCCAGCAACCCTCAGTTTGTTCCCTATAGGTAAGAGTCTCTTATGGTTTGTCTCCCTCTCAGTTTTCTTATTTTATTTTTTCCTTTCCTTCCTCTATGTTCATCTTTTTTGTTTCTTATTCCACACTTGAGTGAGATCATATGGTATCTGTCTTTCTCTGACTTATTTCGCTCAGCACAATACCCTCTAATTCCATCTACATGGTTGCAAATGGCGAGATTCTGTTCTTTTGATGGCTGAGTAATATTCCATTGTATATCTATGCCACATCTTTGTTATCCATTCATCTGTCGATGGACATCTGGGGTCTTTCCATAGTTTGGCTATTGTGGATATTGCTGCTATAAGCATTGGGGTGCATGTGCCCCTTTGAATCACTGTGTTTGTATCTTTTGGATAAATTCCTAGAAGTGCAATTGCTGGGTCATAGGGTAGTTCTATTTTTAACTTTTTGAGGAACCTCCATACTGTTTCCCAGAGTGGCTGCACCAGTTTGCATTCCCACCAGCATTGTAAGTGGGGATGGGGGTTGTTTCAGTTGGCATCCTGAGAATAACTAGAGATGTTAGGAATGGAATTCAGCAATTGGAGAATCTACTCCATATGAAAGCTCACCTCCAAAATATCCCCATTAGTATTCATGCCCTCATGTGGCACCTGCCTACTAAATCAGGGCTGTCCTATATGACCAGGAGATTGTGGGGAAAGTGACAGGGTGTGACTTTTAAAGCTAGGTCACAAAAGGTACTGCAGGGATCATCCACTCTAGGGGAAACCAGACCCCATGATGTGAGGACTCTTAGGCAGTCCTGTAGGGAGGCCCTCACGTTAAGGTAGCCAGATTTAGCAAATAAAAATATAATTGGGGGGCACCTGGGTGGCTCAGTTGGTTAAGCATCTGCCTTGGGCTCAGGTCATGATCCTAGAGTCCTGGGATCAAGCCCCACGTTGGGCTCTCTGCTTAGTGGGGAGCCTGCTTCTCCCTCTCCCTCTGCCTGCCTCTCTCTCTCTGTCAAATAAATAAAATCTTAAAAAATATAATATAATTTGGGACATAGCTATACTAAAATCTGTCTTTATTTATTTGAAAATAAATTGAAATTCAAATTTAATGGCATATCCTGTATTTATATGGCAACCCTAACTCATGGAAATGAATGAAGGCGCTCCCCCATCAACAGCCAGCCTCCAACTGGCAGCCATGTGAGTGAATAATCTTAGAAGTGGACCTCCAGCTCCAGTCAAGCCTGTGGATGATGTAGTGAAGGCTGGAACCTTGATGGCAACTTCTTGAGAGACCTCCAAGTCAGGACCACTCAGCTAAGCCACTCCCAAATTCCTGATCCATAGAGACTGTGAGAGATAATAATAAATGATTATATTGTCTGAGGTCCCTAAGTTTTGGAGTGATTTGTTTTATAACATTAGATAAATAATCCATTCCATAAAACGTTATCTGGCCTGTCTTAGTCCATTCAGGCTACTGTCACAGAATGTCATAGACTGACTGCTTTATGAACAAGAGATTTACTTTCTCGAAGTCCTGGAGACCAGGAAGTCTAAGATCAAGACACAGAGTCAGTGTCTGGTGAGAGCCTGCTTCCGGGTTCAGAGATGGCTGTCTTTCCATTGTGTCCTCACATGGTGGAAGGGGAGATGGAGCTCTCTGGGGTCTAGTTTATAAGGGCTCTAATCCCATTCATGAGGGCTCTGTTCTCACAATCTTATTACCTCCCCCCAACTCTGCCTCTAAATACCACCACACTGGAGGTTAGGAATCAACATATGAATCTGGGGAAAGGGGGACACAAACATTCAGCTATGGCAGAGCCCTTCCTCAGTGCCGGGGACAGTGTCCCTGAAGATGACCAAGGCAGAGTTTCTGGCCTTGATTTGCTCAGAGTCAGGTGGGGAAGACAAACGTGGATGGGATTTGTTTACACGATACCATGATAAAGGTAAAACAAACAGCCTCCAGGACAGTGTGACTCATTCTGTCAGGGTTATCAGGGAGGTTATCCAAAGACATGAGTTTTGAGGTCAATCCTTCAGGAAATCCTAGTTCCCCAGGCAGGTGGGAGAAGGGTAAGGAAGCCAGATGGTCCTTCTGGGCAGAGCGAACAAGGAACTATAGGAAGTTCATTTCAGGGAAACACAGAGGGTATGAGTGGGAGCCCCGACATCAAGGCTACAGCAGAAGGCAGTACCAGACCGTCAGAGTCCAATACTGTCCAATACAGAAGGAGACCAGATTCGTGGGTGGTTTATCAGGAGGCTGTTGTCACGGACTGATACAAGACAGTGATGTTCTGGGCTTGGGCAGTAACCCCAGGATGGAGAAGAGACAGGCTGGAACTGACAGGGCTTGTTTGCCTGGTGCCTGGCAATAGCAAGGCAAGTTGTTTGTTGAGTGACTGACAGATGGGTGTGTGGGGGCAGACTCAAGCAGGGCTGTCTGTGTCTTGATTTGAGTGACTGTGGCTGGCTATTCCCTGAAATAGGAACCAGAGGTGGATTTTTGCATCATGCATGTGGAGCTGTAAACCATGAAGTTCAAATAACTGTATCCTTGGGGTTTGAAACCTCTCTTCCATCCAGAAGGCGTAACGCGTGACTCTGGCTGTGGGCCCCGATGTTTTCCACGGGGACCCGACCGGGATGGCACATAAGAGCTCAGCAGAGCTGCAGCCTCCTAGGGAGTGACTCATCCTTTTGCAGCTCAAGTGTTGGGCAGAGCAGATGTCATTAGAGGGCTCAGGTATTTGGTGAGAGGAAGAGACAAGGGGGACACTGAGGTTGAATTCACAGTTCTTATCACAGCTGCTTCATTCCTGCTGGTGTGATTGGTTATGAGAAGTAAATTTCCTTTTAAAAGGGCTGGGTGCGTGTGTGTGCACACGCGTGCAGGTGCAATTTTGGGTCGAGCAGGGCTTGACACAGAGGGTAATGGGATCTTCACTTTAGAAGCCTGGCAATTGATTCTGTACAGAGTGAACCAAGACACAACAGAGAATGAGACACAAATTTCATGGAGCTATCCTCCAAACAAAAGGAAACTAACGTTTATGAGACATTTCTGAGGGGGGCACCTGGCTGGCTCTGTCAAGAGTATGCAAATCTTGATCTCCGGGTCATGAGTTTGAGCCCCACGCTGGGTGTAGAGATTATTAGAAAAATAAACTTAAAAAAATAAATTAATAAAATGTGGGAATAAAAAAAAATTCCTCAGAGCTATCCATACATGATCTCATTTACTCCTCATAGTAATTCCCAAATTAAGGATGAGTATCTGCACTTCTCAAGGTTACACAATGTAGAAATGATTGAACTGAAATCTGTGAACCTAGGGTTCCAACTCCATGGTCTCGATATTGTCATGATTCCTCAAGGATGGGCTTTTCAAGGATTTAGAAGCCCCTTCTTTCCTCTTCCGTCCGCAGCCAGAGACCTTCCTGGTCAAGGAGGGCCATCTCTTTATGCCCCTGAGCCAATGTGGTTGGTCGGGCTGGGACACAAGGGAAGCTGGATGGCCGGAGGGAGGCCCCGAACTAGAGCATTTTCATGCATAAGCCCCTTTCCTTTCCCCTCAGTAAGACCTTGGGGGCAGCAGCCTCCTAGAGGTTAACACCTTTGCCTGGATTTCCTTATGGAGACTCTTTCATGTGTTGGGCGACATTGTTTCAGAGCTCAAGAGTTACAATAACCAGCATTTATTGAGCCATTACTATTTGCTAGACTCTCACAAACAAGATACCTGCATCATCCCGCTAACGCTCTGAGGTTGTTGCCTTTGATCCCTCTATTTGAGAGATCAGGCAACAAGGCTGAAAGAGATGGAAGACGCTGTCTCAGAGCCCAAACTTGAACGTGTGGCAGCCTGAACCCAGCACCCGAGCTCTTAAGCACCAAACTCAGCTGCCCCAGAGCGAAAGAGAAATGGGCCATTCTTTCTGGGGCACAATGGTCCCTCCTCCGATTCTTTTCTTGGTTTTCCCAGAAGAGAGCAGACCCAGTGCCCGCAAGCAGTGGTGCCAAGTGCTTACAGAGAGAAAAACAGCTCCCTGTGAGTGCTGGGCTGTGTAACCTCCTGTGGGCCTGTCCCACTGTTAGCCTGGGCTCCGCCTTCTCTGAGCAGTGTGGGCGGGGTTGACCTCTGCAGGCCGGAAGCTTCTGCAGGCTGGAAGTGTGTGTGTGTGTGTGTGTGTGTGTGTGTGTGTGTGTGTGTGTGTGTGTGTGGCAGGAGTCACCATGGCCTTCCCTCCACCTACCCTTCATACCAGCTGCCCTGCCTCTTTGGGGTACCAGAGGGCTCCCTGGGCCTTTGCACACTGGCAGTCATGTGGCCCACTGCCATTTCCTTTTCTTCAGGAGCGTTCACTGAGCTTTGCCAATAGGTGAGAAATCTCAGGGGCCCAGAATGGTGACCAGCTTTCCTCAGGACACAGAGCATGACCAACCGTAATGCCTTGGAGTTTTATACCTCCTTTTCCTGTTTCCAGGTGAGCCAATAGCCCTGTGTCTTTCTTCCATGGGACACCACTCACCCCAAGCCCCACAGTGCCTTGTTCCCTGGAACCAAGACTCACCCCCCTAAATAGCCTCCTTGTTACCCTGCCCTGCCTTCAGGCCAATGCAGATTAGTAAGGCCTAGCAAGTATTTCCTCTGGGGGATTTTCCAGCCCTCAAGCCTGTCGCCCTGACCCTCTAGGAGTTGAGACCCCTCCCTAGCCCCTGCACTTGGCGTGGAGTACATGGTCACCTCAGCCAGGGAAATGGCTGTGGCTCAGGAGTCTGGGAGTCCACTCGAGTTCCCCTCCTGGGACACCCGCCTGACTCCAGCCAAGGGCAGAAACAAAGGCCCAGGTCCACTCTCATTCCACACAAGCCTGAGCCTCAGTGCGAGGCATTAAAAGCCTGGGTCTTTGATGGATTGAAACAGTTCCTCTGTAATCACAGCCTCTTGGCTCTATTTTTACAATCCTTGCTTCGGATCTCTTGGAGGCAAAGCTCTCCTGGGAGCTTGCTGAGTCAGATAGTCCCCAAGGGAATCCAGGGGGAGGCTTGCCAGACAAAACCACCAGTGAGGCCCTTCCTAGTGGGCCCTGTGGTCACCCATGCCTCCTCCATGCTTCCTGGAGACATGGGGGGAAGTGGCGGGCAGCTCTGGGACCTCCCGGGGCCACAGTCAAAGACCTTTCAGGGACCCTAAATTCAGCTAACTCCACATGTTGGGGCCTGGAGGGTCTCCTGAGGACCCCAAGTAGCTGGTACAAAGCCCTGCTTTAACAGGTGAAGCCACTGAGGCCAGGACAGAGCCCAGGTCTCCCCTGGCCAGAGCGACCCTTCCGGCCTCAAGAGTGCCCCGTGCAGGAGGCTCACGGTGGTTCCACAGCATCTCCTTCCTCTTTCCCTCAGCTCCAGTTTCCCTTGTTATTTTATTTTTTGTAAGGAGATTGATGTGGAGCCAAACTCTGTTGGCTACGTTTAATTTGTGTTTTATTCGTGTGGAAAGCCACCCTGGCTGTGTATCCTGGAGAAGAATTCTGGGCTTGGTCCTGTTAGCAGCCACTTTCTGGACTTCTGAAGGAGCAAGGCCTTGGCCCTAGAGCCCTAGCATGCAGGGGTGAGTAGTCCTCAGGGTGTTGGCTGAATTTTCTGAGGCTCAAAGGTTCATAGGTCTAAACCAGGGAGAAGGGATTTGGGATGGTCTCAGAGCAGGGGGGTCCCCAGGCCACGGGGCACCTATCCCTTCCCAGAGGGCGTAATCGCTTCTGCCTGGCATTAAGGGGAAGTTTTAACTGAAGCGAACCATCAGGTTGGTGTGAACGGCTCACAGATCACAACAGGAAGTACATTACACCGTTGGGAACAAATGCTGTGGAAATTTTCTTCACAGAAAAGGGAGGGAGAATGTTACATCCTGCCAGACATTTGTACCAAATGGTTAGATGTGGAAATAATTAGCTCATTTATTTTTCTTTCAAGTTTCAAGGTTTGAATTTGTTTGTTTTCCATTTATTTTAATATAATTCTCTTTAGTATAATGGCGTGGTATGTATCTATAAATGGGTCACAAGCCTGCAAGACTAGAAGGAGATCCTCCCCTTAGCGGTTTTTCTTTTATTCTGCAACCAGCAGGCAGCGATGTGTCCGACTGAGCCTTGTGATTGTTGGGCCTCCCTCCAGAATCTCGTCACAGCCCTCCCTGCCAAGGGACTATGATCCTTTCTCAGACACTCTCGATGCCATTTTCAGCCAAACATATTGAATTTGCACTATTTTTTCCACAATTGTTGTTTCATTTAGCATCTTCCCAAGTGGGATGAGGGGGGAAAAATGGCTGTTAACTAATTTATTTGCTTATCTCAACTTAATTTCTTTATTTCTCTTTTGCTTTGTGTTCTACCAAAAACAGAGCCTAAGACAAGGACCTGCAGAAGGGTGCCTGCAGTTTTTTTGCAAGGTGATTCCAGGAAGTAACATAAAGAAATGGGGGGAGTGAGATAAGAGGAAGAAAAGCCGGTAAGTGGTGAGGTTTTTTTTTTAAAGATTTTACTTGTTTATTTGAGAGAGAACAAGTGAAGGGAAGACACAGAGGAAGAGGGAGAAGCAGGCTCCCCCCTGAGCAGAGAGCCAGATGCGGGGTTCTATCCCAGCACCCTGGGACCATGATCTGAGCCGAAGACAGATTCTTAACTGATTGAGCCACCCAGACGCCCCAGTGGTGAGTTCTTAAAGCAAATAAAAACTGGTTATTTCCATGGGCACCTGAGCACAAATTTTCAGGGGAGAGGGGTCCCTAAGGAATAGTGTAGAATGCACCTCAAAAGAGTCCACTTGGCCAACAGGAAGCTCGGGCATTTTTATTCTAATTCCCGTCCTCCTTTGATAGAGGCCCAACCCCCTGGGCCACGCTCGTGTGGGGCTTTGAAGAAGCTCTGAGGCAGAAAAATCGAGAAGTTCAGTGAGTAGGGTTGCTGTTGCATGCAAGCCCATGGTAGCTACAAGCTGGAGTTGGAGAGTGCGAACACAGCTGCTGCAATTCTTCGCATTCAAAAGAAAAAGAAAACAGATTTTCAGTGGTGTACAAAAATACCTATAGTTCAAGACATAAAAGATGTAAAGAAATTTGGCAATGAAGGGAGAAAAAAATAGAACACATTTTCCCTCAGGCCTTCCTAACAACCAATTCGAGGAGGGAAACTCATCAGTTATACAATTCACAGTGTCCACGAGTCAAGAAAATCTCAGGCGAAGTTAGCCTTCCTCCATGGTCCTTGGAGGAAAGGCAGGGCACACAAAGGTGATGCTGACACTCCAACGGTGAATGCAGTGGCCGATGTTCTCTCTGTATAGTCTAATGGTTGAAGAGTCTGCCCTCAAGACAACAAAAAGCATAATATTCCGGAACACGTTGTTTAGAAAGGATTCTTTCAATTAAGTGACAGGAGCCCAGCTTAAAATTAACTTTAGCGGCTAGTGGCATTTGTTGGCTTGTGAGCTTTGAGAGTCAGGAGTGGACTGACTTCAGACAGACCTGGATCCAGGCACTCACCTTTTCATCATAACTCACTCTCTGTCTATCAGTTCCTTGGTCCTACTTTCCTCAGTATGGCTTCATTTTCCAGATGTTCTCTTTCTGTGGATGGCAAGATAGTCCTTGGTGGTTCCAGGCTTACATGGCCTTCAAGAAGCTCACTCTCCCAGCATCCGTATATGAAATCTCATTAAAGGATTCTGATTGACCCTGCTTGAGAACCAGGCAGACCCCTTGAACATTTAATGACCATAAGAGGGACATGATCGGCCTGGCCTGACCGTGTGCCCACCTCTGCAGCCGGAACACAGGCAGGTTTCTGTGATCCACAGACCCTTCCATCACAGTCATGGATGGCAAAAAGAAATTTGAACAGGCCAATGCAGCAAATCCACTGTACCCGCTATAACTTCTCAGAGTCCAGGTTGACCTTAATATTCTAGGGGAAAGAGTGACATGATATGGTTCTCACCATGCATCATGACGGGGGATGATTTTTGAAATGGTCCAGGTGATATAATTACAAACCTCCTGCTTGCTTATGAAAATGGATGAAATCCCCATCTAGTAAGAAGAGGGGTGTAGCTGAACCATTGGTGCCCCATACATAGCCCCTTGGCGTTACCATTCCCTTCCTTGTTGACAGTCTTGCAATTATTCTGAGGGCTATCTCTCACCACAGGATTGTGTTTGACTTGTTCATGGACGGTGTAGGTAGTTAATGTCCCCAGGAACATAAATCAACAAATTGGGAGTTGAAAGATAAATGCCCCACCTCAACAACACCAAAGCATGGTCTACACTGTCTCCCGGAAGACCCTAGTGGATTGAGCCACAGTTGATTATAGCTGTAATCAATGCTTCCTACATTGGCTTCCTTCCCTTCTCTCTCACCTGCTCACCTCAAACTGGTGCTTCCTGGGATCACCTCCTATATAAACTACTTGTATTAAAATCCTTGTTTCCAGATCTGCTTCCAGAGGAACCCAGCATCAGCATGTGTACTCTTATTTATTCCCCTCACTGCCAGGATCATTAATTTCTCTCCCCCACCCACTCCCAGTTCTCCAAGATTAACAAAATACACACTCTGATTTGGCAGCTTTGTGTTGTCTGTTTAGAGATGAACTAGGTCACCCAAAGGTAAGAAGAGGTCAAGATGATCCTTCTTAGATTTGGAAATGGCCGGCATGAGCAGATTCCTGAAAGAGGGAAAGATGGACTGCCTTTAGCAAACATACCTCCCATTACAGCTTGAGGTCTTTTTCTGCTCCATGTCCAATTATAGCAGCAAGACTTATTGCTCAGCTTTAAACTGCTATCGGTTATTTTAGAGACAGCACAGCCAAAGAAAGAGTGGAAGCCAGCCCTCAGCAAAGGTTTACAACCTGGATTCCCAGCCGACAGACCACATCGACACTCTGTTCCTGAAGGCACAGGGAACGGTGGGTTTGTAATAATTTCCAATGGAGTCCAGACAGGTTATATTACGAGAATGAAGATAATTCCCCTGCCTGAAACATATGGATTTATTTGGAGGCATACCTCTGTCTGGTTGAAGTAGGACCTTCATTTAAATGTAAATGTGGGTTTTCAATGTGTTCCTAGAGAAAGGAAAATACTGAAGCTGCTGACATCCAGGACCCGGGGGAAGGTGCTCAGGGTGGCTTCTGTGAACTCGGGGGAGAAGGGGCACAAGGGGCAAGAGGTGGAAAAGATAAATAAAATGGAAATGCAAAGGGAGCAGATAAACCGAGGACTGGACAGCAAGACGAGTTACTATGGGACAGAGAGGCTGCAGGAGCCTAAGGGGAGTTCCCAGGCTCACTAGAACAGCATTGTCTGGTAGAATGTCCTGTGATGACAATGTTCTCGGTGTTGTTCTGCTCACAAGTGGCTGTGGAACTTAAAATGTGTTCCTGATGAACTGAAGTTTTAATGTTATTTAATTATAATTAATTTAAATCTGAACAGCCATAGATGCCTAGAGGCCATATTGGACAGCAGAGGACTAGAAGCTTATAGTTTAGGGAGGGCTTGAAAACAGATTGTTGTCCAATCTGAGATAATAGGCCGGTGATTCTCCATGTAGCTGGAAGGGGGCAGATCAGAATTACTTGGAAGGCATTTTCAAACAGCACACTTGCACTGTTACTCTGATAAGTACCACCTCCCACCACGGGAGGAAGGGCCCTGCACAATTCTGTGGTGAGCTACCATTATCTAAGACAGTGTATGTCCCTCAAGGTATGAGAGCAGGGGAAAAAAAAAAAAAGTTGAAAACTCCTAACCTACTGGGCCAGAAAAATGGAAGTTTCCCTACCCTTATCTGTCCCCCAGGGACTGGGAAGAAGTAATCTTATTTAGAGCTGATCTTGGTCTGCAGGATTCTTAATGATCAATTTCAGTTTTCTGTAATCTTTAAGACAGATGTGAAGCTGTATGTATTCATCCTGTTTACACTGAAGGCCTACTGTGTGCTTAGCTCTGTGTTAGGCACATGGCTTATCATGGAAGAGGTGGGGAGGTAGGGAGGCTAGCCATCTGGCTCTGGCCACACATTCATGAAGGTCCTCAAAATGACACTTATGATTTAATCTTATTTATAAATCCAGGAATTCTTCTGGGAATGCACCATCGATTTCATTTTTATATCCATGAGTTAACATAATCTGGTAAATATAAACACTGAGATTTTATCAAAATATTTGTGAATCCCAACTGGACATTTCTTCTCATCTTGGCCAGACTTGGGTGATCTTGGGTGGGCTCACTCATCAACCTGTGGTCAGCTGGTGGGTTGCCTGGGGCAGACTTTCCTCATCTTGGCTGTGCTCCCTTATATATCTGGTACCTATGCTGGGACAACTGGGTTGACTCTGCCCCATGCTGTCTCTCCTCATCCAGTTGGCTAGCCTGCACTTGTTCCCATGGCAGGAGCCAGGGGCCCCAGGGTGCAAGCAGAAGCACACAAGGTCTCTTGAGGTCTAGGCTTGAAACTCCCACATATTACTTCTGCTACATTGTATTAGTCAAAGAAAGTCATGTGGCCAGCTCAGGTTTTAAGAGTGGGGGAATAATTCCACTTCTTGATAGGAAAAGCAGCTAAGTCACACTGGAGAGGGGCATGGATGTGAAGAGGGGAATAATTGTGGACTTTCTATGCAACAGTTTATACATAAGGCTCAGCGGAGCTCATTCAAATGGGAGTTGAAGGTGATCTAGGGGAGTGGTAATATTTCAAGTTTTCATAAGAAATTGGCATTCAGAAGAGAGATAACCTTTGTGCAGAAATGTACATCTTAGCTGGGAAGGAAAGCAAGCGCATGTGACAAACACATTGCCATTGACCCTACCCTCATCTAGAGAGCACACATGGGAGGTTTTCTTGATAGAAGGGAGGGTTTAAGCTAATCCAGCCCCGCATTTCTTCCTGTCTCCTTTTTGAGCACCGGTACAAATTTAGATTTTTGCAAGACAGCTGGCTATGGTTTAGATTTTCCTAGACAACTTTGGAATAGAAAGAAATTGATAATATATTTGGAAACTAAAGTCCTAGAGTCTCCTGAAGTCCTGGAGACTTAGCTTTTGTTAATTTCTTCTTGTTTTAATGACTTTCTGGTTGCTCCCATTCGCATCATTATATCTATGTGTTTTTGTTTTATTAAATTTTCAACTCATTGGTGCTCCCTCTTTGTGTATTGATAGGATATACATAAATAAATTAAAGTAATATTAAGAAAGTTGAGTAGGTATGGTAGAGTAAGGTAATGGTGGCGACAAAGTTGAAAAGAAGGGCTTATGTTTAATTCGATTAGAAATAGAGAGCTGAGTGTGCTCAGTAGAAGTGACCTACAGTCAGTGACTTTGATACTTGGCACACTGTAGCCCTTTGTGACCTCCAGCTGCCTTCTCCAGCTGTGGAGTGACAATCCCTTGCTCAGTTGGCTCACAGGCACTGTCTCAATTTCTTACAGAGAAAGCATTTCTAAAGTGAGGAGTTCTCCTTTGAGTGAGGCACCTTAAAGAAACAGAAAGGAATGGCCTTGGCTGATCTCTGAGTTTTGAATGACATCAACTCTACCCAGATTACTGGGGAAATAGCAAAACCGTTTCCTCAGCAGGTTTTAAGGGAATTTGTTTAGACAGATCCAGGAAATACAATTTGATAACTCAGGATTTATTTCATCCTCCACTGTCAAATTGGAATCTTTCCTAGAGCGAGAAACACAGTCAAGAATTGCAGTGTGAGTTAAAATGTATAACTGCACAGGAAGAATCATTGACTTCATTTCTCATTGGCTGTCAGGGAGTAGGTGCTCTGAGGCTGGAGAAAGAAGAGGACAGAGGGCAGAGGAACCCCTTTTCAGTCCCTCTCACACTGTGTTCGGGATCTGAGCTTACATTGGCTGAGGGAGACTCTCTCTGATACAGCCTACAGAAGTATTTTGTTTTTATATCACTAGACCCCTGTTTTTAGGTGGGACCCATGAAACAACAATAGTAGCATCACCTGGAAGCTTATTAGAAATGAAGACCTTGGAGCCCACCTTATACTTGCTGAATCAGAATTCACCTTTTAATGAGATGCTCTGGTGATGAGCACACACATTAAAGTTTGAGAAGCCCTGGTCTAAAGAAATCTCTTTGATAATTAGAGACAGAGCCTATTCTAGAATGGGTTTGGCATTGACTCGGGTTTGAGGAATGGCACTGCCAATCACTAGCTCCATAACCTTGAACATCTTTCTTCTGGACACTGAAGCAGGCAGTAGGATACCTTAGCAAGTGAAAAATAACCCTTCTATTCAAGGAGCTTATAATCAGGAAGTAAATGGATCATTGGAAGTCATCACAATGAGTTTCATGATAAGAGAAAAAGTCAAATGTTATGTGGGAACACAGATAAAAGGTATGTAGCCCAGTCTTAAGGGCAGAGATGGCTTTCCAGAAATGATATTTAAACTGAAGCCTGACTGGGGAGCTGTAATTTTTCAGTTAAAGGGTATGATAGGGGGTGGCAAGGGGAGCGATGCACATTTAGCAGTGATTGGAACAGAAGCCGCATTGACGGTTGAACAAATGGGAGGTGAGGAAGTGGATAGCATTTATAGTCAAGCCTTTTTAAATGTTTGCTCTGAGGATTAGCTAGAGAGAACATGGGTTGTGGAAGGATTATTTTTTTTCACATGGAAGAAATCTGATGAAAAAGAACCTGGTGGAGTAGAGAAGAGATCATTGAGGGAGGAGATCCCAGAGATTGGAAGGGGAGAGACCCAGAGCTAGAGGTTGGGACTGGTCTCAGGCAGGAGAGGAATTCCTTCCTATCAACTAGAAGGAGAGAGAAGAAGATGAGAGCAGATGCAGGTGTGTTTGTAACTTCAGTAGCAGGAAGTCAAAGGAGAGTCCCTCTCAGATGCATTCCATCTTCTATAAGTAAGAATATTTGCCAAGAGGGAAGAGGTTTGAGGAGAGGAGAAAGATATTGAAACAAACACTGTGAAAAAGAGAGAAGAGCTGTTTAAGGGCATGCAGAGATCTCTCTGGGTCCCTCTGATGATGGAGAACTTGCTGTGGCACCAGTTTGTGTAGTGGAATGGTTTTCTTTAAAAGTGATCTTCAGCATAAGTATAGGCTAAGACCCTAAGACTGATATAAAGGGTTGTGTGTGTGTTTTTTTTTTTTTTTTTTTTTCCAGGTGTGTGATGAAAAGACAATGGTACAGGAGTTGAGGATTCTGGCGAGAAAATAATGACCATGGTATGAGAGAAATCAGTCATTCTCTTCCCTCCCACATCCCTTCTGGTGGACATATTTGTCTTTATGGGCTGGCTTGGGCCCGCCAGTTGAAATGCTGAGCCCTAATCCTCAGTATGATTCAGAATGTGACTATATTTAGAGATAGGGCCTTTAAAGAGGTAATTCAGTTAAAATGGGGTCACTAGGGTGGGCCCTAATTTAATATGGCAGATGTCCTTATAAGAAGATTAGGACAGAGGCACCTGCGTGGCATAGTCATTAAGCGTCTGCCTTCGGCTTGGGTCATGATCCCGGGGTCCTGGGATGGAGCCCCGCATCGGGCTCCCCACTCAGCAGGAAGCCTGCTTCTCCCTCTCCCTCTGCCCGCTGCTCTGCCTACTTGTCCTCTCTCTCTCTTCCTCTGTCAAATAAATAAATAAAAATCTTTAAAAAAAATAAGATTAGGACAGACAACACAGACCAAGGGATGACTAAGTTAGGACAAAGCAAGAAGGTAGCCATCTGCAAGCCAAAGAAATAGGCCTCAACTTCATCAGGAATTTCAGGTCCCTGATTTCTCCACTTTCTTCTGTAAATCATCTCTTCCCTCTCCATCCAGTGTTGGCCTCACCTGCCAACACTTAGATCTCAGACTTCCAGCCTCCAGAACTGTGAAAAAATTAATTTCTGTTGTTTAAGCCACCCAGTCTGTGGTACTTTGTTGTGGTGGCCCAAGCAGACTGATTTATAGTGTGTGTTGTGGGATGCCTTGGATCATGTGATCTTACCTCCCCAATTGGGCTGTTGGTGTGAGGTAAAGGGGGGCACCTGACCCAACTGACGCCTGGCTGCAGGCCTACCATCAAGCCATGGCATGTGGGCTGAGTCATCAGAACCTCTACTTTGTATGTGCACCCCAATGTTTATAGCAGCAATGTTCACAATAGCCGAACTATGGAAAGAGCCAAAATGTCCATCAACAGATGAATGGACAAAGAAGATGTGGTGTATATATATATATATATATATATATATATATATATATATACAGTGGAATATTATGCAGCCTTCAAAAAAAAGAAATCTTGCCATTTGCAATGACGTGGTTGGAACTAGAGGGTATTATGCTAAGCAAAATAAGTCAATCAGAGAAAGACAAGTATCATATGATCTCACTGATATGAGGAATTCTTAATCTCAGGAAACAAACTGAGGGTTGCTGGAGTGGTGGGGGTGGGAGGGATGGGGTGGCTGGGTGATAGACACTGGGGTGGGTATGTGCTATGGTGAGCACTGTGAATTGTGCAAGACTGATGAATCACAGACCTGTACCTCTGAAACAAATAAGACAGTATATGTTTAAAAAGAAGAAGAAGAAGAAGAAGAAGAAGATAGTAGGGGAAAAATGAAAGGGGGGAAATTGGAGGGGGAGATGAACCATGAGAGACTATGGACTCTGAGAAACAAACTGAGGGTTTTAGAGGGGAGGGGGGAGGGGGGATGGGTTAGCCCGGTGATGGATATTAAGGAGGGCACATACTACATGGAGCACTGGATGTAATAGGCAAACAATGAATCATGGAACACTACATCAAAACTAATGATGCTAGGTGGCTGGGCGCCTGGGTGGCTCAGTTGTTAAGCGTCTGCCTTTGGCTCGGGTCATTATCCCAGGGTTCTGGAATCAAGCCCCACATCGGGCTCCCTGCTCAGCGGGAAGCCTGCTTCTCCCTCTCCCACTCCCCCTACTTGTGTTCCCTCTCTCACTGTCTCTCTCTCTCTCTGTCAAATAAATAAATAAAATCTTTAAAAAAAAACTAATGATGCAATGTATGGTGAATAATATAACATAATAAAAAAAAGAACCCCTACTTTGGGGATTTGAACCAAAAAACATGGACACTGGGAATCCCAATATACATAGGGCTGGAATGGCCATTTGGGGGCCATGAGCAAGTTAATGAGATGGTAAAAGAAGGTGATCTGCAGACAGAGGAGAAAACAGTAGGTAGAAAGAAGAAAAAGTGAGAAAACAGTACCTAAGATATGGAGAGAACAGCTCCAACTCCTAAAGACTTCAGTCCCCACAGGGCTAGCTTAGTTGCCCATCTTTGGATTCAATAGGACCTCTCCATAACTTTATAATAACCCTCTCTGGAGCAAGTATCCACTCCTCAGCTGGATGAAGAGGGAAGAGATGATTTATAGCAAAAAAGTGGAGAAATCAGGGACCTGAAGTTCCTGATGAGGTTGAGGAACAGGAGTGGGGTAACTGAATGATAAGTCTTTCTATCAAATCTGCCAGCTCTGAACATCTGTTAATGCACATTGGCCCATGTGCTATTCCTTACAAAGGTAGCATTTTTTTATGGGACAAAACTTTTATTCCAAAAGAGGCAAATCAGAGAAATATTTTGGAATAAAGAAGTCTCTGGTCTCGAAATCAGGCCAAGTAGACCATCGTCCATCCTTTTTTTTTTTTTTTTTTTTTTTGTATATGTAGCATTCATCTTGTCTGCACTTCCTGGGACCAATAAACCACTTTCTAGGGAATCTCTCTGGGTCTCTGGGTCCTCTCAGTAGCCACAGAGAGATCGCCATCCTGCACAGGTGTTGCTTACATGGAAAGGGCTGCAGCATTACCAGGGAGCAACCCAGCAGTATGGCTCCTGTCAAATGCATGGGGGGGGGATGGTGGTTGGTTCACACCCTCTAGTCGGGGTCTTGGGGTGATGTGCCATCCCCAGATCCTTGACACTGGTGCCTGTGTCAGCTCTCATGCATTAACACCTTGTGCTTTATGTTTTCTAGCTAGTTAAATACAACCTTGTCGGGTAACCAGATTGCAAGCTCCTTGAAGACACACATCTCTCACTGTCGCTGTGGAGCCTTTGGTGAGATCATAGGACTTTCCTTGGAGC
Source organism: Zalophus californianus (assembly GCF_009762305.2). Lineage (NCBI taxonomy): Eukaryota > Metazoa > Chordata > Mammalia > Carnivora > Otariidae > Zalophus > Zalophus californianus. Next base: position 69,195,009 of record NC_045595.1, on the reverse strand, counting down.
AGGTGCTCCATAAATATTTGTTGGCATAAAATGGAATACCCCCATTCCCCACCATTGGCCAGAGAATACGGTTGTCTGACTCCTTACTGGGAACACGACAGTTGTCAGGACATCATTCTCTTCTCTTTAGTTTTTTTCCCCAGCCTCTGTTCAGTGCATTACTCTTGGGTTTGGAAGAGATAGTGGCACCCGCAATTTGTTTATCTGCTCTGAAACATGAAGGTGCTTTGTGGTTATGAGGCAGTAACTTTGCCATTGTTTTTATTGGAAATAGTGGCAAGAAGGCAGTGATTAACTCTCATTGCTGCCCCGGGATTTCATGATCAATGGTGTGGCCGCTTTTCCTGTCACTATCAAATGTAGCTTGGCCTTTCACTGTGGGAATTATGGGAGTAGGAGGGTGAGGAGGGGCACGTCTGAGGCTACCTGGATTTATCAATCTGGTTCTCCAGCAGGAAAAGGTTCAGGTTTCATGATCAGCGAGAGACTATTTCCCCCATGGCTCCTGCCATGTTCAGGTGGCTTCTAAATGTCAATATGGAATCCGGGGAAGGTGCAGTGAGCCACAAAGCCATGTCGTAATAGGATGTTGGCTGATTGGTGACACTGAACTTCCGCTTGGGAAAAAGATTAGCTATAGAAAATGCAATTACCTTCGGGTCCCCTAGTTCTGCAAATTTGTATAAAAAATTGTCTTCATGATAGCTATGAAGGAAAGGTTTGCTAGCAAAATAAATAGATGAAACAAAATGGCAGGTGGCACATTCAGACATCTTAGGGAATCATTTTTCAAGCCCTTTAGCAAAGACTATATGTAAATCAACAATCCATTGGAATATTTACTTATTAAAGCAGTTGGTTTTCAACTTTCCTTTTTTTTAGACAGGGAAATTTTTAAAGTCTTAGATGAAGCAGAAGAAAGGGGAGTTCTTTGAGGTGAAGGCAGGCCATGGGACCCTGCAAGCTCGGATGTCCTCTTCCATATTGCCCCTCTTTCACTGTGGGAATTATGGGAGTAGGAGGGTGAGGAGGGGCACGTCTGAGGCTACCTGGATTTATCAATCTGGTTCTCCAGCAGGAAAAGGTTCAGGTTTCATGATCAGCGAGAGACTATTTCCCCCATGGCTCCTGCCATGTTCAGGTGGCTTCTAAATGTCAATATGGAATCCGGGGAAGGTGCAGTGAGCCACAAAGCCATGTCGTAATAGGATGTTGGCTGATTGGTGACACTGAACTTCCGCTTGGGAAAAAGATTAGCTATAGAAAATGCAATTACCTTCGGGTCCCCTAGTTCTGCAAATTTGTATAAAAAATTGTCTTCATGATAGCTATGAAGGAAAGGTTTGCTAGCAAAATAAATAGATGAAACAAAATGGCAGGTGGCACGTTCAGACATCTTAGGGAATCATTTTTCAAGCCCTTTAGCAAAGACTATATGTAAATCAACAATCCATTGGAATATTTACTTATTAAAGCAGTTGGTTTTCAACTTTCCTTTTTTTTAGACAGGGAAATTTTTAAAGTCTTAGATGAAGCAGAAGAAAGGGGAGTTCTTTGAGGTGAAGGCAGGCCATGGGACCCTGCAAGCTCGGATGTCCTCTTCCATATTGCCCCTCTTTCACAGCCAGGGTTGGTCCCTCAAGCACCTCTGCAGAGACCTGAGATGCCAGGGAGGCCAGTTTAAAAGCCAGCAATTCAAAAGGTAAGACCTACATTTGGAGCTGTTTGATAAGCAGCTCGCGGTACTGTGCATACTTTTCAGATACAAGATTGTGTCTGAACAAAGCATTCTCTAACCACGGCTTTTCTTTCACCAGAGACTTGTTCTCGTTCAAATTATCTTTTGCTATTAGCCTGAACAATTGTTTGGAGTTCTTCAAATAAAGCAGGTATGGAGGTGAGGTGGGGGACAGAATAAGACACTGGGCTGCAAGTGATTGCGGGTTCTTGGAAGAGCTGCAATGTGAAGGATGGGGTTGCTTGGGTCTATGTCCATGACAGGAAAGGAGGCAGGAAGAGAACAGGGCAGAGTTAGGAGATTTAGAATGGTTATTCCCAGGAGCCAAGGTGAATACATTTTCAAATACACTCGGCCCACTGGGAGTATGAGCAATATCACCAGGAAAGGCAGCTTCCAGCATGCATATTCCATATGCCTCCTGGAGGCTGTCCAGATTATATGGCCCCAGGGCCAGTGACTGAAGCCCAGCAAGGAAGTGCCTAGGATCAAGGAGCTATAGTTCAGCAATCACTATGCTTGGATTAGGTCCCTCAGCCAAAGTACTGGACAGCAAAGACCAGGGTCCTTGGTCTGGTTGTTGTGATCCTGGTTGACAAATCAGAAAGGCCACTGTGAGGGGCAGCCTGACCAGCATTCCCAAGCATCTGTCTGTGGCCAAAGTCCCCAGACCCTCTGAAGACGGCTGGCCCTTCCATCCTCACAACACCATGTGGCCACCATAATTTTCCACTAATCTATCCTGGAAGATTGGTGGATTGAGTGTCCAAGGATGCTTCGGGTTTGTATTATTCAACTAATTCTCTCTGTGTTGCTGTGTCCACTTGTCAAGAGCAGGGCATATGCTTTATTCCTTCTGTTTTTCCAGGAAACTTTATATTGGATATTCGATATGTGTTTGAGGATGAATGGAAGAGAGGCTGAGAAGAGGGTAGAGACAGTGGTCTTTATGATCCCAGTCTTTAAGCTGTGATCAACCTGTGGGCCACCTTCAGTACGAACTTGCACAGCTGTCACCCGTACCGGCAGCCCCCATCCACCTCAATCTTTGAGCTCATTCCGCTGTTTTGAACAACCCCTGCCCCCATCACAAAGTAAGGCAGCAGCAAGCCTTCAAGATTCCCTTGCTGGAAAGATGCATCTCTCCATCATTTTCTTTCTAAAAATCAGAAATTTTTAATGTATGTATACCAAAATAGAGAGAATAGTATGCTGAAATCTCATGGACCCATTACTCAGACATCAACATTTATCAATATTTTGCTAATCTTGTTTCACCTATATCCACTTTTTTCTAAGGTAGTTCAAAGCAACACACACACACACACACACACACACACACACACAAGCACTTTTGTTTTTTAATGTATCCCTAGTATATTATCGCCAACCCAGAGTATCTAATAACCTGTCTTCATTCAAATTTTCCAGAGTCTCTCCAAAAACTTTTACAATTGGTTTTTTTTTAAGTAATCTCTACACCTAATGTGGGGCTCCACCCCACATCCCGGAGATCAAGAGTCGCATGCTCTACTGACTGAGCCAGCCAGGTGCCCCTCGTTTTTCTTAAACTTAGTATCCTTTTCTTGAATCACAGTTTGACCCCACTTGTAAGTTCTTACCACTGGCTTTAGGTATTAGCCCTGAGTCATCAGGAACCACAGAGCACACCCAGCAGATGAACCCTCTGGAAATCAGCAGGTGTTAACAGGGGAGACTATTCCTGAAGTTTCATTTATTGTCCACATTTATTGTTATACCCTACTGTTGATTTTTAACCTCTCCAACAATGACGAAGTTCTGCTTGGAATGGAATGGTGCATGGCATCGAAACAAGTGCTTGTGTTACACACTCATTCTCAGAGCCCAAGGGAGTCAGGCATGTTCTTAATAACAAAACAACCACGCTCACAGATGTAAGCTATTGATAGCAATAAACAACTTGTAACTTTGCATGCATCAGTTAACAAATTCCCACTAACATCTAAACAAGCTTGCATAAATTAACAATTACTATCTGCGGTGATACTTTATTGCTGTCCTGGAGCTCACAACTATAGTTTTAGGAACTAGATCCAAAAATGTCCTTCATCCTGCAAAGACTTTTGTTAGTGTCTCCAGAAATTCAGGCAGATACTTGAGGACTGTGGTATCTCAAAACATAATGCTTCTGCAACCACAAAGAACAAGGCAAATGTGAAATTAACCCAGACTCTGCCTGTATTCTTTCTTTCCTATCTAGGAACCAGGGAGGTCATTTTCATTTGTTAGGGAAAGGTAACCCACCACTCAAATTAAATGGATGCAGTTCTCACCATCAGGGACCTAGAATCCACATGTAGCCTCAAATAGTCTGTTGTGCAAATGTATCTTACGGAGACATGATCCATTTTCAAGGAGATGGGATCCCTCTTCTGGGTGAACTTTTGAGTTCTATGAAGGTTTCTTTGGCAATCTGGAGCCACCAAGGGAATGGGTCTGTCAGGTACTGGAAGGAAATATTTGCCAATCACACCCAGGTTAGATTATCTCTGCAGAAGAAACTAGTGGTGTTTATTGTACTCATAGAGTCCTACCTAATTTGGACCCTGAACTTTGCTTTGGTCAAGCGCATTCTCGGGCTTGCACTGGGAGGTCGAATCCAGAGCAGACATCTGGAGGAGAGCCACACTATCACAATCAGCTGATGAATCCCCAAGCAGGTTTTCAGGGCCCTCCTCCAGGACCGGAGGCAAGTTATCTTTGTGTCTCTGTTTTTCCACCATCACAGGGGAAACAGCAGCCTACTTCGGAGGGGAAAAAAATGATTGGAAAAGCAAAGTGACAGTGTTTACTAACACATTACTCATAATTCCGTGAGCCTTGAGGCTCCTGTCCGCCATGGAGAAAAGTTTGATTTACCTTTCCATGACAGGAAAACACTCACCCCCGTGACTTCACTGGCTCCCCACCTTGCAGACCGTATCAAACTGAGCTGGTGGGAAGTTGCAAGGGAAGGCGGCTGTGCACAGGGAATACATGTCTTTGTGAGAGAGGGAGGCTGTCCTGGGCAGTGGCTAACGGGCCTGCTCAGTGGAATTTTTCTCCCTTTTTAACCAGACTGAGCCTTGCTCCCTTCTGGCAGGCAGACAGGCCTACTCTTCCAAGTACACAGGGAAGTTCTGTTTTGACAAGCACACACATTCTTTTTCAGAAAGCCACAGAGGCGAACGCCTTTGTTGCAGACAGACCAACTCCCTTCCAGTGCAGGAGGTGAAACCCTTTCATGAGCCACATAATGGGAGCAGCCGTGGCGCTGGCCGGCTCAGTCCCCGAAAAGTACATAACTTCCATTATGTGGCTTCCACATACGGAATGTACTTCCCCTCTTGAATCCAAACGCTGGCAGGGCTCTTTGTCCGGCACTGGGACTGGCAGGGAGCAGGGGCTGGCAGGAGTCATGAGGCATTTTTCTGTGGGCTTTGGTTTCCTGGCCAGTTGAACCCAATCCAATTATTGTCCCAAGGTTCTGCCAGATAAAACAAGGAGAGAGCTTTTCTAGATGCCTGGTGACTATAAGATGGAGGAGGGAAGGCAAGCACTGAATGGGGGGTGGGGCATCCAAGTTCCAGCAAAGGCCGTGGCTCAGGAGACCCCTCCCCAGGCAAGGGCTCTGACTCTGCCCTCTGGAATGTGCAGTGGCCTCCAGAGACCTTGTCCATCAGGCAAATGCCTGGTACTCCGGCCTTTCTCACCCTGGCATGGGGCTCCAATCTTAGCACTCTTTGTGACACAAAGTCAAATTCCCTGGAACATGGGGTTAGCATTTTCAGCAAACTAATTCCATTGGTGATATTTAGCATTCTGAGCAGAGTGGGCCATACCCACAAGCAGTCTAGAAAGTTGCCTCCTTGAGATGGCATCACCAAGGCTGTAAAATGGGCACCTGGGTGGCTCAGACAGTTGAGTGGCTGCCTTCGGCTCAGGTCATCCTGGGATGGAGACCTGCATCAGGCTCCCTGTTCAGTGGGGAGTCTGCTTCTCCCTCTGCCCCTCCCCCCACTCATTCTCTCTCTCTCTCTAATAAATAAATAAATAATCTTAAAAAAAAAATGCTGTAAGATAGTGTCTCCTTCCAAAGTACCTCCCTGACCTGCCCTCTCACTGTGCTTGAACTTCCTACAGTTAGAGGCACTAATTGGGAGTCACTAAAGGATCACCTCGAGAAAGTTCTATTTAAAATGTACATATTAAAAAATAAAATAAAATGCACATATTAAACTAATTGTGCCCTAATTAAAATGCAAATTATAAAATATATGTAGGCTTACCTCTCCTGGGGTTCTAGTGGTTACTCCCCATCTCTCCTTCCTAAGGAATGGCTGCATCTTTTTGACACGGGATGCTAAGGATGAGTGTCTGCTCTGGGATCTCCTCTTCTCCTATTGTCCAGTTCCATGTTCATCTCATTTCCTTCAACACTCCATGAAGAGCTTCCTTCCACATTGGTCTAAACAAACCCATACGGATTGACCATTTTCTAGTGTCTCAGCTGAGGTGCTAAATGCAGAAGTTGTTCGGTATCCAGTATTCAAAGTAGAGAGAGCTTCCATCTTGGTTACAATTCAGCAACTTTATTTCTGCTGCTCTGTTATTTTGGCACCTCTGGGCAATTGCGTAGATCTGTGAAACGTTGAAAACTCAGGAGGAGCTCGCGTCTCCTGAAATATAAGGACTCTGTGATATTGCATCTTGCAAAATGTATTTGAAGGCCTCTTATCAAGTGCCTGTGCTCAGCCCTGCAGAGGTGGGGAGGTGCAAGAGGGTGGGACTTCCTTGATGATGGGCAGGACAAGAGATGTCATCCAGGCTGCTGGTTGCCAAACAGATTCTAATGACCCAAGACCCTTTCCCCTGTGGTCACTTTAGGTCTCCCACTATCGAATGCCCATCTGACTCTGACACTTGTCCTCTGACCACAAAGTATGCCTTTGCCAATGCTTGATGTTTAATTGTTTCAATTTAATTAAATCTAGGTCACTCATATTGTCTTGCTTTCTCCCAGTTCTTTCAAACCCATCCTGAAAAGGATTGGAGACCCAGGGCTTAGGATCAAGGTGGGGAGGAAAATCCAGGCTTCAAAGCTATTCTTACTGCTAGATAAATGTGTAAATAAATAAATAAATAAATAAAACGTTACATATTGGAAAGCTTTGCGTTTTCTACTGATTTCTGCCTTTATTTTTTTTTAATGAAGAATGGGTAGGGAAGGGAGAACAACAAGGGGCAGCAGAGGAAAGGCACAAGAAGGAAAGCAGTGCCAGGTTAGGCCAGAGCTGCTGGAACTCAGGGTCTGGCAGGAGCAGAGCTGGGTGTCTCCCGCATTAGCCAGAGTGTAGCCAACCCTTCTGAGCCCTGGTGGACCACACTGGCAGCTCCAGCCAATTTCACCTCTGAGGCCAGGCCAAAGATGCCCTCAGGGACTGACCAAGTTCAAGGTGAAGCTCCTTAGCATGGTCACAAGTCCCAGAGGCAGGAGCAGGGACCAAAATGGCAGATAGAGACAAGGGAGTAGAAATAAGACAAGAAGGATCCTGGCAATGGACATTCTGGGCAGTTTCTGGGAAGCTTCTCTTTATCATTTGTTAGCTAGCATATCGATGGTAAGATGTTGGAACAGACAGTTGGGTTAGAGGAAGGGAAAAAACAACCATATTTTCTTAGAGCTGTACACAGACGAGGGTTTTGGGTAATGCTTTTTGAATGAATTAATATTTGAAGACTAATATTTTTAGCCCTTTGCAGCTTTAGGTGTGTGTATGCCACTGTCTTCTGCAGCCCTAACATGATTACTTGGCCCAGACCATCCCTGAGCCAGATAAAGATAGTGGTTGTGAATGTGACAGGAAATCACCCACTGGCCCACATGCAACACCTGGGGTGCCCATGGTGGGGGCCAAAGGGCTATTCCCCTAACCAGTCTCTGTCTTGCTCCTCCTCTGCCTTGTTTCCAGACCTCACTCATTTATTCAGTAAATGATTATGAAACAATTACTCTATGCCTTGTACCATGCTAGGCATGAGCTACACAGTGGTGAACAAGACAGAATTGGTCTCTATCCTCATAGACCTTAGAGTCTGGTGGAGATTTCAGATAGTAAGGAGGCAAACAAACATAATCTATACCTACATATTCACATGTATTCATGGAAGACTACAATGGCACTGCTCTGTTTTTATTACAATCATTTGGTTACATTCATCTGAGGCTGTATATGCTTAAATCCATGGATTCAAGAAGGGGAGTAAGTCGGACGGGGAGACGAACCATGAGAGACGATGGACTCTGAAAAACAAACTGAGGGTTCTAGAGGGGAGGAGGGTGGGGGGATGGGTTAGCCTGGTGATGGGTATTAAAGAGGGCACATTCTGCGTGGAGCACTGAGTGTTATGCACAAACAATGAATCATGGAACACTACATCAAAAACTAATGGTGTAATATATGGTGATTAACATAACAAGAAAAAATTTTTAAAAAATCCACAGATTCAAATTCAAAGATGTGGAGAGACCCTCACTATCAGGAACTGATCACAAGGTGACACATCCCTGGATTCGTTCCACTCCAATCTTGCTTTCATCTCCCTGTACAGCATTATTCATATAAAGAAACAAACAAACAAAGAAAAGGGCACTTCAGGAAAGTATGCCCAAATCCCATAGTTTCCCACCTCCCCAAAGTTAACTCATTCCTTGGGTCAAATGCCTCTTTCTCATGGTTCATAATTCCTTACTTTTGTACCAGTTATCCATGGTCATGATAAGGCTGCATAACAGACAGTCTCAAAATCCAAAATAATAAGCTTCTATTTAGTTTATGGGTCTATGTGCTGGCAATTTAGGCTGAATTGGCCAAGCAGCTCTGGTCTCAGGACTCACTCACATATCTGGTAATTGTCTGACTACAGGTCATCTTGGCTAGAATGACTGATCATTCAGCTCTGCTCCCATGTTTGTGTTCCATTCTCCTGCAGGCTAGCTGGGGCATGTTGTCATGGTGGTGACAGAAGGCAAGAACAAAAACGCAAATGGAAACATGTAAGTGCTCTTTCAAGCATCTGCTTGTGTCTCTCTCATCTACTAATACCCCTTTGGATAAAGCAAGTCTACATGGTGGATGCAGAGAGAGTACGAGGTCATCAGAAGGGGTGAAGAACTGAGGTCATTGATGTGATCACTCTACCACATCTACCGTCTTTTTTGCTTTCTGGGTGAATTAAGAGAGCTCATCAATGATTAAGAAGTTTGCTTGATTTAATATTAGAGCATCACTGACAATTTTTGTCTTTATATTTTTAAAATGTAAAATAATAAAATTTACCTTTTGGTATATATAATTCTATGATTTTTAATGCTTGCAGACTTGTATAATGACAAATAAGATACAGAACAGTTCCATCACCTCCCAGAATTTCCTCAGGTCACTGATATTTTGAGAGCTCATGTCTGGATTCAACTTCTCAAACAAAACTGGTGAATTTGTATGAAGAAAGTTAAAGCTTTAGCAATACCTCTTGGGTATTTTGTAGCCAAAACTTGAGGTGTCACTAAGGAAAATAAATTAGTCAAAAGAGTCAGCCATCAGATGGAATGCCTTGTGAAGACCTTGGTAATAAGAAATTTTAAAAGCTTCAAGCCGGAGGTATCTGAACTTGAAGAGACTCCTACCTCACCATTAGACAAAAAACTAAATCCCTGAGGGGTTTGAGTGTATTTTCAAAGTGGGGAGACAGCAGAGAAAGAGAGAGAGAGAGAGAACAAGAACCCACACATCTTGCTTAGTCTAGTATTCTTTCTCTTGCTCAAAGCTTCTCATGTTTACCTCTCACCTCCACTACAAGATTCATCTCTGCCCTTTGACTTCATTTTCCTACCAACTCTGGCCCAGTGAGAATGGACTGGTCTGTTAGTGCTCAATTGTCTTAATTCTTCTTGTAGAAGCTGAAGGCATTGTTTTTCTCTATAAGAGCCTACGTGGTGCTAACTGATTTGAGGTGCTCCCCTAGGTTTGCAGAGGGAGCAAGGTTTTAGTTCCTGGAAAATTTAATACACAGTTTGATCTTTGCTACTCCACTGGACCCCTGGGTTCCCTTTCCTTATCTCATAGCTCTCTCAGCTGCCAGGGAATTTGATCTGGAGTTGTCTTATCAGTCCTAGGGCAACAAGCAGGTGATGAATGAGGGGCTGGGGAGGCAGCTGTCTCTTCTTCGAGGCCACTGACATTTTTGAAAAGGACTGTGTGCATTGGCAGTTGGTGGAAATGGAGGTAAAACTCACTCCCACACTTCTTAGTCCAAGGTCTGTAGTATTCTTTTGTCTCTTCGTCCTCCAACTAATTTAGAGGAGACTCTTTCTTCTTAAGGTTTCTTGGCATTCATGGGGCTTTGCAGTGGCCTGGTCATTGTGGCTCTCTTTCCAGAGGACAGAATTTCCCTGGCATGACCTTGATTGATCTTAAAACACTAGCTTACACTTACAGATAATGTTCAGAGTCTCGAACTGAGTGTGAAATTTTGCAGCAGGTGGATTATTCAACCTTCCCGAAGAGAAGCCCAGCTGGTACCATGATGGTGTGGCCCCCGGAAACCTGGCTAGGTGTTGAGCTTCAGATGTGAGATTGAAGAATCAAGGAGAAGCTATTGAGTCATGGCATCTGACCCACTTAAACCTGTTATGCTCTTTTCAAGAATCTGATATGTCCTTTGAGAGGAACCGCCTGTGAGTAGTACCTCTTCTGCCCTTTATTTCTGCTGGAATAAAAATGTAAGCAGGGAAGATGGACATCCAGACCCAGCTGGACAAAGCCCTTACAAGGAAGCCACGGGGCTGACTCTGTAGGCCACTGTTGCAGCCATGTCCTAAATAGAAATGTACCCAGCCCGCCTCGCTGACACTTCAGCGTTCCTGTGCCTTGGGGGTATGAGTCACAAAACAAGTCAACCATCATTTAGGGGAGTCATTTCAAGGTTTCCCATCTCTGCTCTCCAGCTCACTTTCCCTCTGCTCCTGTCACCAGGATGTCAGCACCCAAATTAGTGCAAGGCCCCAACCCAAGCAAGCATCAACTGGATTGTCAGCCCAGTGAATGGCCCACCCTGGGGACCTGCTGTTATAGCCCTGCCTCAGCTGTCACCTTCCTGTGGCCTTTCCACTTTTCCTCAGCATGAAGAGCTGCCAAAAACAGCAGTCAGCTTCTCCCTGAGGAAGAAGAAGCTGTGTGCAAGGTCAGGTAAACACAGGGCCTAAGAAAGCTTTCCCCTCCCCCACCCCACTTACACTGTGTCTTATTCTCACTCCAAGCTGAGGACCTCTAAATCCAGCCACAATACTAACCCTGGAATGGCAGGAAAATGTTCAACCCAGAAACCATATCCTCTGCAGGGCCACAGCCAGCACCAGCAAAGGACATGAAGTTAAATCGAAATGGAATTTGAATGACAAAGTGACATGATGTCCATCTCCCTAATGAAGGGACAAGTTGGTCTTCCATCACTGGCAAGGTGAAATTGCCGGGCCCAGACCTGCATTTAAAGGCAATTTTGCATGGTTTTAAGTCACCAGCTCAGCTCAATATCTAAAACAAAGAGAATGAATTATGGAACAGGACGAAAGGAGCTTGTTAATTTTCCCACTGATGCACTGTGAAATAAGAGCTTTATTCTAAAAGAATGGTATATCCTCAGGGCTCTCTCTGGAGAGACGCTGACAAATCCAAACGTCCTTACTGTTTCCTTTACCCCTTGCTCTATGACTTTTCTATACACATTTACAAAATATGTATATTTCATGGTATGTCTGTATCTATAGGACTCAGTGAGTTCAAATCTGTGATTCTCTCTAGGGCTTCTTTGACAATAAAGAGTGCTCGGGTGATGTTATTGATGAACACACACACAAACACGCACACACATTTGATTGTGTACAGGCTGTCCGTATATATTACAGAAACGTCCTTGCACCCTGCTAGCTATTGTCCATACTAGTGAGCTATAGCCCATCTCCAGTTGAAACCCAATGAAATAATCATGATAATTTTGCCTTCGTGTATCACCTTTCATCAGGGAGGATGAAAGGGCTTCACAAACTCTGGGTTCCTCTTTGATCCAGGGCTACTATCTGGTGTACCAATCTCCACTGTGTATTCTGCCTTCGCCCCGCAGATGGGCCTCCCATTGACAGTAATTGAACCTCCATATGCAGAGCACCAGCCTGGCCCGAGAGCCTCCTGTCAGCTGCCAGGAGGGGGAGGGCTGCTTCCAGAAGGACTGCGGGTGCTATCCCACATTTGCAACAGGGCAAGGATTATAAACAGGGGAAAGGAGGAAAGGAATTCTCAAGCTGCAACTTTAGTTTTGAGACAGAGGTGCTTCGTGGCAGGTGGAAGAGCATTCTAGGCAGTGATGAAACAAATATTCAGAAAGTAGGTGTTGCCTAAGGCTTTGCTCTTAGCTTCTCATCCACACCCAGGACTTAAGCTATTAGCTCTATGGGAAGGACTCCAAAATATATATCCCAGGCTCAGACTCTCCCTTGGGTCTAGCCAGGCATCTCCAGCTGTCTCCCGGGCATTTCCATCCACATATTTCATCGGAACATCAAACTTGACTTCTACCAGATATACTGTATGATTCTTTCTCTTTCACTCTCAAATAGCTCCCTTCTCTGACTTTTCTATGTGTGGTCGCTGGAGTCATGGCCAGGAGTAAGTTAGTTGAGATCTGTGTTCTCATGGAGCTTGCATTTGCAAAGGGGGAGAGTGTAATAAACAGGTAATAAAGATAACAGGGTGCGATGGCTCAGGTTGTAATAGGTTAGGGGTGTAGACTTCATTGGACAGAGTGACCAACATTGGCTTCGCTAGGGAGATGATGAGGGAGAAAGCACTCCAGGTGGAGGGTAGAGCAAACACCAAGACCCTGAGGCAGCGGTGAGATCTGGCCATCTGTGGAGCAGAAGAGATGCTGGGCTGCTGGAGCATGAAAGAGGGTGAGCGGAAGGAGATGAGCCCAGAGAGGTGAGCAGGGACCGGGTGAGGCGAGGTTTGCCCACAGGGTGCAGAGTTTGGATTTTCATCCAAATGCCACTCAAAGCCAGGGGGAGAGTTTTTAGCAGGGGCTGTGGAAGCTGATGCCCATTCCTGACAACTCTCCACTGCAGCTATGAGTCACTTTGACTGCTCTCTGTATACACCCCTCTTGCTTTCCACACAGGCAGTGTCTAGCAGAGAGCGAGGGCAAGGTTTTGGTCATCCTCCAAGTCCCTGCATCTCCCCTCCAGGGTCCTGGACAGAGTCTTCTGTGTTCAAGAGCACTGGCAGCCAAAGGGAAAACAAAGCATCCCTTTTGTGATCACTGGGAAAGCACCAGATACCCCAAGGCCGTGAACATGGCTTAGGCTTGCAGACCAAAGCCTAGCTTTCTCATATTCTGAGAATCTAAATCTTGGTGCCCACCTGCTCAGGCGTGCCTGTTGGGGGAGGGGCTAAGAGTTGGGTGGTCAGACGGAGATGCGTTGGTGAAGCACCCTCAGCTGCTGTGAGTGTTGGCTGCTAAGAGGTCACAGCTGCTTCTCCGGAGACTTGCCCTTAGAGGTTACACACCTCCCCCACCAGGGGCAGCAAGCAGCCCATGACTGATCGGCATGGGGATGCAAAAGGCCAATCCCTTACCTCTGGTGAGACAAGCCTGTGGCACAATTCATGCTCCCGACTCCCCATGGGATCAGGCCAAGCCCAAGCAGTCTCCAGCTAAGACCCCATCCTTGCTCTGTCCTCTTCTCCATCTGGCTTCCCTCCTTCCCTCCCCTTCCCCTGAGAGCATTCCACCAGCAAACCATGTGCACTCGATCATCTTCTCAGGCTCTGCTTGTGGGGAAGGTAACCTATGACAAATGGAGATAGAACCAGATCTTATAAGGAGGCCTGACTCAAACCCTCTGTGAAATTTTTCATTCACTTTTCTCATTTGGATCCATTCATTTATTCAACAAATACGTTGAAGCATGTTTCCTACACTCTGGCACACAAGAAGCCAGTTGGGCACAGTCCATGCCCTCAGAGAGCTTACTAACCAGGAGAAAGGCACATACTAGACCAGTACATGCATCCATTTGGGTACGTTATGGCCGGGTGGTCCTCCTCATTGTAATGGGATTGTTTGCCTCCAAGGCCATATTTCCCGGACAATGGAGGAGTGCAAGAGAGCCCAGGAAGGAGCATGGCCACCAGAACCTTTCTTCTGCTTTGGGAGCCACTGGGAGGTAGATGGCATTTCTAATCTCACTGTCTCCCTTGAGCTGGATCCTGCCAGTGAACCCATGTAGTTAAAGGGTCGAGAACCCTGCAGGAGGCCCCTTGGTGGGTCTTACACCTCCTTCTCCTGATTATTTTATTTTTTTTTTCTTTTTAACTTGCTATTTCTCAGCCTCTCAGAAGAGTCTCAGCTCATGGGGGATATGGCTGCCTCCTAGAAGAATCTAGCCAGGCTTCTAACCACCAGCCCCACAAAATCCCAAAGGGCTTTGGACCAGCCCATGCTATTGTAAGTTGAGGGCCACTCTGCAGCTCTCATGACTGAAGGTGAACGTCCAAGCCATTCCTGTGCTCTTACAGAGGGGCCGGGTCCTGTCAAAGAATTCTTTTAGCCCAAAGACCCTGGCCACATTGCTGGGAGGAGACTTTCTTGTGTCCATGGACTGTCCTAGAGCTCTAGCTGGCACTATTCATCCTCCGTGCCTCAGTTACCCACCTGGAGAAGGAAGAGGAGAATGGCAGGCTGAGAGGCTTGTTCGAATCACTCTGAGTGTACAGTCTAAGGAAGATCTGCCGGAATGGCAGCCAGACTCCAGAATCCTCTATTAGTGCTTTCTAATGGAGGGCATAAATTGGGGTCAGAGCCAGCATTGTGTGTGTGCACCTCTTGCAGTTACACAGGGCTTCCCATTCGGAAGGTCCTTAGGCTTGGTTTAATGCCCTACTCTTGCTGTCTCGAATTTCTTAATAATTTTCAAACAATGATTTCTGCCTTTTCATCTTGTCTTGTGCCCCACAAATTATGTAGCCAGTCTTGACTGGGGTCCCACATCAAGAGTTGCTTGGGGTTGCCTGCCAAGAGGCAGAGGGAAAGGTGAAATTTTCCTGGGATTTCTTTTTACCCTGGGATGCTGGTGAATCCTACAGGTTCTGCAGCATATTTCTCCAGTTAGGCAGTGTCTCAGGGAGGGTGTATTCGCAGTACGAAGCCATCAGACTGTACAGAGGCCAGCATGATGGACAAATCCTGACCCCGCAGGGTGGTCAGCAGTGGAAGAATAGAGGAGAAGAGGGGTAGGAAAAATCCTGCTTGGCTGAGAGCAGAACCAGATCTGTCCTTTCCTATTCTGGCAGATGTTTGGAGCCGCTTTTCTCAGGGAGCTTGTGTGGGCTCCTTGGAGGTTTCCTACTGGCTCTTCACAGGGCGTTCCCTTCATCCAGACAGATGTCTCTCTGTTCTAGTAGTTGGTCGGGCTCTTTCCACAGCCCCCAGGGATCCAGTCTTCCCATCAACTCCTGGGACCTCAGTAGAGATGAAGGCAGACAAACCCAACCCGGCTCCCCTCTTCTGCAGAGCACACCTACATCCGGCTCTGTTTCTTCAACCTTGCAGCCTCTTTGTCTCTGTCCACCATGCAGGAAGACACTGATCTCTCCTTCCACACTTTGATTGCAGCGTACATTTGTCACAGCTTTCTGAGTAGTCTGATGGCAACCCTCTCCCTAAATCTGAGGCTAAAGTAGCACTTTGTACCATTTCCCTAAGGTGGAGTGAGAAATCCCTTTGCATAGCAATTATTTTCTCAGTAAGTAAATACATAAATAACACACACCCTTTCAAAATTCTCTCTCTCTTTGCTCTCTCACTAATATTTTTATACACTTTGTGTACAAAGTATAGTTGAGTGGCTGAGAAAAGATTCAGGAGTCATGAAACCAGGTCTCAACAATTTTCCTTGTAATTTTTACACGAGGGATCTGACTTTGGAATTTCACACTATTGTGTCTCATTGTCTCAGTGGAAACTTCAATATTAACACCTTGTTACAGGTACAAAACTCTGGATTAAGTGCCACAAATTAAATAACATATTATTTACCCAGCCCTGTCAAATTTATGAAGCATCTCACATAACTGGCCTCATTTGATTCTCCCGACAGCCCCGTGGTAGACATCATTATGTTCTCACTTTATGGATAAATCTTTTGAGATTCCGTTGGCTGTATACTGCCCCTGTAACTCAGCTCATAAATGGGATGGCCACAGTGGAGACTCCCTTCCAGGTCTCTTCACTCCCAACTGCTTGCTCTACCTTGGTGTCTCTGCCCAGGAACCAAACATGGCGCTGGTGACTATGATATAGAGCAGCCTCCAGTTAGCTCTCTATGAGGTATGGAGGTAATCAGTATGCAGACTATAAAACAAAGGACCAAGAGAATGTGTTACTATTTCTGTGGTTATTACTTTTAGCTCCTGGGTCATCTGGGTTGACTCTTCAGGGTGCCCAAGTTCACAGTCACCTGTTACGGTATCCCACTGCTAGTCTTTGGATAACCCTGAACACAGTCTACCCTTCTCTTTGCTTTATGTGCCTTCATTGTTTTGGGTATCTTGGGGGGTCAGTTATACCCTCCCTGGCCCCAACTGAAGTTTGCTTTTCCTGCCTCCCTGTTCTTTAGGCCTCTGCTCATTCTTGCACTAAACTACCTTGCCTTTACAAAGGTGAAAATGTGACAAAAGCCTTCAATTGCCATGTTGGTGACCAGTCATCATCCTTTCAGTGGCTGTTCAGAGACTATATCTCCTGACCTGGCCAAGTCCAACCCTAGTCATGCAATCCCAAAGAGCGTCTGACATGGACATTCTGACAAGGTGGGCAAGGAGACAAAAGCATGTCATCAAGGCTGGGAGAAATCGATGTGGGGCAAGATCTTGCATCTTCAGAATCTTACACTAGGTGAGCATCTACACAAAAGACCACCCTGGCCTTGAGTAGGAGCAGCTTTGTACTTGCTGAGGACATTGTGAATAATCTAGGAAAGTTACCAAAGGGCAGAGGAACTCAAGGGAACATCGGCTAAGAACAATAGTTAGTACACCTGTATTTTTGTACATGTGAAGCACTTCTGTGCATTATTTTTTAAAATATTTATTTATTTTGAGAGAGAGAGAGAGCAAGTGGGAGGAGCAGGGAGAGATGGAGAGAGAATCTCAAGCCAACTCCAAGTTGAGCATGGAGCCAAGGCGAGGCTGCATCTCATGACCCCGAGATCACAACCTGATCAAAACCAAGAGTGGGACGCTTAACCGAATATGCCACCCAGGCACCACCCACATTATTTTTTACACTAACACTAAGTTCATAGGTCTATAAACCCATGAATAATTATCCTCATTCAACAAATCAGGAAACCATGCTGTAGGGAGATTAAATAACTAGCCCAAGGTCAAACATAAGTGGTAGAACTAGGATTCCAACCCAGATCTTTCTGAGTTTGAAGGTCATGCTATTCATCATTATGTTATGTGTGATCTGACCCCTTGGGGACTGTGGAGAGGAATATCACAGGTGTATCAACCTGGGTAAAACCATAAGAAAGAATAAAGCACATTTGTTCCAAAGTTCCACCTATAAGTATGCCATGAAAACTTGTATGATTCCTCTAGGTTCTTTTCTTATTTAAAAAAAAATTATTTATTTGAGAGAGAGAAAGAGTGTGTGTGAGGGGGGTGGGGAGGGTCAGAGGGAGAGGGAAAGAGAATCTCAAGCAGACTCCCCACTGAACGCAGAGCCTGACATGGGGCTTGATCCCATGACCCCAGATCATGACCTGAGCCAAAATCACAAGTTGAATGTTTAACCAACTGAGCCACCCAGGTGCCCCCCTCTAGATTCTTTTCTTCCAGATTGTCCCAAGCACTCTGCCTTGGATCATAAAGTAAATAATGGCTCTTCACGTGAAGTTTTGCAAGCTAAACATCTTTTCAAGAACTCTGGGTATGTTACAGAAACATGGTTCTCCAAAAATATGCATTCCTTTAAAATTTCATTCTGAGGGGCAGTCATGAAGTCTGCTCTTCCCATGACCAAATCCACCACATTAAAGCAAATGAAAACCTAACTCAGATGATTAATATAAATTAGTCTTTCCATAACCTTCTATATTATAAAAGTGCTTTGCCCTGCTGTTGTTGGTCTGTATTAACTAAGTGATTCAGCCAGCCAAAGCACCAAGAAGAAAGATCTCACCAGGTTTTGACTGAATTAAATCATCCATTCTTTTCTGGCCATTGCTAAAGTTCTCATATGAAATTAAAACAAAAGAGCCTACCCCTCCCAACTAACATCCATGTAAGAAAATAATTGGTTGGCAATTGTTCTCCTCTCTGCAGAGTAAAGCACCATGCCCTCCCATTGGTTTGCAAGGTGGCATGTTTGAGAGCTTTGTCCCAAAATACAAGATAAGCAAAAGAGTAGGTCTTTAGCTTGGATTCTCCCTGGAGCAGACCCTGAGACAAGAATTTGAATATAAATGGTTTATTTGGGAGGGGATCCCAGGAAACATGGGTAGGGGAGTGAAGAATTGAAAGGGAAGGGAAGACAATAAAAGGTCCATTATCAAACAAATTACACTTTAGGAGACTAGAGGCTAATCCTGCCTGGGCCTCTGGGAGTCAATAAAGAGCAATTACCTCTGAGCTTCTGGCCGGAGGAGTGAGGAACTGGGGTATTTACACACCATCTCCCATTGCTTACTATTTAAAAGCTGCTAAATAAGGAAATCGCCAATGATTCCAGCTTCAGGCAAAGTGCCCCCAGGTGCTAGCCCTGAGAAAATGGGCCAACATGCTTGGAAATGGTAAATGCCGAAGCAGGCTGCACCTTCCAGGGGAGCAGTGAGGAAGAAGAAGAGAAAAAAGCAGAGGCAAAGCCGACTCAATCATTAGGCACAACATCTAGGACCCATGAAAATATTTTAATTATAGTTTCTTTTAAGATCAGAAGAAAGAATGGCCATAATAATAATGAACATATAATAATCAATCCAGCCTGGATTATATTTGTCTTTATACCAGCACAGTCACAAATATAATTTTTAAACATTTTTAATGAGAGAAGGGACCCATAAAGACCCATAAAAGTCCTACTGAATCCCTGAGGAGGAGCTTCAGCCATTTATTTATTTATTTTTGATTGTTCTCATATTCTCCCATTTCAGATGGCTCACACTAGTCCAAACCACTCCACCCCTTCTGTTTTCATTTCTTTCCTATTTTCCCTTTTTTCTTTCTGCTTCCATGCTCTGGTGTCTCTCCTGCCATAGTTCTCTTTCTGTATCAGTAGTAGATATGTATTATTTTTTTCTGCCCAGCAACATCCAGTCCAAAATCTTCTGATAAAAGCCTCTGAATTTGTTATTGAGAAGCCAGGCTGCCCTACCTACCCATGACAAAGAGGTGGGCACCTGACATAAATCAGATGGTCACTCTTTGGAATTTGAGTTCTGAAGAGATTAATATAAAAACTATATTACTCCCTACTCCCCAGATCCCTGGAGTGCCCTAGCTCCTGTCCTTTTTGAAACCTGGTTCTTCAACTATTCCTTTCATTCTACGATGTAGAGGGTATATGTGTAATGTATATGAGATGCATAAATATACACACATGCCTATATATACATATGTATAGGAAAAGCATACCACATTCATAGATTAGAACACTCAATATCTAAGAGCCATCCATTCTTGTTGAGTTGATACCCCAAACAAAATATGAATAAGTTTTTCTTTCTGTAAAAATTAATGTTCTTTCTAGAATTTCTATTAAAGCACAAAAATCAAAGAATAACCAAGACACTCTTGAGGATGTAACATAAAGCCTGATGATTTGCTCTACCAGACAACAAGAATTACTAGTATAAAGCTCCAGTAACTGAGATACAGTTAACGAAGGTAAAAATCGAGACAAATGTACCAATGATACAGAAGAGAGCCAAGAAACAAATCTATATGTGTAGAGATATGTGATTTATGGCAAAGGTGGCATTGTGGAAAATTTGAATAAAGACTTTTCAATAAATGGTGCTGAGACAATGAGATAGCAATATATAAATACTGAATCTCTACTTCATACTATACACAAAAATCAATTCCAAGTGGTTTTTAAATCTAAATATGAAAGGCAAAACAGCAAATTCTTTAAAAGATAATATATGAAAATATCCTCATTATCTTAGAGGAAAGATATAATACAGAAACACATAGGAATTAATGAAATAGAAACTTATTAAGATGGTAGGCCTTACGTTAAGAGTTCTTATGAAAAAAAAAAGAAGGAGGAAACCTTTAGAGGTAATGGTTCAGTTTATGGCAGTGTTTATGGTGACAATTTGATGGGTATATACTTATCTTCATACTCAAGTTTCAAAACTCCAAATCAAGTTGTGGGAAGTCTTTGCCTCCCTGGCTCCCTAACCAACCCCACTCTTATGAACTTTGCACATTTCTTAGGTTAAACAAGACATAAGAAACACTGATAGGACATTTAAAAAGATTGCTAAACCGGACTCAAAATTAAGAACTTCTGTTCATAAAAATCACCTTTAAGAGCATGAAATCACCTTTAAGCATGAAAACACAAGCCACTGACTGGAAGAAAATATTTGGAAGACATATAACTGACAGAGGACTTGTATCTTGAATATAAAGACTACAAATCAATAAGAAAAAAAGCATACAACCCAGTGAAAAAAAATAGGCGAGGGTCTTGAACAGATCACTTAGAGAAGAGGATGTTCAAACGGCTGTAAATATATGAAAAACTGATTAATTTCATTGTACTGAAAGCCGTGTAAATTGCAGCCACAATGAGATACTAATGAATGTCTCTGATGAGGGAGACCAAGGGTCTTTGAGGTTAAGAAGAAATTTGCTTTTTATTATATACCACTTTGCATTGAGTTTATTTTATGTTTTCCTTGTATTTCTTTAAATTAAAAGAAGGAAATAAAATTACTTTTAAATTAGAGAAGGAAAACAATAAAGCAAAGAACGGAAGTGACAAAGCAGGCCCTATGTTTTTGCTATGGATTGGTGACAGGCATTAGCTGATTGATGTTCTTGAGCTCTGACTACTACACAAAGATAAATTAATGACCGAGAAATCAATAGATGGAACAGTCCAACAGGTAATTCAGGCTCCCACACCACTTTTCTTTTCTAATAGAAGACTCGTTTAGTAAGAAAATCTGGTGTTCTTTAGCTCCCAAGGGGTCATATTGGGCTGGGATGATATCTCACTGACTTGAAACAGAACTCCTTTGAAATAGATCTATGTTTTACCCGAAGTACTAATTTTTCTATCTTGATGGTCCATTCATTCACCTACTATTGACTGTGCCTACCATGTGCCAGGCATTGTTCTAGATAATGAGAATATAAAAGTGAATAAAGTAGACAAATTCTCTGTCCTCTTGAAGCTAACATCCTAGGAGAAACAGAAAATAAACAAATATGCAGAATGAGGCCAGAAATAATATATGCTATGAAGAAAAGTAGAGTTAAAAGAGCTGAGGGTGATGTTATTTCAGATAGGGTGGCCATGGAAGGCCTCTCTAAGGAGGTGATATTTCAGCAGACAGTGGAATGAAATGAGAGAGGGTGTCACACATCCTAAGCAAAGGGAAGAGCAAGTGTAAGAAGCCCGAGGTGGTTTGCAAATTAATGGACTCACTTGGGTTATTGTTGTTTCAGGGGATTAGATTTATTTTCCTGTGCTGTTTCCTTTAAAAAGGTAAAGTTACAAGTGGGTTTAATGTCTGTGGTTTGTCTGGATGCACTCTTCCAGACAAGCCTGTGCGTGCTAGGCTGGAAGCAGGTGTTGTCAGCAACTGGCTATGAAAGAACAGATTGTCTCCCTTGGTGTCATGGCCATGCTACTCATACCCCAGAATGGCTAATGAAGTGTTTTATTCTGGTATAAAATAAGTGTCTGGGGATTTTCAGACTAACTCCATAAAGTGTCTAACAAAGAGGGAATCTCTAGCCACTATCACAAGCTGGAGGTCTTGAGCTCCCTTGCACCTCCCCTCTTGGTGTTCAAAGGGCATATCCTGAGCTTCCTGGCCCCATCCAGGACCCCTTGCTTCCTCTCATTCCCATAGTCTTCCTTTGGGTTCTAAACTACGCTCTTGTTTCTTTGTACAAAAGCCCTATTTTCCTTTCTTTCACAATTAACTTTGGCTCATTAAAACCCAGAGCTCAAACATTTAGCAACCAAAAAACTGGTTCCCCTTTCCTTGAGGGCAGGGAGGGCTTGCCCTTCAAACTCTGCCAGCTAGTGAGGAGGCAGTCACATTCCGTCCTGGTGGGTGGGAAGTGCCGTCTTCTCCCAATGTGGGTTGTGTCCCACTGATGGGCAAAGGAAAGGAAGGAGGAACAGTTGTCAACAAGTAAAACCAGGTTGGATGATCAGTTCCTGCTACATTTTCTCCTGCCAGTAATCTGTTTGTGCATCCCAGTGTCCCTAGGACTGACTTCCTTTCACTAGGCAGACATACCACCTACCACTGTGGGAGGGACTCTCTGGCTTCTCTGGGAGTATGCATTAGCCTGGCCCCTAGGTGAATTGCTCACCTCCTTTGTGCTTTGTTTGCAAGGGTGTGATTTCCTCACAGTTCTGTGTTTTATCCACCTCTGGGCCATCCTGTGTGTGCTGTGAGGCTCAAACAACACATGCAGGTATAAAATGCAGTTTGTGGGGAAGTCTTTGCCTCCCTGGCTCCCTGACCCACCCCTCTCTGTAGCGGTGTCCAACTTCTTCTGGCTCATACCTGGCTTTCCTGCTATAATCCCTGGGGAGCCCATCATCAGACCCACCTTCTAAGAAAATGCTCCTCAACCTCTCTCCCATGAAATGAGCCACCTTTACTTGAACTTTGCATGTATGGAGACAGTTTTCCCATCATCTCCCTTAGGAAAAAATAACCAGGTTATTTCTAATCTGAGCCACCTTGGTGTGCCCTCCTCCACTTTTTCCCCATATTCATTGAAGGGTAAGTCTTACAATAGAGATACTTTTCAGTAATGACCATTCCATTCCTTAGTACACTGTCCTCCATTCTGTACCTCAGTTGGTCCCCTTCTTGCAGCTTCTGGCACCATAATTTAGTCAGGTCCCTGCTGTGCTGAGCTAACTGGTATCCTTCCTGTAACTTGGTTCTTAGGCCCTTGATCCAGTGGCTCACCTTCTTTGCTTATCCTCAAGCAGAGATGGTTGGTAACCAAGGTTGCCAGCCAAACCTAATAGCATCTTTCCTATTGGATTAGACATATTGTGAAAGCACCACACAAAGTATCTATTGCTTCTTCTGCTCAGGGAAAATGTTCCTACCTGTGTACGGAGTGAGAGGAGGGTGGGCCAGGCAATGAAAAGGATGATTCTCCATTCTGAAGGCAGAAGAATATCTACTGTCCTATGATGTTCCTAATCCAGTATGACCAGGGCAGTGGGGCTCAACATAGAGAATTCATCCAAACCCTTAAGGATCTGGTAAGACTCAGACTTCAGGGAACCACTGAAGACATACTGAGACATACAGATTAAGTAACATGCCCAAAATTTTACACTGAGCTAAACTCTGTATGATACTGTTTCTATTTAATTCCTTGAAACACATGTATTTTATATTCTGAATTTGATGTATCCTTTTATCATCTGAAGTTCCTAGGAGTCTAAATCTCCTGTTGGTTGATTCTACTGATTCTGGCCATGGCATTTTTGTTTCAGCATGTGTTTTATAATTTGAAATTGTAAGCTCATGTTGGGTGGGCTCTATATGTGGGTAGACAGGTTGAGTGGGAGGAATCTCTCCCAAAGGGTTTCAGTGTTGCTTCTTTCAAGATGCCCCAAAGATGTTGCCTACCAAGGACCACTTTTTATTAATTTCTAGGTTTGTAGCGTCCTGGGATAAGTATGAATGTGAAACCCATATGACATAACCCTGGACTGCAAATGCCCAAAGAAGAATCTTTTTCCATTCAGAGGAAGATTGAAAGAGGTTCAAACTTGTCAGTCACTTTTCTTTGATAGTGAATAGACTTTCCTTAGTTCATTATTTGTATCATTCTCCAGAGATGTGTGTATGTATATATATATATATATATATATATATATATATATATATATATGAAAGAGAGAGAGAGATTGATTTTAAGGAATTGGCTCATGTGATTGTTGAGA